>NC_048567.1:37581683-38316683 GCF_013265735.2 Oncorhynchus mykiss
ATTGGAGGGAAAACATATGATTATATTAAATCAACGTACACTAAAAACAAATGTGCAGTTAAAATTGGCAACAAGCAAACAGACTTCTTCTCTCAGTGAAACAGGGCTGCCCATTAAGTCCAACACTATTTAACATCTACATTAATGAATTGGCAAAAACATTAGAAGAATCGGCAGCACCTGGTATCACCCGACACAACACTGAAATCAAGTGTGTGCTGTACGCAGATGACCTGGTGCTGCTGTCTCCCACTAAAGAGGGGTTACAGCAGCACCTAGATCATCTTCACAGGTTCTGTCAGACCTGGGCTCTGACCATTAACCTAAAAAAAACAAATATAATGATATTCCAAAAAAGGTCCGGAAATAAGGATGAAAAATATAAATTCTATTTGGACACAGCTCTATTAGAACACACCAAAAACTACACATATCTGGGACTAAATATCAGCAACACACGTCGCTTTCACATGGCTGTGAATGAGCTGAGAGACAAAGCAAGAAGAGCATTCTATGCCATTAAAAGGAACATCAAAATCGAAATTCCAATTAGAATCTGGCTCAAAATGTTTCAATCAGTTATAGAACCAATTGCTCTATATGGCAGTGAAGTATGGGGTCCAATCTCTAATAATGAATTTACCAAATGGGACAAACATCCAATCGAAATACTGCATGCAGAGTTTTGCAAGCCTGTATTGCAAGTGCAAAAAATAACGCATGTAGAGCAGAATTGGGCCAATACCCCTCCTCATTCGAATAGAAAAAAGACCCATCAAATTTTACAACCATCTAAAAACAAGTGACCCCAAAACATTCCATCACACAGCTCTACAATGTCAAAAGACGAAACAAGAGAAGAGTCCCCACAGCCAGCTGGTTCTGACACTCAATTCACCAACCCAAACCAACCCCATAGAGCCTCAGGACAGCACTCAGAAAATCTGGCCACACCAAATCATCACAAAACAAAAAAATAAAAATATATCAGCTATTGGAAAGACACTACAAAAAATGTAAGTAAACTTCAATGCTATTTGGCTCTAAACAGACAGTACATGGTGGCAGACTATCTGACCACTGTGACTGATAGAAAACTGAGGGAAACATTGACTAGGTACAGACTCAGTGAGCACAGTCTGACTATAGAGACCAGTCGTCACAGACAAACCTGGCTGCCCAGAGAGGACAGGCTGTGCTCACTCTGCACCAGGGGAGAGGTAGAGACAGAGCTGCATTTCCTATTACACTGTGACAAATACTCAGACCTAAGAGAATATTTTTTCCCCCAAATTATAATTCAATACAAAGAATTTGAAACTATAAATGATGAAGAAAAAACTCAAATTTATTGGGTGAAAAGCCAAAATGTGCAGTTTTGGCAGCCAAATAGGTGTCCTCCTGCCACAACCTGAGGGACAGCCAGTGAAAAGTGCAAAGTAATGTCGATAATATTTCCCCTTTTGTTTTGTTTAGTCTTTCATACCAAGTCATCTGTCTTCTCAGTCATGTTGACACTGACCTACCATTATTGCTTTAATGTATTGTTGTTCTCATTAATATTGTTGTTGTAGTTGTTGTTAATGGTAATCCCATGTCCACTACTACTATTATTATTGCTGTTGGTCCCACCATTTATTTATATATATATATATATATATTTATTTATTTATTTATTTATATATATATATATATATATGTATTTATAAATAAATGGTGGGACCAACAGCAATAATAATAGTAGTAGTGGACATGGGATTACCATTAACAACAACTACAACAACAATATTATATATATATATATATATATATATATATATATATATTTTTTTTTTTTTTCAATATGTATACCTTGACAATGTAAATAATAATGAACTTGCCATGTCAATAAAGTCAATTGAATTGAATTGCGAGAGAGCGACAGAGAGACAGAGAGAGAGAGAGAGAAAGAGAGACAGAGAGACAGAGATACATACAGAGACAGAGAGAGACAGAGTGAGAGAGACAGCGACAGAGAGAGACAGAGAGAGAAAGAGAGAGAGAGAGAGAGACAGAGACAGAGACCTAGAGAGACAGGGAGACTGAGGGAGACAGACAGAGACAGAGAGAGAGAGAGACAGAGCGACAGTGCCAGAGCGAGACAGAGACAGAGAGAGACACCAACCAAGGAGGGCCTACAGCAGCACCTAGATCTTCTGCACAGAATCTGCCAGATCTGGGCCCTGACAGTAAATCTCAGTAGGACCAAAATAAGGGTGTTCCAAAAAAGGTCCAGTCGCCAGGACCACAAATACAAATTCCATCTAGACACCATTGCCCTAGAGCACACAAAAAACTATACATACCTTGGCCTAAACATCAGCGCCACAGGTAACTTCCACAAGGCTGTGAACGATCTGAGAGACAAGTCAAGAAGGGCCTTCTATGCCATCAAAAGGAACATAAAATTCAACATACCAATTAGGATCTGGCTAAAAATTATTGAATCAATCATAGAGCCCATTGCCCTTTATGGTTGTGAAGTCTGGGGTCCGCTCACCAAACACGATTTCACAAAATGGGACAAACGCCAAATTGAGACTCTGCATGCAGAATCCTGCAAAAATATCCTCTGTGTACAACATAGAACAACATATAATGCATGCAGAGAAGAATTAGGCCGATACAAGCTAATTATCAAAATCCACAATTCTACAACCACCTAAAAGGAAGCGATTCCCAAACCTTGCATAACAAAGCCATCACCTACAGAGATGAACCTGGAGAAGAGTCCTCTAAGCAAGCTGGTCCTGGGGCTCTGTTCACAAACACAAACACACCCCACAGAGCCCCAGGACAGCAACACAATTAGACCCAACCAAATCATGAGAAAACAAAAATAATTACTTGACACATTGGAAAGAATTTACAAAAAAACAGAGCAAAACTAGAATGTTATTTGGCCCTAAACAGAGAGTTCACAGTGGCAGAATACATGACCACTGTGACTGACCCAAACTTAAGGAAATCTTTGACTATGTACAAACTCAGTGAGCATAGCCTTGCTATTGAGAAAGACTGCCGTAGGCAGACATGGCTCTCAATAGAAGACAGGCTATGTGCTCACTGCCCACAAAATGAGGTGGAAACTGAGCTGCACTTCAAAACCTCCTGCCAAATGTATGACCATATTAGAGACACATATTTCCCTCAGATTACACAGACCCACAAAGAATTTGAAAACAAACCCAATTTGGAGAAACTCCCATATCTACTGGGTGAAATTCCAGAGTGTGCCACCACAGCAGCAAGATGTGTGACCTGTTGCCACAAGAAAAGGGCAACCAGTGAAGAACAAACACCATTGTAAATACAACCCATATTTATGCCTATTTATTTTCCCTTATGTACTTTAACCATTTGTACATTGTTACAACACTGTGTGTATATATATATATATATATATATATGACATTTGTAATGTCTTTATTGTTTTGAAACTTCTGTATGTGTAATGTTTACTGTTCATTTTTATTGTTATTTCACTTTTGTATATTATCTACCTCACTTGCTTTGGCAATGTTAACACATGTTTCCCATGCCAATAAAGCCCCTTGAATTCAGAGAGAGAGAGAGAGAGATGGAGAGAGATGGAGAGAGAGAGACAGAGAGAGAGAGACACAGAGAGAGAGAGAGAGAGAGACAGAGAGAGAGAGACACAGAGAGAGAGAGAGAGAGAGAGAGAGAGAGAGAGAAACAGAGAGAGACAGAGAGAGACAGAGAGAGACAGAGAGAGACAGAGAGAGACAGAGAGAGACAGAGAGAAACAGAGAGAGAGAGAGAGAGAGACAGAGAGAAACAGAGAGAGACAGAGAGAGACAGAGAGAGACAGAGAGAGACAGAGAGAGACAGAGAGAGACAGAGAGAGAGAAACAGAGACAATGAGAGGGAGGAAGAAAAGAGAAAGATTGATTAGTGCTTGTTTTTAAGGAGCTTATTGGCCAATGGAGAGACAGAGACCAGAATGCCCGGGGATAGTTACTCCCTCAACACTCTGCCCTGCCCCCCCGGCCTTGTTCTGTTATAATCTCCACCCGGCACAGCCAGAAGAGGACTGGCCAACCCTCATAGCCTGGTTCCTCTCTAGGTTTCGGCCTTTCTAGGGAGTTTTTCCTAGCCACCGTGCTTCTACACCTGCATTGCTTGCTGTTTGGAGTTTTAGGCTGGGTTTCTGTACAGCACTTTGAGATATCAGCTGATGTACGAAGGGTTATATAAATACATTTGATTTGATTTTGATTTGATTTATCTAACACACACACACAGTCACATGCACGCACAGCCACACACTCCCACTCACTGAAAGTGGTGTCCTCCGGGAGGACCCAGGGCAGCAGAATGCAGGCCATCTGACACCGTGTTCACCTGCATGTATTAAAACTGGCAAGGTGGGATCTCGCTCGCTCTCTCTCACACACACCCACCCCCAGAGTTCACTCTGAGTGCACTTACGTAACCCAGTCTGTCATGAATACATTATCAACACACAAGATCTTCAGGTGAGAGGACTTGCATTATACCATTTACGTGCAGCAATAATTTGCATGTATGCTCCTACCCAAAGCTAGTCAACTTATGAAGTAAAATGTCCAGGACAAATAAAACAACAGCATACAAATGAATGAATGTCAATGTCTTCAGAATATGCCAGCGGCTAGCCAGAGAAAACAGCCGTCAGTTAAATAGCCGATAACCGACTCATTGTCAGCCGGCTACTTTTTCCACCATTAACTAACTAGGCTTGTTTTCATTTCAAAGTTTAAATTCGCTAGTCAGAAATGTCTGTAAAGCCTACAATGAACGATAGGCATCTTCTAGTGATCTATTGATAGGACAGGCGCCTGTCAATCGCAAAGCGAGCGATGGGGACACTGCTGGTTTGTCAGTCTGCTGTCGGTTGTGCCTCGGTACTGGTGTTATTTTTGTGAGCTCTGGTTGTCTGCAGTCACATTTATTTTCAAGGAGGAGAGAGAGCATGATGCTTCACATCGTCCCCTGTGGGTGAATTTACACATCCCATGTAATGTAAGTGGTAACAATAATTTGACATTCACTTAATTATTGTTGTGTGGCACATTTATTATTATTTTCTTTTGCGTGTTTCATAAGTCTACTACCTGCCACAGAGACGGGGTGGTGTATAGGCTATTTAGGCTACTGTGCTTTGATTTACGACCGAACAGCAAGTGTTGAATAGTTTAGAAAAGGTATCGCACTGAATGAATAAAGGCCAGCTCCTATATATTGTAACTTTTGCTATTCATAAATCATATAGCGTAGTTATGATTCCATGGTAACACATCGGGACAAGTAAACCAACGATCTTGTTTGTATTTTCCTAGGATTCGAAGGCCATGTGGAAACTTGCCAGTGACCGCTAGTGACTCGTCAGTATAGCCTAGTAACTTTGCAAACAAACTGCTCTTTTTGAACACTTATTTCTCAAGCACTGCCCTCTGTGGAATGAGTTTGACACCACTGCAGAACCAACGGAACCAAATCGCATCGGTGAGAGAGCCATTCATTGTGCTACCTCATTTGCATACTGGTCGGCTACTACCGCGTTTTGGCGATTATCTGCAGAAAAATTATGAAAACATGTTAAAACATGAGGTAATGGCAGTGGATGAATGGCACGACAATGGGTCTCTGGATCTCGTCAGGGTGTCTCTGTGCATTCAAAATGCTATCGATAAAATGCAATTGTGTTCATTGTCCGTAGCTTATGCCTGCCCACCTCCACCATGGGGCAATCTGTTCTCAACGTTAACATCAGCAAACCGCTCACCCACACGACGCCAGTCTGCCATCTGCCCGGTGCAGTTGAAACCAGGAATCAGTCGTAAAGAGCACACAGCTCCAGTGTGTCGGGGTGGCTCCTCTCAGACCAATCCCACAGGTGAAGAAGCCTGATGTAAAGATCGTGGGCTGGCGTGGTTACACATGGTCTGTGGTTGTGAGGCTGTGTGGACGTACTGCCAAATTCTCTAAAATGACATTGGGAGGTGGCTTATGATAGAGAAATGAACATTCAATTCTCTGGCAACAGCTCTGGTGGATATTTCTGCAGTCAGCATGCCAATTGCACATTCCCTCAAAACAGACATCTGTGGCATTGTCTTGTTTGATGAAACTGCACATTTTAGAGTGGCCTTTTATTGTCCCCACACCTATCAGGTGGATGGATTAGCTTGGAAAATGTGAAACGCTCTTTTAATTCAGCTCATGAAACCAACACTTTACATGTTGCATTTATATTTTTGTTCAGTGTAGTTTACCTCAAGGAAAATCTAAGCCTTCCAACAAGATAGAAATGACCTCCTTTGATGTTGCAATCTCAATTTTTAACAGTCTTTGAATAAGCAAAGTAGATTTAGTTTTGCCACAGTAAATTAAATTGAAAGAGTTGACTAGACTCTTTTCTGGCTACATTACTCATCTACTGCCTTTCCTAAAAGTCCCACCCACAGTGATTGATTGACAGGTCTGAAAGCCTACCAACTCTGTGACTCGCAAACATCCTGCCCACTCCCCTGACAACCACAGTGATTGATTGACAGGCTAAACTGTTAAGGGTCAGTTCACCCAAATTACACATCCGTTTCCTACATGCAACTATAAATGTGACTTTAATCTCGAGACAGGCTTAATGTTAAAATGTTTTTTAGGCATAGGCCTAGACGATATCCAAACAACTAACACACTGAATTCATACATTTCCACATTTTAATTGTAAGGTCATTTCTATCAAGGCATTAGAATGTACCAAAGGCCACCAAAAGAGCTTTTTCTGCAAAACCTTTTCCCGGGAATGCCCATCTAGATCCCTCAGTCCATCCTGCTACAGCTGATGGGTGAAAACATGGGTGGCCTTGCAGCTCTGCAGGTGGCTGGAGCCCTTGGCTGGGAAGACAGCAATGAGAAGTTTAAGAGAGAGAGGTACAGAGGGATGAGAGAGGTGCTGGGAGACCATGGAGGGGTACATCCTACAGCAGTGTCGGGTCAAGAAGGAGATGAGAGGTGGAGGAGGGTGAAAGCATATGGAGAGAGAGAGAGAGAGAACGAAGGAGTGGTACAGTCAGGGTCTGAGAAAAAAAAGAGAGAGGGCTGCCTGCTCTAACCAACACCCTCCACCCAAATCAATGCCCCCCCATCCTCGCGGCTCACAGCACCCTGTATTGAGCGGGGATGGCTGGGGCATCTCTACCCTGGATAGAGGGCTAGGGCTAAGCCTGGGGGCACTGGGGAAGTGGAGCAATAAGAGATACGTTTTTTCTTGCCAGCCTTAATACGAAAACCTGAGGGAGAGCAGGAAAGTGAGAAAGAAGACAAAACAGGGATATCTAGCTGGAACTGGTACAGTGCAGAAGGCGATAGCTATCTAGTCGATTAGGCGAGGGGTCTTCTGATTCTGCCCCCCCCCCCTGTCCCGCCCCGTCCCAGCTCAACTCAGATCTGACAGATGGTGGCTTGGGGAGAGGGCAACCCAAAAAAGTGTACTGTGTCATGTCTGAAGTGTGGATTTGTTGGGAATCTAAACAGAAAGACAAGACCGCTGCAGTATTTGTCAGATTTTCTCTCCAAGTGTCCACACTACCGTGTCATGACTGAACACAGTCATTTGGACCAAATTCCAATCAATAAAATGTTTTAAATTGCGTTCTTGGTCTCTTTCTCCTTGTCCCAGTAGGTTTCTCTCCTCTTCGTAAGTTTGACTGTGCCCCCTAGTGGTAGCCTAAAACGACTTCTAATGTAATGTTTGAGTGCATTTGGTCAAACAAAATAAATACAGTAGCTTTAATCGAACATCAACTCCTCTTGTCAATCGTAGTCATAGATATAGCCTAAAGAGTCACAAAGTGACATTAATTATGGCTTCATATCAAAACGAAAGTCACTCATTGAATCCTGGAGCTGCCATCGAGGCCAGTTATTACAGTCAGTTATTACAGCCATCTGTGTCCCATTGAATAGCAGTATCATTAAGTGAACTGTTCCCAGAAAGTACACTATTCAGGGGTGGATATAAGAGTTATTTTCCAAAAGCCCCTTTCAGAAAACTGTGGTAAAAACCTTGAAACCATGTCTACTATACACAAGGCCTCCCTCCTGGGGTAGGGAGGTGGTGTGTGTGCTCATGCATGCCGACGGGGAAGAAATACTATGTTTCACGTTTGTAGTGGCTAAAATAGCCTCACTGAACTCTGGCACGTTTGGGTAAGCACTGAGTGGCCGACGGAAGAGCTCTCCTTCCTTTCTCGGAGCCACATGGGGATCACTATTCTACTGGCATCACTATAAACATCAGGTCAGACAACATCATGTCAAGAACAACATAGTCACATCATGTCCATAATCCATTTGCCCTGAGCAGAGAGCTGACTAGGAATCAGTGTATTGCTGATATACAGACCTCCACCCATTTTCTCATTTCATTTTGTGTGAAAACGGGTCAAAAATGTCAAGACATTTTTGTATTAATTTGTCCTACAATATAGCTATTAGAATTTTTTACATTGAGTTTGGCATTAAATAAACATGAGGATTTTGGAATAAGGAAAAGGCGCCTATGATGACAAACACCTGTTATTTTTTTTAGCCTTGCCTTATGCCCTGGACTCCAGCCCAACCACTGTCTTTAATTAATACTGGCTTAGGCCCCATTGCTCCTGTCACACCAGGGAGTTTACTGAAGGCCCGGCACACCAAATCCCCCACTCCCATGGTCCAAACTTATCCCTCCTACTCTCTCCATCTCTCCTCCTTTCATCTCTTCCCCTCTACTACACCTCTCTTCCTCCTCCTTTCCTCCTTCCCCCTCTCCCCCCCACCTATTTTTTCTCCTCTCTCCTCCACCCAGACCAAAACAAGATAGCGCATGGACAGTGATTAAAAGCCAACCGTTCTCAGGTTAGCAGTTTATAAGTGATTGTATAATAATTGTATCTGTATCTTTAACCCTTTCAGAGGCTAACAACAGAACATGTGGACTAGTACACAATGATAGCAAGTATGTAGACTTGTCCAAACTAGAAACCCCTGTATCTGTAGTGTGAGGCAACTTGATATACAAGTACACCCCATGGACAGGATGCTAGTCTATTGCAGGGCCTTAAACGCAATCAATATCCTTAATGTTGAGTGCCGTGCAGAGCCATTGGGTCCCATTTTGAGACTCTGGTATGACTTAACCGGGGATCGAACCCCCAATCTCAAGACGGACACTCTACAACATTGTCCCCACTACAAAATAACATCCCGATTATAAATAGGCCTATGTGTTGTATTTTGTAGATTATGTGGGACCACTAGTGGGGATGGTTAAGCGAGGAGAGGCGAGATGGGGTTGGTTAAGCGAGGAGAGGCGAGATGGGGTTGGTTAAGCGAGGAGAGGCGAGATGGGGTTGGTTAAGCGAGGAGAGGCGAGATGGGGTTGGTTAAGCGAGGAGAGGCGAGATGGGGTTGGTTAAGCGAGGAGAGGCGAGATGGGGTTGGTTAAGCGAGGAGAGGCGAGATGGGGTTGGTTAAGCGAGGAGAGGCGAGATGGGGTTGGTTAAGCGAGGAGAGGCGAGATGGGGTTGGTTAAGCGAGGAGGGGCGAGATGGGGTTGGTTAAGCGAGGAGGGGCGAGATGGGGTTGGTTAAGCGAGGAGGGGCGAGATGGGGTTGGTTAAGCGAGGAGGGGCGAGATGGGGTTGGTTAAGCGAGGAGGGGCGAGATGGGGTTGGTTAAGCGAGGAGGGGCGAGATGGGGTTGGTTAAGCGAGGAGAGGCGAGATGGGGTTGGTTAAGCGAGGAGAGGCGAGATGGGGTTGGTTAAGCGAGGAGAGGCGAGATGGGGTTGGTTAAGTGAGGAGAGGCGAGATGGGGTTGGTTAAGTGAGGAGAGGTGAGATGGGGTTGGTTAAGTGAGGAGAGGTGAGATGGGGTTGGTTAAGTGAGGAGAGGTGAGATGGGGTTGGAGTGTCTGTTGTATTAGGCCTACTATTGTTGAATGCACTAAAAGGCTATGTCTGTTACATAAAATGTTATGAGGACAACCAAAACGTCAACTATGTCACAAAAGTTGCCCAAAAGCAACAAAGTTGGATGTACAGTACCAAAAGACCTAACCGGCCAGTAGGGCTAAGACGGTGATGGAATTCTGGATGACATAATTGGCCTGCCAAATGACTGCAGTCACCGTAAAAATTGCTCAAATAGCATACAAACAAGTGTCTAAAAGTGTATGTATCACGCACACAAATTGAGATATATATATATATATATGTATATGTATATATGTGTGTGTGTGTGTGTGTGTGTGTGTGTGTGTGTGTGTGTGTGTGTGTGCGTATATACACATATACATACAAAATACAACCAGTACCAGTCAAAGATTTGAACACACCTACTCATTGAAGGTTTTTTCTTTATTTTTTACTATTTTCTACATTGTAGAATAATAGTGAAGACATCAAAAATAACATATGGAATCATGTAATAGCCAAAATGTTATTTCATAGTTTTGATGTCTTCACTAATATTCTACAATGTAGAACATATTAAAAATAAAGAAAAACCCTTTAATGAGTAGGTGTGTTCAAAATGTTGACTGGTACTCAGGTCAGTTAGGATCATCACTTTATTTTAAGAATGTGAAATGTCAGAATAATAACAAAGAATGATTTATTTCAGCTTTTATTTCTTTCATCACATTCCCAGTGGGTCAAAAGTTTACATACACTCAATTAGTATTTGGTAGCATTGCCTTTAAATTGTTTAACTTGGGTCAAAAGTTTCAGGTGGCCTTCCACCAGCTTTCCATAATAAGTTGGGTGAATTTTGGCCCAATCCTCCTGACAGAGATGGTGTAACAGAGTCAGGTTTCTAGGCCTCCTTGCTCGAACACACTTATTCAGTTCTGCCCACAAATTTTCTATAGGATTGATGACTGGGCTTTGTGATGGCCACTCCAATACCTTGACTTTGTTGTCCTTAAACCATTTTGCAAACACTTTGGAAGTATGCTTGGGGTCATTGTCGAATTGGAAGACCCATTTGCGTCCAAGCTTTAACTGATGTCTTGAGATGTTGCTTCAATATATCCACATAATTTTCCTTCCTCATGTTGGCATCTATTTGTGAAGCGCACCAGTTCCTCCTGCAGCAAAGCACCCCCACAACATGATGCTGCCACTCCCGTGCTTCACGAATGGGATGGTGTTCTTCGGCTTGCAAGCATCCCCCTTTTTCCTACAAACATAACGATGGTCATTATGGCCAAACAGTTATATTTTTGTTTCATCAGACCAGAGGACATTTCTCCAAAAAGTACGATCTTCGTCCCCATGTGCAGTTGCAAACCGTAGTCTGGCTTTTTGATGTAGGTTTTGGAGCAGTGGCTTCTTCCTTGCCGAGTGGCCTTTCAGGTTATGTCAATATAGGACTTGTACTGTGGATATAGATACTTTTGTACCCATTTTCTCCAGCATCTTCACAGGGTCCTTCGCTGTTATTCTCGGATTGATGTGCACTTTTCGCACCACAGTACGTTCATCTCTAGGAGACAGAACGCGTCTCCTTCCTGAGCGGTATGATGGCTGTGTGGTCCCATGGTGTTTATACTTGCAAACTACTGTTTGTACAGATGAACGTGGTACCTTCAGGCGTGTGGAAATTACTCCCAAGGATGAACCAGACTTGTGGAGGTCTACAATTTTTTTTCTGAGGTCTTGGCTGATTTCTTTTGATTTTCCCATGATGTCAAGCAAAGAGGCACTGAGTTTGAAGGTAGGCCTTGAAATACATCCACAGGTACACCTCCAATTGACTCAAATTATGTCAATTAGCCTATCAGAAGCTTCTAAAGCCATGACATCCAAGCTGTTTAAAGGCACAGTCAACTTGGTGTATGTAAACTTCTGACCCACTGGAATTGTGATACAGTGAATAATAAGTGAAAAAATCTGTCTGTAAACAATTGTTGGAAAAATTACTTGTGTCAGGCACAAAGTAGACGTCCTAACTGACTTGCCAAAACTATAGTTAGTTAACAAGAAATTTGTGGAGTGGTTGAAAAAGTGTATGTAAACTTCAGACTGTGTACACACACACACACATATATAGTGCTTGATATATATATATATATATATATATGTTTTTTTTAGGACAGGAATTTTCTCCTCTCCTCCACCTACATGTGCTGCCATAGAAATAGAATGGAAAGGATGGGCGTTCCCATTAGAGTCAACGATGGCATAACGGGTGGACTGGCGGCCATCGCTACGAGCAAAGCAGGAAGTATATTCATTAATATGTGCTGTGATTTGTTGACTCAACTCAACTAGCATTACAAAAAATAAATTTCATAGAAGTCGCCAGCTTGTAGTCTGGTCGTTCCATGTAGCCATGACACCCACCATCTAGATTAGCACTACTGCAACATTATTTTGTGGAAATATAATTTGATATTTCAGAAATTAAGCTAATTGATTACACACAAATTGTCAATTTTAAATGTATAGAATTCATACATTATTCAATACATACAGTGCCTTGCGAAAGTATTCGGCCCCCTTGAACTTTGCGACCTTTTGCCACATTTCAGGCTTCAAACATAAAGATATAAAACTGTATTTTTTTGTGAAGAATCAACAACAAGTGGGACACAATCATGAAGTGGAACGACATTTATTGGATATTTCAAACTTTTTTAACAAATCAAAAACTGAAAAATTGGGCGTGCAAAATTATTCAGCCCCTTTACTTTCAGCGCAGCAAACTCTCTCCAGAAGTTCAGTGAGGATCTCTGAATGATCCAATGTTGACCTAAATTACTAATGATGATAAATACAATCCACCTGTGTGTAATCAAGTCTCTGTATAAATGCACCTGCACTGTGATAGTCTCAGAGGTCCGTTAAAAGCGCAGAGAGCATCATGAAGAACAAGGAACACACCAGGTCCGAAGGTCGCAAAGTTCAAGGGGGCCAAATACTTTCGCAAGGCACTGTATAGTACCTATCATCTGATTTGGGCCAAAACATTTTTGAACAAATAGTCAGACATAAGGAATCTAAATACATCGTCAAAAGCCGCCAACAGAACCCCCAGGCCATCTCACCCCAACAATGAGTATACAGCATCAGTTATCTATGTCTGACAAGTAGTATGGAGCTGTGGCTCAAAGTACTGTTTCGTCATCTAATGTCATGTATCAGTGAATTTGGTGATGATTTTTCCCCCCTAGTGACTGAAAATAATGTTTATTTTTACCAGGTTCTGACAACTAAATGGTGCTGATACAGTGTGTGCAAATGAGGTAAGGGAAGTAGGCAATAAATACGACATAGTGGCGAAATAATTACAATTTAGCAATTAAACACTGGAGTGATAGACGTGCAAAAGATGAATGTGCAAGTAGAGATACTGGGGTGCAAATGAGCAAAACAATTTATAATTAATAAATAACAGTATGGGGATGAGGAAGTTGAATGGGCTATTTACAGATGGGCTATGTACAGGTGCAGAAATCTGTGAGCTGCTCTGACAGCTGGTGCTTAAATTTAGTGAGGGAGATATGGGTCTCCAACTTCAGTGATTTTTGCAATTCGTTCCAGTCATTGGCAGCAGAGAACTGGAAGGAAAGGCGGCCAAAGGAGGAATTGGCTTTGGGCGTGACCAGTGAAATATACCTGCTGGAGCGAGTGCTACTGGTGGGTGCTGCTATGGTGACCAGTGAGCTGAGATAAGGAGGGGCTTTACCTAGCAAAGACTTATAGATGACCTGGAGCCAGTGGGTTTGGCGATGAATATGAAGCGAGGGCCAGCCAACGAGAGCATACAGGTCGCAGTGGTGGGTAGTAAATGGGGCACTGGTGACAAAACGAATGGCACTGTGATAGACTGCATCCAATTTGCTGAGTAGAGTGTTGGAGGCTATTTTGTAAATCACATTGCCGAAGTCGAGGATTGGCAGGATAGTCAGTTTTAAGAGGGTATGTTTGGCAGCATGAGTGAAGGATTCTTTATTGCGAAATAGGAAGCCGATTCTAGATTCATTTTTGAATTGGCATTAGCATTTTCACACTTCATATCCAAATCATCTGTAAGTAACATCATGGAGTTAAACAATACATGTTTTGATACTTTATGATTTGTATATGAAGCATGAAAATGCTAATACAGTACCTTCAGAAACAATTCACACCCCATGACTTTTTCCACATTTTGTTGTGGGAAAGCCTGAATTTAAAATGGATTAAATTGAGCTTGTGTGTCACTGGCCTATACAAAATACCCCATAATGTCAAAGTGCAATTGTTTTTAGAAGTGTTTACAAATGAATAAAAATCAAAAGCTGAAATGTCTTGAGTCAATAAGTATTCAACCCCTTTGTTAAAGCAAGACTAAATTAGTTACGGAGTAAGCATTTGCTTAACAAGTCACATAGTAAGTTGCCTGGACTCACTTTGTGCAATAGTGTTTCATATGATTTTTGAGTGACTACCTCGTCTGTGTCCCCCACAGATACAGATAATTGTAAGGTCCCTCAGTCGAGCAGTGAATTTCAAACAGATTCAACTACAAAAGACCAGGGAGGTGTTCCAATGCCTTGCAGAAAAGGGGACCAATTGGTAGATAAACCTTCTTTTTTTTTTTTTTTTTTTTTAAAGCAGACGCTGAATATCCCTTTGAGCATGGTGAAGTTATTGAATACACTTTGGATGGTGTATCAATACACCCAGTCATTACAAAAAAATACAGGCATCCTTCCAAAACTCAGTTACCAGAGATTTCACCATGAGGCCAACGGTGACTTTAAAACAGCTACAGCTATAGTTGAAAGGCTGTGATAGGCGAAAACTGAAGCTGGATCAACAACATTGTAGTTACTCCACAATACTAACCTAAATGACAGAGTGAAAAGAAGGAAGAATATACAGAATAAAAAACATTCTAAAACATGCATCCTGTTTTCAATAAGGCACGAAAGTAAGCAAAAGTGCAAAAAAATATGGAAAATAACTTAACTTTATGTCCTGAATACAGTGTTGTGTTGGATTTGCCCCAAACCTATCACTGAGTACCACTCCATATTTTCAGGCATGGTGGTGGCTGCATCATGTTATGTTTTTTTTTTGTCATCAGTAAGGACTAGGGAGTTTTTTAGGACAAAAAGAAACAGAATAGAGCCAAGCACAGGCAAAATCCTAGAGGACACTGGGAGACAAATTCACCTTTCAGCAGGACAATAACCTAAAACACAAGGCCAAATATACACTGGAGTTGCTTACCAAGACGACTGTGGCCTAGTTACAGTTCTGACTTAAAACTGGCTTAAAATGTAAGGTAAGACTTGAAAATGGCTGTCTAGCAATGATCAACAACGAACTTGACAGATTTACATTTTACAATCCAGGTGTGCAAAGATCCAGATAGACTCATAGCTGTAATCACTGCCAAAGTAATGACTCAGGGGTGTGAAAACATATGTAAATGAGATATTTCTGCATTTAATTTTCAATAAATTGGAAAACATAAAAAAAAACATGTTCTCGCTGTCATTACAGGGTATTGTGTGTAAATTCAGGTTGTAACACTACCGAATGTGGAATAAGTAAAGGGGTAAGAAAGAATACGATTGACTTGGATTGGATTTGTGCCACAAATACAAAAAAAGTTAGCATTTGAAACAGTGGCTTGTCCATAGGCTGCTTACAGGGTATTGAAAGCAATGTCATTTTGTAATTTGGGCAACTATCTAACTTTTTCACCTGATAGAGGGAACAGCACCATCTAGTGGTCAGAACATGGTAATATAAGGATGCAGGATGGTACATAAACCTAACAACTTCAATGACTAATTTCTCTGAACAGGGGAAAAAAACATCTAATTCACTGGGAATACATTACAGTATTCACCTAATAGCAGGAACAGCACCATCTAGTGGACAGAACCGGGTAATATCCGGATGTACACTACATAGCCAAAAGTATGTGGCCACCTGCTCGTCGAACATCTGATTCCAAAATCCTGGGCATTAATATGGAGTTGGTACCCCTTTGGTACTATAAAAGCCTCCACTCTTCTGGGAAGGCTTCCCACTAGATGTTGGAACAGTGCTGCGCGACTTGCTTCCATTCAGCCACAAGAGCATTAGTGAGGTCGGGCACTGATGTTGGGCGATTAGGGCTGGCTTGCAGTAAACGTTCCAATTCACCCCAAAGGTGTTTGATGGGGTTGAGATCAGGGCTCTGTGCAGGCCAGTTAAGGTCTTCCACACCGATCTCGAAAAACCATTTATGTGTGGATCTCGCTTTGTGCACTTGTGCATTGTCATGCTGAAACAGGAAAGGGCCTTCCCCAAACGGTTGCCACAAGGTTGGAAGCACAGAATCGTCTCTAGAATGTCATTGTATGATGTAGCATTAAGATGTTCCCTCACTGGAACTAAGGGGCCTAGCCCAAACCATGAAAAACAGCCCCAGACCAGTATTCCTCATCCACCAAACTTTACAGTTGGCACTATACACTCCTGGCATTTGCCAAACCCAGACTTTTCCACTTCACAATAACAGCACATATAGTTGACCGGGTAGCTCTAGCAGGGAAGAAATTTGACGAACTGACTTGTTGGAAAGGTTGCATCTTCAGTAAGGCCATTCTAATGCCAACATTTGTCTATGGAGATAGCATGGCTGTGTGCTCGATTTTATAGACCTGTCAGCAACAGGTGCAGCTGAAATAGCCAAATCCACTAATTTGAAGGGGTGTGCAAATCCTTTTGGTCATGTAGTGTAGGATGGGACATAAACCTAACAACTTAAATTAATAATTTCACTGAACAGGGAAAGAAAACGTTACCAAATTCACTGAGAATACATTACATAGGATGAAGAAAAAATATTAATTGTTGGGCTAGGATTGGCGTGGGGGATCTGTGGGTGGCTTTTGACCAATTCTTTGGATTCCTCATGTCTAACTCATTGTTAGAAAAAGGTTTCGTCCAAATCGGATGTTAGGTACTATATTTTAAATATTATATGAATCTTATAAATTAAAATGGCCAATTTAGGTGCAATCAATTAGCTTTATTTCAACAAAATAATGTTGCAGGAATGCTAATCTTAGCTCTTTCTAACTACATAAACTATTTCAAAACTATTTGAGATGGTGGGTGTCGAAAATCCTATTTCTTGTGCTTTTTGAGGTGGAACGACCCAATCCTAAAAAAAATGGAAATGAGATAGCTATGGCTCGTTGGCCAAAGCCTATGGGGAAATTGTTGTTGTTTTTTTAATTTGAGGGATAAAACACCAACATTTTGGTCTGATGCTTAGGAGATCCTATACATTTTGTTCTATGCCTGTGTCTCCACCCTAACAATGGGATTCGTTGTTCACAGAGCGGAACTCTTTGGATTGGTGTGCTTTATTTGAATCTTGTTATTTTAATACTTTTTCAAATATTCAATGAGGGGTGCTGACATCAACACCTGGATTCAATTGCGAGTGAGATGCTATGCTAGCCTCATGAATATGTAAAGACCATCTTGAATTTCCACTCCGATATAAAGTATTTTTTCTCAAAGTTGCCAGGATGTCATGTGTATCAGTACACTTGTAACAACCTAAGCATTACCAACATTCAAAAAAGAAGCCTCATGTATCAAAATAGCAATTCATTTTATCTTCACTTAATTTAACATTGCTAAAAATACAAAAAAATTGCTCAGTTGCCAAGTTATCTTCACGTTTTGGATTCTGGAATGAGTAAAACCTCTCGCGCCGCGCTCTTTCTCTCTGCTACACTACACCGATGAAATCACATGACTGCCAATAACACAACGAACATGTAGGATATGCTTTGGACATTGGGCTAGGGAGGGACTGGGACTCTGAAATAATCATTAAACCCTTGTAACACAACTTCAATTGTATATTTAGCTTAAATTTGATTTATTTCACTTTTGTAATGCATTTGTTTTTGTTTTGCTTTTAGGCTTTGCTGTTTAGAAAATGGGCAAACTAACTTTCCTTATGACAGAGCGATGAATTGTAATGTGTTACAAATACCACAAATATAAACCCTCTCGAGATAGGCCTAATGTAGGGTGAATTGTTTGTTGGGCTAAATTATTGGTTTAATGCGTGCCATCTGCCATGGCTTCTCACAGGGCATTCCTCTGAGGCTAACGCTAGCCAATGCTAGCTAGTAGCTACCGTTAATGAGCTCATTTGTGAGTAAATACGTGATCCACTGTACCACAGGTTTCATATTTCTCTCATTTGTATTTTCCCAATTGTCATGCAGTATAAAATGTGGAAACTGGAGACTGTACAGAACTATCAAAAAACAAAAACATGTGGAGTTGATGTGGAAAGAGAGGGGAAGAGGAGGACCCCACCTTGCCCTAGCCTAGGCTATATCTACACCAGCGGTGTGGAGCAGGGTGGGTCAGGTGAGCAGGCTCCATTGCCCCTTCCTTCCCCTACATGCAGGAAAATGGAAATTCAACATAAAATTGTTGTGAAAAAAAAGTGTTTGGCATCAAAGCCTTCATCTGAGCACTAAAATACAAAGCATAAACCTACACTTCAAAATAGCCATATTTTGTTCTTCATTTCATGCACCTTGATTTGACTGCAGGACATTACAAACATACACAGAGAGACACAGACAGACAGAAATAGGACAGCAGAAGCCTAGGGTTTCAGGCGACTGGGCTGCAGGTGACTACTGTGAAACTCCAGCATTATGGATACTACATTTGCACAAAAAATCTAACTAATTGTCTGAGTGGACCAACAAAAATGATACTTTACTGCACTATGACTCTAGGGACTGAACTTCTCCCTGCCACTCTCCAAACATATGTCACTGTACATGGAAAACAGTGTTTCCCAGAAGATTTTCTTCTAGGCGGGGCACAAAGATCAGTGGAGCAACAATCATGGCCACCCACACCAAAACATTCAACTGAAACCCAAAAAGATGAGAAGGGGATGGAAGGGGAGAGGACCTGTCTAGCCCGGTGGAAAAAGTGGAACTGTGGAAAGTGGAGGTCCTGAGCTTGGCCTGATGTAGATTAGTGTCAATGATGATTACTGTATGAATGATGACCTCTCTATGATGCAGGCTCATGGGTCAGAGGTCAGGGCTTGAGTACAGTAAAACTGGGCTGAAGCTACAGGAAGTCATTAAGAAGATTCCACTGGTACTTCCTGAGGCAGTTTCCTGTACAGAGCGTGGAATGGGCGTCAACATAGCTGCAGTGGAAATGTCTGCTGATTGACATGGGTCGAAGAGGAAGGGACGACGCATCGCTCTGTTTGGATTGGCAAACACACCTGCAGTTTTTTCAAGTGGTTTTAGGTTAGGTTGGTTGAATTGAGACCCAATCGGCCATTCAGGTCAGCGACTGCAGTTCACCAAAGCCTGTCCTGAGGCTCGATCTCACCTAAAGAGCTCCTGTAGTAAAGTAGGACTTCAAAAGACCCTTATCACTGTCACGTCCTCTCAGAGAAGAACACACTAATAGAATCTGGCTGCGGAGGCTTACGCCAGGTTAGCGCTAGCCTTGTGAAGGGAAGCTCTCCCGGTCCAGGCCTCTTGACCTCACTAGCCACTTCCTTCCCTTGTAAGTGAAGGAATGCCTTGTCAGACTTTACAGTATGTAGACTTATGTTGTTGGAAGAATAGGATAGAGAAAGGACATTGAACTACATCCCTCAGCTACTGGAGAAGGAAGGAATCAAAACTTGTTCCTCCTCATTCTCTCTATACTGGACATCTAATATAGCCTAGCCTATATTCACAGTAGCATAGTAACTGATTCCCAATGAGTTTTAAACTCAATTCTTTGGTTCTTTAATATAGTATTAATTTTGATCTGACATTTCTACTGTAGGCCTAAGTACAGTATATCAAGCCATCCTCAATAAGACAGCAAGGCCTATGAGTAAGAGCTCTCTTTAAAACACCACTTTCATCTAAATTAAACAGTGATTTTCAGAATCTACTGTACAAAGATCACAAATCTAAAACATGCATAATACTGGTTCTCTCTCTCCCTCCCTCTCCCCCCTCCCCTCCATGCAGTGGCTAACTCAGTGGAACGCAAAGGTCCCTCCTCCTGACTCCGGCTGCATCCTGTATTTTCCAATTATCACCTTTTAAAGGCCAGCTGGGTGCATTCCAACCCGTTGGGGGGCAATTCTATTTGCATTGCTCTGAGACAAAGTCATGCCCAATACTTTCATGCTAGTTCATTACAACTAGGCTAAAAGGACAGCTATTGAGCTAGGCTACGGCTGTCAGAGGCTACTTAGACTGGATTTCCTTTCTTCAAAAGTAGGAACAGATCACAGCTTTTGGTTCTATCTGGAAAGGGGATGATCCTGAGTTAATAAGAGGACGTGAGGATATAGGCTACTGTTTACGTGGAGTGTAGTAGAAGTTCCACATCTCCTTTTCTTCATTCTATCCATGGAAAGAGGGGCGGCAGGTTAGAGCGTTGGACTAGTAACCAAAAGGTTGCTGGATCGAATCCCCGAGCTGACAAGGTAAAAATCTGTCGTTCTGCCCCTGAACAAGGCAGTTAACCCACTGTTCCCCGGTAGGCCGTCATTGTAAATAAGAATTTGTTATTAACTGACTTGCCTAGTTAAATAAAGGTTCATAAGAAAAAGAGAACCATGTACAGGTCTGTGGATGGACTACGGACAGAAGTTTCCACTACGTGCAGAATTAAGATCAGCTTAACCCACCCTGACTCGGAAACTTTAAAATGACCTGAGATTAGTATCTAGAGGTGTAGCCAAAAGAGAAAATAAAATGAGTAATGCTCCTGGCACACGAAATACAATACATACAAAAACTTTCAGATGCCTATTTTGTCCAGTCTAAAATGTGATGCTTTTGGCCTTATTCCGAGCTGATCGATGTTCCTTTTCCGGAGAGAGCTCTACTCTGCTAATAATTCCAGCTCATTAAGCTGATTTTATTATTTTGCTTCAATAACTTGATTGGGCAAAGAATATTTTACATCTATTATATTGCGGTCAATTTCGTATACCCACTGAAATTCCCCACCAATATAATTGTTACTATTCCATTTGCTTTGCACATTAATGAACGCAGCTCGGGGTGCCTGTAGAGCTCCTTTTCTCGTTGTACTCTCAACTACTGTAAACCTGTGTTTGATTTCTCCTGTCCACTCTCTACGCTCTCGGACTGCATATAGCAGCATTTAGCTGTGAATTCATTTGCGTGTTTGGATATACCCTGCTGGGGTGCGATGCTGCTGGTGCATAATAAGAAAATCTGCAACACTACATACGGGCAGATTGGCCTTGTGGGTATTTTCGCTGCGCTAAGCTGCGCTGTAGTTGGGGAGGAGAGGAACCGAAGGCAGGGGGAGGAGGAGGGGGAGGTGGGGAGTCAACAAGGGCACAAAGACAAGGATATGACAACTCAAGGGGTAGCGTAATGACACAAACAGCAGAGCGACCAGACCCAGTGAAAGTCGAGCATTGGACAAAGGGACACGATGCTTTAACATGAAGTTAAATATATCTAAAGTGTATGGCCTGTGGATGGACAGAGAAAATACAGAAAGATGAGGTGGCTCTAAAGGGAAAACATAATTCTGTGTGTGTTTTACTCTTTCACACGGATCCTTCCAGACAGACCCAAGGGAGTTTTGTGTGCATGAGAAAGAGAGTATACATATAAGACTGTGTGTGTGTGTGTGTGTGTATATATATATATATATTTTCCCAACACCAGGCTACAGGACATGACACACACCTTCAGCCACAGCCCCATAACGTGGTGTGTCTAATGCTCCTGTTTAGTGTTTGGGGGGTTAGCGGCGCATGTCGGCAGGTTTTTGGGAGGGGAGCACAGAGAGTCACCTATCCCAACAGCTGTGGCCCTGACGGAGAAACAAAAGCCTGGTAAGGAAGTAGCGCATCGCTGCAGATGCCACTAAAAAGGCATGGCAATTCACCTGTACCCCGGCCTACACGGCCTTCTGATTGGCTAGATCGGTCCATGTGGTTAATGTGGGCAGAGAGGACACAGGTGCCAGCTCAGACTCTGAAGGGCAGGGAGCGTGGTATTTGCAATTGGACTGGGTTAGAAAAAGTATGCAAAGTGTCTGTAAAGCAACTGGTACTGTGTTTATTCCAAGCAGGGTTGTTCCAAAATAATTCAATCACCTTTTTGACTGCACACCTTTTGATTTGAATAAAACTTTCCATACATGTTTGAAGTGATAGGATATTTTGGCCCTATCATCCAGCCCTTAGCCTCCTAAATTTCGTTCAAATCACACCAACACCACTAGCCATAGAGGGCAAATTCAGAGACACAGAAGGTGGACAATGACAGACAGGCAAACAAACAGTCAACCGAAAGCAGCACCTGTGGTTTTTGAATGTTGTATTGGGGGAGTCTCTTTGTCGATCGAGCTAGATCAAAGCCAGACTAACCGTGTGGGTGTGTGTCTGTAACGGTGTGCGTGTGAGTCTGTAATTGCCAGACTCCGCAATCTAACAATGCAACCCCCCCCCCCCCAAAAAAAACGGCTTTGGGTTCCAGTGCTGGTCCACACATCCAAACCAACAGGCCAGGACAGACAGACCGCTGAGTCAAGCAGACAAATAGCCATACCTTTGAATGCTCACTGAATACACATTTGTATGGATGAGGCACTTTGCCCAGAAAGGCCAGGCAGTGCTTTACGAAAGGCCGTTGGTGCCATTGTGGATTTCTGACCTTGGTTGGAGCAGTGCACGACTCAGAATAAGGTTAAACCATGAAGAGACCTTTGAGCAACACCAATCCACAATTTACTGCCCTTCCAAACAATGTCAGCAGAAAGGATGGTTTAGGAGTGAATTCATAAAATAGCCTTATTAGATTCTGTGATAAGTCAGTGTAAAACATACCTCTACACCAGGGTTTCCGTCAGGAAAAAGTTGCGCCGGACATCATAACGGGGAAAATTTAAATTTACCAGACCCATATGCATTGGGTGTCTGTCTACCCACGGTGCTCAGAATGACACAAATCACATGTAGATTATGTTAAGGAATTTTCACCTAACATGCAACTCATGTTATGAAGCAGCCAATAGATCATTTTCAAACATTTGCCAAATTGCAATTTGCGGATAAACACCATTCTAAACAGCGCACCTGGGAAAACACCACTCTAAACAGAGCACCTGGGGAAACACCATTCTAAACAGCACACCTGGGGAAACACCATTCTAAACAGCACACCTGGGGAAACACCATTCTAAACAGAGCACCTGGGGAAACATAATTCTAAACAGAGCACCTGGGGAAACACCAGTCTAAACAGAGCACCTGGGGAAACACCATTCTAAACAGCACACCTGGGGAAACACCATTCTAAACAGAGCACCTGGGGAAACACCATTCTAAACAGAGCACCTGGGGAAACACCATTCTAAACAGCACACCTGGGGAAACACCATTCTAAACAGCACACCTGGGGAAACATCATTCTAAACAGCACACCTGGGGAAACATCATTCTAAACACCATTCTAAACAGCACACCTGGGGAAACACCATTCTAAACAGCACACCTGGGGAAACACCATTCTAAACAGCACACCTGGGGAAACACCATTCTAAACAGCACACCTGGGGAAACACCATTCTAAACAGAGCACCTGGGGAAACACCAGTCTAAACAGCGCACCTGGGAAAACACCATTCTAAACAGCACACCTGATAGCGGTTCCATATGTGACAGAGATGAAAATCTCTGATAGAATCTTACAAAGAGTAGATGCAACCACTAGGGGGTTGGGTTGCTAATATGACTAGGATTGCACCATTGACTTCTGGACGACGAAAATAAGTACATTTGCCCCAAATTATAGAATTACTCCTGTCTATACAAAAATAAATAAAATACTTCACCAGAAAGCATGACTTGACCACAGAAGAATCGAGGATCATTAGCTTCTCAAAGTTCATAGGCCTATACCTATTTGGGAAGCCCAGAATTTGGGCAGCGTGCAAGGCAATGGGCCTAGCTGATTATTTTTAATTTTTTACTTTTTTTTATTTCACCTTTATTTAACCAGGTAGGCAAGTTGAGAACAAGTTCTCATTTACAATTGCGACCTTAATAAGTTGCGGCTGTCCGTGAAAAGTGTCTAAAATACAGTATGTGTGAAAATGTGTCTTTGGTATAATAAAAAATATTGAGGAGACAAGAAGGTGAGGAGTGTGTGGAGAGGATATAGGCAAGTCTCTCTCCAGAAGGGCTCAGCTGTCTCCCGCCAATTCTTGTGTATTCATTATGTGAATGGTTTGCTCTCTGATTTTTTATAAATTCCCCATTACATACTGTATGTCACCAGTAGTAAATGTACCATTCCCCCCCAGATGGACAGCTGCATTTCCCGCCTTAATTACATGTTCCAATTTAGCGATTCATCCACCAGTCCCGCAGAACGAGTTCTGAACACTCGCACACACTGCGTATTAAAGCACTTCAGGAAGACTCAACGATCGCAACATCTGGAATGTACATCAAATGTGACACAACCCCTCCACTGTCCTTTCCAATGGGGAATCAGAAAATTAATGCTTTTCTTTCTTTCATGTTTTCATTAGTATACGCTAGTGTTGTTTTCAATGGACCGAGTGGTTTACATGGGGCCCATTGAGACACATTGACACAGCGGAGAGTCTAAACTCTAAAGTGAGAGGCAAGCACTAGAAAGGGTGGTACAGCGACTTGGCATCCATATCAATGAGGTATGTTATGAAATGGAAAGCTAAATATTTGGAGTTGACAGAACAGCAAAATAGGAAAACTATCCATCCATCCATCATACTGTGGGACTTCCTGTATTACACCCTGGTGTCCAAAAGTAGGGACCATCAAGGGATTCAGAAGGATTAAAAATATCTACTGGTTTTCATTAGACCATTAAACATACCTCCGCTGCCTGCCACCCATTTCCTGCCAGGGTTAGGTGAGTGTGAGTGTGTGCGTGATGGTTTCTGGCGTCCGTATGGGCCAGAGCTCTCAGGTCACTACAATATCACACACTGGACCTGGGGTGTACTTCACAACACAAGGTAAGAGGGTAAAGCCAGCTAACTTTCCAAGAAATACTCTGGATAAATCTACATATCTCTAGTGAGTAAAACTTGAAATGGTCATATTATAACTGATTATGCTTTCAATAACTAATATAGTAGCTTGCAAACAGAAAAGTAATAATGATTTCAGTTAACTCATATTTTTCGTTGTGAAATGCAACCCAGACCCTCTGGGCATATCCGATCCACAAACAAATACCAGGAGACACACTCGTGTTGAGTGATCAAAAAGAACACAAGAATTTCACTGTTTCTCTGCAAATTATGTCACTGAATCTTGTAGAAACGTCATACGAAGGAAGATTGATGGCACAGTTGTATAAAATGTCATCAATTAAAGCATGGGAAAATAGTTAAAACCAAATATACTACCGACTAGCTTGCTAGCAAAATAGGGTTGCTGACACACTGAATCCTGATTCTTCAAAATAATCTTTCCAGTAGACCGATTTCAGATCCAATAGATGTCAGATGCCAGGATGAGACATGGTTAACAGAATGACGCTGAGACTCACTTTAAAAGGATGCCAAACAACAACCATTGATTGCAAAGTAAACAAACCATACAACTATACTGAGTGTACAAAACATTAAGTATAGCTGCTTTTTCCATGACAGACTGACCAGGTGAAAGTTATGATCTCTTACTGATGTCAGTAAGTGAAGTGGATTACCGACCGGTAACAGTGATGGTATCAGAATGACATCATAGGTCCCTGATCTATTCTACGCAGAAATGCATATCATTCTCTTCATGGTGATGTATCCTGAATAGGCACCCAAAAGGTAGAAATATGTCAAATCCTCCTTTGCATGTTTTGTGTATTATTCTACACACTGGCTAATATTTTAATGAGCTCCGCCCCCAAATAATACCAAATTTGGTTGGTCCGGCCTGGACCAAACCTATACCAATCATAGACGTCTGTTTCACAAGTGTGGACATCACAGTACAGCAAAACAAAGCACAATACAGAGTAGGGTAGAGTTCAATACAAGACAGTAAATTATACTGTATTCTAGTGTGGTTTTCTGATCTAAAACTCTGACCTACACTGAGTGTACAAAATATTAGGAACACCTGCTTATTCCATGACAGACTGACCAGGTGAGACAATGATCACTTATTGATGTCACGGGTTGAATCCACTTCAATGAGTGTAGATGAGCGGAAGGAGATAGGTGATGATTTTTAAGCCTTGAGACATAGATTGCGTATGTGCTCCATTCTGAGGGTGAAAGGGCAAGACAAAAGATTTAACATAACCGGGTATAGTAATAGGTGCAAGGCGCACCGGTTTCAGTGTAAAGAACTGCAATGCTGCTGGGTTTCTCCACGCTCAACAGTTTCCTGTGTGTTTGAAGAATGGTCCACCACACAAAAGGACATCCAGCAAACTTGACAACTGTGGGAAGCATTGGAGTCAACATGGGCCAGCCTCCCTGTGGAACGCTTTCGACACCTTGTAGAGTCCCTGCTCCGACAAATTGAGTGTGTGCAACTCAATATTAGGAAGGTGTTCCTAGTCAGTGTATACTCTACTATTCTTCACTGTAGTAATGATACCAGAATTTTTACATCGATATTGTTACCAGGTTTAGGATCACGATGCTCGATACCAAAACGATACTTTAGGTACAGTATGTGCATCTATCAAGACGATTCGATATGTATCAAGAAACATGGGCTCCAATACGATACAGCAATGATTCATTTTGTTTAGAGGAACGAATCGATGCGACATGAATCTGTGCACTAACATTTGTTGCGTAGCCACATGTTCTGCTGTTTTGTCTATCTGTGTAAATTATGTACATTTCAATGGTGTATGTACAGTTGAAGTCGGAAGTTTACATACACTTAGGTTGGAGTCATTAAAACTAGTTTTTCCAACCACTCCACAAATTTCTTGTTAAACTGTAGTTTTGGCAAGTCGGTTAGGACATCTACTTTGTGCATAACACAAGTAATTTTTAAAACAATTGTTTACAGACATTATTTCACTTATAATTCATTGTATCAGACATTTTTTATAATCAATCTTCAGGATGTTTTTAAAATATCTATTCGATAATATATCAACCGGGACCAGTTGGCTTTTCACTAGGACCGGGAGTAACAATGGCCGCCTTTCTATTTTGTGCACAATTCACTCTGAGAGCCCCCACCTATCCACTTACGCAATGTAGAGTCGTTCACGCTCATTCTTCAAAATAAAAGCCTGAAACTATGTATGAAGACTGTTGACACCTTGAGGAAGCGATAGGAAAAGGAATCTGGGTGATATCCCTTTAAATGGAGCAATGGGAGGCTATGGACCATGGAGTTTTCAAAATAGCAGCCACTTCCTGGTTAGATTTTTCTCAGGGTTTCACCTGCAATATCAGTTCTGTTTTACTCACAGACAACATTTTGACAGTTTTGGAAACTTTAGAGTGTTTTCTATCCTAATCTGTCAATTATATGCATATTCTAGCATCTGGTCCTGAGAAATAGGCCGTTTACTTTGGGAACGTTATTTTCCAAACGTAAAAATAGCTTCAAAAGGTTAACCTCTCTGCGCACGGAATGAAATTTGACAACATACGGTGATTGCTACATACAGTGGTGCGAACAAGTATTTGATACACTGCCGATTTTGCAGGTTTTCCTACTTACAAAGCATGTAGAGGTCTGTATTTTTATCATAGCTACACTTCAACTGTGAGAGACGGAATCTAAAACAAAAATCCAGAAAATCACATTGTATGATTTTTAAGTAATTAATTTGCATTTTATTGCATGACATAAGTATTTGATCACCTACCAACCAGTAAGAATTCCAGCTCTCACAGACCTGTTAGTTTTTCTTTAAGAATCCCTCCTGTTCTCCACTCATTACCTGTATTAACTGCACGTGTTTGAACTCGTTACCGGTATAAAAGACACCTGTACACAAACTCAATCAAACAGACTCCAACCTCTCCACAATGGCCAAGACCAGAGAGGGTGTAAGGACATCAAGGATAAAATTGTAGACCTGCACAAGGCTGGGATGGGCTACAGGACAATTGGCAAGCAGCTTGGTGAGAAGGCAACAACTGTTGCCACAATTATTAGAAAATGGAAGAAGTTCAAGATGACGGTCAATCACCCACGGTCTGGGGCTTCATGCAAGATCTCACCTTGTGGGGCATCAATGATCATGAGGAAGGTGAGCGATCAGCCCAGAACTACGTGGCAGGACCTGGTCAATGACCTGAAGAGAGCTGGGACAACAGCCTCAAAGAAAACCATTAGTAACACACTACGCCGTCATGGATTAAAATGCTGCAGCGCACGCAAGGTCCCCCTGCTCAAGCCAGCGCATGTCCAGGCCCGTCTGAAGTTTGCCAATGACCATCTGGATGATCCAGAGGAGGAATGGGAGAAGGTCATGTGGTCTGATGAGACAAAAATATACCTTTTTTGTCTAAACTCCACTCGCCGTGTTTGGAGGAAGAAGAAGGTACAACCCCAAGAACACCATCCCAACCGTGAAGCATGGAGGTGGAAACATCATTCTTTGGGGATGCTTTGGGGATGCTTTTCTGCAAAGGGGACAGGACAACTGCACTGTATTGAGGGGAGGATGGATGGGGCCATGTATCGCGAGATCTTAGCCAACAACCTCCTCCCCTCAGTAAGAGCATTGAAGATGGGTCGTGGCTGGGTCTTCCAGCATGACAACGACCCGAAACACACAGCCAGGGCAACTAAGGAGTGGCTCCATAAGAAGCATCTCAAGGTCCTGGAGTGGCCTAGCCAGTCTCCAGACCTGAACCCAATAGAACATCTTTGGAGGGAGCTGAAAGTCCGTATTGCCCAGTGACAGCCCCGATACCTGAAGGATCTGGAGAACGTCTGTATGGAGGAGTGGGCCAAAATCCCTGTTGCAGTGTCTGCAAACCTGGTCAAGAACTACAGGAAAAGTATGATCTCTGTAATTGCAAAAAAAGGTTTCTGTACCAAATATTAAGTTCTGCTTTTCTGACGTATCAAATACTTATGTCATGCAATAAAATGCAAATTCATTACTTAAAACTCATAGAATGTGATTTTCTGGATTTTTGTTTTAGATTCCGTCTCTCATAGTTGAAGTGTACCTATGATACAAATTACAGACCTCTACATGCTTTGTAAGTAGGAAAACCTGCAAAATTGGCAGTGTATCAATTACTTGTTCTCCCCACTGTAAATAGTCATATTAAACATTCATGAAAATACAAGTGTCTCACATGTTTCGAAAGCCTAGAATCTTGCTAATCCAACTGCGTTGGTGCAAGCTAAGTATCAAGTTAAAGCTAGCTACCCCAGAAGTTGCGGTTGAACAAATTAATGCTTTATTACCAACGCAGTATTGAAAACACATCGCTCATGGCCGGTGTTTTCAGACTTTTTTGTACAGCTTGCTAATGTATGTTCTTTGATATGCAAAGACCCAAACGGCGTTCCATAGTTGGGCATGTTATGAAGCTAATAGCAGTGAAGCTTTTACTGTGGAACTCAGGTAGGGCAACATCCGGAAAATAGTGCACTTGGTAGTGTGTACCAGTGCTCGACCAGTCGGCGACAGCCAACATCAACCACGACAGAGAACGGTTGATTGTCAAGGGCAACGGATTCCATTATCTTGGCTTTAAACTTCCTGACTGATGTCTTGAGATGTTGCTTCAATATATTCATATAATTTTCCTCCTCATGATGCCATCTATTTTGTGACATGCACCAGTCCCTCCTGCAGCAAAGCACCCCCACAACATGATGCTGCCACCCCCGTGCTTCACGGTTGGGATGGTGTTCTTCGGCTTGCAAGCCTCCCCCTTTTTCCTCCAAACATAACAATGGTCATTATGGCCAAACAGTTATATTTTTTATTAATCAGACCAGAGGACATTTCTCCAAAAAGTACGATCTTTGTACCCATGTGCAGTTGCAAACCATAGTCTGGCTTTTTTATGGCGGTTTTGGAGCAGTGGCTTCTTCCTTGCTGAGCTGCCTTTCAGGTTATGTCGATCTAGGACTCGTTTTTACTGTAGATACTTTTGTACCTGTTTCCTCCAGCATCTTCACAAGGTCCTTTGCTGTTGTCCTGATCTCTTGGAGACAGAATGCGTCTCCTTCCTGAGCGGTATGACGGCTGCGTGGTCCTATGGTGTTTATACTTGCTTATCTTTATCTTTATCTTGGTATTGAAAGCCAAAACACACTAGTATAAGACCTTGATAGTAAACACTGGAATTAGCATAGCTTGGCAATCATGGCATTCCTAGCAGCGGTACTATGGGCCACACCAGGCTGTCCTTTCTCTCACCTCTATTCCAAAACTGTCCCTGATGAGATTAACAGGCCAAGCCACTGACAAAGTCACTACTGAGCACGCTGAAGTCACCATCACAGACAAGAGTATGATGACCGGATAGTATGGCGGAATACTACATTGATTCTAGATTAGAGGCTAATTCTGATATTGGGTCAGTTATGCATCTTTACCTCTTATGGTAAAGGATAGCATTAGCGAAAAGGTAAACTGATACCAAATCGGTGTCTACAGGCCACCTCCAGTTTGCTGTTGTAGGGTCACGGTCATACCTCGGCCAGCCCAGGACAGGCCATTGATCCCAAGGTTACTTACTTCATCGTTACAACCACACACAGGCCACTATCCCTACACCCACCTCCGACCCTGTCAGCTACTTAGCTACCCTTTAACTGCACAACGATTATGATTGACGTCAGGTAACCATCTCAGAAAAAACACAGAATCATAGACTGTATTTATATAAATGTCTACATTTGTGACAAAAAGATATGGGCTGCAGTTGTTGTGGACTGAGCTCGTCCACAACGCCCCCCCCCCCTGTGAGTCATTTTTACGGTGTAAGCCAGTAGAGAGGCGGGCGCCTCGGCCACTGTTGGCCCTGGGTTAAATCACTAGTAGAAATGGGATTAGGTGAGTTGGAATGCAGGGGTAATCACTCATTCAGCCAACTGAGGGCCCGGGAGAAATTGCCCTCTTAATGCGCCCGTGAGATGCGGCGGTTGGGGGGGTTAGGTTAGAATTAGCCGGACCTTTGATTACCACTCTGGGTTGGTTTTAAAACCACATCCTGACTAAAGACAACCACGGGGCCTCCCACACATTTAACTGGGACAGAGAGCTGCCCTCCTGGATGCCTGTAAACAAATTACGTGGGACCAGATCAGACTAGGTCACTTGTCTTTTTTTACAAACAAAAGGGGAACATTGTATGCCAAACAGTCTAAATTAGTCTCACCCTCCAGTTTCCTTTTAGTGTAGGATTAAAATTATATTCTATTCTTTGCCATCACTTCAGGAACCATCTCCATCAGATATGACCTTCTCCTGTGCTCAGAGATGGAGATGTTTCTACAGTGTCGGACAGATTGACTCTGCATTTTCTCCTCTTCTCCATAGACTGGTTGTGACAGTTGTTTCCAGTTGCTGAGTAAAAGGGCCATCATAAAGCCCAGCTAAAGGAAGCAGGATAAGCACTTTGAGCCAAGGCAGTAAAAAGCTCTCTGGGAAACTTGAAAGCCACACAAATGAAGTCTGCCGTCTACCATCTGGAAACAATAAACAAACAAAAACGCAGCAGAGTCAAACAAACATGGCCGCGGGAGAGAATTAAAAAAAAATACACACACACACACAACAAAAATATAAACGCAATATATTAAGGTGTCGTCCCATGTTTTATGAGCTGAAACAAAAGACCTCAGAAATGGTCCATATACACAAAAAAACTTATTTCTCACATTTTTTGCACAATTTTCTAGAAGCTAATTAAACAGCATGATCATTACACTGGTGCTCCTTTTGCTGCAGACAATAGACGGCCACTGTAAAATGTTCAGTTTTATCTTACAACAATGCCACAGATGTCTCAAGTTGAGGGAGCACGCAATCAGCATACTCACTGCAGGAATGTCCCCCATAGCTGTTGCCAGAGAATTGAATGTTAAATTATCTACCATAAGCCGCATCCAACGTCATTTTACAGAATTTGGCAGAACATCCAACCGGCCTTACAACCACAGACTATGTGTAACCACACCAGCCCAGGACCTCTACATCTGGCTTCTTCACCTGCGGGATCATCCGAGACCAGCTACCTGGACAGCCGATGAAACTGTAGGTTTGCACAACTGAAGAATTTCCGCAAAAACAGTCAGAAATCGTCTCAGAGAAACTCATCTGCGTGCTCGTTGTCCTAACCAGGGTCTTGACCGGACTGCATTTTGGTGTTGTAACAGACTTCAGTGGGCAAATGCTCACCTTCGATGGTGTGCTCTTCATCGTTGAATCCCAATTTCAACTGTACTGGGCAGATGGCAGACAATATGTATGGCGTTGTGTGGGTGAGCAGTTTGCTAATGTCAACATTATGAACAGAGTGCCCCATGCTGGCGGTGGGGTTATGGTATGGGCAGGCATAAGCTACAGACAATGAACATAATTGCATTATCCATGGCAATTTGAGGCCCATTGTCGTGCCATTCATCCACCACCATTACCTCATGTTTCAGCATGATATTACACAGCCCCAAGTCACAAGGATCTGTGCACATTTCCCAGTTCTTCCATGGCCTGCATACTCACCAGACATATCACCCATTGAGCATGTTTGGGATGCTCTGGATCGATGTCTACGACAGCATGTTCCAGTTCCCGCCAACAATATTCCACAGGCCACAATCAACAGCCTGATCAACTCTATGCGAAGGAGATGTGTCGTGCTGTTTTTTTCCCCAGGTTTGATATTTCATACAGTTAGATACTTTAGATGGGTCAGGTACATTCAAGGATATTTTGACATTGTTCAGAGGCAGTGCTTCTCACTCCTGGTCCAGAGGACCCAAAGGAGAACACATCCTCCCCCTACCCTCATACTGTACAGTGAATGTTTTAAACACACGCAGGGCCGACTGTGTGCATTATTAGAGGAGACAGACACAGAGCCCACTGTCCTTTGACGAAAGGTTCCTTGATATGTGTGTACGCACACATATGTGAGCGCACGCACGCAGTGGGTCGTGGCGGCAGATAGAGGGTTGGCCCAGTAACCAAAAGGTCACTGGATCGAATACCGGAGCCGACAAGGTGAAAAAAATGTGTCGATGAGCCCTTGAGTAAGGCACTTAACCCTGATTTGCACCAGGGGCGCCACCCTACTATGGCTGACCCTATAAAATAACACATTTCACTGCACCTACCCGGTGTACGTGACAAAACATTTATTATTTGATTTATTTTAATGAACTGCAGTGCTAACAGGGAAGATTTCTGTCGGTCTGTCTTCTGCTACTACCAAATCAAAACAAACTTTATACGCCGAATACAACATGTAGACCTTAACGTGAAATGCTTACTTACAAGCCCTTAACCAACAGTGCAGTTCAAGAAAGAGTTAAGAAAATATTTACCAAAATAAATAAAGTAAAAAAATTATAAAAAGTAACAATAACGAGGCTATATACAGGGGGTACCGGTACCAAGGCAATGTGCAGGGGTACAGGTTAGTCGAGGTCATTTGTACTTGTAGGTAGGGGTGAAGTGACTATACATAGATAATAAACGGAGAGTAGCAACAGTATAAAAAAATGAGGGGGGGGGGTGTCAATGTAAATAGTCCAGTGGCCATTTGATTAATTGTTCTGCAGTCCTATGGCTTGGGGGTGGAAGCTGTTAAGGAGCCTTTTGGACCTAGACTTGTTACTCCTTTACCAATTGTCATGCGGTAGCAGAGATAACAGTTTGGGCAATTTTTGGGGCTTTCTTCTGACACCGCCAAGTATTTAAAGGTCCTGGATGGCAGGAAGCTTGGCCCCAGTGATGTAGTGGGCCGTATGCACTACCCTACCCTTATGGTCAGCTGCTGAGCAGTTACCATGCCAGGCAGTGATGTAACCGGTCAGGATGCTCTCGATGGTACAGCTGTAGCAGTTTTTGAGGATCAGGGGACCCAATCCAAATATTTTAATTCATCTGAGTGGGAAAAATGAATGATTGGAAACATTTCCTTGTTTGACCATAAGGTTTTATGGGTATTATGATACTGTGGTACTCTATACTGAGGAGGAAAAAGGTAAACATGTCCAGGTCATGCAGAGGGAGGAAAGGCAGTTTCAGATTGGGGTTATCCTCAACCTAGCCTACCCCTTCATCCTTCCTTTAGCCTTGCTTTAGCCCCCATTGTAAAGTACTTGTCCTAGGCCCCTACTCCCAGATCCACTAGAATGTCAGTAGCCAAGACTTAGACAAGCACTTCCCCAGCCTTAGACAAGCACTTCTTTCTACACATTGTAAACAGTGGGGGCATTACAGAAGACCTAACCTACACTGCTGCAAGTACACACTCATAAACACACGCACACCCAAGACCCCCTAACCAAGACCTTCCCCCAACACACACACACTGCCCACCCCGATCCTCGGGGTCCCATTCGCCCATTTACATTCTGCTTCACCATGGGAACTATGTTCCCATTATTACCAGAATTCTTACTGCTTATGTTCTTTTAATATTTAATTTTACATCTGGCTATTAAAACGAAGAGAAATGCACATCCATGAATTCTAAGACCCTCATTTTCAAATTCCTGTCCTGTGACTAGTATTTGTTGTAATTACACAATATAAGCCTACAGTATTGGCAATTTATGAGCTTAAAAGGACAGAGGGGATATAATTCTATAGTCTACATTTAAATATAATAAGCATGCCTATTTTATGTAAAATGCAATCAGTTCAGAGTGATATTACATGTCATGGCAATAGAATAGCCTTCAAGTCAAAATAAATGTGCCCTGATACGGCCAACCAAGGGAGCATATCGAAGGACTGTAAATGTACAGTAGAGCTATACATAAATTGTTATTTTTTCATCTATACACTTTGACATTGGCAATGAACAGAGAAAACATCTGACAGGGTTGTGTTGGCCTTCTTGAAAATCTTCTCCAAGACCTCTCAATGTCCATAAAAAAATACAGACCCCATCCAACGGTTAGAGTTGTATTATTATTAACCCATTTAATGACGACAGTATACTGATATTCTGAGGTGCATAACTTTGCAGTACTGAACCTTTGACAGTCCAGGCAAAACAGACTCAGATATTCAATCAATAATTTTGAGAGTTTGTGTATCTCATTAATATAAAGACATTCAGAAGTGAGACACTTGCTACAACTGAGGAGAATATATCAAGCCCCTCACAGCTGATTTCTCCACAGAACATTGTCAATACTGACACCAAGAGGCCAGACGTGGAACTGCAACTACTACCAACCACTGCCATAAATATAACCTGTTAACCCCCCTCACACACACACACACGTCACCTGCGTGCACGCACACACCCACACACACACAAAACAACAGCATTAACACACCGATATTGAAAGACAAACATGCACAATCCCTCGGCCCATCTACCCACTGACTCATTCAGGTGTGCACACGCGCACACACACACTCTTCAGTAAAACCCCCACCAAGGCCAGTCAACAAACAGTGTGTGCTGTAAACCCCAACATTGTGACTCATTAGGTGTTGTAGTTGGCTCCATCAGACAGGAAATGCAGTCCCAAATTACATCTCCATCATCCTCCTGGCAACAGTCATGTAACCATCACTGTTGATGCGAATCTAACCCAGGTGCCGTGAGAAGACCAGAGGAACACCGTGCAAACGGAGTCAGTGAGTGATGATGTTCACTATAGTCACTGATCTAAGGACAGTTTGTGGGATTTCTCACCCTAAGTTACAATTAGGGGAGGTACCAATAAACTGATTCTAGATCTGTGCCTAAGGGCAAATACAGACAGAGAGACTCAGACTGAACCTGGGAGTAATATCCCAGCCCACACGCAAATATGCCTGCTACCCAATTAATACTAAGTGGGGAATGTACTGTACCGACCCAATGCTCTCCATCAGGGGCCTATTAGGCCTCGAGAATGCTAATCATGCCTACATTGTATGTTCCAATGCAAAAGGAGACTGGGTGGGCTTCTCAGAAGAGGTACTATTCAAAATAAATGGGATGGCTATAAACAGAACATTACAATTCAGCCATTAAGCGAACAACTTCAGGGAACATTTTACAATGAGGACTCATAGGGGTAGAGCATACAGGCATACAGTACGTTTCATTCAATAAAAGGTTTCAATGTCTGAACAAAACAAATAGCCTAGAGCAGGGCAACTGATGGGGGTAGAAGCCACAAAGAAAAGTAATTCATCATGAGGGACCGCAGTGGCTCGGTTTACCCACATCCATACCCATAAATAGTCATAGCCATACCCACACGTTGCTGTGGGACGTAGAGAATATATATATTTTTTGACATAATATCCATATCAGAAGAGGCTGCCATTTTCTCCTTTCTTTAACACTCTTAATACAAGGCACACATGGATTTTGTGTTGTAGACATGTGGTAGTAGAGTAGTGGCCTGAGGGCAGACAATGTGTTGTGAAATCGTTTGTGAAATGTAATGTTTTTAATTGTATCTAACTGACATTTTAACTGACAATATTTTGCTGGACCCCAAAAAGAGTAGCTAATGCCTCGACAGCAGCTAATGGGAATCCATAATAAATACAAAAAGGACAAAAACTAGACTACGTACCTCCTCCAATGAGATGTGCTAGACTGTGTTCCTTCACTCTCTACATGCACAGAGGATGCTGACCAATCACAAGCTGGCCCTCTCACTCTGCATGGCATGCACATACTGGCCAATCACAAGAGCACGCAGTCAGATGCTGGTGAGTAGAGAAAGGGCTTTACCAAAGTACGAGGTACAGAAACATGAGCGCTGCTAGTGATGATGAGAATGTTGATTTGGCGCAAAAGGGCCCATCTTATGTGGTATGGCAATATTTCAGACACAGGCAAACCGATGTCAACCAAATGCAAGCGTTGTGCTAAAAGTGCTTCAGAGTTGTGGCGACAACAAGAGACAACACGACAAATGTGTTCAATCATTTGAAGAACAACCATCCACTATTTTACGACAGAGGTGGGGACTGGGACAAAAAAAACGGTCCTCGCATTACTAACACACCGGCCCATTTTCTTCCTTGAGACCCCCATTATTAGCCAGATAATTACATTTTATGCAAAAAATATATACAGTGCCTTGCGAAAGTATTCGGCCCCCTTGAACTTTGCGACCTTTTGCCACATTTCAGGCTTCAAACATAAAGATATAAAACTGTATTTTTTTGTGAAGAATCAACAACAAGTGGGACACAATCATGAAATGGAACGACATTTATTGGATATTTCAAACTTTTTTAACAAATCAAAAACTGAAAAATTGGGCGTGCAAAATTATTCAGCCCCCTTAAGTTAATACTTTGTAGCGCCACCTTTTGCTGCGATTACAGCTGTAAGTCACTTGGGGTATGTCTCTATCAGTTTTGCACATCAAGAGACTGACATTTTTTCCCATTCCTCCTTGCAAAACAGCTCGAGCTCAGTGAGGTTGGATGGAGAGCATTTGTGAACAGCAGTTTTCAGTTCTTTCCACAGATTCTCGATTGGATTCAGGTCTGGACTTTGACTTGGCCATTCTAACACCTGGATATGTTTATTTTTGAACCATTCCATTGTAGATTTTGCTTTATGTTTTGGATCATTGTCTTGTTGGAAGACAAATCTCCGTCCCAGTCTCAGGTCTTTTGCAGACTCCATCAGGTTTTCTTCCAGAATGGTCCTGTATTTGGCTCCATCCATCTTCCCATCAATTTTAACCATCTTCCCTGTCCCTGCTGAAGAAAAGCAGGCCCAAACCATGATGCTGCCACCACCATGTTTGACAGTGGGGATGGTGTGTTCAGCTGTGTTGCTTTTACGCCAAACATAACGTTTTGCATTGTTGCCAAAAAGTTCAATTTTGGTTTCATTTGACCAGAGCACCTTCTTCCACATGTTTGGTGTGTCTCCCAGGTGGCTTGTGGCAAACTTTAAACAACACTTTTTATGGATATCTTTAAGAAATGGCTTTCTTCTTGCCACTCTTCCATAAAGGCCAGATTTGTGCAATATACGAATGATTGTTGTCCTATGGACAGAGTCTCCCACCTCAGCTGTAGATCTCTGCAGTTCATCCAGAGTGATCATGGGCCTCTTGGCTGCATCTCTGATCAGTCTTCTCCTTGTATGAGCTGAAAGTTTAGAGGGACGGCCAGGTCTTGGTAGATTTGCAGTGGTCTGATACTCCTTCCATTTCAATATTATCGCTTGCACAGTGCTCCTTGGGATGTTTAAAGCTTGGGAAATATTTTTGTATCCAAATCCGGCTTTAAACTTCTTCACAACAGTATCTCGGACCTGCCTGGTGTGTTCCTTGTTCTTCATGATGCTCTCTGCGCTTTTAACGGACCTCTGAGACTATCACAGTGCAGGTGCATTTATACGGAGACTTGATTACACACAGGTGGATTGTATTTATCATCATTAGTCATTTAGGTCAACATTGGATCATTCAGAGATCCTCACTGAACTTCTGGAGAGAGTTTGCTGCACTGAAAGTAAAGGGGCTGAATAATTTTGCACGCCCAATTTTTCAGTTTTTGATTTGTTAAAAAAGTTTGAAATATCCAATAAATGTCGTTCCACTTCATGATTGTGTCCCACTTGTTGTTGATTCTTCACAAAAAAATACAGTTTTATATCTTTATGTTTGAAGCCTGAAATGTGGCAAAAGGTCGCAAAGTTCAAGGGGGCCGAATACTTTCGCAAGGCACTGTATAAGTTAGATGGGCCCACTGGGCTAAAAACAGACAAGCCCATCTGGCATTTACCAGTTGGCCAGTCTGCCCTGCTTTATGATGATTGCATGATTTGTTTTTCTTTTTAAAGCGCCTGAGAGCAGCAAAGCCCCTCAGCCACAACAAGCTGGAGTATGTGAGCAGTCGGAAATCCCACTCATCGCTCTGTCTTTTCCAACCGCTCCCCTAAAAAACAATCCTCACTCACCACCAAAAGAAACTGCAACTCCAAATTCGCTCCATTCCTTAAAATCACAAATTTAACCAACACTATGGCTGTTACGGTGACCATATTACCGCCACACCGGCAGTCATGAGTGACCGTTTAGCCACGCTAATTAGGCTTCTCCAAGCTCTGATGCTGCTGATATTCATTAGTAGCCTACCAAAACTGCCTGGTACTCAACATGCAAATGCAAATGGTATCGAAAATCTAATCAAACATCATGAGCCATGTTCAATTGTATTCTTCATACTATAAAATAATACCACAGAGTTCTAACCAAATCTTGTCTGCTAAATGAACTAGTGTAGCCCACAGCCATATGGCATAGCCAGATCAGGGCCTATTATAACTCAGACTACATTTTCTTCATATCATGTTTCTTTAGACCTGCGTAAAATAAATAATGGATTTATTGTGATGGTATAGGCTATATTATATGGATTTATTAGGCTTTTTAAAATGTAGACGTTCCAAAGGTTTGCATCAGTGGCTTGTAGGCTATGTGCGGGAGCCTGGAGATGTTAAATATGTTTATGTTAATTAACGGCCAATAACCATGAGACCGGCAGTTATTTGCTTGACAAAATTTCATGACCGGCACGGCCCTAACCAACACCCATCTATTTTTGTGACTACCTGGATCTACCATTTGGTTTTTAAGTATTGAAACCAAACAATATAATTTGGTTGAAAAGTATATTAATAAATATGAAAAGGTGACTGTAAGAACAGATCATCATTTCAAATAGGCTAATAGGTATTAAAACAGCATATAAACACTCTAAATAGGTCAGGAGCCAGAGAGGTAGCCTAAGAACTAATGAACATGAATTATTTAAGCTATATTATTTAAATTGCTTTAAGGCTATAGCCTTCAAAAAAATAAATTGTGAAGCGAGTGCGACACACTAGGCTGGCAGGGACATTAAGAACAGCATTTAAACATGTGACTTACTTAGAATTAAATACAAATTAAACGAAAATTGCCGTATTAGGCTCAGTGCCTTTGAATTCATTTTTATAAACAAGTTGGGCCAAAATCTTTGGCTTCAGGCTCATGCGATAGCGCCTGGAGAGCAGACCAGCAGTGGAGAATACCCTCTCCGTGCTTGCCACTGGGGATGCTAAACACGCATCGGGCCACTCTTGCCAGGCTGCATCCGGGCAGGGATGCAGTTGTTTTCATGTTTTTCTATAGGGTTATTTAGACTAAAAACCTTTAGGCCCACCTATCAAAATGGAAGAGGCAATATCCCAGGCCTAGCCAAAGTCAATGATGGCCTATTGTATAGATTAAAAAAATACATTAAATGGAGATCTTGTGCACATAGTAAGTACACAATCATGCTTTTGGGACAAGTGTCTTCTCAGATTCCACAATGATTCTTTGGTTGTGTACACTACATCACCTCACTCTTGCTCCTCCTCATCTTCGTAAGTCACCATGATTTTGCAGCTGTGTTTTATCAGTTCCTTTATGAAAATATTTAGCGAACTCCATGACTAGCTAAAGTAAGGGGCCATAGCAGCACTAAAGTAGACTACAAATGCACGTTGGGCCGGGCATGCCCTGAGCTCTGGAAGTGAGCACTACTGGAGCGAAATTGGAGCGGGCGAGAAGGCCGACGCTCCACCCTTTGGGAAACTTGCGCCGCGATCCAGGCAAATTGGCCAAACTCCATTCCAGCTCTGCTCACATACTCTGCAACCAGGCACCTACATTAAACAGGCATTGATTGCCAATGCGTTTCCAAGTGTAACACCCTACAAAAAAGCATCCTGTAGACACAGAAATCACTGAGCCAAAGACATGATTCCTGTTTACAGAGTCAGCAAAGACTGCTTGAAGAAGATGATAAACAAGCTGGACAGGAGATTCAAGATTCTGTCTCGTACATAGTTCTCCCAAGTCACCATCCCAACACTGTATAACAAAATGAAGGTACAAACATGTTGCGTTAAATAACTGGACCAGACTTCAATGTTTTGGACACAGGCTGCACCTTACAATCGCTAGACTACATTTTACATGTTAAGGCACTGACTTATAATAATGATTGAGCCTACTTATACATGATTACACAATCATAAACATCCTATTCTATCTGCAGTCTATGGCTGCCTGAATAAATAACTAACTTATGCTATTTAAGAACTCATAATGGTGATATAGGAACTTATAATCTTATTCATTAATGAATAAGCGCTGCGCTCATAGCACACTATATTTTGATGATCATGTTAACAATGTATGTGTGTTTATATGTAGGTGTGTAATAATCCTATATATTACCAATGTTGGAAAAGAGTTGTTTCATTTGATTTTTAATTCAGTTAGCAGTATGTATTCATATTATCATTTAAAAATAGATGTTCTCTACCCTGACACTTGTTTTAACCATGTCTGATTGAATTGCCAGGTTTTCACACAAGTGTTTGAAAATCACAATTCAAAAATTTGCAATTTGATATTTTGTCCAAATAGCGCTGCCGTAAATTCTGCTCGTTTTGCCATGGGGCAGAGAAATGTTTGCAGTTCTGAATATGATATCTGAATGAGAGTGACTAACAAAATCAATGCCCCCCCCCCCGGTCAATTATTTGACCATGATTACTACAAATTTACCAAACAAAAAATGTTAGCTAACATCTGCTAATTGAGTGACTCAGTAACTGACATGAGAGGAAAAAAAGGCCTAGGGCAAATGCTATTCTCCAACCAAACAATGTACTCAAAAGGTACATTTAGCAAAAAGTACACATAATGCAATTTTAGTTAAGATAGCAAACATGCTCCATGTTAAAAACCCTGCTATAGGCCTATACTCTTGGCTAATCCAAAAAGGTTTATTGTTTTACAGGAGATTTCATCACACCACTTCCACTGGCTCACCACATGTAATTTTAAGTCAAACACACAAATCTCCCACTTTCTTGTTATCATTAAAAACACTGTGCATATTTGGCAACATTGATCATTCCATCCTACTACCACGCTCAATCTCTAAACCACACAAACGGCCCTGTTAGGCCCCACCACCCCCCAACGTTCTTCTCCAGAACAAGATTATTTTGTTGCATTGTTCCACATTCCACTGCGGCCCTGTTTGTACAGATGCGATCCCATATGCTTGGGCTCTGAAGACGCAAGGAAGCCCCTGCTCGTCGGCTAAGAATGTTGCCGTGGATCAAAGGCCCTTGTTCCCAGAGCCCAGGCACTTATTTTGGGGAGCTGGTTGTTTTTTTGTATCTGTGGGGACCCAGGGTAACAGATCCATCAGCTACAGATCCATCAGCTAGCTGTATGGGATCCTCCACAGTGTGTGTGCCTTGGGACAAGTGCAGGCCTCTCTCTCTGCTCGGTCCCCCTCTTGCCATCCCATCCACAGCACAATTTACTCCACTTATCACTCAAGCCCTGTTCTACGAGAGCCTTGTTATCCACTGCAACATATGTTAACTTAATGCTCTGTAACGCATTTCAAAAGGCCAACTTAAGTTGGGTCAACAACAGGTTATAGAGCAATTTATCGATGTACTGGCTTGAAAAGAGGTAAGAGGAAGAAAAAGTATTTCTGAGCACATGTGCACACACACAGATGTTGCCGTTTCACTCCATGTTTTCAGGGCACTACTGTTAAATCCGAAAAGACAAAATAAATGATTTCCCGCTTGAGTTATGCTTCAACGTCTAATGTATTTTTACAAGGGGGGAAAACAAGGGCGATCGGCTTTTAAAAATGGTTCTTTGGTCTCACCAGGCCCCGGGTAGGCATTAAAAGCAGTAGGCTAAACAGATGAAATAGGGTTAAAAACATTTGGATACAGTCAGAATTAGGGCCAAGCATTTGTGACTTAAGTTTTTCTTGGCCTCCTGCTTTCCAAACCTGGGTCGGGTTCAGTAGGCACAAAACAGAAGAAACGTCTCAAACAGGGAGCTTGTCCAATAAGGAACACTTGTTTTCCTTTTCCATTGCAAACTGTTTGTAAACGTTTTGTTGAGGCGTGCCCTAAAGAACCTGACCACGGCTATTCCAATCATGGTTCCAGAGGGACTCAGGTTGTTAGTGTTTTCTTGCCTGATTGGATTACGGCCACAATTTACCTCTGCCTGGCTGGAAACCAGCACCAATCAATGAGAAAATTAGGTGTCACTCGGCACTCATTTGTTTTTCTATGGGATGCAGAGGCTGGCCCTATGCTGCCAGCCACCACATGAATGGGATGATTTACTTAAAACATTGTGAAAGACACCTTCACCTTTGTAGTTAAAGAAATGCAAGAAGACATATTCTCCATGCAATTTGGGATATTTAGTTCAGAAAATGTCAATACTAGTACAGTGCATTTGTTAAGTATTCAGTATCCACAATTTGTTACGTTACAGCCTTATTCTAAAATACATGTTTTTCCTCATCAATCTTCTTCACACAATAGCCTAAATGACAAATCTAACTTTTTTTTTTACACACATTTATGCAAAATTTAAAACAGAAATACCTTATTTTCATAAGTATTCCGACCCTTTGCTATGAGACTCGAAATTGAGCTCAGGTGCATCCTGTTTCCATTGATAATCCTTGAGATGTTACTACAACTTGATTGGAGTACACCTGTAGTAAATTAAATTGATTGGACATGTTTCGTAAAGGCACATACCGGTCTATATAAGGTCCCACAGTTGACAGTGCATGTCAGAGAAAAAAAAAACATGAGGTCCAAGGAATTGTCCATAGAGCTCAGAGACAGAATTATGAGGAACAGATCTTGAGAAGGGTAACAAAAAACATCTGCAGCATTGAAGGTCCCAAAGAACAGTGGCCTCCATCATTCTTAAATAGAAGATGTTTGTTTCCTCCTAGAGCTGGCCGCCCGGCCAAACTGAGCAATCTGGGGAGAAGGGCCTTGGTCAGGGATGTGACCAAGAACCCGATGGTCACTCTGACAGAGCTCCAGAATTCTTCTGTGGAGATGGGAGAAACTTCTAGAAGGACAATCATCTCTGCAGCGCGCCAACAATCAGGCCAATATGGTAGAGTGACCAGACGGAAGCCACTCAGTAAAAGGCACATGACAGCCTGCTTGGAGTTTGCCAAAAGGCACCTAAAGGACTGAAAGATTATGAGAAACAAGATTCTCTGGTCCAATGAAACCAAGATTAAACACTTTGGCTTGAATGCCAAGCGTCACGTCTGGAGGAAGCCAGGCACCGCTCATCATCTGGCCAATACCATCCCTACTGTGAAGCATGCTGGTGGCAGCATCATGCTGTAGGGATGTTTTTCAGCGGCAGGAACTTGGAGACAAACTTGTCAGGATCAAGGGAAAGATGAACGGATCCAAGTACAGAGAGATCCTTGATGAAAACCCGCTCCAGAGCGCTCAGTACCTCAGACTGGGGCAAAGGTTCACCTTCCAACAGGACCCTGAGCACACAGCCAAGACAGGGACAAGTTTCTGAATGTCCTTGAGTGGCACAACCAGAGCCTGGACTTGAACCCAATCGAACATCTCTGGGGAGACCTGAAAATAGCTGTGCAGTGACGCTCCCCATCCAACCTGACGGAGCTTGAGAGGATCTGCAGAGAAGAATTGGAGAAACTCCCCAAATACAGGCGTGCCAAGCTTGTAACATCATACCTAAGAAGTCTTGAGGCTGTAACCACTGCCAAAAGGTGCTTCAACAAAGTACTGAGTAAAGGGTCTGAATACTTATGTAAATGTGATATCAGTTCTTCTTATGTATAGTGGTGCACAATTGTGTAATGATTTGAAAACCAATAGAAGAATCTTAAAATTAATTCTAAAAACTTGCAGGCAGCCAGTGCAAAGACTTTAAAACCAGTGTAGTGTGGATGAGTCTCTCTGTATCGTCCTGAGAAGAAACCGCCACACCGTGGCAATGTTCCTCAGGTGATAAAAAGCTATTTTGAGTTCAGAATCTAAAATACCACAGATTTTTTACCTGGTGTTTTATCTTCATTGCCTGGGAATTAAAATGTACGGCCAGATTCTCTCTCTGTACTTTGACTCCAATAATAGGTACCTCAGTCTTGTCTTGATTCAGCTTGATGAAATAGTGAGCCATCCAAGTATTTAAATCACTAATAAAGTCTAATAATGTATTGGTAGAGCTAAAATTCTATGGCGACACAGAAATGTAAAGTTGTGTATCGTCTGTGTAGCAGTGAAAATCAATGCTGTGCTTTCTGCTAATTCTGCCAAGGGGTAACATATATAAACTGAACAGTACCAGACCCAAAATTGAACCTTATGGAACACCATGTGTATCCATTTTCTCTGAGTTATGTTCACCAAAAAAAACTATTGACCGGTTAAATAGATCCTAAACCAATTTAGAACTGGACCAAATGCCAACCACCTCTCCAGTCTGTCCAGAAGGACATCATGGTCAACAGTGTCAAACAGCACTTAAATCCAAGAGTACAAGGACTGAGAACTGTTTGGCATCTGTGTTGGCTTTAAAATTATTTACCACTTTAACTAAGGCTGTCTCTGTGATGTGGTTGGCACGAAAACCAGATTGGAATATTCCAAAAGTATAGTTGGCTGTTTGAAAACTAATTCATCCAGAATTTTGCTTAAGAATGGAAGGTTGGAGATTGGCTGAAAACAGCTGAGAGCTGAACAATCTAAATCACTTATCTTCAGAAGGGGTTTCAACATAGCAGTTTTTAGTGCAGTGGGGAAGTGCCTGTGAACAGGGAGTGATTAACAATAGCATGCACGTCTTCAGATATGCAATTAAAAACTGTTTTGAAGGTGTTGGGGATAGGATGGAGAAGGCAGGGGATAGGATGGAGAAGGCAGGTAGAAGTTCACTTTCCTGAGCATGTCTGTGTCAACCAGGGAAAATGAATCCAGTGCCATTGTGTGGTAGGCTAGGGCACATATCAAACTTCTTATCAGGTCTTGCTTGACTGATACCCAGCCTAATGTTTGCTATCTTATCTTTGAAATATGCCGCAAACTCATCACATTTAGATGTGGTGGAAAGTTCACATAGGTTTGCCATCAATGGTCAAGAAGAGCCCTCGTAAATTATTCTGATTATTAGTGATCAAATTACAAAAATGAGCTGATCTGACATTTCTTCTATTTGCGTTGTTATATATACACCAAGCTGCTCTCTCAGAATATCATAATGGACCGGAAACTTTGACTATTATCCACTTCCGCTTTGCCTTTCTGCAATTTCTCTTACCTTCACTCATCCGTTTGGATGTGGCCTTTTTCAACCTTACTGGAGCTACAGCATCAATGGTTGGCTTTAATTTGCTATTAAAGTTATCGACAAAATCAACACTGGAGGAAAGCAGAATGGGGGATGGTGTATTGTTAGTACACTCATTAAAATCTGTAGCAACTTCAAGAGGTAAGATAGTGTTTAATTTTATATTTCAATGATTTATTCAGTATAAATGTAATGATGCATTCAGTATTACCCTGTGCTATGGGCAAGAAGTTACTAAAAAATCCACAGTGGTGCTCAGATAAAGCAACATCAACAATAGAGGATGTCAACTTTTCTTTTGATTTGATTGTTTCTTCCAGTGATGCACCCATATGCTATTTTGGCCGATACCGATATCCAATATTTTCCTTGCCAAAAAAAAACAATAGATATTTAAATTTTAGCTGCCTTTTAAGCATTCTAGTATAGTTAAATAGTTAACACGCGGAGGCAGCGGTCTAAGGCACTGCATCTCAGTTCAAGAGGTGTCACTACAGTCTTTGGTTCGAATCCAGGCTGTATCACATCCGGCCATGATTGGGAGTCCCACAGGGTGGCCCAAAACTGGCCCAGCGTCATCCAGGGTAGTCTGTCATTGTAAATAAAAACGTGTTCTTAACCGACTTGCCTAGTTATGAATAGGTCACACAGACAAATAAATATAAGTTTTGGTGGCATTTACGTATGTCCCCATTACCAATAAAACATAATCAAAACCTATTTCTTTCACTTACTTACTGTGCTATTTTGTTGTTCGTTTGTTCAGTCATTTCATTCTCAACCAGTATTTCTATGGAACAATGTTTGGGTCTTTGCGTGTCAAAAAATATACTATTTAAGACTATTTGACGTGTCAAATAACACTATTTGACGTGTCAAATAAGCTTGTTGACAAATCAGGACCTGAATATGACTGCACGTCACATAATTTAATGCGTTCATAAATGTTATATTTAGTTATTACACATTGATTACACTATTACTTGTATTTCAAATGTCACAATGATTCATCGATACGTCTAATATGATGCTGGTAAAGTTGTCTCGTGCACCTACAGTGCTTGTCATAAAAAAAGATAGATAGCTCATGGATGCAAACGATGTTCTTTGCATCACTGTCAATTACATACTTTTATTTTGGAGGCAAATCCCACTATTGTGCCTTATCCTTATTGTGGCTAGCGTCACAACACATAACCCGGTCAGGTCGAGCTTCACTAGCCAGATGAAGCTACCTGGCTGCTTATAACGTTAGCTTTGGGCAACAGGGTTAAGTAGCTGGCTAGCTATTTATTTTCATGAACGGAGGTTCAATTTCAATAGGCAAACAACAAGTGGCAACCAAGCTAATACTTACTCGAATCAAATTGTATTAGTCACATGCGCCGAATACAACAGGTAGACCTTACAGTGAAATGCTTACTTACGAGCCCCTAACTGACAGTGCAGTTTCAAAAACTATGGATAAGAATAAGAGATAAAAGTAACAAGTAATTAGGAGCAGTTAAAAATAATATATACGGGGGTGCTGGTACAGAGTCAATGTGCAGGGGCACCGATTGGTTGAGGTAGTATGTACATGTAGGTCGAGTTAATTGGCGTGACAATGCATGGATGACAACAGAAAGTGGCAGTAGTGTGGAAAGGGGTGCAATGTGAATAGTTTGGGTAGCCATTTGACGAGGTGTTCAGGAGTCTTATGGCTTGGGGGTAGAAGGCCTTAGGGCCTTCCTCTGACACTGCCTGGTATAGAGGTCCTGGATGGCAGGAAGCTTGGCCCCAGTGATGTACTGGGCCGTAAGCACTACCCTCTGTAGTACCTTGCGGTCGGAGGCCGAGCAGTTGCCATACCAGGCAGTGATGCAACCTGTCAGGATGCTCTCAATGGTGTAGCTGTAGAACATTTTGGGGATCTGAGGACCCATGCCAAATCTTTTCAGTCTCCTGAAAGGGAATAGGTTTTGTCGTGCCCGCTTCACGACTGTCATGGTGTACTTGGACCATGTTAATTTGTTGGTGATGTGGACACCAAGGAACTTGAAGCTCTCAACCTGCTTCACTGCAGCCCCGATGATGAGAATGGGGGCGTGCTCGGTCCTCTTCTTCCTGTAGTCCACAATCATCTCCTTTGTCTTGGACACGTTGAGGGAAAGGTCGTTGTCCTGGCACCACACGGCCAGGTCGTTGTTGTCGGTGATCAGGCTGTGATCGTTGTTGTGTCATTGGCAAATGTAATGATGGTGTTGGAGTAGTGCAGTCATGAGTGAACAGGGACTACAGGAGGGGGCTGAGAACGCACCCCTGAGGGGCCCCTGTCTTGAGGATCAGTGTGGCGGATGTGTTGTTACCTACCCTTATCACCTGGGGTGGCCCATCAGAAAGTCCAGGATACAGTTGCAGAGGGAGGTGTTTAGTCCCAGGGTCCTTCTCTTAGTGATGAGCTTTGTTGGCACTACAGTGTTGAACGCTGAGCTATAGTCAATGAATAGCATTCTCATATAAGTGTTTCTTTTGTCCAGGTGGGAAAGGGCAGTGTGGAGTGCAATAGAGACTGCATCATCTGTGTATCTGTTGGGGCAGTATGCAAATTGGAGTGGGTCTAGGGTTTCTGGGATGATGGTGTTGATGTTAGACATGACCAGCCTTTCAAAGTACTTTATGGCTACAGACGTGAGTTCTACGGGTCGGTAGTCATTTAGGCAGGTTACCTTAGTGTTCTTGGGCACAGGCACTATGGTGGTCTGTTTAAAACATGTTGGTATTACAGACTCGGACAGGGAGAGGTTGAAAATGTCAGTGAAGACACTTGCTAGTTGGTCAGTGCATGCTCGCAGTATATGTCCTGGTAATCCGTCTGGCCCTGCGGCCTTGTGAATGTTGACCTGCCTAAAGGTCTTACCCACATCGGCTGCGGAGAGCATGATCACGCATTCTTCCAGTACAGCTGGTGCTCTCATGCATGTTTCAGTGTTATTTGCCTTGAAGTGAGCATAGAAGTAGTTTAGGTCGTCTGGTATGCTCGTGTCACTGGGCAGCTCTCGGCTGTGCTTCCCTTTGTAGTCTGTAATGGTTTGCAGGCCCTTCGTCAGAGTTGGTGTAGTACGACTGTAGTCGGCATCAGAGTCGGTGTAGGATTCCTAAATCATTGCTAAGAATAATGAAAATGACTGCAGTTTCTACTGGTCATTGTTTTCAGGCTGGTTGTATTGGTGCAAGCTAGGTACCAAGTTAAAGCTAGCTACCCCAGAAGTTTCGGTTGAACAACTTATGCTTTGTTACCAATGCAGTATTTTAAACACATCGCTCGTGGCCGGTGTTTTCAGACTTTTTTGTACAGCTTGCTACTGTATCTTCTTTGATACACAAAGACCCAAACAGCGTTCCATAGTTGGGCATGTTATGAAGCTAATAGCAGTGAAGCTATTACTGTGTAACTCAGGTAGGGCAACATCCGGAAAATAGTGCACTTGGTAGTGTGTACCAGTACTCAGCCAGTCGGCGACAGCCAACATCAACCACGACAGAGAACGGTTGATTGTCAAGGGCAACAAATTCCATTATCTTGGCTTTAAATGGATTTCACCTTTGAATTGATCCACACAGCAGACACTGTGGGCTAGGTTAGGAATTCTGTGTTGCACGAGTAGCGCAAACATTTTGCGTGGCATCATTACGTCATAGATGTGCACGTCAGCTTTGACATCGGTTTTGCACATTGGCGTTAAACTAGACATCGGGCCGATGCCAGCATTTTTAGCTAATATCGTCCGATTCCAATATGTTCACCGCTATATCACGCATCCCTAGTTTCTTATTTGTAACGTAATTTTTTTTGCTATAAATAGGTTAACGGATTAGATTTGTCATGTAATCCACCCAACCCTGCTTTATTAATCCTGTCAACATTGTAGAAACTGCACTGACATTTTTTACTTCACACGTAAAGTGTTGGTCCCCTGTTTCATCAGCTGAAATAAAAGATCCCAGAGATTTTCCATAAGCACAAAAAGCGTATTACTCTCAAATGTTGTGCACAAATGTGTTTACATCCCTGTTAGCGAGCATTTAGTCACTCTAAAATGTGCAGTTGACACACAACACCATGCCACAGATGGCTTAAGTTAAGGGAGCGTGCAATTGGAATGCTGACTGCAGTAATGTCCACCAGAGCTCTTGCCAGAGAATGGAATGTTCATTTCTCTACCATAAGCCACCTCCAACGTCGTTGAATAGAAATTGTCAGTACGTCCAACCGATCTCAAAGCCACAGACCAATAGTAACCATGCCAGCCCAGGACCTCCAAATTAGAATTCTTCACCTGCAGGATCGTCTGAGACCAGACAAACAAAGAACTTATGCACAAACTTTCAGAAAACGTCTCAAAGCTTGTTGTCCTCACCAGGGTCTTGACCTGACTGCAGTTGGGTGTTGTAACCAACTTCAGTGGGCAAATGCTCACCTTCAACGGCCACTGGAGAAGTGTGCTCTTCACAGATGAAGCACATGTTCAACTGTACGGGGCAGATGGCAGACAGTGTGTATGGCATTGTGTGGGCAAACGGTTTGCTGATGTCAACGTTGTAAACAGAGTGCCCCGTGGTGGCGGTGGGATTATGATATGGGCAGGCATAAGCTAAGGACCACGAACACAATTGCATTTTATCAATTTCAATTTGAATGCACAGAGATACAGTGACGAGATCCTGAGGCCCGTTGTTGTGCCATTCATCCGCTGCCATTACCTCATGTTTCAGCATGATAATGCATGTCCCCATGTCGCAAGGATCTGTACACAATTTCTTGAAGCTGAAAATGTCCCAGTTCTTCCCTAGCCTGCATAATCACCAGGCATGTTATGCTCTGGATCAACATGTACGACAGCGTGTTCCAGTTCCAGGCAATATCCAGCAACTTCGCAGTCACTGAAGAGGAGTGGGACAACATTCCTCAGGTCACAATAAACAGCTTGATCAACTCTATGGGAAAGATTTGTTTTGCACTGCATGAGGTAAATGGTAACACCAGATACTGACTGGTTTTCTGATCGACACCCCTACTTTTTTTAAGGCGTCTGTGACCAACTGATGCATACCTGTATTCCCAGTCATGTCAAATCCGGAGAATAGGGTCTGAACTGAACAAAAATGAACTGAACTAAAATGTATTAAAATTGTTTTTCCCCTTATCTACACACAATACCCCATAATGACAAAGCAAAAACAGGGATTTTTTGCTAATTTATTACAAATAAAAAAACGGAAATATCACACAGACCCTTTACTCAGTACTTTGTTGAAGAACCTTTGGCAGCGATTACAGCCACGAGTCTTCTTGGGTATGACGCTACAATCTTGGCACACGTATTTGAGGAGTTTCTCTTATTCCTCTCTGCAGATCCTGTCAAGCTCTGTCAGGTTGTATGAGGTGCGTTGCTGTACACCTATTTTCAGGTCGCTCCAGAGATGTTCGATCGGGTTCAAGTCCGGGCTACTCAAGGACATTCAGAATCTTGTCCCGAAGCCACTCCTTCATTGTCTTGGTTGTGTGCTTAGGGTCATTGTCCTTTTGGAATGTGATGGTGCCAGGTTTCCTCCAGACGTGACACTTGGCATTCAGGCCAAAGAGTTCACTCTGGGTTTCATCGGACCAGAGAATCTTGTTTCTCATGATCTGAGAGTCTTTAGGTGCCTTTTGGCAAACTACAAGGGGGTGTTATGTGCCTCTTACTGAGGAGTGGCTTCCGTCTGGCCACTCTACCATAAAGGCTTGATTGGTGGAATTCTGCAGAGATGATTGTCAGTCTGGAAGTTTCTCCTATCTCCACAGAGGAACTGGAGCTCTGTCAGAGTGACCATTGGCTTCTTGGTCACCTCCCTGACCAAGGCCCTTCTACCCTGATTGCTCAGTTTGGCCAGCTCTAGGAAGAGTCTTGGTGCTTCCACAATTCTTCCATTTAAGAATGATGGAGGCCACTGTGTTTTTGGGGACCTTCAATGCTGCAGACATTTTTTGGTACCCTTCCCCAGATCTGTGCCTTGACACAATCCTCTCTTTTGACCTCATGGCTTGGTTTTTGCTCTTATATAAACAGGTGTGTGCCTTTCCAAATCATGTCCAATCAATTGAATTTACCACAGGAGGACTCCAAACAAGTTGTAGAAACATCGAGGATGATCAATGGAAACAGGATGCACTCAATTTTGAGTCTCATAGCAAAGGGTCTGAATACTTATGTAAATAAGGTATTTCTTTTTTCAAACATTTCAAAAAAACTGTTTTTTGCTTTGTCTTTATGGGGTATTGTGTGTAGATTGCCCTTGGACATTTATTAATTTAATCCATTTTAGAATAAGGCTGTAATGTAACAAAATGTGGAAAGGGGGTCTGAATACTTTCCAAAGAAACTGTAGTAGACCTATAGGCGGGATTAAACGAGTTCCCCAGTCAGCCGTTCTGCGCACACTAAAATAAATCATTATGTTTCAATTTCTATAGCTAGAAATGTTACAAAGACTGTTTATTAATTTAAACGACCAAATGTTAGCCTTTAACCATCGAACAGAAATAGGACCGCACTATGGTAAATTGACTTATTTTATTGCCACATAAACAATTCGGGGATGAGCCCTTGGCAGTCAATGTCACAACGACAACACCACACAGATGGGCATAATTATAAATTCAGTCCGTATTGGCCCAATCAAGAGATCCCAGCAGAGGGAGCTGTGGGGGAAACATGAAAATCAAATAAAGATATATCAACACACAATACATGACATCATTACCTAAAAGCTTATTTATAACCTACTACAAAAAAAACTATTAAAATAACATTCCTCATTAAGGCCTGCTGGGGCAAGAGTGCCCAAGCAGTCTATCCATTATGTCTTTCTTTGTAGAAGTAATTTATCCCTATCACCTCCTCTACATGCCGCCTTCACCAACTCAGTGCCCATATTACGTAAGGAACTTAGTTCATGATTATGGCTATTGAAATGCCTGGCAACAGGTGATTTTTCATCACAGTTGCAAATTACGCTCTTATGCTCACATATCCTAAATTCACGTTTGGTCTTACCCACATAATAAAAGTTACAAAAACACTTAAGGAGATATACATCATATTTTGTGTTACATGTTATTCTACCTCGGACCTTTATCCTCCCACCCAAATGGGAATTATTAGGAGGGTTCCCTCTGATCATGGCATAACAAATCAATAAAAACATGTCATCAATATATCTCATAAACACTTTGATAAACTTAGAATAGGGATTACTATAGTTTACAAAGTCCAACTCAAATTTGCGCGTAAACAAATTAGCATAATTAGGTGTAACTGTCTTCAAACTTAAAATAATTCTTAGTCAATATTTCATTAGTCAAGCTCAGCAGTAAGTCAGTGGGGGGAACCAGTTGTTCTTTGATTCAAATAATGTTTCATTGCATCCTCTTGATGAGGAATATCCATAATGCACAAGTCATTCGAGTCCAGTGAACAGGTCTCTAATTTTTTCAAAAAGTCTAGTCTCCATGAAGTAAGAGGGTGCTGTCCTATTTCTGTTCTTTGGATTACTATATATAAGGATCCAGCACCCAATTTCTGTAGGCTATATATACACAATATTCTGTCCATATGAATGAATGCAGCGCATGTTTCCTGTGACTTGTTCAACTGCATGCAGCTCAGATTATTTTTTATAGACAAAGAACCCACTGGGCACAGACATCGTTTCAACCAGAGGCTGGTGGGAGAAGCTATAGGAATAGAATAAATGGAACTGAGTCAAAAACATTGTTTTCATGTTTTTGGTACCATTCCAGACATTAAAATGAGCCTGTACCCCTATAGCTCCTCCCACCAGCCTCCTTTGATTTCAACATCTAATTTTGATTTACTTTTGGTTGAGTTGTCAACTAATGTGAATTAAACATGAAATCAACAACACATTTCAGCATGTCATTGGATTTAGGTTCAAAGTTGGGTGAAAAAATGACAATTCCTTTACGTTGTTGACTTTCAAATCCAATCAGTTTTCTATGTTGTTTCAACATGTATTTTTTTTATTGCTGGAATAACAAGGACACCATGTTGATTTAACCAGTTTTTGCACAGTGGGAGGAGATAAAGGTGTGAAATAATATTAACATGGCCTACTTAATCCCAATAACGTGAGTCTTCAAGAGTTTCTCAGTGAGCCAGCCATTCCCCCAACCAATCACACGCGGATGGAAGGGTCACCAACAAAGGAGTTTGCTTCTGTTGCAGCCTTAACTATAAAATATAAAGTGTTGGGGTGGTGCTTTGATCGGAAACCTACCTCCCAATTTAGGCAAAATGCCACTTTACAAAACAGTCTGCCATGAATGCCGAGTAGCCACACGGCTTTATGCAGTAAGTCTTAATTTAAAATGTTGTTATGGGGGACATTAAACTTTTTTTTTTATACCCTTGTGCTATAAAAGCCTGGCAGACCCTGAAAGGGGAAACTGCCTATTAAGCTATAAGGTCCAGGCCCCGGCTACCTAATTGACAAGCTCTAGGTGACTTTCATCACTTGTCGATTTCATAGCGGCAGTCAATGTTTCCTCCAGGATGCTGTTGCATCTTTGACATGAGGGTGTTTGTGACAAAGAGCAGTCGGCCCTGGCGCCAAATCCAAGGTCTCTCCATAAAACAAATACACACATCCTACTGTTTGAATAAAAATTGCTTCCAAGTCATTTCAACCAAAAAATCTAATGTGATGATGTTGAATTAACATGGAAAACTGATTGGATTTGCAAAAGGTCACCAATGTGAGGGATATGTTTCATTTTTTCCAACCAACTTTTAACCTAAATCCAATGACATGGTGAATTTTGTAGACTTTTCAATTAATTCATGTTAGTTTACAACTCAACCAAATGTAAATTAAAACTACACGTTCAACGTCTGTGCCCAGTGGGATTCCGCTTCCTTTTCCGGCCGCATCTTTACACTGCTAAAACACAGGCAATCTGCATAGACCAAGGTCGCATCCACTGAGAATGTGTTTTTCATGAAGTTTCGGCTTTATATCTAGTATAAAAATACATCTAAGATAGGATTTTTTCCATTGCTGATTATCTGTGGACACACAACACTTAAAAAAAAAATATCTAAATATATATATATATATATATATATATATATATATATATATATATATATATATATATATATATATATATAGTGCCTTGCGAAAGTATTCGGCCCCCTTGAACTTTGCGACCTTTTGCCACATTTCAGGCTTCAAACATAAATATATAAAACTGTATTTTTTTTTGTGAAGAATCAACAACAAGTGGGACAGAATCATGAAGTGGAACGACATTTATTGGATATTTCAAACTTTTTTAACAAATCAAAAACTGAAAAATTGGGCGTGCAAAATTATTCAGCCCCTTTACTTTCAGTGCAGCAAACTCTCTCCAGAAGTTCAGTGAGGTTCTCTGAATGATCCAATGTTGACCTAAATGACTAATGATGATAAATACAATCCACCTGTGTGTAATCAAGTCTCTGTATGAATGCACCTGCACTGTGATAGTCTCAGAGGTCCGTTAAAAGCGCAAAGAGCATCATGAAGAACAAGGAACACACCAGGCAGGTCCGAGATACTGTTGTGAAGAAGTTTAAAGCCGGATTTGGATACAAAAAGATTTCCCAAGCTTTAAACATCCCAAGGAGCACTGTGCAAGCGATAATATTATAATGGAAGGAGTATCAGACCACTGCAAATCTACCAAGACCTGGCCGTCCCTCTAAACTTTCAGCTCATACAAGGAGAAGACTGATCAGAGATGCAGCCAAGAGGCCCATGATCACTCTGGATGAACTGCAGAGAGCTACAGCTGAGGTGGGAGACTCTGTCCATAGGACAACAATCAGTCGTCTATTGCACAAATCTGGCCTTTATGGATGAGTGGCAAGAAGAAAGCCATTTCTTAAAGATATCCATAAAAAGTGTTGTTTAAAGTTTGCCACAAGCCACCTGGGAGACACACCAAACATGTGGAAGAAGGTGCTCTGGTCAGATGAAACCAAAATTGAACTTTTTGGCAACAATGCAAAACGTTATGTTTGGCGTAAAAGCAACACACCATCCCCACTGTCAAACATGGTGGTGGCAGCATCATGGTTTGGGCCTTCTTTTCTTCAGCAGGGACAGGGAAGATGGTTAAAATTGATGGGAAGATGGATGGAGCCAAATACAGGACCATTCTGGAAGAAAACCTGATGGAGTCTGCAAAAGACCTGAGACTGGGACGGAGATTTGTCTTCCAACAAGACAATGATCCAAAACATAAAGCAAAATCTACAATGGAATGGTTCAAAAATAAACATATCCAGGTGTTAGAATGGCCAAGTCAAAGTCCAGACCTGAATCCAATCGAGAATCTGTGGAAAGAACTGAAAACTGCTGTTCACAAATGCTCTCCATCCAACCTCACTGAGCTCGAGCTGTTTTGCAAGGAGGAATGGGAAAAAATGTCAGTCTCTCGATGTGCAAAACTGATAGAGACATACCCCAAGCGACTTACAGCTGTAATCGCAGCAAAAGGTGGCGCTACAAAGTATTAACTTAAGGGGGCTGAATAATTTTGCACGCCCAATTTTTCAGTTTTTGATTTGTTAAAAAAGTTAGAAATATCCAATAAATGTCGTTCCACTTCATGATTGTGTCCCACTTGTTGTTGATTCTTCACAAAAAAATACAGTTTTATATCTTTATGTTTGAAGCCTGAAATGTGGCAAAAGGTCGCAAAGTTCAAGGGGGCCAAATACAAACGCAAGGCACTGTATATATATATATTTTTTTTTTAATACAGACTAAACAACAGGATATTTCTCCTTTAGATTTGATTTGATCTCTTTTAGTCCTCATTTGGACAAATCTTCCAAGAGTCTATAACAAACTTTAAAATACAATTTACAATACAATCACATTTCAAACAGCATGAAAATCACAAATTATTCTGGCCTAGTTGTTTTCTTCTGGTGGCCCTAATTACTGACATTAAGCACATATCCTTAAAACAATACAGGTATAAAACACTATCACTGTACACCTCACACACACTCCAACAGTAGATTGGCGTGACAGTCACCTTTACGCTGCAGATTAGCACTGTTGCACCTCTGGAAATTAATCTGCCTTGAAGTAGAGCCACCTCGCACCATGTTTCCCAATGACCAATACGGATAGATTACTAGAACTACAAACCACACTGCCACCTTTGTAATTGACTTTTAAACAGTTTGAAGTTCCTCTAAGTCCAACCAAAGGATATAAGTGCAGATGTGACTGGTCGAGACTCAACAATTGTGTAGGGCCCTTACAGCCCTCGACTATGACTCAGTTCCATTACACAAAAGAGTCATTGGACAAAGACGTCTTCTGTAGAGTGGAGTATTGTTAAGAGCCCATATGCTCGGTCTGAACATTAACACTTGTGGAATGGTTTTGGAACCATAAGGAACTTCTCTTTCATATCAGTGAGAAATAATTTTCTAAAAACAAAGTTTAAATTGATACACTTTTATAGGGTTAGTGTTCACACACAGGCACATATCCATGTTACAGTGTGTGTTTACAGAAGACAGACTGAAGACAGCTGGTCACTATCTAGCATGCTCCGAAAATCTGTGTGTCATGGAAGAAGGCCGCCAGAAACGTGTTTTCACTGAAAAATACTGTCGGCTGCAACTGTGATAAAGTCGGTTAAAATAGTGTACAGTAAGTGCATATTTTGCATTTGTGAAATTATTTTGATGTGATATGAAAGTAAAGCGCTTTACGTTTTAGTCTGGCTTTCCTGGAAGTCTTGTGATGTTGCACCTCTGGGTTGAGAAACTCTGTGTCCTTAGGGCTCCTGATCTAAGGCCCTGCATCTCCGATCTGGAGGCATCACTACAGACCCTGGTTCGATTCCAGGATGTATTACAACCGGCTGTGACTGGGAGTCCCATAGGGCGGCGCACAATTGACCCTGCGTCATTTGGCCGGGGTAGGCCATCATTGTAAATATGAATTTGTTCTTAACTGTCTTGCATAGTTAAATAAAAATAATTTAAATAAATCTAAAACCGTATCACAATTCAGAATCAAAATCCCGTTTAGATGGAGAAGTTGGCCATTTTGGCTGCCAGAGCCAGTCTAACTCTGAAAATAATATAAGGTCCGTGAACCTTAAGGAGTAACGGTAGACTCCTTAAGAGTACCGGTACATCTTAGTGCAATTATGTAGGATAGGCCTCCTACACAATAAATATACAACTCATTTGAAACCCATGTTGTCCTTCCAATTCATTACATTTACACCCATTATAGTTTTATGCCAATGTTAAGAACTCATATCACCCAAGCATTGTATCAGGTGAAGTATGTGTTTAAGAATGATCTGTTCTGAGAAGCGAAAATATGGTTATGGTTATCCCCGTCTGACACAACACATCCTATAGGATCTGCACCACACTTGTCAAACTCATTCCAGGAGGACCGAAAGTCGGCGCGTTTTCGCTCCTCACTTGTACTTGATGAATTAAGGTCACAAATGAGTAAGGAACTGCCCACACCTGATTGTCGTGGACTTAAATGAAAAACCTGCAGACACTAGGCCCTTCATGGAGTGAGTTTAACACCCCTGGTCAAGTTGTCAATAACCTAGCTTGCAGAGAAACACAGCACATGCGACTCCAAATGCATATAGTTACTGTATCAAACCAGTTCACAATAAAAATAGGTCTGAAGATATAGCGTGAAGTGATCTATTTACATTATTATAAATAATGACAATGCTGTATACATGTGCAAATTGAAACTACTACGTGTGGCACGGACATGAAACATTGTAACAAGACGTAGGTGATTAATCAACTCGAATGGTAATTATAATGAAAGTATAATGTGATTGAACTACTTGTGAATGTCACTTTTGTTGACTAACTCTGCTAGCTGTTAGTAGCTATAACTAGCTAATGCTGGTAAAAGTAAACGAAAGCTGTATTTTTACGACATGCCAGTCGACACAATATCTCCGTTTCGGTTTACTGAAGCCCGTAGTAATTTGCAGTCACACAAAGCCTTGTTCACAACAGCATTGATTGTAGAATTTCTAACTTACTGTGGGACAGCTCGTCTGATAGCTCGAATTATGGACTGCGCCATTTTGTTTCAACGTTTTCTATAAGTACAACGGGATTGGCTACTGGTGTATTTCTCTTGAGCAAACGAAGAGCTCTGATTGGCCTCTGAGCCAGCTAAGAGGCAGATTCCTCGTGTTATATGTCAAATACAGATGGTTAGTTCGTTTTGCATGGTCCGGTGCCACGGGAGGGTGAAGATTTTATTGAAGGACCAATGGAAATACACAAAGTCTGCGTACTCGGATCACCGGGCCATGCAAAACTAACTCCATTTACAGAGGGTTTGATGGAGTAGTAACGCGTACAACTATTTAAGAGATTGTCTCAAATCAGCTAGTAGATATCACCGATGTGAAATGGCTAGCTAGTGAACGGTGGTGCTCGTTAACAGCGTTTCAATCGGTGACGTCACTCACCATGCGACCTTGAACTAGTGGTTCCCCTTGCTGTGCAAGGGCCGTGGCTTTTGTGGAGCGATGGGTAACGATGCTTCGTGGGTGTCAGTTTTCGGTGACATGAGACATGTTTGACAGAAACATTTGTTTGGTGTAAAACAGCTGAGGTGATAGAGCAACTACCATGGAATAAAACACAAAATGTGTATGGGTGGAGAGAGGGTTGGTTTGACAGGTTTACTCGCTTTGGATTGTCAGTACTGCATGTATTCTTGGCAATCTTGCCATGGCTGTGTCAGAGTCGATTGTAAGTTAAACTTGGGTATTCCTTTATGGGCAGTGTCATGCCTAAGACAAATTTTTACTTGCAGTCATTAGCGGCCGTTAGAATCTGTTCCTTTTTCCTTATTTTTTTAGTCGGAATACAATAGGATATAATGAGGGCTACATGAAATATGTCTTGCATGTATTGGACATAAAAAAGGACTGGTCTTGCGATATATTTAGGTTGTTTTCTCTTCATTTTAAAAAAAATGTTCAAATAATGTTTGACATGCTTATAGCCTGGCTAGGACGTTTTAAATATGAGCATGCATTTATAAGATTCTGCTGTTATTATTTCTATTACTGTTACTATTTTTTTTCCTTATTGTTTTCCATGTTATTTGGTTAGTTCTCTTAAGCACCCTCTAGATATTTATGTTATCGTGGGACTGCCCATGTTTCCCTATGGCCAATACCAATTGGCGCCCAGGGGTTTGCCTTAGGGCGAAAGGTGCGTCATGAGTCAGGGTGGTGGTCTGATGGTCTTAGCGACATCAGACCTAGATAGGGGGGGGAAGTTTTAGTGGGTGGAATATTAGGACAATAGGAGGTTCACAAAGTTGCAGCTATAGTATGCTTAACAGTGCAAATTATTTTTGATACTCCCGCCGTTTACCAATGCTTCATTGGTCTGTTTCGCTTGATGGCCCTCCAATCTGCACTTGTTAGATGGCCCTCTGATCTTATTATCTTATTGCCCTTTTTACTATCATCCTGGGCTAAAAGATCGAATCAATCCTACATCAGATGAACTGCAACATGTCGGCTAAAGCTATTTAATTCATGAATGCATTTGAATGTTTTTAATATTGTAACGGTCGTTGTTGGTGGAAGAAGGTGAGGACCAATACGCAGCGTGGTAAGTGTCCATATTTTTAATAAAGAAATTGAACACTGAACAAAAACAACAAAGTGAACGAACGAAACCGAAACAGTTCTGTCTGGTGCAGATACAAACAACAAACAGAAAACAATCACCCACACCACACAGGTGGGAAAAGGCTACCTAAGTATGATTCTCAATCAGAGACAACTAACGACACCTGCCTCTGATTGAGAACCATACCAGGCCAAACACAAAAACACCACATAGAAAAAGGAACATAGACAACCTACCCAACTCACGCCCTGACCATACTAAAACAAAGACATAACCAAAGAATTCCCGAACCTATAGGGGAGGGTCTGGGTGGGTGTCTGTCTGCGGTGGCGGCTCTGGCAAGGGATGTGGACCCCACTCCGCCATAGTCTTTGACCGCCTCTTTACCCGCCTCCGTGGCCTCTTTAGAGCGGCGACCCTCGACGCCGACCTCGGACTGGGGACCCTAGCAAAGGGTCTCGAATGGACGGGAGATTCCGGCAGCACCGGACAGGCGGGAGACTCCGGCAGCTCCGGAGTGAAGGGCGATTCCGGCATCACCGGAGTAATGGACGGGTCTGGCAGCTCCTGACTGACGGGAGAGTCTGGCAGCTCCTGACTGACGGGAGAGTCTGGCAGCTCAGGACAGACGGGAGAGTCTGGCAGCTCAGGACAGACGGGAGAGTCTGGCAGCTCAGGACAGACGGGAGACTCTGGCAGCTCAGGACAGACGGGAGACTCTGGCAGCTCAGGACAGACGGGAGACTCTGGCAGCTCAGGACAGACGGGAGACTCTGGCAGCTCAGGACAGACGGGAGACTCTGGCAGCTCAGGACAGACGGGAGACTCTGGCAGCTCAGGACAGACGGGAGACTCTGGCAGCTCAGGACAGACGGGAGACTCTGGCAGCTCAGGACAGACGGGAGACTCTGGCAGCTCAGGACAGACGGGAGACTCTGGCAGCTCAGGACAGACGGGAGACTCTGGCAGCTCAGGACAGACGGGAGACTCTGGCAGCTCAGGACAGACGGGAGACTCTGGCAGCTCAGGACAGACGGGAGACTCTGGCAGCTCAGGACAGACGGGAGACTCTGGCAGCTCAGGACAGACGGGAGACTCTGGCAGCTCAGGACAGACGGGAGACTCTGGCAGCTCAGGACAGACGGGAGACTCTGGCAGCTCAGGACAGACGGGAGACTCTGGCAGCTCAGGACAGACGGGAGACTCTGGCAGCTCAGGACAGACGGGAGACAGCTGGCAGCTCAGGACAGACGGGAGACTCTGGCAGCTCAGGACAGACGGGAGACTCTGGCAGCTCAGGACAGACGGGAGACTCTGGCAGCTCAGGACAGACGGGAGACTCTGGCAGCTCAGGACAGACGGGAGACTCTGGCAGCTCAGGACAGACGGGAGACTCTGGCAGCGCTGAGAAGGCGGGAGCTCCTGTAGGGAGGAGAAGGAGAGACAGCCTGGTGCAGGGGGCTGCCACCGGAGGCCTGGTGCGTGGAGGAGGCACCGGATATACCGGACCGTGGAGGCGCACTTGAGGTCTCGAGCACCGAGCCTGCACAACCCTACCTGGCTGGATACTCCCCGTAGCCAGGCCAGTGCGGCAAGGTGGAATAGACCGCACTGGGCTGTGCTGGCGAACCAGGGACACCATGCGTAGGGCTGGTGCCATGTACCCCGGCCCGAGGAGACGCACTGGAGACCAGATGCGCTGAGACGGTTTCATGGCACCTGGCTCGATGCCCACTCTAGCCCGGCTGATACGAGGCGAGGCGCTGCGCTGTAACGGACACCGTGCGCCTCAAGGCATAACACGGTGCTTGCCCGGTCCACCTCTCTCCACGGTAAGCACGGGGAGTTGGCTCAGGTCTCCTACCTGACTTAGCCACAAACCCTGTGTGCCTCCCCCCAATACATTTTGGGGCTGCCTCTCATCCCAACCGCGCTGCCGTGCTGCCTCCTCATACCACCGCCGCTCAGCTTTCGCTGCCTCCAGCTCTGCTTTGGGGCGGCGATATTCCCCAGCCTGTGCCCAGGGTCCCTTGCCATCCATAATATTCTCACATGTCCATTCCTCCAGATAGCTCTTCTCCTCCTGGTTACCACGCTGCTTGGTCCTGTTTTGGTGGGTGATTCTGTAACGGTCGTGGAAGAAGGTGAGGACCAATGCGCAGTGTGGTAAGTGTCCATATTTTTATAAAGAAATTGAACACTGAACAAAAACAACAAAGTGAACGAACGAAACCAAAACAGTTCTGTCTGGTGCAGAAACAAACAACAAACAGATAAAAAATTGCCCACACCACACAGGTGGGAAAGGCTACCTAAGTATGATTCTCAATCAGATACAACTAACGACACCTGCCTCTGATTGAGAACCATACCAGGCCAAACACAAAAACACCACATAGAAAAAGGAACATAGACAACCCACCCAACTCACGCCCTGACCATACTAAAACAAAGACATAACAAAAGAACTAAGGTCAGAACGTGACAAAAAATGTGATAGTGAAGTGCAAAATTCCTCAAGAGAATTAACATTACAGTTACACCAACTGGTAGGCTAATCACAAAAATACTGGCAGATCCATAAAATGTCTTTGCACAGTAATAGATCTAATTAAATAAAGCTAAAATTTGAAAAAAATCTTGCAATTTTGTAATCTGTTTTGTTTGATACATAGTTTCAATTTGAAGAACCCCTAAAGGAGAGAGAGAGAGAGAGAGAGAGAGAGAGAGAGAGAGAGAGAGAGAGAGAGAGAGAGAGAGAGAGAGAGAGAGAGAGAGAGAGAGAGAGAGAGAGAGAGAGAGAGAGAGAGAGAGAGAGAATTTTGAACACAGTAAAGCGTGTTAATGAGTTCAGAGAGCCAATCTGTTATCCAATGATTAGTTTAATAGCCAGGCTACTGTGTGAATATCCTCCCCTAGCCTCAACTATTTTAGCACAGTTTCACGTTGCTCTGAGACAAGCAAGAATATTTCATAAACACAAATATAAAAAAAAAAATGTTTTATTAACTCTGCATTATAATTGTATAAAAGCCCCTTAGATATGAATTTAGAATCCTCTAAATTTAACTAGGCAATTCAGTCTTATTTACAACTATGCCCTACCCCGGCAAAATCCAGATGACCCTGGGCCAATTGTGCACCGCCCTATGGGACTCCCAATCACGGCCAGATGTGATACAGCCTGGATTTGAACCAGGGACTGTAGTGATGCCTCTTGTACTGAGATGCAGTGCGCCACTCAGGAGCCATGACCAATATGTGACCCGATTCAGGAAACTAGGAAACTAGGTATATGTCGGAAGTCACGACTTCACAGGAGAGCTGTTTGAACATAAAACATTTTTTTTTTAGCAAAATGCTTTTTTTTGGGCAGAAATGCCTTCTCGAAAATGTAAACTTTCATTTGAGTTCATATCAAACTTGTATGCCATCTGTAAATACGAATACAATTGTTAAATGATGAGCCTAGTTGGTTTAGCCACGGAAAAGGTGAGCAACCTGACCGCTAGCCATGGCTGGCTGATATAATGAGTGGGCTGGACATGCCAAGAGATGAGTTTGAATTGGTCTGCCATATACAGTAGCACGCATCTGTCTATTGGAGCTGGTCAGTATGTCTAGGTAATCGTGTCAAACGCTGCTTTAAAAAAAATGTATTCCGTAGTAAAACTGCATAAACCTAATGTCAAGTTAAAGTGTACTGTTAGCTAGCTAACGCTAGCTCGCTGGCTCGCACTCTGGCCTGAAAGGCGGTTCCATGATGTTGACACAAACTCTGAGCTCTCTTGAGCGTGGCTACTGACTGGCACAATTTTTGCAAGAAAAACAATTTTAATTAAAAAATCACATAATCATATAAGTTTTACAACATCTAGATGTAAATCTGATCTATACATTGTGAAAGCTCTTAAAGTTACAATGTTTCTGTTATAACGTCTTTCTGATAATTTGAATGACATCACAAAATATCCATTCATTTTCCATATTCCATCTGTCATAATTCCCAACAATTGGATATTGAAATATATTGTCTCAATTTTCATTGTTTGATGTTTGAAGTTTTGGCAAAGTCTCTCTCTGTTATAACAAAGTTATTTTAATTTTGCCATACTGCAGGGTTAAGCGAGAGAAAGTTTATGACTAGTCATTAAGTCATAAAACTGGCCCAACTCCCCCCTCCTCTCCTGTGGGAGAGAGGATGTTTGGGCTAACCTGGCACCCATGATCCACACAAAGGAGAGAGAGTCATGACAGTATTAAGGATGACATGCCCTTGGAGAGACATGATTAGCAAATATCACTATCATGAGGTTATGCAGAAAGGAATATTTTAATGTTAATTTGTTTTCATTTCAAAATGCATTGCCATGTTGCTTGAAATAAAGTAGCAATTTGTTATGTTATGTTTCATCCTGGTGTAATGATATGCAGTTCAATATTATCACCATATGGTGTCAGCACTAGAAATGGTATAGTCTAGCTTTACTGTAAAAAAAAACACTAGTTAGGTCTCGTAACGTGAGGTCGATAATACGACGAGCACAATCTAGCGGTTCGTTTAGAAAAAAATACAGCAAACAGAAATGTATTTATTTCTAACATACAGTATTTTACTAGATTTCCTTTCACTGGTTAGAGAGAGAGAGAGTCTATGCATCTGTAAATGCCTCTTTGATAACTATAGGTCCTCTTTGACTATTGTAAACTTATAGGGCCTCCTTGCACTTTGCGTTCTCTGGAGATCTATGGGACATATAACTCTATAGGGTTTCGATGGAACATTTTTACCAAAAACGCTTCCTTGAATGATCTATTCATATCTATTGGCACATCCCATGTCCCCCTGTGAACTATGAACCATTAATGCTAGAAAACCGGAGCAACAACTGACCTCTTTTCAAAATAGGAAGCCTTAGTTGTAGAGACGTGCTTTGGATATGGGAACTGGTCCTGAAATGGTGTTTCAAGTAGCTTAACTGTATCTTGTTTCAAGCCCAATATATGTAAAAACATATGTATTTGTGGTCCAAATCACCATACCACTCTGTGCAAAGTCAACTTAGGCACTGCAGTCCATGGCTTTGACCTGTACTATTTTCCTTTGCAGGGTATTACCACTGTTATACAGTGAGCTCCAGAAGTATTGGGGGACAGTGGCACATTTGTTGCTGTTTTGTCTCTGTATTCCAGCACTTTGAATTTGAAATGATACATGACTATGAGGTTAAAGTGGCACAAGTACTGGAGTGCCAAGTCTAGGTCCAAGAGGCTTCTAAACAGCTTCTACCCCCAAGCCATGACTCCTGAACATCTAATAAAATGTTTACCCAGACTATTTGCATTGCCTCCCCCCTCTTTTACACTGCTGTCACTCTCTGTTATTATCACAGGTGGGACCAAGTCATTGTTTTACAAGGCACAAGTAAGTCTCAAGTCTTAGCACTGAAGTCCCAAGTCATGATAGGCAAGTCCGAGTCAAGTCTCAAGTCAAGACCGTCAAGTATCAAGTCAAGTCTCAAGTCCTAAACTTTGAGTTTCGAGTCCCAAACAAGTCATAATGTGCTCTTCACCAAATGTAATACTATTTCATATTTTTAACAAGAGTAATAGTTAGTATATTACATTTACGCAAATCATGAATGCTTTTAAAAATATCTATATATTTATTACTTTCTAAATAAACGTTTTATTTCCACATTTCCAATACATGGGTAGCCATGGGAAAGACCCCCCCCCCCCCCCCCCAGCCTACATGATACTCTAGTAAAGTAATAAAATATATAGCTGTCGGCTATATTAGCCACGACTTACCGTTCTTTGTCCAGCTTCAAATGTCTAACAAAGTTGAAAATTGTTGCGCCTCTGTCTGTAATTTTCTTCCCGCATGTTTTGCAAGTTGCAATCTGTTTTTTTGTTGATACAGCATCGTCTTTATATCCGAAAATAATAATTTTGGGTATCATCTTTCCAAGGGCTCCATCTGAATTCACTCACTAAAGTTTTCTCAGCTGGCATAATTTGATTGGTTGCTGTCCAATTCGAGCTGTAATCTGTTAAATGAAGAGCTGATACATTGCACACTTTTTTAAATAGCATCATTTTCAATATTTGTTCTTGGGAAGGGTATCAAGTCAGTTTGAGTCAAAAGGCTCAAGTCCAAGTCAAGTCACGAGTCATTGGTTGTCCAAGTCAAAGTCGAGTTGCAAGTTATCATATTTGTGACTCGAGTCCAAGTCATGTGACTCGAGTCCACACCTCGGGTTATTATCTATGCATAGTCACTTTAATAACTCTTCCTACATGTACATATTACCTCTTTTCCCTTGAGTAACCGGTGCCCCCGCACATTGACTCTGTACCAGTACCCCCTGTATATACAGTAGCCTTGCTATTGTTATTTTACTGCTGCTCTTTAATTATTTGTTACTTTTATTTCTTATTCTTATTGTTTTTAGGATTTTTTTATTTGTTTTTAAACTGCATTGTTGGTTAGGACTTGTAAGTAAGCATTTCACTGTAAGGTCTACCTGTTGTATTCGGCGCATGTGACAAATACCATTTGATTTGAAGTGCAGACTCTTTAATCTTAAATTTGAGGATATGATACAGTATTTATGTGTCTAACTTTCTCACTCATTATTCACGATTCATTCAGGATTATTCATAACCAAGGTAGCATCCACATTAATGTAGAAGTGTTTAAAAACATTATATTTTTATTTACAATAAAAGTGACTCCAAAATGACACAATACATTATTTACCATTAATTTCTATTTGGCACAAAATAATCTGAAACACAACTAAAACAAACAGTAAATGCATCCAACAAGTTTGCACAGTCACAAGTGAAAAGGTTTCAGGATCGTTGTTTTTGCAGCCTTGTCTGCTTAGTGCTGTCAGGGCTATTTAGGAAGAGGAACAGTAGACAATGCATTACTGACCAACGTTCCTACCAAACCTTCCACTTCAATAAACATTTTTTACAACACCTTTTAGTAAACTGTTTCCTTCAAAGAAAAGAAAGAGAAACGGTTTCCTAAAAAGGTTTCCTAAAAACCATACCAAACATACATCATACAAATTTGAGTGTCCAGGATTTAATTTGACTATGTTACAACTAGCCTATGAGACCAGTCTGATCTGAAACTTAACCCTGGACAACAGTGTCTGAGGCACTGCTCCCTCCAAGCAGGGGGTACTAAAATTGGGATAACTACACTAAATTAGCTCAAGGCACCTTGTAATAGATGTGTCTCTTTCCTCATCATCTTCCATACATTACTGTATAACCTGCCCAACACCACAGTATGCAAGCAAGAGTGCACGGGCCGGGCATCCATCCTCTGAATGCTGACATTTGGAGTGAATCTCCTGCTGACTTAATCATGGAAAATATTGCGTGTCTTTTTGTACGCCCCACACAAACCTGGCTGATGGTAGTAATTCACCACTGCTGTGGTCACTTTCTCCCTGTGTCTTTGTATAGCTCTGTCTCAGGCAGGTCACCCGTGATACAAGCTATTATTCAACGTCCATCCATGTCTGAGGACGTCTGGAGATGACATGGAAACCGGCCACTAGGGGCAACAGTGAGCGTTGTTACCTTCAAGTAGGCTTTGGTTTTATTGGGGTGTAAGCATCTGTCTGTGGTTTCAAAGGTTGCATGTTTGAATCCAGTGAAATAATGTTTTTTTATATTTTTGTTTTAAGGCTATCCCAAACCTTAACCCTTATCTTAACCATTCAGAGTTAATGCCTAAGCTTAACCTTGGACAATACAGAGAAGTAAACTCTCTCTCATTTTTGATGATCTGACACGATTATTCCTATTTTCCTCTTTTTTCATAGCTAGAAAAACTATTTTCTGTCAATATTTGGATAACAATCTCAGTGATTGTGCATCCATCCAATTTTCATGGGTGGATAACACTTTTACATGAGCTGATGCTGTCAGAAGTTTCAAACGTTGTCAGCATGTTACTACACTTCTGTTAATTGTATGCAGTTTTACAATGTTTTCTCATGTATCATTGGATTTATGGCAATTTCAAACTATACGTCTTAGCTAACATAGAGGACCTGTCGGATGTACCAAAAATCCATATAATTTAATTCTCATGCTTTATCTGTTGTAGGAATTGATTCACTTTTTGTATGAAATGACTAAACAGTCCATGTTAATGACAAACAACTGCAGATATAAGTTATCAAAAAAACACTGAAAATAACTACAATTCCTATTTGAAGCCATAACCCTAACCATGTTATACAAAATGAACTCAACTTATATATAGTTTATCTAGAATAATTTTGATGAATATTTTCGAACATCCTATTAAATAGTATACGAAGTGTGAATGACAACTAAATATATACATATATATATATATATATATTAAAGATAATCATGCATTTACATCCCAATTGGGCCTCTTTGAAACCCCTCTTTATCCTAATCCTAATTTAGTTTTCTACACAAAAGTCAAGTCATCGGATAGCTGAACTGTACATTATTATCTCTTATACTTACATAACACCAATCATTTTAAAATGATTTCCCCATAAATGATTAGTAAGTCAATATGAACCAATGACTTTTACACAAAAATGTATATACATTGTGTATGTGTTTTTTTTTACTGGCAAATAAAATCAATCAGACAGACAGACACCCCCTCCCATCACACACACACACACACATTATTTTTCTGTGAAATGCATATTGAAGACATGTTATTTTGCTGTCAGTCTCAGACATAGGATATATCTAATGACCACTGTCTAAGGCAACTGGAATATTAAATTTGGTATAAAAAAAAACATTTTAAATTTGCATCCCTTTCCCCCCCCCCCCCCCCCCCCCCCCCCCCCCCCCCCCTCCCCCTCTGTACTCCCTAATCCAAATGGACAATGCATCACCCGGCCTTGATGCTCCAGATGTCTGGGTTCATTAAAAATCTTGAACTCGTGCCAAGGCTGTAGTCAGAGATAAAAGGACCATAAAAGGATGACACAATGTATGGATGGCACGTCACCACCCCACCCTGGCATTTATAATAAACAAATGGTTTCTGTTTTCAATTTAAATTTCTCATTATACTGTGACTTTTGGAAAATGTGTTTTGATTTACCAATATTTTATCAGCAAAATGGTATAATTGATTATATTTACATGGCTCTGATTTTAATACGTATCGCCTCCCCTAAAAATAAAACAATAACTTTGAGGCGCAGTGACATGATATAAAACAAACCCACATATCAAACAGACTTGCCTTAGAAATTAACTGGCCATAACCATCATAGAATCCAATTCATGTCTTTGAGAGATGGTTCTGGGATGGGAGGTGGGGGGGACCCAAAAACATGGAAAGATAGACTTCACAGGCCTGGGTCAGACTGACATCAATGCAGCGTGCCAGTGTCGGCCACATTAACCCATAGCTAAATCCCATCACACAAATGTCAGTAGATCCGTTATGAAACCATGACATTTAGATCCAAGGTCTCCATTGTGGTTGTAGAGAGGAGGTTGGTGTTTGTCCATTATAAGCACCCCTTCCAACAGACACACATATGCTTGTGCACACCCACACACACTAAACATAGAAACATTAAAGATCACAAGATTGAATTTCAAATACGTCAGGGATTTCTGTTACTTAAAATGTACTGTTACTTTAATTGTTGTGCATTTTTTGGAAGAAACAGTCATGATTTTCTTTTTTCTTACTGATGAAGAAGGTAATACATTGATTATGATACAGTATGACCATTTTGTGCAAAAGGACAGTAAAATGCAAGAAATCCCCCAATAATGATGTGAACTTCTATAGGTAAAATATATATATTGTTGAACAAACAATAAATGGAAGTTACGGTAATCATTTGACAAAATATATAATATATAATATATACATTTAAAGCTCCAATATGGTATGCAATTTATTTATATGTTTTTCTTCAAATATTTGTTGGTAGGATTTGAGTTTGAGTCACTTTGTGTTCAGGGCAAAGTAAAAAAGAAGAAGACAAAAATATTTAAAGAAATAACACAGGACTATAGTACCATAGACATACTGTACATCCTTATTAAAACCTGAAATATTGGAACTATTCGTCTTTTTAGCTGAAAACCAATATGGATGACGTCCTTGAATATAATCAACATGTATGATTGTGTAATAAATTAAGTTAAATGAGTTGCCAAAATGTATTTTACAAATTCATGTCTTCTCAATGGGGAATTAATTACAGGCTTCCACAAAATCATAGTTAATATTTGTACACATATATTTCATAAAAATATCATAATTTAACATTAACCATGATTCCAACATTCAACCATTTTCAGCAGATTAGTTACCTGTCGCAAAAACAAATCTCATGACAGGTCTGATAGAAACAGCTAATTTGTCTTTAAAATGTCAATAACGTCGACAACACAAAATACGCTAGACAAGGGTGGATCATTTTTTGTCTGTGAAATAGAATATGTAACAGTTGCCTTGGAAACACTTTTTTTTGCGCAAATATTGATGTAATTAACCATCATGTCAAAGTAAACTTGGAGTCACACGATGATGTGTTGTGTTGTACCACCACACCGTGGAAAAGCATGAAGAGATTGTAGCAGGGCAGATGAAGTAACCGACTAAACACAGACATCAGTTCAACGTCTAGTTTTGATTTACATTTGGTTATTAAGTTGTCAACTAACGTGAATTCAAATTGAAATCAACAAAACATTTAACCATGTTATAGGATTTAGGTTAAAAGTTGGTTGAAGAAAAAATTCCCTTAGGGTGATGACTTTTAAAAAATCCAATCAGTTTTCCAATAACATGTACTTTTTTGGTTGAAATGATGTGGAAACAATGTTGATTCAACCAGTTTTGCCCAGTGGGAAGTTATGATGAACTTCAAATGGTTAGTTCACCCAAATTACAACATTACACTGGTCCTTACCCTGTAAGTATTCTATGGACAAGGTTTGACAGCAATTCATGCTTTGGTTTAGTTTCGCTGGCACTGTTGCCACATGCTAACATTTTAGCATTTGTTGCACGAATCCCATTCAAGTCATGGGACAGATATTAAAAATGTTCTTGCATCATGTTCAAATAACAGTCTGTGGATGGAAACTTAACTACAGAAAGACAATATCGTAAATGGTAGGAATAAAATGAATAGAACGCTACAAGTATGGTTTGTCAATGCGTCACCTTAATAACAGCCAATAGTTTGCATATTAATTATACCACTGTATATTCCAGTTTTAAAAGAGAGTCATTTGAACTTTTTTTACCTGAGATGTACCAAGGTAGTGGGATTAAATGTCCTTATTGTAGCAGGGCCTGGCACTGTTGAAACTTGGGTTGTGTTCAGAAGGGCACATCGTACCAAAACGTTTTGCAAAACAAACCGGAAACGTATGTTGGATGCTTTTCCAAAATGCTTTTTTCACTACTGAACACGACCATATAGCAGAGATTAGTAAACCTTAGTCTCAGGACAACCCCACATCACTGCCATTACTGCTTCTCAGTAGGACAGTGACAATCCGAGGGAATGCTTGAGTCATTTGGAAAAACCCCAATCCAAACTGAAGCATCATGACTGTTCATAATGACTTATGTATGATGAAGAGCAAAGCCCAAATCCCCAAACAGGACAAGGTGTCATAAAGCTCTCATGTCAAGGCCACAACACCTAACCCACACGGCTGAGACGCACAGGAAGCTTAATGATTGCCTTCTCGCATTAGCGGGAAAGTCTGTGAGAGGGAGAGTGAGAGAGAGAGAGTGAGAGGAACAGAGAAGAGAAATCAAACCCTTCATGACCAGAGACAGAGGCTTGCTGCTCTCTCCCTCTTTCTCTCTCTCTGCCCCCCCCCCCCCCCCCCCCACCCCCTTTCTCCCCTCCTCCACCACTACCACCGGAAGTCCGGCAGATCAGGAATTGCAAATAATATCATGACAATTGTTCACGCTCTTCAAACCAGTGATGTTTTACAGACTCATTTACTATGATACTGTATTACACGTCCAGCTGCGAATCAGGAACTTGTCACATGGCTGGAGGCCCCCCGACTCCCACCACCCCCCACTGAGCCTGTCCAATGACACGGAAAGCAACAGGGGATGCCAGTGCCTACAGCATGTGCTGCACTGACAAAGCAGCAGGGCACCGTCAAAAACCCTCCCATACAAACTTTCCAGATCACTTCTGTTTTTAACAGATGAGTAGGCACTGCCCTCCCCCCCCTCCTCTCTTTAAAACAACTTTGTGGATTTTCATTTTCAGAGGCCTATGGTTAACACGCAGTGGGTGAATCCCTTTTGGCAAGAAGGGGAATAGTGTAGTGATGAATCTGGTATGGAGGGACGGATATTGTGTGTGGCAGGGTCAGTGCTTCGGTAAATAAACAACTCAGAGTGGTAATCCTTTAAAGAAGAGGGGACAGGTATTGCCTGCTTACCAATTAGAGTTACTGTACATAGGCCAAAGAAATCAGTATAAACTCGGGGGTTGAAGTGGCAACATTACAATTCAGCTGTTAGAATCATTCCTAGAGACATTTTGGAAAAAGGTAATATTAGCATGAAAACTCAGGTACTTTCTGTTTCTCTAGACACAAATCAGAAGACACCTCTGTGAAACTGTGAGATAAAAGTAAGCATTGCACATTCATCCAGTAATTTTCTGTGACTCTCTAACAATATAATGAAGGAATTTATTTCGGGACTGTGTGCATTATTGTTCTCATCAATATATAAATGTGCCAGAGAAAATTTCTAATTTCTGTCCGTAGTCTCTCAGTGTTTGAGTTGAGATTGCTTGGGTTTTCCAGATTAAAGCCCCTCACGCGATCCCCAGGCCCTGAAATCCTCCTACATTACTGGAATGATGCGACGGGGAGTGACGAGGATGGGAGTGTCAGGAGACATTAAGCCCTTGCAGCCAAGAACTGGTGGACGTCATGAGACTGAGCACCGACCGAACGCAGGAGTCACTGACCCAGCAATGGAGAGAGACTGACAGAGAGAGTGAGAGAGGGAGGGAAGACGAGAGAGTTGGTGGGATATGAAAGAGGAGAGAAAGTGTGTGTGTGTGTGTGTGTGTGTGTGTGTGTATGTGTATGTGTATGTGTGTGTGTGTGTGTGTGTGTGTGTGAGAGAGAGAGATGTAAAGCGAACTGAAGGAGATAAATAAAATGGAGAGAGAGCGAGTCGAGAGAGAGCTGCTCTGTAGAAATTAACCAAATTACAGGAAATGGTTTTAAAGGCTGGTTTTCAAATTGGGTTCACCCAGATTCTCACTATCTCACTTCATTTAACTGAATTAATGAGCTGGTCCAGGCCGACCTTAGAAAATCACCATTTTCAGTACCAGTCACTTTGTTAAGTTAAGTATTTGTGTTGCTTGAGGGGTTACGAGAAAAACACAATTATGGATGCACACAAAGACGTGATTTGCGATAATCCTAGATATGATCGTAGGTTAGATATATTTTGCTGCCATTTTAACCAAGGACCGTTGAAGGGAAGCTCAGTTCTTGGAATGCTGTATATTACTAGTACTACTTTTTACAGTAGGGGCAGTGGGCCGAAGTACTGCAGTTCTTTTTTCTGGTAGTTAATTTATTGATTATTGACACTGATTGGCCAGAGAGTCCACTCATTTGGTGTCCCAGGTCTGAAACAGTAGCCCTGACTGACTTACGCTATTCGGGCTATCACATCCGGCCATGATTGGGAGTCTCATTGGGGCGGAGCACAATTGGCCAAGCGTCGTCCGGGTTTGGCCGAGGTAGGCCATCATTGTAAATGGGAATTTGTTCTTAACTGACTTACCTAGTTAAATAAAGGTTAAATAATTAAAAAGTTCAATAAAAACATACACAGTATGCTATTGCTTACCTTAAAATATAGCATAAAAAAGTGCATTTAATTCAATATGTGTACCTATATTATTTTTTCCCTATTTATATCCCAGGTGAGCGTCACTGGCTCAACCTAACCCTCACAGTTTAAACAACATTGAGGACTATAGGCCTGTAGGGTCTGTTTATGAATGAGAGAGCCTGAACTACTATCCTACCATAGTACTCTACTCTAACTGCACTGAGCTGGAACAAATGCAGTGGGAGGGTAGCAGCGCAACATGGGACCACAGGACTGAGAGACATCTAGAACATCAGAGAAGAACTATAGCTGTGTACACTCGGTTCACCGCAGGACACATCTACACGTATAGTAACACGCATTCACGTCGGGGGAGTCCCTCTCTGAAAAGTGACTAGATGCGACTAAAGATATAAATGTTGTGTCCTTACATTGTGTATGTACATAAGCTTTATTCTTACAATAATTAATTGGATTCATGTGGATTCACTTTGGTTACACTTTGGCTGACCGGTATAATACATTATTGTGCAGTTACAATGCATTATAAGACTTCTCATAATCATATATGACCCAATTGTAATGTCTAATTATCATTGTTTCTTAGTAAGTGCTCAAAGTGCTTTTATACTTTTAATGTTTGTAAGCATTCCCCTTTGTCTGCAATACCAACAGCGTGAATTTTCATGTGTTGTACGTCCCACTGATTTATGAATGAAATGAGTTAATTCATTATTCATATACTGGGTGGAATCATGATCATTTTTTCCAACAGGCTTGTCACTTAAGGGATAAACATTTGGAAATCACACTTTCACCCAAGGCACCGCTGGAGCAGCTTTGAAAAGTGGTCACAATTAACTAGTTAGCAAGGACATGCCGATACACTGGAAGTAAGCTTCAAATGCCATACAAGTGACAGGGTGGGGCAGTGACCGGAGCATGGCATCTTACTGAACCATAGCCTGCCTTAAGCCTCAACTACAAACACAGAGAGGGACGGGGACACAAGCCCCAGCCCTCTAACACTACATCCAGCCTCGGCATCCAGCCTCTTGGGTACTCTTAAATCTTCACCCGGCACAGCTAGATAAGGATAGGCCTGGTTCCTCTCTAGGTTTCTTCCTATGTTCCTGGTTTCTAGGTAGTTTTTTCTAGCCACTGTGCTTCTGAATCTGCATTGCTTGCTCTTTGGGGTTTTAGGCTGGGTATTTTTTATTTAGTTCACCTTTATTTAACTAGGCAAGTCAGTTAAGAAGAAATTCTTATTTTCAATGACGGCCTAGGAACAGTGGGTTAACTGCCTGTTCAGGGGCATAATGACAGATTTGTACCTTGTCAGTTCGGGGATTTGAACTTGTACTTGTACTTCTGGTTACTAGTCCAACGCTCTAACCACTAGGCCACCCTGCCACCCCAGGCACAGTGTAAAAAATGTAAAACACAGTGTGAAAAATGTAAAAAGGCCTTCATAAAATAAGCGTGATTGATTAATTGGCGCTACCCCATCTCCAGCCCCGGCTCTCTACTCCAGCCACAGCCCTATACCCCTGCCACAGCCCTATACCCCTGCCCCCTTCTCCAGCCCCGGCTCTCTACTCCAGCCACAGCCCCCTACTCCAGCCCCGGCTCTTTACTCCAGCCCCGGCTCTCTACTCCAGCCACAGCCCTATACCCCTGCCCCAGCTCTCTACTCCAGCCACAGCCCTATACCCCTGCCACAGCCCTATACCCCTGCCACAGCCCTTATACCCCTGCCCCAGCTCTCTACTCCTGCCACAGCCCTATACCCCTGCCACATCGCTATACCCCTGCCACAGCCCTATACCCCTGCCACAGCCCTATACCCCTGCCCCAGCTCTCTACTCCTGCCACAGCCCTATACCCCTGCCACAGCCCTATACCCCTGCCACAGCCCTATACCCCTGCCACAACCCTATACCCCTGGCCCAGCCCTATACCCCTGCCCCAGACCTCTGTAACACTCCAAATAAAAAAGACAGCTTTATAATTCAGTGATGTCCAACTTCGAGTTAAAGGACAGTAAATAACTTCTCTCCACAGAATAATGATTTAATCACAGATTTATCCAACACCCAACGCCCAACGGAGGTGAATAAGAAGCCGATGGTCACTCTGACAGAGCTCTAGAGTTCCTCTGTGGAGATGGGAGAACATTCCAGAAGAACAACCATCTCCGCAGCACTCCACCAATCAGGCCTTTATGGTTTAGTGGCCAGATGGAAGCCACCTCAGTGAAAGGAACATGACAGCCCACTTGGAGTTTGCCAAAAGGCACTTAAAGACGCTCAGACCATAGTCAGGATTAGGGCAAAGATGAAAGGAGCAGTGAGATGTAAAGTACAGTGAAGTACAGCGCTACTCCACAGCGCTCAGGACCTCAGACTGGGGTGAAGGTTCACCTTCCAACAGGACAACAACCCTACGCACACAGCCAAGACATTGCAGGAGGGGCTTCGGGACAAGTCTATGATTGTCCTTGAGTGGCCCAGCCAGAGCCCAGACTTGAACCCAATAAACATCTCTGGAAAGACCTGAAAATAGCTGTGCAGTGACGCTCCCCATCCAACCTGACAGAGCTTGAGAGGATCTGCAGAGAAGAATGGGAGAAACTGTCCAAATACAGGTGTACCAAGCTTGTTGCATCATACGGTGCTTCAAAAAAGCACTGAGTAAATGGTCTAAATACTTATGTAAATGTGATATTTCTCTCTTTTTTTTGCAAACATTTCTCAAAACCTGTTTTTCCTTTGTCATATCCTTTGGGGTATTGTGTGTAACGTGACGAGGGAATAAAAATATGCAATCAATTTTAGAATAAGGCTGTAATGTAACAAACTTTCCAAAGGCCGTGTATGTGTATTGTGGACACACAAATGGACACACAGACACATGTAGGCACACACACACACACACACGCACACACGCACACACATACACACACACACACACACACACACACACACACACACAGATAACATAATGGAAAGTTTTACAATGTTTACTGATTTGCTCTAATACTACTTTCACCGCTTGACATCATCCACTGTTACAGAGAGGATGTCAAGCCAGTTGATTGTCAGGCGATGTCAGAGGTGCGTGATTCGAACCCCTCATAGAAAGAGACCGTAACGACACCTCCCTCTTTCCCCTTCCCTTTCATCTCACCGTAAATAGATCAAAGCACATCTGTTTTGCCAACCAACAGCCACACATTTATAATTGTGACCTGGTCTGAATGGCTTAGAGCGAAGCGACCCGTTGGATGCTAAACGGTTTGGACACAGGAGATGCTGAAGCATATGAGCAGAGGAGTGCTTACAGTTAGTCGTAGGCAGACAGGGGGAATTCTCTGGAGCCACACTGGGCTCTGTTGTCTAGTCTCGGGGCAGACTGATATAGATACCACGATTCCGGCCTGGGGAGGGGGACACAGAGGGGCCAGGGCTGACCAGACATACAGCTGGGACTAGGCTGGGGCTGTGTTGGGGCTGCATGGGGATGGGTTGGGATATATGGCTGGGGTATGGGGCTGGTCTACTTGGCTTGGGACTGGAGTTGAGAGAAATGGCTGGAGCCTTATAGCTTTAAAAGCAGCTTATAGCGCTGGGTAATAGGGGCTGAGGCTGGGGCTGGATCTGGGCTTTGGGTTAATGGCTTATCTCATTGCCAAGCTGGTGCTGGGGTACAGGCCAATACTGGTGCTATGACCTGGTCTGGTCCAGACTGAGTGTGAGTAGTGTAGGTGCCGGAGTGACCAGAGAAGCCTCAAGTTGTCCAGTTGTCACACCGTGACTCTGATTCAGTCTAATGAGCAGGTCCCTGTCACCCCACATTTGGCCCGTGTACACTTGTAGGATCTGGCAGCCGATAACCTGCTAGATTTCCACTCCCCAACCTCACCCCCACCCCACTTGCCAGACACTGTAACTCCACGAGCATTGGGCTTGTAACCAGATCAGCACCATACCATTCAACAAGCACTGAGGTCCTGGGGATAATACCCACTATCGTCCTGACAAACAAACAAATAAATAAACAAATAATTAAACTAGGAAATGCTTAATCCCACAACGCCTGGTCATCCACTTGTCATTAAAAAGCATGATTAGCTGGTGGCAGAGCGGTCTAAGGCGCTGCATCGCAGTGCTAGAGGTGTCACTACATACCCGGGTTCGATCCCAGGCTGTTGTAGCCGGCCACATGAGGCAGTGCACAATTGGCGAGCCGGGATGTCCTTGTCCCATTGTGCTCTAGCGACTCCTTGTGGTGGGCCAGGCGCATGCACGCTGACTTTGGTCACCAGTTGTACAGCATTTCCTCCTACACATTGGTGTGTCTGGCTTCCGGGTTAAGCAAGTGGTGTGTCAAGAAGCAGTGTGGTTTGGCAAGGTTGTGTTTCGGAGGATGCATGGCTCTCGACCTTCGCCTCTCCCGAGTCCGTACGGGAGTTGCAGCGATGGGACAAGACTGTAACTACCAATTGGATATCACAAAATTGGGGAGAAAAAGTGTGATTAGCTACATTAATGGGACATTTTGTCCTATTAATATACCACACCGTTACATTTAAGTCAAAAAGATGTGTGGACTTTGTATGTGTATGCTATCTGAAACATCTGTGGCATTTCTTTGTTAGAGATTGTAATAAGTCTACCATGTCCCACCTACCCATAAAAGCTGGTGAAAGAACTTCTTCCAGTTTTAGGCCAAACAATGTTGACAAATCTCTCCTAGCTGGGATAGTGTCTGAGTCTTTTGAATTGGCTGAAACTTAACCACTCCTTAAGAATCTTAATCTTGATCCAGATGATCTGAAAAATTAAAGGCCCATCTCAATTCTCCCTTTTCTCGCAAAGATTTTTGAGAAAACTGTTGCTCAGCAGTTTATGTCCTTCCTGAATTCGAAACACTCCAGTTGGTATTTTGACCATGTCATAGCACTGAGACTGCACTGTTAAAGTTGTCATTGACTTACTGCTGTCCTCTGACCATGGCCAGGTCTCTGTTCTCATTCTTTTAGATTTAAACCCTGCTTTTGATACAGTTGATCACAGCATTTTCAACAGGTGTAAACTAAGAGTGAAATATTTACGTGTGGGGACTTTTCCAACAGAGTTAAAGATAAGATAAAAACTAAAATATAAATAGTGACACTGCGAATAATTAATAAAAATAAAGAGTAAAAATAACTATGCTATACATACACTGAATGTATAAAACATTAGGAACGCCTTCTCTTTCCATGACATAGACTAACCAGGTGAATCCAGGTGAAAGCTACAGTGTGATCCCTTATATTAATCTCTTGTTAAATCTACTTCAATCAGTGCATATGAAGGAGAGGAGACCGGTTAAAGAAGGATTTTTAAGCCTTGAGACAATTGAGACATGGATTGTGTATGTTTGCCATTCAGAGGGTCAATGGACTAGACTAAAGATTTGAGTTCCTTTGAACGGGGTATGGTAGTAGGTGGCAGGTGCACTGGTTTGAGTGTCATGAATTGCAACAATGCTGGGGTTTTCACTCTCAAAAGTTTCCCATTTTTATCAAGAATGGTCCACCACCCAAAGGACATCCAGCCAACTTGACACAACTGTGGACAGCATTCGAGTCACCTCGTAGAGTCTATGCCCCAACAAACTGTGTGTGTATATGTGTGTGTGGTGTCAGTATGCATGTGTGAGTATGCATGTGTGAGCATGTATGTAGTGTGTGTGTCTGTCATCGGAATTTCATAATTCCTATAATTAAATTCACTCAGTCTATTTTATAAGAATTTGTAAGATTCCTATTTGCATAAAATAGACGGAGGCCAGTCTTATAAAAATGAGATAATAGTATTTATTCTCGGAGCTCGCTGCCATGGAACCACGAACAACAGTTTATATACAAAATATGACATCATAGGTTATGAAATGTCCTTCCTCCTATCGACCAGGACAAAGCAGGTTCAAAAGTTTATTCCAACCCCCTAGCTTGCTCACTCCAGACACACACTTATATCAAGATTAACTTCTGAAACCTCACCTTCATCTATCACTATTCAGCAGACAGTTCCAGATAATGGGAAACCTAGGGAGACACTCTCTGCCTTATCTAAACATCCTAGAGCTAAGTTAAGTAAGTTCAACCATAGGTTAACGACCCTCTTTGCTTACTTAAAAACCCACAATCCATTCCTCCCCAACCCAGCTGGAATGGTATTTATTATGTTTAATTACCCCCTGTTTCATGCTACACAATCCCTTCCTTATGAATTAACATTATTAATCAGATATAATAAAACAGAGTAGAGTTTAATTAGTCATAGTTCCTAACAGTGCCAGTGTAAGTACATGAGTGTGTGTGCATAGTTAGTGCCATAGTGTTACAGTTTTTCCTCAATTGCTAAAACACTAAAACCCATTGGCTGAACAAATTCCTCAGTTGCCTGGACTCATTTAGCTAATTATGCAGTCTGTTGTCAATACCTTAAACAATTTCACATGGTAAAACACAATATGCAGATCTCACTTAGACTTTTCAGCAAAACTCTAAACATATTCTTATTCTCAAAACACATTCTGCACTCTAATGCACATGTCATCCATACTGGTAAACACAAGTGGCAACAATCAAATACAAATAGAGAACAAATGTCATTGATTGAACACAACCACTCAAAATTGATTTAACCTGTTTCAAATGATGCGACACAACCAATATAAGCCAGTTCAGAGAGCAAACAGGTTGTTGAAGGTGGGAAGGAGAAAGTCTGAGAATGGATAGAAGAAACAATGTGAGAAGATGAGGACGAGTGCGTATGCGAGGTGAGCGACGAGGAGGAAGAGGAGGAGGAGGGCAAGAAAGAGGAAGAGGAGGGCGAAGAGGAAGAGGAAGACAAAGAGTGGAAATATCTGATGAAATTCGAGCAACATTGTTTACATGTTTACTCCTTTGTTTTGTGTCCCTTTTAGTATTGCATACTGTAGTACAGTGCATTGTAGGCTGTATACTGTACAATGGACAAATTGTATGCCCTGAACATTGTGCTTTCCATTTATTAACAGTACTGACTGCTCAATAGATTTGGACTGGTTGCAGGTTCATATCAACAAAGAACCATAATTACAGTATCACAGAGACAAAGGACACGTTTGTGAGATGCAGGGTACAGTACTGTAAAAATAGGGGTACAAGGAGGAGGAAGAACAAAAAACAAAATTGCAAAGAGCAAAGCAGAGTAGTAATTTCTTATCAATTTTGAGCTACTATGGTAGAATTTTTTTTCGTTCATCAAAAGATAATGACGGAAAAATATGAATATTTTTTGGGGATTCAACATGTACTTCTCCCTGAGAATTGTATGTTTTGAACAATGTGTTTTCTATTTTTCGGTGTATTTTTCAGTGTACACAGGTAAAACTGTTTTGAGGCGAATGTTTCATTTTGCGAGAGGAGTCAGAGGTTATGTAAACAGTGCTTGAAGATGAGGTTTTGTGTTTAATGTTTTCAGGAAATGGAGCAAGGTTTCAGAAATGGTGTTTTAGCAATTGAGAAAAACTGTAAGTGTGAAAAATTGTCAATGGAGGTAGCCATTTGGTTGGCTATTGAGCAGTCTTGTTTAGATGTCTTTTGGCTTCTAGATATGGTGCTTTGGTACCCCTTGGCGTGTGGTAGCAGAGAGAACAATCTGTGGCTTGCGTGGCTAGCGTCTGGTATTTATCTCGACTTGGTGGGCCTCAGAGGACGAAAACTATACAGAAAGAAACTAACCAGACGTACTCTATCGTCTTTGTTTAAGATACAGTTCAAATGTAAAGCTGCTCCAACAGGCTTTCATGTAAAATGGAGAGAGAGAGAGAGAGAGAGAGAGAGAGAGAGAGAGAGAGAGAGAGAGAGATAGAGAGAGAGAGAGGGCATTACCAAGCCCTGCAATGCCAAGAGCTGAGCAAAGAAAAGAGTCCCCTCATCCAGCTGGTCCTGGGGCTGAGTTCACAAACCTGTTCTACTAACGCACTGAAGCCTCAGGACCAGAACATCCAATCAATCAGGATAAACCAAATTACAACACAGTCAAAACAAAACTATATTGCTTATTGGGAAACACAAGCACAAAGCAAAATGCAGTGCTATCTGGCCCTAAATCGACAGTACACCGTGGCTAAATATTTGACCATGGTTACTGATCAAAACCTTAGAAAAACCTTGACAAAGTACAGGCTCAGTGAGCACAGCCTTGCCATTGAGAAGGGTAGACACATGAAAACCTGGCTCCCTGTAGAGGAAAGGCTGTGCACCCACTGCACAACAGCAGAACCTGAGACAGAGCTGCATTTCCTGACGAAATGTCAAAAATATTAAACAATTAGAGAGTGTCATTTTCTCAAATTTGAAACCCATATTCAAGGTTTCAAAGACCTCTCTGATGAGGATAGGCTACCCGTCCTGTTGGGGGAGGACGCAGAGAGCTGACAGACCAATCAACCTGCACATGTCCTCTACTGTATAGTTATTGTTATTGTTGAATGTATGGTTATTTTGACACTTGGTTATTGTTGTTACTGTTGTCCCGTTTACAATTCGATTCTCATTTGTATTTATTTTTATATTGTAAATATCCAAAATAAGCTTTGGCAATATGTACATTGTTACGTCATGCCAATAAAGCAAATTGAATTGAATAGAGAGAGAGAGAGAGAGAGAGAGAGAGAGAGAGAGAGAGACAGAGAGTCTTATTTACTGGTGATGATGATGATTGTAAGGATGATGAATAAGACATGGTACAACAGACTACAGACAGAAGCCTTCCCAACCCATCTTCATTCTCAAGACGTCTCCTTCTCCAACTCCTCCTCCAACAGACGGACCAGCTTCCCAGAATTACTCATGGGCACTGTCCTGGAAAATGGCACAAAGGTTTACTTAACTTGGTCATTGGCTGTGGCACCAATTACTGGTAATATATATCAAATAGGTCCTTGGCAGGGACCCGTGAAAACAAGACTGATCGTTACAATGACGACAACTGTCAGTCTGCTCACCGCCGAGCTCCAGCTGTTAAAATAATTAGCTCATGGCCTGTGAATAATATAACAATACAACGATCCGAGACGGTGTCCAAAATATTCATAGCCTCAGATGCAGTGGCGATTTTAGCATGTAATTCATGTTGGGGAAAACTATTGATTTTCATTTTTTTCATGCATGCCAGCAAAGCCAATACATATCACAACCCCAAAAAAAGCATTAATTGCACTATAACGGTGACAAACAGTGCCCACAAACTATTATAGGGCCTACACAGAGATTTATTTTCAGCACCATGGAGTGAATCCTTACCACTGCTTCACCTGGCTATGAGCGGAGCCTTGTCTGGCAGCGTAACAGTTAATTCAGCCTCATTTACTGCCTTTTAAAAAAAAAAATTGCTGATATGGTTGACTTGCTTAAACAAATGTGGTTTCTACTGATAATTGAGATGTACAAACTATGGCATAAGGGAACGATGAGCGGATAAGAGGCCATCTGTAATTTCGATTAAGACATTAATGAGCGAACTAAGATGGGCGTAGTCAATATAACTATTTGTTCAGTACTTTTGAAATGTACAGCGACAGAATCCAGAACATGGGCCGTTCTTACAGTATTGTCCCTGTACACCAAGTTAGAACCATAGGATAAATAAAGGCGGCTTATCACCAGACAATGAAAGCTCTTACAATATTCGATGTTTACATTTCTCTAAAACAGGCTATAGGCTACAGTACATGTGCACCACCAAGTCAGAAGAGTAGGCTAAGGACCATATTATTAGGGTGAGGAACATGGGCTACTAACAGCTTACTACACAACATACACTTAGTATTACTTTCTTAGCTAGAGTATGCATATCTCCCTGGCATATTACTGTCACGTTCATTATAAGAAGGAGACCAAGGTGCAGCGTGGTATACGTACATTATTTTTTTAAAGAATGAACACTGAACAAACTAACAAAACAAACCGTGAAGCTAATATGAATAGTGCAGACAGGCAACTACACATAGAACAAGATCCCACAAACACCAAAGGGAAATGGCTACCTAAATATGATCCCCAATCAGAGACAACAATAAACAGCTGCCTCTGATTGGGGACCATATCAGGCCACCATAAACATACAAATCACCTAGACCTACAAACTCTAGACATACAAAACCCTTAGACAATACAAAAACTAGCGTACCCACCCTAGTCACACCCTGACCTAACCAAAATATAAAGAAAACAGAGATATATCAGGTCAGGGCGTGACAATTACATAATTTAGGCAGTAGCATACAATACATTTTTGGACTCACCTTGTTGTGCTGTGCTTAAAAAGGAAAGTGGTGTAGTGGTGCTTGATGTGGGCAAATTTTGTGCATCAAACCTTTTCATCAAAGTCTGGGGTTCTCTGGATTTATGGTGCTTTCAAGATAACTGTGAACTCGGAAAAAAACAAGGTTGAATCGTCAGTGATGTTCAGGTTTTAACTCTAGAAAGAGGCCCGATATCCCGACTTGGAATTCCGAGTTGGAAGACCGTTCAAAATGTATTTTCCCAGTCGTAGCTAGATTTTTTTCAGAGTTCCCAGTTTTCTTGAACTCACTGAAGTCTGAGATTTCAGAGTTTCCAGTTGTTTTGAACGCTGTAGAAATGATGCTGGATTGACAGCATGGCCAATGTAGTCCACCTTTTCTGGCCCATGGTGTTGCATGTGAATATTTATAGTTTTAAGCTTGGAAAATAGACCCTTAAACCAAGACTTGGATCACACACTCTCTCCACTGAATAGCAGGCTAGTGATTGCTTTGCAACGCTTGCAATTACTAACTGATTCCTTCCAAACAATTCATTGTTGGGTTAGGGTTATTTGCGATTTCCAACTTGTTGTAAAATGTTTAAGTCCAATGGCCGATGAACACCGATACGTTTTATCTACAATTTCTCTTCATATGACAAGGATTTACCAGTAGATTGTCGACTTCATTCATGATGATGACTGCTTGTCTAGCTCACAAGCTAAGATTTTGATAGTATGACGTTGACATAATCGGTCCAATCAAATCTACGGTAGACATAACGTGATTGACGTAGTTTTATCTATGGGCAATGACCTTGACATTGAGCCTTCTTGGATGGGCATTTCTAATGTAAATATATGGCAGCACCTAGGGGGCTCGAATTTTCGAGCTTGCCCTGTAGATTTTGTAGTGATGTAGTGTCACCATGAGTGACAGAACAATGAGCCAATCACGTCGCAGCTAAATAACATTACCAACCTCTACGCTCTATATTTTACGCTGGTTGCCCCACCACCACGGAAAACACAGAGCTAGGCCGAAACACCTGCATTTTGGAGCTGTCTTTCTCAGGAAAGCAAAAAATAAACCACGTTTGTATGCGGCTTTATTAACTCAATGATTTTGTTTTACATTGTTTGCAAACTGATATGTGACATGTATTAATGCCAAAATACATATTTCACGTGGTAACTCCCACGCTCACTACGACAGGTGGATTCATGTGTCATTCACAGTGTGGTCTCCTAGCTACAGCCTACAGAGCCTCATCAACCATGCCTCTCAATAACTATGTTTGGTTGCACCAGCTACTCTCCTCTCCGGTCTGTGGGATCTGACTTTGTGGTTTTATTATCTAGTGGAAACCCTCTTCTACTGCCTGCCTTGTTGCATGCCTTATGAGAGAGCAAACACAAACGGCCACTGAAAACAAGTTAAGTGTTAATAAAGGCAGTTTATCGTCCCCTAAAACTAGCTAGAATGATCCAATCTATAGCTAGCTCACAAAACTTCTAATGTTAGCATTCGAGTAGCCTAGCTAGCTTGATAGCTGCCTAGCTAATTTTAGCTAGCTAGGTTTATGCAATCACGCAGCAAGCAACTAACGTAAGTATAGTGTTTAAATGTAACCCTGCCTTGTTACAAAGTCTGTGTTTAGTGTTATCCTACCTTAAATAAAGCTAATAGAATGAATAATTGCAGAAGAGCAGTGTAATCAGATGAACAAATGTTTTATGACATAAAATGTAAATACTTTTCTAGAATTAAATTAATATTTATAGAAATTGTAAACCATTCTTTGCAAAACGCTCAGCCCTGCTATAGTAGTTCACTAAACTAGAGAGTATGTTGTCCATTGATGTTGTCTCCGGCTTTTTAAAAATATCAAATTCAAAATGTATAATAACAAGGTTTGTGGTAATTTAAAAGGGTTTGATCCAACTTAGGTCAGGAGTGTTTCCAATTCACATACCCAGCCCTAGTCATAGCCCTGATGAAAAGGGAAGCTATTTATAATAATAATCTTTTGTCATAGCCTATGAATAGGACCCAGAGTTTTACCTGACCAGGTCATGAGATCAGGAAACATTTTGACACACCACTTTTTAACTTGTCGTGCCACCTCTACCTGAAAACCTGCCTGCCGCTGGTGCTGCTACGGACCGGGGTGCAGCGTCTACAGACATACACACATGCGTAAACACAAACATGCATGGACTGGGGAACAAGGCCAGGTCTTCAAACTAGGGATTCACAAAATATCGGTAAGCATATCGGAATCAACCGACATTAGCTAAAAGTGCTAACATCGGCATCGGTCCGATGTCTAGTTTAACTTCTTGACGCTACCAATCCCTGTAGCGGGATAATTTCTGTCTGCAACTGCTGAATAGCATAGCGCAACAGTCAAATAATATTAATAGAAAATATTCATATTCATGAAATCACAAGTGCAAAATTTTGAAACACAGCTTAGCCTTTTGTTAATCATCCTGTCGTCTCAGATTTTGAAATTATGCTTTACAGTGAAAGCAATCCAAGCATTTGTGTAAGTTTATCGATAGCCTAGCATAGCATTATGTACACTTAGCATCAGGAAGCTTGGTCACGAAAATCAGAAAAGCAATCAAATTAACCGTTTACCTTTGATGATCTTTGGATGTTTTCACTCACGAGACTCCCAGTTATACAGCAAATGTAACTTTTGTTCCAAAATATTATTTTTATACCCAAAATACCGACGTTTGTTTGTCGCGTTATGTTCAGAAATCCACAGGAAAGAGCAGTCACGACAACGCAGACGGAAATTCCAAATAGTCTTCATAATGTCCACAGAAATATGTCAAACGTTTTTTATAATCATTCCTCGGGTAGTTTTAAAAATATATTCGATAATATGTCAACCGAGTGTGTAGCTTTTTCCATAACAGTGGGAGGAACAATGGCCGTTTTACTCAATTGCGCACCAACTCACTCTGAGAGCCCCCACCTATCCACTTACGCAATGTGATCCTTCACGCTAATTTTTCAAAATAATATCTTGAAACTATGTCTAAAGACTCTTGACACCTTAGGGAAGCCACAGAAAAAGGAATCTGGTTGATATCCCTTTAAATTAAGGACAGGCACGCATAGGAACACAGAAGTTTCAAAATAAGAGGCACTTCCTTTCACCTGCAATATCAGTTCTGTTATACTCCCAGACAATATGTTTACAGTTTTGGAAACTTTAGAGTGTTTTCTATCCTAATCTGTCAATTATATGCATATTCTAGCATTAGGTCATGAGAAATAGGCCGTTTACTTTGGGAATGTTATTTTTCCAAACATAAAAATAGTGCCCCTAGCTTCAAGATGTTTAAGGCTGATGTGCAACCACCGATGTCAAAGCTGACGTGCATACCTATATAATGTAGATAGCTGACATAATGACGCCACGAAAAATACAGTGCTACACAGAACAAAAGCAGAAAAATACTAAGAGCACACTTCCAACTACTAAACAAGTTCAAGTCCAGCAGTCATTTGAGTATGACAATTTCAGCGTGACAACTCAAAGGCGAAATCCATTAACGCCAAGATAATGGAATTCATTGCCCTTGACAATCAATCGTTCTCTGTCGTGGATGATGTTTGCTTTCGCCGACTGGTTGAGCACCTCGAGCCCCTGTACACACTACCAAGTAGGCGCTATATTTCAGATGTTGCCCTACTGGAGTTGCACAGTATTGTTGGAACTCACATCCATGAGCTACTTGCTATGGGCATCACTGCTATTAGCTTCACGACTGACGTTTGGAACAGCGATGTCAGCCCCATGAGCATACTGAGTCTGGCAGCACAGTGGGTTGACGAGGATTTTGTACTGAGGAAAGCCGTATTGCATGCTCAAGAATGTGCTGGTTCTCATACTGCTGCTGCCATTTCAATGACATTTGAGAAAATGTTTGAAACTTGGAAACATGAACACACTCCTAGCTCCATTCGAACAACTGATTCTAGAAATAAGCTCATCAACTGCATCTGCAGCAGACGTGATACCCTCTGTCATGGCATTGAAACTCCTGCTGAACAAAACTGCCGACACAGACGGTGGGGGTTAAAACTTGCAAAAGTACTCTACAAGAGGCTGTGAACAAGTGATTCGGTGGCATTCTTTCTTTACTGTGTCGCCACCATGCTCGATGCTAGGTACAACTACATCTACTTCGATGCAGACAAAAAACAGGGTTTATGTGAAATGTTAGACACAGCTGGACAAGATCGAAACGGACACAGTGACAGTGGCCTCTCTTCCAAAGAAGAGAGGCCACGGACAGACAGAGCTGAAACTTCAGTGCTTGACCTGTACAATGCAATCCTGGTTGAGACTGAACAAATGAACAACAAGTAAGTGAAATAAATAGGTTTTGATTGTGTTTTACTGGTAATGGGGACATATGTAAATGCCAACAAAATAACTTTTTGGTCTGTGTGTGTGTGTGTCTGTGTGTGTGTGTGTGTGTGTGTGTGTGTGTGTGTGTGTGTGTGTGTGTGTGTGTTTCAACTATGCTAGAATGCTTAAAAGACCGCCACATTTTTTAATATCGGTGTTATGTATCATTTTTTTTGGCAAGGAAAATATTGGATATCGGTATCGGCCAAAAATGTCATATCAGTGCATCCCAAACACACACACAGACTGGGGAACAAGGCCAAGTGTCTTCAAACGAGGCCTTCGACACTGGGAAAAAAGCAAAGCAGAGTTTTGATCTTTCTGTTCACTCGCCACAGCCATTAGGAAGCTGTTCTTGTTCAACATCCCTCTTCATTATTCATTAAATTCCAATTTTAAATTATGACGTTACTGTGTGTGAAGAGAGAGCGTCTTTGTGCAGTTGTATGCATTGCACATTTATGTATAGAGTTACTATGACATGGCCCAACAAGCTAGATAGGAGAAGGGCAGTAGGTTCACAAAAATCTAAAGGATGTGTGATAAAATATATATTTTTATTAACAGGAATAGGATTTTGAAATATTAAATTGAGAGATTGGGAGAGAGAGAGAGAGAGAGAGAGAGAGAGAGAGAAAATTGCTTAATTAACTCAGGAATCACACCTGTGTTTAAGCATCTGCTTTCAATATACTTTGTATTCCTAAGTGTTTCCTTTATTTTGGCAGTTACATGTATGTGTTGTGTATGGAGACCTGCACAGATAATTATTCATTGAATTCCTTTATGCTTTATTGTGTGTGACTAGGTCACTAAGGGCTTGATTCAATCGGTATCACAGAAGTTCAGTACTATAGCACGATTTAAACTTAAAGGCGATGTTCCCGCTTCAAATTGCGCTATACCGCTGGACTTACGCAATATGGATTGAATCAAGCCCAAATTCTCGGTAATACTGTACACATACCATGCACTCTTACACACTTCTATTTCCACCCCACTTGGGGACTGCAGAGTGAAACACACACCACACCCTCCCTCACCATACAGCCCTCACTTCCTTACCATCCACACATTGCCACTCATAATCGGGTGTTCCTGAAAAGCAAAGTGTTACAGTAATGAACTAAACACAGTGCTAAAGCTGTCACGTGGTTAAGCAGGCATAAGCGAGGAGACTTCACGGGAGCAGGGGGATAGGGCATCTGCCTGGGCTGGGCATCTAGTATCTGATCTATGGGGGTAGATGGTAAAGATGAGAACAGATAAGAGCCACACGAGGCCCTCTGACAAACGAGGAGTGCCCTGCGGTACCTTTGAATTGCACATACAAACACACACCAATGCTAAGGGCTCAAACACTCAGCATAACTCTACATTATGATAGTATATTTGTTGTGGAAATTCTTACACAGGGACACAAAGTCAATCTAAATTGAATCATTCTTTATTTGTCAGCGCGCTGGAGAGGTTCCAACCAACTCAATGCACCATAGTGCACGTGTCAATCAGGGGCTCTGCTTGGGCAGTCCCAGCAGTGGTCTTATATATGGCTTTACACAGACAAGTTATTTTTTCATGATTTAGTATAATTAATTCATCATTACCATTTTGTTTAATTCATGTGACCGACCAATACTAGTTCATAACATGTGACAGACCAATACCTCACGAGGCGTCTTCTCTCTAAGCTGAGACCTTAAACCTGAGATATCTTTAGTTCTCAAAACAAGTCTGCCAAATTGCAGCTACTGATAGTGAATATTTGTTCAGTCAGCCACTTGCGTGAACACAGAAATTGGTTTATAGTACAACACATAAATAGAACACAGAAATTAGTTTTAAGAAAATCACAAACATTAAATTCCCATTATATATCACTGAATGCAATCATATACATTTATCGTCATGATATGAATTGCTGTAACATAAAAATTCCACATGAAATAAAGTTTATGTGTATACCACAGCCCACTCAAGTAATGGAAGAGGAAGCTCTGCAACACTTAGGTCTCACGAAAAAACTACATATAAAATCAGGGCATAAGACGGTCATACTGTCTGTACTGTTTCCTTGTCTTTGTTTTTAGTCAATGGTTACACACCCTCTAGTGGTATTAAAATACAAATAGCAACCCCTACTTTGATGAGAGAGCCTTAATATTTTAATAGAAACACCACAGAAAACCACTGTATTTTTATGATATGGAAACTTAACATATCACAAAGCTTGTGAAAAGGCTTTACATAACAATAAGAGATAGACCATATGTAACAGATTCACCAAAACACTAAACCTATTCATCCCTCAATGATCAATTTCTTCATGAAATACAGATTGAAGAACAGCATCTATTTCATGTATTAGTCTTACAACATTTGCTTTTGTAGTAAATTGAGCCAAACCACTTTATTACTGTTTTAAGTAAGTTTAAAATACTTTTTAATAATACATTTTATGTAGTTTTTCCTAATTCAACAGACCTGAGAGGAAATCTACAAATTCTTGACAGGAAATGCTTCATATTCAATTGATTTTGGCAGTAAAAAACACTCAGGCACCTATTCTGGAGCCATGCTGGTGATTACAGGCATGTTGGGACACTAAAAGTCACCCCCAGTTTGCCTCACCAACACCACTGGTCATACCCCCTACCACCATCTCGTCCCTTTAAAACGAGATGCCTTCTGGGGGTGTGTTAGCATAGGCTGTTGTTTTTGCACCATTGACTATGTGTAATTCTCTCCAAATCAGTTTCACCCCCCGACCCCCCCCCCCCCCCCCCCCCCCAACACACTCTGCCCGGTTTAACGACCAGAAAAAGGTCACATTTTTGAGAAGTGACTTCAATGCGTGTTCCATGCTGGGTCGTCACTTTCGATTTCCTAAAACCCTTTTGTGTCACACACTCATCAAGCTTACGGAACGGTACATGCTCCACCTCATGGCGCACCAGTGACTATCCAAGATTGTGCCATTTTTTCTCTAATGTTTATACCGCATTTCACATTTCGCACTTGTTTATTCTATGAGCCTCAAGTCAGGGATGGAATTGTCAGGGATTCCTACTTTCTTTTTCCCAATGTGACTTTTCTCTAATTCTACCCCTGCCTAAACCTGAACTGATTATGAACATTAAGAGAGCAAAAGGGAATTCATTCCGACATTCATAAAAACACTCTACACATACAGTATCTACAACTATTTAAAGGGAACTGTACTTTAGGGAGAGACTGAACCCATCCGCCCATCTGTTTCATTTATCCCTCGACCCTTCCAACAACCTTAAACTCAGTTTGAGGGAGCCACAGGACACCCCTCTGAGAGGGCAGAAAAACAACTGTCTTTTCCTTTTGGGGCTTGCTCACTGGACGTAGAGGAGGGGGGGATATTTAACTCCCCGCACCAGAATTAATGGAGCATGTGATGTAGCCATGATCTGCAGTGGGCTCCCAACTCGCAGGTGACACTAGTCTTCGCGAGTCCATGTATCGTGACCTAAGTGAGCTATATCATAACTGCATGTGACTGCTGATGACTAGTGACCTTTCCCTAGTTTGGAGCCATCCATTTAAATTACGACACTGTAGTGGGGCTAGCTAAGTCAGAAATAGTTGGAGTGCCCAGCTGAAAAGCATACAGTATGCTTCGACTTTATACTCTACTGAATATTGCTGTTACTGTGACCATGATAGGCCTATAGGCAGTGGTGTAAATACTTTTACTCCACTACATTCCTGAAGAAAATGTACTTTTTACTCCTTACATTTTCCAAAAGTACATTTGGAATGCTTAGCAGGACAGGAAAATTGTCTAATTCACTCTTATCAAGAGAGCATCCCTGATCATCCCTACTGCCTCTGATCTGGCTGACTCACTAAACAAAAATGCTTCGTTTGTAAATTATGTTTGAGTGTTGGAGTGTGCCCCTGGCTCTCCGTAAATAAAAAAACAAGACAATTGTGTCTTCTGCTTTGCTTAATATAAGACATTTTAAATAATTTATAATTTTACTTTTGATACTTAAGTACATTTAAAACCAAATACTTTTAGACTTTTACTCAAGTAGTATTTTACTGGGTGACTTTACTTATACTTGAGTCATTTTCTTTTAAGGTACTTTTTCCACCACTGCCTATAGGCCATTCCATGTGTATTTTTGGTATCTCAGATTGTTCTGGTCATATATTAAAAGTAGCACTCTAGATATTTGACATGTTTCAGGAGCATAATCAAAAAGGGTTGTTTTGAGATAATAAATATGTGCTATGCAGAAATTGCTCTGTCATTTCCTGGCTGCAAAAATTCTAATGGTTTGCCTAATTTCAGTTTATGCAACAAAACAAGCAAGTATAGTGTAGAGAATCATTGTCCCATCTAAACCATTGTGAAATGTATTTTCCATAACCAAAAATATTGTATTTTCAGCTGTTTGAAACTGGTGTACAAAACTGAAAGTAAAAGATGCAAAATCAAAACTTAAGATTTGATTAATTAGACTCCCCATTAGCCGACGCCAATGGCGACAGCTAGTCTTACTGGGGTCCGACACATAACGAAAAGATATTACGGACAAAATACTTTACAATTTACATATATTTAAAAACATTAACATGTAGTGTGTGTGTGTGCACCTATCAGTTACACTCCTGTTCAAAAGTTTGGGGTCACTTACTGTAGAAATGTCCTTGTTTTTGAAAGAAAACCACTGTTTTTTGTCCATTAAAATAATCTGATCAAATTGATCAGAAGTACAGTCTAGACGTTGTTACCTGTTGACGGGTGAGGGTTCCCTTTTGGGAACGACCCCTCCCACGTTCAGCTGGAACGTGGCGCATGGAACGCAAAAATATTCTTAGAAATATTTAACCTCCACACATTAACAAGTCCAATACCTCAAATGAAAGATAAACACCTTGTTCATCAGATTCGTCAGATTTTTTTAATGTTTTACGACGAAAACACACCACATATTTATATTAGACCACCACCGAAACGAAGACAAGAGGCAGCCATTTTGTCCCAGAAAATATAAAATTATAAAAGCAGGATTAAAAAATAAATAATTCACTAACCTTTTGAAAATCTTCATCAGATGACAGTAATAGGACATGTTACATTTATATCCATAAATGTCCATTTACATTGAATTCATGTTCAGAAAATACTGAAAAATGTCCGCAGAAAATATAGATAGCGCCGCAAGATAACGTAAATAATCATCATAAACTTTGACTAAATATACATGTTCTACATATAGTTAGAAAGATACACTGCTTCTTAATGCAATCGCTTTGTTACATTTCTTTTTAACGTTACAGAAATCGCTCACTATTCAATATTCTGAGACGGCGCTCAGACATAAGCAATATTTCTCCGCTATGTTGGAGTCAACAGAAACACACAATTTCAGCGTAAATATTCCCTTACCTTTGATGGTCTTCGTTCAGAATGTACTGGAAGGGTTCATACTTACTCAAAACATTGTTTGGTTTCAAGTCTTGTGTCTTTGTATTAGCATCTGCTAACAATATCAGCTGAAATGCACCCAAAATTTCCTCTGGTCCCGAAAAGTTGCGCATCAAAACTTCAAAATTACATATTATATGTCGACTAAACAGGTCAAACTAAATGCAGAATCAAGCTTTAGGATGTTCTAAACGTACAAAACAATTTTCAATTCAACCGGTCATTGTTAGTTCTCCTCCGGAGTGTAGCTGGAAACGGCAGATTTTTAATAGAATATCTACATAGGCGTACAGAGGCCCATTATCAGCAACCATCACTCCTGTGTTCCAATGGCACGTTGTGTTAGCTAATCCAAGTTTATAATTTTAAACGGCTAATTGATCATTAGAAAACCCTTTTACAACTATGTGAGGCGTCTGTTTCTCAAACTAGACACTCTAATGTAGTTGTCCTCTTGCTCAGTTGTGCACCGGGGCCTCCCACTCCTCTTCCTGGTTAGAGCCAATTAACTCTGGCTCAATGTTCATTGTTTGCATTTCCTGCCTAAGTTTGCCCACTTTGTCAATGAAGTAATCATTAAATTAATTGGCAACATCAAATGGTTTGAATGATGAATAAGCCATCTGATTTGATGAAATACAGATTTGAATTTGTCTTTCTGCCCATAATTTAATTTACATTACTCTAAATGTTTTCTTCCGTCATTCTTTATATCATTGATCTTGGCTTCATAATACAGTTTCTTCTTCTTTTTGTTGAGTTTAGTCACATAATTCCTCAATTTGCAATAAGTCAGCCAGTCAGATGTGCAGCCAGACTTATTAGCCACTCCTTTTGCCCCATCTCTTTCAACCATACAGTTGTTCAATTCCTCATCAATCCATGGAGTCTTAACAGTTCTAACCGTCAGTTTTGTAACAGGTTCATGTTTATTAATAATTGGAAGAAGCAGTTTCATAAATTCATCAAGTGCAGCGTCTGGATGCACCTTATTAATCACATCAAACCAATAAATATTTGTAACATCTTTCACATGAGAGTCACAGCTAAATCTGTTGTATGATATCCTATACACTATTTTAGGCACAGCTTTTGGAACTTTGGCTTTCCTGGATATAGCCATAATATTGTGTACACTGCATCCAACAGTTGTAGGACAAAGTTCTACAGTATTAGTCAAAATGTGTTGATGTGGATGATCTTGTTCCTGTAGTGTTTGTTAACACCCTGGTAAATTGATTAATAACCTGAACCAGATTACAGGCACTGGTACAGTGAGAAGCTTCCCCTTGAGCGGACAGCTTGATGAAAATATTCAATATTCAGGTACCCAAGAAAGTAGACCTCTCTGTTAACATCAAATCAAATTTTATTTGTCACATGTGCATGTACCTACAAGCCCTTAATTAACCAACAATGCAGTTTGAAGAAAATACCTAAAAAATAAGAAAATACCAACAAAAAAAATGTAAGAAAAAAGTAAGAGATAAGAAAAACAAATGAGTAAAGAGCAGCAGTGAATAACAATAGTGGGAATATATACAGGGGGTACCGATACAGAGGTAATTGAGATAATTATGTACATGCAGGTAGGGTTGTTAAAACTTCTTATGGCTTGGGGGCAGTGTTTCGACGTCTGAATGAGAAGCATGCCCAAAGTAAACTGCCAAATACTCAGGACCAGAAACTAGGATATGCATATGATTTGGATAGATTTGGATAGAAAACACTCTAACATTTCCAAAACTGTTAAAATAATGTCTGTGAGTATAACAGAACTGATATGGCAGGTCGAAAACCTGAGGGAAATCCATCCAGAAAGTGTGATTGTTTTGATGTGGGTATTTTCAATTGAATGCCTATAGAGTATCTAATGGGTTAGGACTCAGATTGCAGTTCCTATGGCTTCCACTAGATGTCAACAGTCTTTAGACATTACTGAACAAAACGCACCAACAAAACATAGTTTTTGGGATATAAAGAGGAACTTTATCGAACAAAACTAACATTCATTGTGTAGCTGTACTCTTGTGACTGCAACCGTATGAAGATCTTCAAAGGTAAGAGATTCATTTTACCACAATTTCTGACTTCGTAATTCCTTTACTTGGTTGTAAAATTTTTGTATGCTTTTGTAAGCGGGCGCTGTCCTCAGATAATCGCATGGTATGCTTTCGCCGTAAAGCCTTTTTGAAATCTGACAAAGCGGCTGGATTAACAAGAAGTTAATCTTTAAACCGATGTATAACACTTGTATTATTTATGAATTTTTACTATGACTATTTTTGTATTTTGAATTTGGCGCTCTGCAATTTCACCGGATGTTGTCGAGGTGGGTCACTAGCGGAACACCTGCGCCAGAAAGGTTAAAGTGGCTATACATATATAATAACAGAGAGTAGTAGCAGCATGGGTAGGGGGGATAGTCTGGATAGCCATTTTATTAGCTGTTCAGGAGTCTTATGGTTGGGGGTAGAAGCTGTTTAGAATCCTCTTGGACATAGACTTGGCGCTCCTGTTTCGCTTGCCATGCGGTAGCAGAGAGAACAGTCTATGACTAGGGTGGCTGGAGTCTTTGACAATTTTTAGGGCCTTTCTCTGACACTGCCTGGTATAGAGGTCCTGGATGGTAGGAAGCTTGGCCCTGGTGATGTACTGGGCCGTACGCACTACCCTCTGTAGTGCCTTGCGGTTGGAGGCCGAGCAGTTGCCATACCAGGCAGTGATGCAACCCGTCAGGATGCTCTCGATGGTGCAGCTGTAAAATCTTTTGAGGATCTGAGGACCCATGCCAAATAATTTCAGTCTCCCAAGGGGGAATAGGTTTTGTTGTGTCCTCTTCACGACTATCTTGGTGTGCTTGGACCATGTTAGTTTTTTGTTGATGTACATGCAAAGCAACTTGAAGCTCTCAACCTGCTCCACTACAGCCTCGTCGATGAGAATGGGGGCGTACTAGGTCCTCTTTTTCCTGTAGTACACAATCATCTCCTTTGTCTTGATCACATTGAGGGAGACTTTGTTGTCCTTGCACCACATGGTCAGGTCTCTGATCTCATCCCTATAGGCTCATCCTTGTCAGTAATCAACACACAGTGTTGTGTCATCAGATACTTAATGATGGTGTTGGAGTTGTGTCTGCCCATGAGTGAACAGGGAGTACAGGACGGTACTGAACACGCACCCCTGAGGGGCCCCCCTGCTGAGGATCAGCGTGGCGGATGTGTTGTTACCTAACCTTACCACCTGAGGGCGGCCCGTCAGGAAGTCTAGGATCCAGTTTCAGAGGGAGCTGTTTAGTCCCAGGGTCCTTAGCTTAGTGAGGAGTTTTGAGAGCACTATGGTGTTGAACGCTGAGCTGTAGTCAATAAATAACATTCTCACATAGGTGTTCCTTTTGTCCAGGTGGGAAAGGGCAGTGTGGAGTGCAATAGAGATTGCATCATCTGTGGATCTGTTGGTGCGGTATGAAAATTGGTGTGGGTCTAGGGTTTCTGGGATAATGGTGTTGATGTGAGACTTGACCAGCCTTTCAAAGCATTTCATGGCTGCAGACGTGAGTGCTACAAGTCGGTAGTCATTTAGGCAGGTTCACTTAGTGTTATTGGGCACAGGGACTATGGTGGTCTGCTTAAAACATGTTGGTATTACAGACATAGACAGGGAGAGGTTGTGAAGACACTTGCCAGTTGGTCAGTGCGTGCTCTGAGTACACAGCCTGGTAATCTGTCCGTTTCCAGCGGCCTTGTGAATGTTGTTTAAACCTCTTTAGGATAGGGGACGGTTGCGTCCCACTTGGGCAAAAAACAGGGAAAATGCAGCGCGGCAAATAAAATAAAAAGATTTAAAAATCAAACTTTCATTAAATCACACATGTAAGATACTCAATTAAAGCTACACTCGCTGTGAATCCAGCCAACATGTCAGATTTTTAAAAGGCTTTTCGGTGAAAGCATAAGAAGCTATTATCTGATGATAGCACGATAGTAAACAAAGAGAGTAGCATATTTCAATCCTGCAGGCGCTACACAAAACGCAGAAATAAAATATAAAACATGCATTACCTTTGACGAGCTTCTTTTGTTGGCACTCCAATATGTCCCATAAACATCACAATTGGTCCTTTTGTTTGATTAATTCCGTCCATATGTATCCAAATGTCCATTTATTTGACGCGTTTGATCCAGAAAAAACAGTTTCCAAGAAACGCAACGTCACTACAAAATATTTCAAAATTTGCCTATAATATTTCAAACTACTTTTGTAATACAACTTCAGGTATTTTTAAACGTTAATAATCGATCAAATTGAAGACGGGTCTATCTGTGTTCAATACAGGAAGACAACAAACCATGCTACTTTTCACGTCTTGCGCACTCTCAACAGTTTTACCCAGTTCCTAGATGGCCTACTTATTCATTGCACAAATGAATAACCTCAACCAAATTCCAAAGACTGGTGACATCCAGTGGAAGCGGTAGGAACTGAAAACAGGTTGCCAAGAAATATCATTTGCCAATGAGAACTCAGTGAACAGACAGAGACCAAAATAAATAATTCTGAACGGTTAGTCCTCAGGCTTTTGCCTGCCATATGAGTTCTGTTATACTCACAGACATGATTCAAACAGTTTCAGTTTTAGAAACCTCTGAGTGTTTTCTATCCAAATCTAATAATATGCATATCTTATATTCCTGGCATGAGTAGCAGGAAGTTGAAATTGGGCAGGCTATTTATACAAAAGTGAAAATGCTGCCCCCTATACCTTAAGAAGTTAACGGTTTTACTCACATCGGCTACGGAGAGCGTGATCACACAGTCATCCGGAACAGTTGAGGCTCTCATGCATGTTTCAGTGTTACTTTCCTCGAAGCATGCATTGAAGTTATTTAGCTCGTCTGGTAGTCTCGTGCCACTGGGCAGTTCTCGGCTGTGCTTCCCTTTGCAGTCTGTAATAGTTTGCAAGCTCTGCCACATCCGATGAGCGTCGGAGCCGGTGTAGTACGTATTGATCTTTGTCCTGTATTGATGCTTTGCCTGTTTGATGGTTCTTCAGAGGGCATAGCGGGATTTCTTATAATCTTCCGGGTTAGAGTCCCGCTCCTTGAAAGCGGCAGCTCTACCCTTTAGCTCAGTGTGATTGTTTCCTGTAATCCATGGCTTCTGGTTGGGGTATGTATGTACAGTCACTGTGGGGACGACGTCCTCGATGCACTTATTGATAGCCAGTGACTGATGTGTTGTACTCCTCAATGCCATCGGAAGAATCTCGGAACGTATTCCAGTCTGTTCTTGAAAAACAGTCCTGTAGTTGAGCATCTGCTTCATCTGACTACTTTTTTATAGACCGAGTGTATACCGAGTGTATAACCCGCCAGCTCTATGTTCTTAATTTTTAATGTCGTCGTTCATCCACGACTCTGTGAAGCATAACATTTTACCGTTTTTAATGTCCCGTTGGTAGGATATACTTGCTTTCAGTTCGTACCATTTATTTTCTAGCGATTGAACGTTAGCTACAGAACGGAGGGCAAGGGCAGATTAGCCACTCTTCGCCTGGTCCTCACAAGGCACCCTGATCTTTTGCCTCAGAATCGCCTTTTCCTTCTCCAGCAAATCGCGGGGATCTGGGCCTGGTCGGGTGTCAACAGTATATCCCTCGAGTCCGACTCATTGAAGAAAAACTCTTCATACAGTTTGAGGTGAACAATCCTAGTTCTAATGTTTAGAAGCTCTTTTCGGTTATAGGAGATGGTAGCAGCAACATTATGTACAAAACAAGTTACGAACAATGCAAAAAGACGGCAGCCCTACCCACCGGCGCCATCACATACACTATCAAATTTGATTTGATTTTTATTTCAAAATTTGATTTATCAAGCATTTCACACATATTATTTAGATACTGACTGTTAGCACTTGGTAGCCTATAGCAACACCCCAAAATAAAAGGCTTTAGATGTGCCAGGTGAACCTACAACCACAACAGTTGACATAAGATCTTCTCTAAGCATTACAGGGATATGGCTCTGAATATATACAGTGACACCTCCCCCATAAACATTCCTACCTCTTCTATAAATGTTATATCCTTGTATTTCTACTGATAGCAAGTTATTGATTTCCTTAACCTTATTTCCAAGGCTACCTATATTAATATGGGCAATTTTCAGAGCTTATCAGAGATAGACATAATATAGAAAATAACAAACAAAGCAAGAGAAAAAAAATACATTCAGCAGTCATTAATCAGTTGGTGTGTGTCTGTGTGCTGCGGGGTTGAAGGTAGGAACCCATAGGCTTGGCTCTCTAATCCCTTCCAGGCTTTTGGGAGGGAGGGAGGGTGGACATTGAGCCTGTCATAACGGACGTAAGTTCACCATGCCTTCTGGCAGCTTTCATAGCTGGGGTAACTTCTTTCTTCTTCTGGCACACAGCTTCAGGATAGTTCTTGTTGAGGAAGATGTATTTGGCTATTTCCAGAACAGCTACATTGTCCTTGAACCTCAGGAACTTGACTACTATCGGCCTGAGCCTGTCACCTGGGCCAGTGGTGGATTTTCCAGTCCTGCTCCACCTCAATCTTCCTGTAGTCCATCTTCAGTTTCTCCAAGATAATTTCCTTCACTTTGTCCTCAGATTCCGTCCAGGGCCCGTGGAGATTCTGCAATTGCGTCCACAACAATGTTGTTCTGTCTTGATTGTCCCTTGAGATAATTGGATATTTCTGTCATTGTTATGATGGATTCACATTCAGAACTGATGACCTCTCTCAATGACAACAGATTGCTGTCATCTTGCCGTTCTTCTGTTTAAAACATCTTGGTGACAGGGGGGCAGTATTGAGTAGCTTGGATGAATAAGGTGCCCAGAGTAAACTGCCTGCTACTCTGTCCCAGATGCTAATATATGCATTATGAGTATTGGATAGGAAACACTCTGAAGTTTCTAAAACTGTTTGAATGATGTCTGTGAGTATAACAGAACTCATATGGCAGGCGAAAACCTGAGAAAAATCCAACCAGGAAGTGGGAAATCTGAGGTTTGTAGTTGTTCAAATCTTTGCCATTCAAGTAGACGGTGTAAATGGGGTCATATTGCACTTCCTAAGGCTTCCATTAGATGTCAACAGTCTTTAGAACTTTGTTTGAGGCTTCTACTGTGAAGGGGGAGAATGAGAGGGGATTGAGCCAGGTGTCTGGCAGATGTTGTATAACATGAAGTCCTATGAGTGTCATCTGATGAAGATCATCAAAGGTTAGTGATTCATTTTATCTCTATTTGTGCTTTTTGTGACTCCTCTCTTTGGCTGGAAAAATGGCTGGGTTTTTCTGTGACTTGGTGGTGACCTAACATAATCGTCTGTGGAGCTTTCGCTGTAAAGCATTTTTGAAATCAGACACTGTGGCTGGATTAACGAGAATGTTATCTTTAAAATGGTGTAAAATACTTGTATGCTTGAGGAATTTTAATTATGAGATTTTTTTGTTTTGAATTTGGCACCCTGCACTTTCACTGGCTGTTGGCGAGGTAGGACGCTACCGTCCCACATATCCCAGAGAGGTTAATCTCATAGAGCTGACCCTTGGAGAACTGCAAACTGTTCTGCAGGTCCTGGACCTCTCTGATCATGTCGTCAATTATTTTATTAGTTGACTCAACCAGTATTTGGACACAACACTTGAGACTATTTTCTTGTTGTTGTAACAACTGCTTGTAGAACTATTTTTGTTTATTTAAAAGATCCTTCACCTGTGAGACACCACTGTCCTTAACAGTAATCCCGCCGGTTTTGGTCTTTGTCATGGTAGCAATGTCGGTTACGCTGTTACTCCTCGCAGTTCCGGATTGGGCAGGTAGCAGGGAAGATTGGAAACAACAGCAGATAGCCACAAGCCCGGGACAATCCGCGGTCCCAGCCTCAATGGCTAACTGCGTTGCGGGCCCCGTTCAAGCCTCAAGAAAACCCTACTGGTTTTATAGGCAGCTAGCTAGCAGCAGGGCTAGCTAGCAGCTGGGCTAGCTAGCAGCTGGGTTAACTAGCAGCTGGGCTAGCTAGCTGCTACGCCAAACACCTCCTCAGACCCGGCCTTGGTTGGCAGGATCACTGGACAGATACAGTAGTAGCGGTCCCAGCAGCTGATGCCAACTATGTCATAGAATCCAAACAACAAACCGAGCTATCCCTTGTTTCACATTCAACAGGAAGTGACATGTTTTGGACTTAAGAATGGTAATGTGAATTTGGTTGATTCTGCCAAAAAGTTACATATTGCAGCTTTAATATTATTTTTAATCTTGAATAAATTATTTATCCAAAAAATATTTAGTCCTTATTTTAGAGCACACTATAAGAAGTATGACACCAAGATGTTGTCTGCATCATGTATGTTTCACAGTTCATAGGGTCTTACAGGAGGCATGTATACAGTTGGTCTAAAAAGAGCCTAATGGCCACTTCCATCATGATTTTCTAGAAAACTGTTTCTGATACAAATGTAAAAAGCATGTCAAACATCCTTCCTCACGATAAGTATGTATGTGAGATACCAAAAATATTTTGCATCCCCGCTCAAATGGAATCCCCCTATACTTTCCCTGGCACCCATGTACAGTAACAAATCCGGATTTGGCTCCCACAGTTTATTTGAACCCTGCTGTTTCTGTATGTATTGTACTATTGCACAACTGTTGTGGTAGCAACTTATCCTGGTGTACCATTTACAGTAACCCTGTGAGAATGCAAAAATGCAAAGCTGCCTAAATTACATCATGAACAGGTTCTAAACTAAGAAATAATGTCAAACACGCCAGTGCATCTCCTTAGACCCAGATGTATCTCTTAGTAGTATTTGTTGTCTCTCAGTGTGATTATTGTGGCATCAGTAGCCTCTGAAACACTAGACACCTGTCCACTCGTCTGAGATCACACTGGTCTCCTACACAAGTATATATTCGGTAGCCATTCATGCAAGTACAGTACATGACTTGAAATACGTTTTCTCTCCTCTCTTCTCTAATATGTAGTGATTATGTAGACAAAATACATTGAGAAACAAACATTCTGAGCCAGAGCTACAGGTTGTGTTGTAAATTGATAAAAGTCATCTTTGGGCTTAAAGGGTTGAATATCTGAGACATAGGGCCACATTCATACGTTGATAGACAAGGAAGATACATTGTTTTTCTTCCAAATAACGCAAATATGAAAAAACAAATATTCCAGGAGTAACTTTGATGTTCACTCTACACATCAAAATAACAAAAATGTTTATCTTAAAAAAAATGCTTGGTTTATGAGGTCAAACTTCTGCCATTGACAATCATTCATTTTATTTTAAAGAAGTAACTCGATGGGCACAGACGTCAATTCAACGTCTATTCCAAGTTAGTTCAACATAATTTAATTGAACCAGTGGGAAGATAGGAGATTATCTCTTCAAGTTAATCCAAAAAGTTGATCCTTTCAAAAATATATGTTTTGATAGTAAAATACTCACATTTGGATAGATCAAGTTGATCAATTGAGCTATTTCAGACAAAATATGACTATATTTCAGACAGATTTTCCATCACATCAATGATTTTTACAGAATTTTATAGTTTTCTTAACACAATATTTTCCTGCCATAACATTTTCATAATCAGAGGCCTATTTGAAGTATTTCTGAAGGGTAATACATTGTTTTCCATCACTTGGATCTATGCCTGGGTATGATACGGTTGCCTAGTCGGGGGCATCCTCAATGTGAGAATCAGAGATTACGCTCAATACAAAATGTCTGAGTGAATGGAGACTTATAGAGAGAAACTGCTGAATCGTGACTCACTTTGTAGATCCTTTAGGGAGGTGGGGGGCACACCTAACAACCTGTACCACGGTAGAGGCATTATAATACTCACATGCACCCGCTAAACTTCTTTGAGCTTTTCTCTTAGTTTAATATAATTTTGCATTTGAAGTTCAGAGTGGCAGAGATTGTGACCAAAATAAATGTTCTCTGGGAAATACTTTTTCCAAGTAAACACATTAATGCACCCTACCTAAACCTGAAAAATAAATAAATAAGTGTGGATTTAAATATCACTTTTACCACCTGGTATAGATACTTCCTGTCATCAGAAGATATTATATGACTGTCAGCATTGTAAGAAGGCCCTGGTTTCACTGAATGCCAGTGTATGGATGGACACACTATTGAAATTGAAAAAAATACAGCATAAGACCAATGAAGTGAATACCATAAGTAGACTATGCTATAAAACACATGCTACGGTTGATTTAAATTATTTTTTAAATAGTCACCCACAAAAAGACTTGTCAGTCAGTGATTTCAGTCTAAATTTGATTCATTTGAGTTCAGTTCTTGGCATTGTTTTATCTTTATATTGGCAGTTGAGGGAGAGGTGCGGCCAAATCAAAAATTATTCGTCAACATCACACACATTTTGACATTTACGCAATGAACCACACGTTTTCTACTTTTCCCCAATCTCTTCATCATCTCCACCTTTCTTTACCTCATGTAGGCACTCTGCTAGCTGTCAGTCAACCCCAGAGACGAGACCCAACACAGGATACACAACCTCAGATCTTATCAGCTATTCATTTAACCTTTCTTTTATGAAATTCCCTGGTATAGGTATAGACAGGGGTTAGAGACGGGGGCCAGTAACCAAACGGTTACTGTTTCAAATCCCAGGGCTGAAGGGGAAACCTGGCAGGAGTGAGATGGCAACCAAAGGGTTGCTGGTATCAGAATCTCAGGTGCCACCTACTTCCATTGTGCCCTTGAGCAAGGCACTTAAAGCCTGGTCCAGCTTTAAACATTTTTGTTGTATTAGGTTAAGGTAGTTTTGAGTATGATCAATGAGTATACTTGACACTTTCATATGCACGTCAATAATATGTTTTGATGTCTCGTAAATGGAAAGTTGTGTTGTGTTATTTTTTACCCCACCTGGCTTTCAAATTTGAAATAATTTGTTTGAGCTGCAGAATACCGCAATGGCTTGTGGTTATTGTCAAAAATATAATCTTCTCACAGGACTATGGTACCTTGATGCCCTAGATTTGTGTGTTTTGCAGAGAAAACACTGGCCATGTTGTGATCATCATTATACACCTCAACTTGATTTCTAGATGTAATCTTTATCTAATTGATCAGATCATGGTCTTAGATAAACTGGAAGAACACACATCGTTGAAGTGTTCAACTTAATACCAGGCACTTCTGCATTGAAAATGGCATTTGACTGCTTGTGATCAAAACTGTAACTTTGCACTACCTCTTCTGAAGAAAGTGGGGGTGGGATTTGCGACACAGTCATTCTCTTCAAAAGTGTTTACAAACAGTTCTCCAAGTCACTTTACTTTCAAACACCAGAGTTAACAGACTGTCTTGGATAGCAGGTGAAACGCTGAAGTCTTTTTGCATATTTGTCATTATAGATATGCAATCCTTTATATTCAAAGCAAAATGGTCTATTAATTCAGTATTGATTAACTATAGTTGTAGAAGTTAAAATATGTATTGTTAATATATGTGTTAGCTCAGTATTTATTTATTTGTGTCCCTTTTGGACAAATCCGTTTTTTGAATGTAATTAGCTGTCACAGTTTAAACTCCAGCACACTAGATTATTGTGTTCTCCATTAAGTATTCAATGGATCTCAACCAACTTTTTGGGTTATTTATTCATCAGGGTTCATCCTTTTTTTCTCAAACAGATTTTTTTCTCAACAGGAGAAATGTCTACCAACATCTCTGTGGTGGATTTAAACACCTCTGACACCAACCAGATGTGTGATGTCTTTGTCTACCAGAGAGCTGCCTTGATCATCTTCCCAATCTTCTACTCTCTGGTGTTCCTCATCAGTGTCTGTGGCAACTGCCTTGTCCTGTATGTGACCTGTCAGAAGAAGCAGAAGTTCAACTCCACGTCTCTTTACCTGGTCAACCTGGCTGTGTCTGATGCATTGTTCACATTGGCACTGCCAGGGAGAGTCACTTACTACATCAGACAGTTTGACTGGCCCTTTGGGGATTTGCTCTGCAGGCTGGCTACTATGTTGTTCTTTTCAAACACATACTCAGGTAAGGTGTGTGTGTGTATTGTATGGGGAAAACTGTGTAAGAGCTGCAGCATTCCGCAGTAGGTTGTTGTTATAGTCAAAAATAACTTTTTGTCACAGGTTTATATAAAACATTTACATTTATGCCCTAGTTTTTGCATGTGTGTGTATGTGTGTCAGTCTGTCAATTTTTTTCTCTGTCTGCTTGCCTAACTGATGGTTAGTGTCTTCTGTTTATTCATCCACCCATTCAATATTCCGTCTCCCTCTCTTCCACCAGGAATTGCCTTCATGACATGTATCAGTCTAGACCGGTACCTGGCCATGGTCCACCCCCACCGGCTACAGTACCTGCGGAGTGTCAAAGTGGTGCGAGGGGTCTGCTGCCTCGTCTGGCTACTGGTGTGTCTGGAAACTGCCCCCCTGCTCTTCCGTACCATGCTCCATGACCACAGAGGCCGACGAACCTGCATGGAGTACTTCACCTTTGAGGGTACTCGCTCCACCCCTTATCTTCTCTTCCTGGCCTGTACGGTTTCCTTCTGTCTCCCCCTACTGGTCATCATTGTGTGTTACACCCGGATCAATCTCAAACTGAGTCGCACAGCCAAACAGAACCCACTGACTGGCCGCTTGGGTCGTAGCCGCAGAGCCAACAATATCATCCTCCTCATCCTCCTCACCTTCGTCCTGTGCTTCAGTCCCTACCACCTCAACATCATGCAGTTCATGCTGAGGAAGATGCTGGGCCAGCCCAAGTGTGACGAGATGCGGGCATTCAAGGCTTCCCTACAGGTAGGACCTGCTAAAGTGAATGTCTGTATGTCAGTTGTTGGTCTGTTCGTTGGTCTGTTTGTTTGTCTGTCTGTCGGTTGGGGAGACTGTTGGTGTGTCTGTCTGTCTATAAAACATGGTAGATTTACATTTATGCCCGAGATGCATCCTGCTGTGTGTGTGTGTGTTTGTGTGTCTGTCTGGCTGTCAGTCAGTATATCTGACTGTTTAGGGAACTGTGAGTTTTCTTTTCTTTGTGATACATTGAAATCCTCAACAAATTTAATTAAAAAGGCATTGTGTCCCTGCAGGTGACTGTCTCCATGATGAACCTTAACTGTTGTCTGGACCCTGTCATCTACTTCTTTGCCATTAAGACGTACAAGCAGAGGGTGATGAGTCTGTTCAAGGGCTACCTTTCTACCCCTGCTCCTTTCTCCAAAACCGCCACCGACAACAGCAGCAGCAACACCTAAACATCAACACCAGTAGGAAGTTATAGTAGTTCTTTATTAAACCAGAAAGAAGTTGAGGAAGCTATTGAAGGGGATTGCACCTAGTTGATTTCTGCATCTAGGGTTTGATTTGAGGTGTTACATTTGTGTAACAAACTGAGAATTTTGTTTTGCGATAGTGAGCAAAGAATTATCAGGCTGTAACCATTGTTTGGGTGCTAGACCGTCTACAGCTTTGTTCACACTGCAGGCCTTAATACTCAAATCCATTTAGTTTTTCAAATCCATTTTGGAATACTGACTGTACAAACAGCAAGTTACAAGTGACCAAATCGAATTTGTGTGTGTTCAGACTGTAGTCAATTGCTTACATTGTTACTCAAGTTGTCATTGTAATTGCGGGTGTGTGTCCAGTTGTTGTGTACTGGTATTATGTTAAGGTGACTGACAACAATGCCTGCCATGGAAGTCTCCCAGTTGCTTTGAATGTTTAAAATCATAGCGTAAGAACACTTTTAAAGCCTCAAAGGATAAGGTGATCCAACTTTCAGAACTAGTCATTTTTGGCTAGCCAAAGCAGTCAACAAGCTTGCTAGGTAGCTGTTTAGCTTGCTAGCACAAATCACTAATGTGTTTGTAAACAATTAACAAGCTAGATAGCTACTACATGTTGTTGTCAAACTGTCAACTGAGAAGCCTGCAAACCACACGATACGCCAAATAACAGTAAAAAAATACTAGAAGGCAAATAAATCAGAGTTGACTGTTCAGACACAAGTCACATCATTTACAAATATGGTCCAAATTGGGTCTTGAAATATCCAATTCGATGTGCTTTTTGTCTGTTCAGACTGCAGAAAAAAGAATATATTAAAATCAGATATGCATTTTTTTTGTCACTTCAAACCAGTGTGAACAAGGCTTAATAAGATGCAATTAATATAGAGCAGCCTGATTTTGAGCTCAGCTTGAACTATCAAAACTGCAAACTGAGCCTAAAGGCAAAGGTCACTTATCGCTTATATTTAAGGCAGGGGAGCATATTGACATGGGGTCCATATCAAATTTACCAATTAATTCATTTCAAATCACTCCATATGTGTTTCTTTATTTACGTAATGCCTATACAGTTGGTGTAAATGGTTTACACTGTACATATCCCATTCTGTGTTTTATATTGCTATGCCCTGTCTAAGCTGGGAGGGGGGCTACTTACTAAGCAATATGGAATTGCTTTAAGCAGGTCATACCATGGAACATTTTGTTACTTGATTTCAAATGAGATTTTTTTAATATAAAAATGATTTGATGAAGAAGAAAGCATTAGCCTTTACTGCTATTAGCCCATACAAACACATTGATTCACTACATGGAACAACAGATAGTCCCCCCACCAAAGAAATATAAAGGAAGTTTGTTCTTAAGTGTCTGTCCTATACCTTTAACAAAACCTTTTAAAAACAACCCATATGTATGTGTTCGTGAGAGTCTAACCTTTACACAGATGGGTCAAACTGTTCGAAAGCTACAGACGGAGGTTGGCAGATTGGCTGTATCAACTTCTGATGCTTGTGGGGGTCGTAGAGCAAAACAGAGAACACCGTAGTGTTCATGAGAGACCCATCTTTCCATACAGAGATTATAGTTTGTAGCCCAAACCATTCGGACGCTACAGACAATTTTGTGAGATGTGTCATGGTCTGACAAACACCGCTCTAGCTCTGTCACCTTTGACCGCAGATGCGGAAGTGTAACATAGGCGGATGCGGTGGATTGAGATGCATCTAAAGCAAAAACAGATCTCTAGCTTAAACTGACAGAATTTTATGGGGAGTTTGTATTTATGCTAATTAGATTCCCACGTTAAGTGGTTTAATATGACTCAAATGTGTATATATAATTCAGTTATTTTTGTACAAAGAAATGTTACAATATTTTGTTGAAAACTTAATGAGTAAATATTTAATGCAAATGACGTAAGGTGACAAGTTCTTGATTTACAACATGTATAATTGTAATCTGTAAATGTCTGGCTAGAGATATAGGCTGGAGTTGGGGACATTTTCTGTATCATTTTACTGTACTGAATAATATAATCTGCAGCTGAATAAACATATTAGTCATCTCTCTGATGTATAACATTTGTTGCGGGTGGCCATTAAACAGACAGAAGGTACGATAATGAGTGGGTTCATTTTCAATGTGTGGAGAAAAAATAAATATGTGGACCTAGCCATGTAGAAACAATCTCAATGTATCAAAGCGTATAATTGAATTTCATCCGATTGTATTTGGACACTCGGTATATTTCCATTCCATATTTAGTTACACAACACAGCCAGATCACGGGAAAAACACCAGAGCATAAAAGTCAAACACAATGTTTTCAAAATTAACAGATTTGAGATGTAAAAGTAAATACACCTTAAAAGAGAATTACTCAAGTAAAGGTAAAAGTCACCCAGTAAAATACTACTTGAGTAAAAGTCTAAAAGTATTTTGATAATGTAATTGCTCAAATATTTTTTATTTATTTATTTCACCTTTATTTAACCAGGTAGGTTGCAACTGCAACCTGGCCAAGATAAAGCAAAGCAGTTCGACACATACAACAACACAGAGTTACACATGGAATAAACATACATACAATCAATAATACAGTAGAAAAATCTATATACAGCATGTGCAAATGAGGTAGGATAAGAGAGGTAAGGCAATAACTAGGCTATGGTAGCAAGTTAATTACAATATAGCAATTAAACACGGGAATGGTAGGATGCGCAGAAGATCAATGTGTAAGTTGAGATACTGGGGTGCAAATGAGCAAGATAAATAAATAAATAAATACAGTATGGGGATAATGTAGATTGGATGGGCTATTTACAGATGAGCTATGTACAGGTGCAGTGATCTGTGAGCTGCTCTGACAGCTGGTGCTTAAAGCTAGTGAGGGAGGTAAGAGTCTCCAGCTTCAGTTTTTTTTTCAGTTTGTTCCAGTAATTGGTAGCAGAGAACTGGAAGGATAGGCAGGCAAAGGAAGAATTGGCTATGGGGGTGACCAGTGAGATATACCTGCTGGAGCGCTTACTTCGGGTGGGTGCTGCTATGGTGACCAGTGAGCTGAGATTAGGCGGGGCTTTACCTAGCAGAGACTTGTAGATGACCTGGAGCCAGTGGGTTTGGCAACGAGTATGAAGCGAGGGCCTGCCAACGAGAGCATACAGGTTGCAGTGGTGGGTAGTATATGGAGCATTGGTGACAAAAACGGATGGCACTGTGATAGACTGCATCCAATTTGTTGAGTAGAGTGTTGAGGCTATTTTGTAAATGACATCGCCGAAGTCAAAGATCGGTAGGATGGTCAGTTTTATAAGGGTATGTTTGGCAGCATGAGTGAAGGATGCTATTTTGCGAAATAGGAATCTGATTCTAGATTTCATTTTGGATTGGAGATGTTCAAAGTGAATCTGGAAGGAGAGTTTACAGTCCAACCAGGCACTTAGAATATGTGGACAACTATAAAATACCTAAGTCAGAACGGTCCAGAGTAGTGATGCTGGACGGGCAGGCAGGTGCGGGCAGCGATCGGTTGAAGAGCATGCATTTAGTTTTACTTGCATTTAAGAGCAGTTGGAGGCCACGGAAGGAGTGTTGTATAGCATTGAAGCTTGTCTGGAGGTTAGTTAACGCCGTGTCCAACGAAGGGCCATAGGTATAGAGAATGGTGTCGTCTGCTTAGAGGTGGATCAAAGAATCACCAGCAGCGAGAGCAACATCATTGATGTATACAGAGAAGAGAATTGAACCCTGTGGCACCCCCATAGAGACTGCCAGAGGTCCGGACAACAGGCCCTCAGATTTGACATACTGAACTATATCGGAGAAGTAGTTGGTGAACCAAGAGAGGCAATCATTTGAGAAACCAAGTCGAAAGCCTTAGCCAGATCGATGAATACGGCTACACAGTAATGTCTCTTATCGATGGAGGTTATGATATTGTTTAGGACCTTGAGCGTGGCTGAGGTGCACCCATGACCAGCTCTGAAACCAGATTACATAGCGAAGAAGGTACGGTGAGATTCGAAATGGTCGGTAATCTGTTTGTTAACTTGGCTTTCAAAGACCTTAGAAAGGCAGGGTAGTATAGATATACTGTAGGTCTGTAGCAGTTTGGGTCTAGAGTGTCTCCCCCTTTGAAGAGGGGGATGACCGTGGCAGCTTTCTAATCTATGGGAATCTCAGACGATACGAAAGAGAGGTTGAACAGGCTAGTAATAGAGGTTGCAATAATTTTGGCAGATAATTTTAGAAACAGAGGGTCCAGATTGTCTAGATTTGGGTGAAGGAGAAGTGGGGGAGGTTAAGGCGAGTTACTGTGGGGAGCGCAGGGCAGTTGCCCGGGGTAGGGGTAGCCAGGTGGAGAGCATGGCCAGCTGAATAAAAATTCTTATTGAAATTCTCAATTATTGTGGATTTATTGGTAGTGACAGTGTTTCCTAGCCTCAGTGCAGTGAGCAGCTGGTAGGAGGTGCTCTTATTATCCATGGACTTTACAGTGTCCCAGAACTTTTTTGAGTTTGTACTACAAGATGCAAATTTTTGTTTGAAAAAGCTAGCCTTAGCTTTCCTAACTGCCTGTGTATATTGGTACCTAACTTCCCTGGGAAGTTGCACACCACGGGGGTTATTCGATTCTAATGCAGAATGCCACATGATGTTTTTGTGTTGGTCAAGGGCAGACAGGTCTGGAATGAACCAAGGGCTATATCTACTTCTAGTTCTACATTTTTTGGAATGGAGCATCCTTATTTAAGATGGTGAGGAAGGCACTTTTAAAGAATAGCCAGGCATCCTCTACTGAGGTCAATGTCATTCCAGGATACCCTGGCCAGGTCAATTAGAAACGCCTGTTCGCAGAAGTGTTTTAGGGAGCGTTTGACAGTGATACGGGGTGGTCGTTTGACCGCAGACCCATTACGGACACAGGCAATGAGGCAGTGATCACTGAGATCTTGGTTGAAAACAGCAGAGGTGTATTTGGAGGGTGAGTCAGTTAGGATGATATCTAGGAGGGTGCCCGTGTTCACGGATTTGGGGTTGTACCTGGTAGGTTCAGTGATAATTTGTGTGAGATTGGGGGCATCAAGTTTAGACTGTAGGATGGCCAGGGTGTTGAGCATGTCCCAGTTTAGGTCACCTAGCAGCACGAGCTCAGAAGATAGATGGGGGGGCAATCAATTCACATATGGTGTCCAGGGCACAGCTGGGGGCAGAAGGTGGTCTACGGTGAGAGTCTTGTTTCTGGAAAGGTTCATTTTTAGAAGTAGAAGCTCGAATTGTTTTGGTACAGACCTGGATAGTAAGACAGAACTCTGCAGGCTATTTCTACAGTAGATTGCGATACCGCCCCCTTTGGCAGTTCTTGGCGGAAAATGTTATAGTTAGGGATGGAAATTTCAGGGGTTTTGGTGGTTTTCCTAAGCCAGGATTCAGACACGGCAAAGACATCCGGGTTGGCAGAATGTGCGAAAGCAATGAATAAAGCAAACTTATGGAGTAGGCTTCTAATGTTAACATGCATGAAACCAAGGCTTTTACGGTTACAGAAGTCAACAAATGAGAGCACCCGAGGAGTAGGAGTGGATCTAGGCACTGCAGGTCCTGGATTAACCTCTACATCACCAGATAAACAGAGGAGAAGTAGGATAAGGGTACGTCTAAATGCTATAAGAACTGGCCGTCTAGCACGTTCAGAACAGAGAGTAAAAGGAGCAGGTTTCTGGGCATGATAGCATAGATTCAAGGCATTATGTACGGACAAAGGTATGGTAGGAAGAGTACATTGGAGGTAAACCTAGGCATTGAGTAATGATGAGAGAGATATAGTATCTAAAGATGTTTAAACCAGGTGATGTCATCACATATGTGGGAGGTGGAACAACATGGTTGGTTAAGGCATATTGAGCAGGGCTAGAGGCTCTACAGTGAAATAAGACAGTAATCACTAACCAGAACAGTAATGGACAAGGCATATTGATATTAGGGAGAGGCATGCGTAGCCAAGTGATCGTATGGGTCCAGTGAGTGGTTGGGCTGGCTGGGGACATGGCGATTCAGACAGTTAGCAGTCCGGGGCTAGCAAGCTAGCAGTTAGCAGGCCGAGGCTAGCAAGCTAGCATAAGGGCCTTAGAGGGATGTCACTTTGGGGAAAGTCTGCTTTTGCTTCCTCGTGCGGCGACGTCGAGGAGTATCAAAAATATCAAAAGTAATAGTATAAATCATCTCAAAGTCCTTATATTTAGCAACCAGACGGCATAATTTTCTTGTTTTTTTAATTTATGGATAGCCAGTGCCATACTCCAACACTCAGACATAATTTACAAACGAAGCATGTGTTTAGTGAGTCTGCCAGATCAGGGGCAGTAGGGATGACCAAGGATGTTCTCTTTATTAGTGTGTGAATTAGGCAATTTTCCTGTTCTGCTTAGCATTCATAACAAGTATTTTGGGTGTCAGAGAAAATGTATGGAGTAAAAAGTAAACAATTTTCTTTAGGAATGTAGTGAAGTAAAAGTTAAAGTAATCAAAAATGTAAATAGGAAAGTAAAGACACACCAAAAAACGACTTACAGTAAGAAGTACTTTCAAGTATTTTACACCACTGTATATGACTTATGTTCAGTGAGCATTTCAGAATGTTAAGCGCTAACGAATCAATTTCCTGCAACACTTCAGTTTTTTCATAACTCAAAATGATGTAACAAAGAACAGAGTGAATCGTATAAGATATACACATTGAAACCCTTTGATAATACTGATCTTAATCATAGTTTTTCTTAGAAGGTCATACTTTCCAGAGAAATGCTTAACATACTGCTAAACACATTTATATGCAGGCAACCTGTAAACACACAAAGACATGAAAAGGAGATATAAATATGATACTGAATGAAATGCATCTCCTTTTCTCCCTCACCGCACATACACCAACAACATGCACACACGTATGCACCAGCGGCAGCCCACCCATTGGGGCGTTAGGGACACCATCCCACTTGTGATAAAAATAAATAAAGAAACATTTGATTGGTCAACCAAAAATGTTTTAAAATATTTGCAGTGAAAAAATATACAGTGTGTATATATATATATATATATATATATATACTATATACACTACCATTCAAAAGTTTGGGGTAACTTAGAAATGTCCTTGTTAATGAAAGAAAAGCAAATGTTTTGTCTATCATGAAATTGATCTGAAATACATTGTAGACATTGTTAATGTTGTAAATGACTATTGTTGATGGAAACTGCTAATTTTTTTAATGGAATATCTACATAGGCGTAGAGAGGCCCATTATCAGCAACCATCACTCCTGTGTTCCGATGGCACGTTGTGTTAGCTAATCCAAGTTTATCATTTTAAAAGGCTAAATGATCATTGGAAACCCCTTTTGTAATTATGTTAACACAGCTGAAAACTGTTGTGCTGATTAAAGAAACAATACAACTGGCATCCTTTAGACTAGTTGAGTATCTGGAGCATCAGCATTTGTGGGTTCGATTACAGGCTCAAACTTGTCGGTCCATTCTTGTTCTGAGAAGGCTATTCCATATGAGAAATTGCCAAGAAACTGAAGTTCTGTTACAACGCTGTGTGCTACTCCCATCACAGAACAGCGCAAACTGGCTCTAACCAGAATAGAAAGAGGAGTGGGAGCTATAGGAGGATGGGCTCATTGTAATGGCTGGAATGGAATATTTGGAATGGAGTCAAACATGTGGTTTACATGCTCTGTTTGATGTGTTTGATACCGTTCCATTCACTCCATTCCAGGCATTATATTGAGCCTGTCCTCCTATAGCTTCTCTCACCAGCCTCATCTGGCACGCACGCACCCACCCCCACACCCACAAACACAGTCTTGTACAGCTAACCTTGTCGGGACACACAATTCAGTCCCATTCAAAATCCTAACCCAAAAACCTAACCCTAAACCTAACCCAAGCTCCTAAACCTAAACTAACCCAAGCTTCTAATCCTAACCCTTAATGTAATTCCAAAACGAATTCTAACCATAACCCTAAACCCACTAGAAACAGCATTTGACCTCATGGGGACTAACAAAATGTCCACAGTTGGTCAACTCTTTGTTTGTTTACTCTTCTTGTGGAGACTTCTGGTCCTCACAATAATAGTTAAAAACATCCACATACAGTGCACACACACACACACACACACACACACACACACACACACACACAGACACACGGAGCGTGTGTATGTGGGGGGTATGCAGATACACGTATCTCGCTCTACATCCTCACCCACCTGCCATACTTCCCCTCACACACACACATTCCTGCTTACCTTGAGGTGGTGTTACATTTCTCTATCTCCAGGAAGTGGTCTGTTTATAGTGCACTGTAACTATCATATAGCTCCATCTCTATATTTAGATGTAGAACATTGCCAGAGTGTGCAGAAACAGTGTTCCATTACTTTTCAGAGAAAATCAGGGTAAGGCACACAGGCAGCAGTACTGCAAATGCAGGCTGATATTTATTGTTGTGCCCTGGAGGCAGCACTGAGCGATTTCTGCTAGATGTGACAGCTGCAAAGTCAAAATTGCCTATATTGTAAAAACGAACTAAAACAAAAATGTGCTTTTAGGTATTAATTTACAGTTAGGGTTAGGCATTATGGATAGCAGTGTGTTTAAGGTTGGGGTTAAGGTCAGGGTTAGGCTTAACAGATTTTATGACTTTGTGACTGCACCAGGTCGTGAGAGCCTCCAGAACAAGATTCGTGATGACGCTAACCCGCAATGCAAACTGTGCCATAAAGGCACTGTGTGGTTATTGTGGAAGACATTGGTTACGTTCCAAATGGCACCCATTTCTCCATATTGTTTACTACTTTTGCTTTTGACCAGGGGGCTATGGACAAAAGCTATAGACAAAAGCATTACACTTTTAGGGAATAGTTTGCAATTTAGGATATATTCATTATTAAGGTTGTTACTGTGTGGGGAGATGGCTCGATGCCTCAGCTGGCTGTATAGGCTCCCATGCCTCAGCGGGCTCGATAGGCTCCCATGCCTCAACTGGGTGAACAGGTTCCCGTGCCTCGACCGAGGCAACCGGGGAGGTCTCAGCCGGGTTGTTAGGCTCTCACGCCTTAGCCGGTTCGTCAGGTTTCTGTGCCTCAGCGGAGGCGACCGGCCCGCTCCTGATCCCCGGGATCGTCCCTGTGGTTGGCATCCAGCCTTGTGCCAGGGAGTGGGTACTGTCACGTAAGCTCTATCTTAAAATACTTTAAGAGGTCAACATTGCCAGATTCCTTCACTCAATACAAACACCTAAAAAATACAGTTCAAAGGATGATTGACAAAGAGAAAGAGTCCTCTATAAGAGCAAGATCCAGCACAATAAAAATGACCCCAGTTTCAGTTGTCCCCAGTTTCCTGTCTGGTTATTTTCATTTCATTAGAGTAGGGGTCTCCAACCTTTTCTAGTATGAGAGCAACTTAAAAAAAATGAAACATGTTGTGAGCTCTTCTCTTCTCCTCTTCCCTGCAACTCTTTCCCACAACTCTTCCCCATGTAGTTAGTGCACAAGAGAAAGTAATGCACTGTGTTTCCTGACAATATACTGTACCTGGTAAATTAATGGTTAATAAATCTGTCCCCCCCACACAAATTATGTTTTATATTTCCCCAAATTATGTTTTCTCAGTTAAATTTTTTCTAGTTTTGGATTTGTTTTAGTTTTTCACTCTTAAAATTACAATTATTCATATCGAAACAACTAAATTGGATGTTCTGAGTCCATGTCAATGCTTAAATCACATCCGAATACCATTTTCTCCACTGGAAGAAAATTAAGCAATGTAGATTTGTTGGTGCAATTTCCCTTTATTTGCTCATCTGGCCATTTAATTGTGCATCTAGCGAGTGAAGAATGCACAATCTAATGTGCGGTCGAGCTATGATTCTGCACTGCTGCTGCTAATTTCATGGCAAAGTTTGCAAATAACAAATAATAGATAGAAATGATATACTTACTCATGATATACTTCTGCCAGCTAAGCCTACTTTGCAGTTAACATTTAATTGAGAAGGTTTTGGGGAAAGTATTTCTGTCAACCCATAAGACGGTTATCATATCACCTGGCTACGCACAGTGTGATAGACATGGGCAACATTGCTGGAAATTAATCGGCATAAATTGTGTTAGGTTTGACAAGCCAATAGTGGCTAACCAGGAGTGGGATAATGTCAATGTTGCGTTGATTAGGTATTAGCTGGGAGCATGCAGTGTCTGATACTTGTGACCGTTTGTGATGGAACATATGAAAATTACTTTCACAATTGTTTGGCGAGTTTCTCATACATAACATTGCTGCAGAGGAATGAAATGGTGTACAAACCATATTAAATCCATAAACCTTAAGAAATAATTTATGGGCAAAATGCTTTAGTACTGCACAGGCTTAAAGAAAGTATAATTGTTTCAATGAACGCTACTTGGTAATCTATTTAATTCCTTTTAAGGTTTCCTCCCTATTGATGATGTATCTGAGATGTATTTTCTTTTTATGCTATAATCTTGTGTATATTTTGTTTTCATATAAACTTTTTTGTGTCATCCTCTATAGTTTTAATGGCATTGTACTGCATCCACATGTGTGGTTGTACTGTGTTTAAAGGTCAACTGCCCCTTAGAACAAATTTCTCTGGTTTTAAATGGCCTATGTGACTTTGATATGAGTCAGGAACATGAATACAAATGTCAAAATTGACTACAAAGTGTAAATAGGAGAATTTTGGCAGAATCACGACTTACTGGAGGGTTGGGTTTGGATGACTTACATTCCCACTTTTGCTTTATCTTTATCTTGGCCAGATCGCAGTTGTAAATGAGAACTTGTTCTCAACCGGCCTACCTGGTTAAATAAAGCTGAAATAAAAATGTAATAAAATGTTTTTTTTTTGCCTGTAATCGAACCCACAAATGTTGATGCTCCAGATACTCAACTAGTCCAAAAAATGCCAGTTTTATTGTTTATTTAATTAGGACAACAGTTTTCAGCTGTGCTAACGTAATTGCAAAAGGGGTTTCTAATGATCAATTAGCCTTTTCAAATGATAAACTTTGATTAGCTAACACAACGTGCCATTGGAAGACAGGAGTGATTGGTTGCTTATAACGGGCTTCTGTACGCCTATGTAGATATTCCATACAAAATGTGCAGTTTCCTGCTACAATAGTCATTTACAACATTAACCATGTCTATAATGTATTTCTGATGAAATTGATGTTATTTTAATGGGGGAAAAATGAGCTTTTCTTTCATAAACAAGGACATTTCTAAGTGACCCCAAACTTTTGAATGGTAGTGTATGTCATACCATCTAACGCATAACACAATAGTCACCACTATAGTTATAACCATACTAAAACATTCTCATATCAATTAGTCAATATACACCAATCCCTCCTCTGGAACAACGATCACTCTTACGTTCCACGACACCTAAAAACATATTGACTTGAACAGGGAAGCGAGAAAGTGCATGATTAATAATTTCACACCACCCTTGATGCGACTAAGACTGGGTGAAATAACCGTCCATTCGTTCCGTTCTATGCCCATGTGATGCTAGTCTCCATGCATGTCCCCTTCATTTTTATCCATGGGTATTAACGCAAGACACAGACTATTAGCCTTGTAGGTAATGAATTTTACCGTATCATCCAGCAATCCATATGTATTGATGAGATTTAACATTGCAATTCTGACGACATGGTAAAACAAAAACCCCTTCATGGTTGACTCAAGCTATCATCTAGTGTTCTCTAATAACCTCCCTCTCGGAGGACACTTAAAGATAAGGCTTCTGGAGAGAAAAACCCTCCCGAGATCCAATCAATTCTAGCAATGCCCACAACCCTCACAGTTTGAGAGTAGCTCCCTCTCACTGTGTCCGAATCATAATTAAAACCTTTTATAAATTGTCCTATCCAAATTTAGAATAACAGTCTTTATCAAATGAAATTTTATTTGTCACAAACACATGGTTAGCAGATGTTAAAGTGAGTGTAGCGAAATGCTTGTGCTTCTAGTTTCGACAGTGCAGTAATATCTAACAAGTAATCTAACAATTAACCAACAACTACCTATAACCCACAAATCTAAAGGGGTGAATGAGAATATGTACAATTAAGTATTGTATATGAACGAATGAAGGCCGAACGGCATAGGCAAGGTGCAATAGATGATATAAACAACGGTATATACAGTGCCTTTGCGACCTTTTGCCACATTTCAGGCTTCAACCATAAAGATATAAAACTGTATTTTTTTGTGAAGAATCAACAACAAGTGGGACACAATCATGAAGTGGAACGACATTTATTGGATATTTCAAACTTTTTTAACAAATCAAAAACTGAAAAATTGGGCGTGCAAAATGATTCAGCCCCCTTAAGTTAATACTTTGTAGCGCCACCTTTTGCTGCGATTACAGCTGTAAGTCGCTTGGGGTATGTCTCTATCAGTTTTGCACATCGAGAGACTGAAATTTTTTCCCATTCCTCCTTGCAAAACAGCTCGAGCTCAGTGAGGTTAGATGGAAAGCATTTGTGAACAGCAGTTTTCAGTTCTTTCCACAGATTCTCGATTGGATTCAGGTCTGGACTTTGACTTGACCATTCTAACACCTGGATATGTTTATTTTTGAACCATTCCATTGTAGATTTTGCTTTATGTTTTGGATCATTGTCTTGTTGGAAGACAAATCTCCGTCCCAGTCTCAGGTCTTTTGCAGACTCCATCAGGTTTTCTTCCAGAATGGTCCTGTATTTGGCTCCATCCATCTTCCCATCAATTTTAACCATCTTCCCTGTCCCTGCTGAAGAAAAGCAGGCCCAAACCATGATGCTGCCACCACCATGTTTGACAGTGGGGATGGTGTGTTCAGGGTGATGAGCTGTGTTGCTTTTACGCCAAACATAACGTTTTGCATTGTTGCCAAAAAGTTCAATTTTGGTTTCATCTGACCAGAGCACCTTCTTCCACATGTTTGGTGTGTCTCCCAGGTGGCTTGTGGCAAACTTTAAACAACACTTTTTATGGATATCTTTAAGAAATGGCTTTCTTCTTGCCACTCTTCCATAAAGGCCAGATTTGTGCAATATACGACTGATTGTTGTCCTATGGACAGAGTCTCCCACCTCAGCTGTAGATCTCTGCAGTTCATCCAGAGTGATCATGGGCCTCTTGGCTGCATCTCTGATCAGTCTTCTCCTTGTATGAGCTGAAAGTTTAGAGGGACGGCCAGGTCTTGGTAGATTTGCAGTGGTCTGCAGTGGAGATGTTGTTTCCTACTTTCACCACCTGGGCACGGCCCGTCAGAAAGTCCAGGACCCAATTGCACAGGGCGGGGTTGAGACCAAGGGTCTCCAGCTTGATGATGAGCTTGGAGGGTACTATGGTGTTGAATGCTGAGCTGTAGTCAATGAACAGCATTCCGCAGTTTTGGGTCGACTACTGGAATTAGATCCATTGTCCTGGGTGGGGGTCCGAACGGAGGCTCCGCTTCGGAAAAGTCGTATACCTAGTCGTAATGTTAGTAAGTTGACGTTGCTCTTATATCCAATAGTTCTTCCCTGCTGTATTCCTTTTGTCCAGATGGGATAAGGCAGTGTGCAGTGTGATGGTGATTGCGTCGTCTGTGGACTTGTTGGGCCGGTATGCAAAATTAAGTGCGTCTTTGGTGGCCGGTAAGGCGGAGGTGATATGATCCTTGACTAGTCTCTCAAAGCAGTCCATGGTGACAGAAGTGAGTGCTATGGGGCGGTAGTCATTTAGTTCAGTTATATTTTCCTTTTTGGGTACAGGAACAATGGTAGCCATCTTGAAGCATGACTGAAGCATGACTGGGAGAGGGATCAATTTAATATTTTCGTAAACAAACCAGCCAGCAGGTCAGCACATGCTCTGAGCACGTGGCTTGGTATTCCGTCTGGGCCAGCAGCCTTGCGAGGGTTGACACGTTTAAATGTTTTACTCACGTCTGCCACGGAGACAGAGAAGGCGCAGTCCTTGTTAGCGGGCCGCGATGGTGGCACTGTATTATCCTCAAAGCGGGCAAAGTAAGTGTTTAGCTTGTCTGGAAGTGTGACGTTGGTATCCGTGACGTGGCTGGTTTTCTTTTTGTAGTCCGTGATGTCCTATAGACCCTGCCACATACGTCTCGTGTCTGAGCCGTTGAATTGCAACTCCCCCTTGTCCATGTACTAGGATCTCACTTGTTTGATTGCCTTGCAGAGGGAATAACTACACTGTTTATATGCAGCCATATTCCGAGACCTCTTTCCATGGTTAAATGCAGTGGATCGCGCATTCAGTTTTGCGCGAATGCCGCCATCCATCCACGGTATCTGGTCAATAGTCACAGTGGGCACAACATCTACAATGCATATAGGTCGACGTTGTTCTCTGAGGCTGACCGGAACATATTCCAGTCCGCGTGATCAAAACAATCTTGAAGCGTGGCTTCTGATTTGTCGGACCAGCATTGAATGGTTCTTGTCACTGGTACGTCCGCTTTGACTTTCTGCCTATTAGATGGTAGGAGCAAGATGGCGTCGTGGTCCTATTTGCAAAAGGGAGGTCGGGGGAGGGCTTTGTGTGCATCGTGGAAGTTAGAGTAGCAGTGTTCGATGGTAATGCCCATGCGCATAGCGCAATCAATATGCTGGTAGAATTTAGGTGGCCTTGTTCTCAAATTTGCTTTGTTAAAATCCACAGCTCCAATAAATGCAGCCTCAGGATATATGGTTTCCAGTTTGCAGTTTGATGGCCATCTTGGTGTCTGCTTGAGAGGGAATGTACACAGCTGTGACTATAACTGAAGAATTCTCTTGGTAGGTAAAATGGCTCTCATTTGATTGTAAGGAATTCTAGGTCAGGGGTGAGCAGAAGGACTTGAGTTCCTGTATGTTGTTATGATTACACCATGCGTCATTAATCATGAAGCATACACCCCCGCCCTTCCTATTCCCAGAGAGGTGTTTATCTCTGTCGGCGCAATACATGGAGAAGCCAGGTGGCTGAACCGATTCCGACAGCATATCCCGAGAGAGCCATGTTTCCATGAAACAGAGAATGTTACAATCTCTGATGTCTCTCTGGAAGGCTAGTTGTTTACTCGGGAGCAGTGAGCGATGTGTACGTCTACAGAGCCTGACTAGGTGGCCACTTCGCTGCAGTTTTGGGTCGACTACTGGAATTAGATCCATTGTCCTGGGTGGTGGTTTGAACAGAGGATCCGCTTCGGAAAAGTCGTATTCCTAGTCGTAATGTTAGTAAGTTGACATTGCTCTTATATCCAATAGTTCTTCCCTGCTGTATGTAATAAGACTTAAGATTTCCTGGAGGAACAATGTAAGGAATAATACATAAAAAAATACAGCATCATTTCCTAAGAAAAGTCTTATTGAAACACATTCCCAGAACGTTATTTAATTACCTTTAAATAACCTACACCTTCTGTCCTGAGAACATTAATTATACCTCCCAAGAAAACCACCTAAAATGTATGTTCCCAGAACAGGCAACATATTCACTTCCTTTCCCAGAAAAAAAACATTCAGTTTTACCTCAGGAACCTGAGGGCGTCGTTCCCGGAACCAATGGCAAACCAAAAACATACATTCCCACAGCTAGATAGGATAGCCAGCTGAAGCTATCACCAAGCTATGCTAGCTAGCTGCTGTCAGCTTGGCTAAATGCAAAGTTAGCGAAGGCTTTAGCCTACATATAGAGCTGAATTAGCTGACCATCTTCAGATGGAGAGTCAGTCAGGAGGGTAGAAGTGTATTTGGAAAGTATTCAGACCCTTTTTCCACATATTGTTATGTTACAGCCTTCATCAATCTACACACAATAACCCATAATGACAAAGCGATAACAGATGTTTAGAAATATATCCAAATGTAACAAATATAAAAAGAGAAATAACTTATTTACATAACTATTCAGAAACTTTAGTATAACACTAGAAATTTAGCTCAGGTAAATCCCGTTTCCATTGATCATTCTTGATATGTTTCTACAACTTCTTTGGTGTCCACCTGTGGTAAATTCAATTGATTGGACATGATTTGGAAAGGCACACACCTGTCTATATAAGTTCCCACAGTTGAAAGTGCATGCCAGAACAAAAACCAAGCCATGAGGTTGAAGGAATTGTCTGTAGAGCTCCAAGACAGGATTGTGTCCAGGCACAGATATGGGGAAGTGTATCAAAAAATGTCTACAGCATTGAAGGTCCCCATAGAACTCAGTGGCCTCCATCATTCTTAAATGAGAGAAGTTTGGAACCACCAAGACTCTTCCTAGAGCTGGCCACACAGCCAAACTGAGCAATCGGGGGTCCCCAGAGTCCCCAGAGTTCCTCTGTGGAGATGGGAGAACCTTCCAGAAGGACAACCATCTCTGCAGCACTAATCAGGCCTTTATGGTAGAGTGGCCAGATGGAAGCCACTCCTCAGTAAAAGGCACATACAGGACTCTCAGACCATAAGAAACAAGATTATCTGGTCTGATGAAACCAAGATTGAACTATTTGGCCTGAATGCCAAGCCTCACGTCTAGACGAAACCTCACACAATTCCTACGGTGAAGCATGGTGGTGGCAGCATCATGCTGTTGGGGTGTTCTTCAGCGACAGGGTCTGGGAGACTGGTGAGGATCAAGGGAAAGATGAAAACTTCTCAGGACCTCAGACTGGGGTGAAGGTTCACCTTCCAATAGGACAATGACCCAAAGCACACGGCCAAGACAACACAGGAGTAGCTTCGGGACAAGTCTCTGAATGTCCTTGAGACAATTCAAGAGCCTTGAATTGAACCCAATCAAACATTTCTAGAGAGACCTGACAATAGCTGTGCAGTGACGCTCCCCATCCAACCTGACCTAGCTTGAGAGGATCTGCAGAGAAGAATGGGAGAAAGTCCCCAAATACAGGTGTGCCAAGCTTGAAGTGTCATACCCAAGAAGACTTTAGGCTGTAATCGCTGCCAAAGGCGCTTCAACGAAGTACAGCGTAAAGGGTCTGAATGCTTATGTAAATGGAATATTTCAGTTGTTTTTCTAACAACCTCTTTTTGCTTTATCTTTATGGGGTACTGTGTGTAGATGGATGAGGGAAAAATAACAAAACGTGGAAAAAGTCAAGGGGTCTGAATTCTTTCCGAATGCACTGTATATAAAGACAAGATTAAATCAATAGTCTGGTGGGTGACAGTATTAGCCTATCACTTGTGAATTATATACACTACCATTCAAATGTTTGGGGTCAATTAGAAATGCTCTTGTTTTTGAAAGAAAAGTTTTTTTGTCCATTAAAATAAGATAAAATTGAACAGAAATATGGAGTAGACATTGTTAATATTGTAAATTACTTTTGTAGTTGGAAGCAGTTGATTTTAGTTAACACAATGTGCCATTGGAACACAGGAGGGACGGTTGCTGAAAATGGGCCTCTGTACGCCTATGTAAATATTACAATAAAAGTATTTTCCAGCTACAAAAGTCATTTACAACATTAACAATGTCTACACTGTATTTCTGATCAATTTGATGTTATTTTAATGGACAAAAAAATTGCTTTTCTGTAAAAATTAAAGACATTTCTAAGTGACCCCAAATGTTACAATGGTATTGTATTATCACTTGTGAATGCCCAATGCATTCCTTTTTTTTGCAAATTTCTCAAATCATAGTCCCACACCTGGTGTAGACTAGCCCATAGGCCTATATGTTTTGAAAAAGTTTGTATCACAACTTAAAGTAGCCCAATAACTTCTTAATAGGATCGGACCCTTTTTTTCAATTTTCGCCTAAAATGACATACCCAAATCTAACTGCCTGTAGCTCAGGACCTGAAGAAAGGATATGCATATTCTTGATACCACTTGAAAGGAAACACTTTGAAGTTTGTGGAAATGTGAAATTAATGTTGGAGAATATAACACATTAGATCTGGTAAAAGATAATACAAAGAAAAAAACATGTTTGTTTTTTGTTTTGTTTTTTCATCATTCTTTGAAATGCAACAGAAGGGCCACAATGTAGTATTGCAGTTTAGGCATGATTTAGTGTATGTTAGTGTATGCAGTGTATGTGCACAGTGTTTGACTGATCCAATGAACCATTGTATTACTGTTCAAAATGTTGTATCAAGTCTGCCCAAATGTGCCTAATTGGTTTATTGATACAGTTTCAAGTACATAACTGTGCACTCTCCTCAAACAATAGCATGGTATTATTTCACAGTAATAGCTACTGTAAATTGGACAGAGTAGTTATATAAACAATAATTGAACCTTTATGCAAATATATCATATACTGTATGTCTATGTACTGGGAAATGTTCTTGTTACTTAAAACGTCATGGTAATCACATTAGCACAATGTCCCAGCTACAACAGGAATGGTCGTTTTGTTAGATATAATCCTTCTTTATATCCCAAAAAGTCAGTTTAGTTGGCGACATCGATTTCAGTAATCCACTCGTTCAACATGCAGACAAAGAAGTTCAAAAAGCTACCGCTAAACTTTGTTCAAACAAGTCAAACTATGTTTCTATTTAATCCTGAGGTATCCTAAAATGTAAATAAACTATAATATTTAATACGGAAAGAAGTATGTTCAATAGTAAAGTAAAATTAGTAAGCGCGGGTCCTCTTCCTCGCGTGCCAACAGACTGATATTGTAACGGGACTCTTTGTACAAAAACTCAAAATTCTTCAAAGACTGTTGACATCTAGTGGAAGGCACAGGAATTTCAATCTGGAAACTGGAATTACATAGAACCCATAGATTTCCATTATAGGAGCCTGGGAGAGCCTGCCATATTAATTGTGTTATAGTCTCATAGATTATTTTTACATTTCTACAAACTTCAAAATGTTTTCTATCGAATATTACCAATTATTTGCATATCCTGGCTTCTGGGCCTAAGTAACAGTCAATTTACTTTGGGAATGTCACTCAGGCAGAGATGGAGAAAAAAAGACCCTATCCCTATTCATTTGGCATCTATCGCAGCCCACAACTATCCCAACCTATTTATTTATTACACAGAATAGATCAATTTTTAATCTATGGGGGATGATAGATTGACTTAGGCTAGTCCTTTTGCTGTTTGTTAGGCCTATTCATCTTATTGGCTGACAAAAAGTAAATGTGGACAGTTCTTCCAATATCTTCAATATGCACCTCGGAATTGGATTGCGTCCCTGATATGTGACCCGATTCAGGAAACTTGGCATATGTCGCATGTCATGACTTCACAGGACAGCTGTTTGAACGAAAAACATTTTTATGCGCCACCATAAGGCAAAATGTATCGCGTAGTAAAACTGCATAAACCTAATGTCAAGTTAAAGTGTACTGTTAGCTAGCTAATGTTAGCTGGCTGGCTGGCTCGCTAGCTAACGTTATGTGTATGCTTTCCACATTCTGGAGCACCGAGTTTTGCAATCAGTGGAATTCGAGTATGACAGCTAAGGAGATTGAGGAAACACTAGTCTGGATTTCATCGTTATACTAAGGGCAACCATGCATGGCATCAGACAGGAGATGTCCAACCATGATGTATACTGGTAAGATTTTCAGATATTACACGTTTCTAATTTTCGCAGAAAGTGGTTTAATTTCAAGTGTAATGTTAGCTAGCTAGTTTGTTGGCTGGGTTGCTAGCTAACGTTATGTGTATGATCTTATTCTTCATATCTCAGACACATTTGCTTGACTAGTTATAGCCATAGAACCTGGTTGGTTAGCTACCTGCAGATTCATGCAGGGTAGTAACGTCATGAGTTGTGATTATGGTCCATTGTTTAGCTTAGCTAGCTACATGTCTTAACAGAGTACTCCACTCTAATTTTGACAGAGTACCTCCACCAAATGGAGGTATTTTGGATATAAAAATTATCTTTATGGAACAAAAGGAACATTTATTGTGTAACTGGGAGTCTCGTGAGTGCAAACATCCAAAGATCAAAGATAAGAGATTCATTTTATTGCTTTTCTGACTTTCGTGACCAATCTACTTGGCTGCTAGCTGTTTGTAATGTTTTGTCTTCTGAGAGAGATGTCTTTACATAAACGCTTGGTATGCTTTCGCCAAAAAGCTTTTTTGAAATCTGACACACCAGGTGGATTAACAACAAGCTAAGCTGTGTTTTGCTATATTGCACCTATGATTTCCTGAAAATTAAATATTTTTTGTAATTTAATTTGAATTTGGCGCTCTGCAATTCAGCGGATGTTGACATAAATGATCCCACTAACGGGATATGTTAGAAGTTATCAAGAAGAAGAAGTTATCAAAAGACTCTCCTCTTAGTGTACCAGAGCGCAGAATAACTCATGAAGTTTTGAATGCTCAACACCCATTGAATATGTCTGGTGTCAGTAAACATCGGAAACAAAGCGCAATTCAATAATTTGCCGGCATCACAGTTACAGTCACCAACGCTCTGGATAACATGAAAAAAGCCTAACCAGCTCTGCTAGGGCAAGTAAAATGGTCAGAGTGAACTGTTCTCTCATTTGTGTCTGGAAGTAGGTTGCCAATGTCAGAGCTTTCGAAACAACCTTATTTATTGGCCAGAGCGTCCAGTATGCGCTCTGACTTTACTAACGGACAATCTGACTAGGATGAGTAATGTTCAGTGAGTTGTTCTCTCTCTCTTAGATGTCTGGAAGTAGCTGGCAAGTTAGTACAGAACGGTTGGATAAATCCCCTTAAAGAGATGGGTGGGGATAAGGCTTAAGAGGATGTGAACAATGCTGAATGGGTGTTGACAAAGAAGGCCTATTCAATAGTAGTACCAAAACATTGAAAGACGGTTTTCTCAAAAGTGAGTTTACAAGTTGATCAACTTTCAAAGCATAATTACTTTCCCATTGTTTCCTCAAATTCCATCTATGATACACCATTTTGTAGCTCTGAGTCGCTACTTTTATCCAATGTAAAAAAAACATACATTAAAATGTTGCTACATGAGCCCGAATCCAGGTGGAGTCACATATGTCTGTCTTCACTTGTAGCCTGTGAGAAGGACCTGATCACATGACGGAGAACCATGTGAGTGAGAGGTGCTTCGGAGCACACAGCATGCAGGGAGAAGGGAATTCTAATTATTATATTCAGCCCAAGGGCACAATGGCCACTGGCCACAACAGGCATGGATCGTTTAGGGGGTATTACGGTCACACAAAGGGGATGAAACCTGGAAATTTGAGGCATTATCAAGTGCTTGTCAAATTGTGAATGAGAGAATAGTGAAGTGTGTACAGCCTGTGCAAAATATTACATGTTTCTAATTTTCACAGAAAGTGGTTTCATTTCAAGTGTAATTTTAGCTAGCTAATGTTAGCTGGCTGTGATTATGTGCTAGCTAACATCGCTAGTTAAGATTATGTGTATTATCTTATTCTTCATATCTCAGACACATTTGCCTGACTAGTTATAGTCATAGAACCTGGTCATGAGTTGTGATTTTGGTCCATTGTTTAGCTATCTACATGTCTTAACAGAAGACTCCACTCTAATTTTGACAAAGTATTTTCATTTCAAGTTAAAGTGTACTGTTATCTAGCTAACGTTAGCTGGCTGGCTCGCTGACTCAAGTTAAGTCATGCGTTGGGATTCATTGTTTACCTAGCTAGCTATCTAGCTTCTTAACAAAATACTTCTGTGTGGACCTCGTTTTGTGTACTGGGGCATTGTCATGCTGAAACAGGAAAGGGCCTTCCCCAGCTTTTCAAATGTAATTAATTTGTTTTAAAAAAATGGGGAAAAACATAATTCCACTTTGACATTAGGGGGTATTGTGTCTAGGCCAGTGACCAAAACATTTATTTTTAATCCATTTTAAATTCAGGCTGTCACACGACAAAATGTGGAAAAAGTAAAGGGGTGTGAATACTTCCTGAAGGCACTGTACATGTCGCTTACTTGGAAACCGGGTCCCCATAATTTCCCACTCTCCCTTGCCAAAAAGCTTGAAGCCACAGGGCTCTTCTCGCAGGATCTATTTCTGTAAATGGGAGCATTGCGACCCGTAAGTTGCAATTTTTGACCTGGTTACATTACCTTGAACAACACAGTAGCTTTCAAGGGGTATAATGTATTATATGGTTATGTTGTAGTACTACTGTCTACCAGCAGAGGGAGACATTGACTGAACAGATTAAGATGTACACAGTCTATATTGGAATCCCAAATGTGGTCCTGAGGGAATATGTGGCATTATTTTATCACGTTGTCATCATGGCTGACCAAGGGTTTGTTAATGAGAACCATTATAATGAATATTTGGTTTTAGACATGTCATTTAAGCATGGCTTCCCCATAAAATAGGTTTTAAAGTCAATCACTAAGATTATCTAGGTATAACTTTATTTATTAAATTATTTAATGTCAATCACCAGTTATACCTAAAATGATCTATTATATTGACAAGATGATAGAATGACCGCCCTAAAAATGGAAATACATGTCTTCAAAGCAGGCAGGAGGAGGCGAGATCAGGTGGAAACATTCTAGCCAAGCAGGGCAGATACGGGTGTGAATAACAGGCATAAAGTTCAAAGAAATTCTCCACTTATATCAGTACATTTGTAACAACCTAACCATTACAAAACTTATGTTCCATCAAATAAGCCGTACATAGGAAATTAGCAATACCATTTTTTTATGACCAAATTCGACACTCTCAATCACCTCCATACAAAAATTCCTCACTTTGTGGTCTATTTTTGTGGACAGATTTTGGGCAGAGTAAACACTTGTTTCACCTCTTCCTTTCTGTTACAGTTTTTTACAATCCCTTTGGCACTAATTTCAGAACCTTGTGGTCATTGTTCAAAACTCTAGACACAAAACTCAAAACGGTCATCACTTGTAACACAGGCTGTCCAATGTTCAAAACATTGCATTGTGCATTCATATCTTTAAAGTAACCTTGCACTTGCAGAATCATTGGTTCAAATATCAAAGGAACATTCATTTAGATCACCCAAACACAAGATACCGATAGGTTCACTGTGTAGTTGTTCGTTCATTCATTAAATAATGTAGTACAAAATATGTGATACATGTTTCATTATGGTACTACACTTAAATACATCACTGTAAAATGACCAGTAAAGAGAATACTACAGACACAGTGGAATCATTGAACAAAATGTGAAATTTATTGATGAAATACAATAAAATCACTGATTCAAAGGTTTCTTTGAATCAAAGCAGGTAAAGTCCCCCCTTATCTCAGCTCGCTGGTCACCATAGCATCTCCCACCTGTAGCACACGCTCCAGCAGGTATATCTCTCTAGTCACCCCCAAAACCAATTATTTCTTTGGCCGCCTCTCTTTCCAGTTCTCTGCTGCCAATGACTGGAACGAACTACAAAAATCTCTGAAACTGGAAACACTTATCTCCCTCACTAGCTTTAAGCACCAACTGTCAGAGCAGCTCACAGATTACTGCACCTGTACATAGCCCACCTATAATTTAGCCCTATCAACTACCTCTTTCCCAACTGTATTTAATTTATTTATTTATTTTGCTCCTTTGCACCCCATTATTTTTATTTCTACTTTGCACATTCTTCCACTGCAAAACTACCATTCCAGTGTTTTACTTGCTATATTGTATTTACCTTGCCACCAAGGCCTTTTTTGCCTTTACCTCCCTTCTCACCTCATTTGCTCACATTGTATATAGACTTGTTTATACTTTATTATTGACTGTATGTTTGTTTTACTCCATGTGTAACTCTGTGTTGTTGTATCTGTCGAACTGCTTTGCTTTATCTTGGCCAGGTCGCAATTGTAAATGAGAACTTGTTCTCAACTTGCCTACCTGGTTAAATAAAGGTAAAATAAATAAATAAATAAAAAGCAAAAATAATTAGCTACAAAAAAAGAAAAAAACTACAGTAAAACATCAACTGCAGTGTTCCTCACCTGGCTTACTGTAAAAAGCAAAACAAAGGATTGATTGCTGTACTTCTATATTTCCATCAACCCTGTCTTGTGGATTTGGCCAAAGGTTCTCATCCACATCACAAAGGATGTTTTCATTAGCCAAACATCTTGGGAAGAATCTTCAGGCATGGCGAATCCAGGCCTGACACTAGTCTGCCGCGATGTCATTGCATGCGTCCTCCATGGCCTGGAGAAGGGTGGCTTGTTCGTGAGAGCGCCTACAATATACCTTCCACCTCCATGTGGAGAAAAATCCCTCAATCGGGTTTTAGGAAAGGAGAGTATGGTGGTAAGTACAGGGTGGTAAATTGTGGATGGGCCTGAAACCATGCTTTGCACCATTGGAGCATGGTGGAACCTGACATTAACCCACACAATGACATAGGTCATGCCATCAGCTCTACATACCTTATTTAGCCCATCAAAGAAGGTTACATTAGAACAGCGAATCATGTGGCTGCCTGCAACTCAATATATAGAGTGTATAGAGTAGAGAGCTTTAGTTGTTGTTCGACCAAACATTAGAACGGGCAAGATGCATAATCTAAGATACTTTGACTGTGGTATGATTGTTGATGCCACACATGGTGATTCCAGCATCTCAGAAACAGCTGCCTTCCTGTGATTTTTACGCACTACAGTCTCTAGAGTTTACAGAGAGCGGTGCGATAAACAAAACACATTCAGTGAGCAGCAGTTCTGTGGGCAAAAACACCTTGTTAATGAGAGAGGTCAGAGGACAATGTCCAGACTCATTCAAGCTAACGGAAAGGCCACATATGCTCAAATAACAGCTGTTTTAAACAGTGGTGTGCAGAAGGGCATCTCTTAACGTACAACACTGTGAATAATTCAGGCTGTTGTGGAGGCAAAATGGGGTCCTACCCAGTACCAGATAGGTGTACCTAATAAAGTGGCCGGTGAGTGTACAGTAATGTCAAATCTGAAAACATGGTCTGGAAAAGTGGTACATGGGACCATAGAAACAGTATCTGATAAAGAATAATGGTGAAATATTACATCCATAGATAATGTAGTCCAATTAGTTGGTTCCACGGTAATTGGTGTCAATGGATCTCATTATCCTGAAACTTTCATGATCGAAACATGGAATATTATTTGTCAGTTTCCATAAAACTATGCATTAAGAGTAATGCAACAGTTACTTATCATTTTGAAGAGTTGTATCAATTGATAGTTAGATCATTGTAATGAAATGAATAGACTGTCATCTCAGATGAAACGTGTGAATTGCATTTTGAAATGATAATACTTTGATGTTAAATTGTCATTTTAAACAGGTGATTTTAGTTCATTGAACAAATGATCTTAGTTTTATTTGTATTGTATCCAAGAGTTTTGAAAAATTTGCATTTTGATCATTGGTTATGAGTTTTGTGTCCAGAGTTTTGAAAAATGACACCAAGGTTCTGAAATTAGTGCCAAAGTGATTGTAAAAAACTGTAATACATAAAATGGTGCATATTTGACTGGTTAATAGAAAAAGGAAAATGCAACATGTGTTTGACAGTTTGACGTCGTAATATGTTACTTAACGGTGTTGACTTTGAAGAAGTTAGCAAGAACAACCACAAAAGAGACGTTTCCTGTGCAAGTGTTGCAACCTTATCTTTGCCGCCTGTGCCTTCACCAAACTCTGTCAAAACTGTTGTCATGCCTGCCAAAAACATAAATATGAAGACATGCCAAATTCATACTACATACCGAGTTGCCTACTTTCATTCCAATAGATGTTAAAGGCAGAAAATCAATTATTTGTTTTACTGTGGGTAGTTTTAAAGTTTATAATAAGGTGCTCACTGGTTAAAGGCATTAAAACAATGGGATACAACATTTGTTTACTGTACTCAATGTTGCTAATTCAGAAAAGGAATGCATTCTTGACAGAATGATATGTTAGGCTCTAACTCAGTCAACACTGATAAAACAACCACACTGCAGGCTAACTCAGAATGTTTGCAAGGTATTTTAAGGACAGGTGTGGTTTCTCATCAATATCCAATGTGTGTGACAGGAACTGCTTGCAGGGGGTGTTGGTTTTATATGAGCAGTCATCTCAATTCAATTCTGGTCTACAAATTATAATCACACACTTGACTTACTTGTTTTTCACAGTGGTTCACCTGCAAACAGTTTTTTTTAATATGTACAAGCAGCTGCAACAGATTTCAACAGATACTGCACAAGAGGATATCCTCCACGAACACAGTCCTTCATAACTTCCTATCCACAGGTTCTGCAGATCACTGATCACGTACTTATCGCTAAAGGTCGAGGTGATCAGCCGTGACTGAGCAGCATTCAGTTCTCTTCCTGTCAGGCCTAGAAGAGATTGCTATGGCCACCAAATATGAAAATAGATACATTTTGATCAACTAACGTTCAAATCAGTTTGACCAACTCCTTATTAAAAGCCCTACAATTGTCTTGTAATTCATATTTTCTAACTGAGCCTTCCTTCAGACTCAGCCAATGTGTATGAATAGCCATTTGTCTCTTGCCTGGTGTGTGTGTGTGTGTGTGTGTGTGTGTGTGTGTGTGTGTGTGTGTGTGTGTGTGTGTGTGTGTGTGTGTGTGTGTGTGTGTGTGTGTGTGTGTGTGTGTGTGTGTGTGAGTGTGAGTGCTTGGGTGTGATTGCTGGGTGTCTGTCAGCGCGGGGAGTGACCTGTGCATCTTAGCACCAGTGAGTCAGACACTCAAGGCCAGGGCAAGAGGAAGTTACCCACTTCCCCTGCAACAAAGACACTGCCCCGCACTATTCCCAAGGTCAATTAAAGTTGGTTAGCCTGTGTGTGAAAAGTAGAAATTGACAAAAAGAGAAAATAGTGTTGAGAACATTTGGTTTTGTAATTGTGAGATTATTGTTCTTTCATACTGTAAGCTCCACTCTCATACACATTTCTTTATATGTGTAACTGAATGAACAAATAAACAAATGAATGAACAGTGTTTAAGATTTAGGGTCAGGGATGATCCTATTGGATTTGACCACACCTGACCTTTCTGCCAAATAATATATGCAACAGTCTTTTCTATTGGCATGCACGTTGAAAATGTCCAGACCTGGTTTCTAAAAGTATTTGTTTTCTTCCAAATACCTTGAGCGTTTAACTGAACCTGTCTGAGGTGCAGAGTGCATATTTTTTATTTATTTTATTGACCTTTATTTAACTAGGCAAGTCAATTAAGAACAAATTATTTTTTACAATGACGGCGTACCGAAAGGCAAAAGGCCTCCTACTGGGACTGGATAAAAAATAATAGCAATAATATAGGACAAAACGCACATCACAACAAGAGAGACAACAAAACACTACATAAAGAGAGACCTAAGACAACAATACAACAAGGCAGCAACACATAACACAGCATGGTAGCAACATAACATGACAACAACATGGTAGCAACACAACATGGTAGCAGCACAAAACATGGTACAAACATTATTGGGCACAGACAACAGCAAAACAGGGCAAGAAAGTAGAAACAACAATACTTCACACAAAGCAGCCACAACTGTCAGTAAGAGTGTCCATGATTGAGTCTTTGAATGAAGAGATTGAGATAAAACTGTCTAGTTTGAGTGTTTGTTGCAGCTCGTTCCAGACGCTAGCTTTATCGAACTGAAAAAACGAGTAAACCAGGGATGTGTGTGGTTTGGGGACATTTGAAAGAATGTGATTGTCAGAACGGGTATTCTCAGATAGGGGGGAGTGAGGCCTAAGAAGGTTTTATAAATAAGCAGCAACCAGTGGGTCTTGAGACCGTTATACAGAGATTACCAGTTTACAGAGTAGTATAGAATGCAGTGATGTGTCCTATAAGGAGTATTGGTGGAAAATCTGATGGCCGAATGGTAAAGAACATCTAGCCACTCGAGAGCACCGTTACCTGCCGATCTATAAATTACGACTCCGTAATCTAGCATGGGTAGGATGGTCATCTGCATCAGGGTTAGTTTGGCAGCTGGGGTGAAAGAGGAGTGATTACAATAGAGGAAACCAAGTCTAGATTTAACTTTAGCCTGCAGCTTTGATATGTGCTGAGAGAAGGACAGTGTATCATCTAGCCATGCTCCCAAGTACTTGTATGAGGTGACCATCTCAAACTCTAAACCCTCAGAGGTAGTAATCACAGCTGTGGGAAGAGGGGCACTCTTATTACCAAACCACGTGACCTTTGTTTTGGAGGTGTTCAGAACAAGTGTGAGGGCAGAGAAAGCATGTTGGACACTAAGAAAGCTTTGTTGAGAGCGTTTAACACAAAATCCAGGAAGGGGCCAGCTGAGTATAAGACTGTATCATCTGCATATAAATGGATGAGAGAGCTTCCTACTGCCTGAGCTATGTTGTTGATTGAAATTGATAAGAGCTTGGGGCCTAGGGTCGAGCCTAGGGGTACACCCTTGGTTACAGGCAGTGGCTGAGAAAGCAGATGTTCTGACTTTATACACTGCACTCTTTGAGAGAGGTAGTTAGCAAACCAGGCCAAAGATCCCTCAGACACCAATACTCCTTAGCCAGCCCACAAGAATGGAATAGTCAATCGTATCAAAAGCTTTGGCCAAGTCAATAAAAATAGCAGCACAACATTGCTTAGAACAAGGGCAATGGTGACATCATTGAGGATGTTTAAGGTTGCAGTGACACATTCATAACCTGAGGGGAAACCAGATTGCATACCAGAGATAATACTATCAGGAAAGCCAGCCAGTTGATTATTGGGTTTTTATTATGAAGTTTTTTGATAAACAGCACAAAATAGAAATAGCCCTATAACCGTTAGGATCAGCTTGATCTCCCCCTATAAATAAAAGACGCACCGTGGCAGCCTTCCAAGCAATGGGATCCTCCCCAGAGAGGATAGACAGGTTAAAAGGCTAGATAGGGGCAGCAACCTTAAAGAAGGAAGAGTCTTAACCATCTGACCCAGATGTTTTTTGGGGGTCAAGTTTAAGGAGCTCCTTTAGCACCTCGGACTCAGTGACCGCCTGAAGGGAGAAACTTTGTTGCGGGGCAGGGGGAAAAGAGGGAGGAGCACCGGTGCTAGTCACATTAGAAGGGGCGGGAGATGAGGAAATGTTGGACGGGCAAGGAGGCATTGCTGAGTCATATAGGAATCCTGACTTAATGAAGTGGTGATTAAAGAGCTCAGCCATGTGTTTCTTGCCAGTAACAACCACATCATCAACATCAGGGGACAGGGGCAGCTGTGAGGAGGAGGGTTTATTCTCCAGGTCTTTAACCGTTTTCCAGAACTTCTTGGGGTTAGACCCACAGAGAGAGAACTGCTCCTTAAAGTAATTTACTTTGGCCTTTCGGATAGCCTGAGTGCACTTATTTCTCATTTACCTGAAAGAGAGCCAGTCAGCCCGAGTATGCGTGTGCCGAGCCTTTCGCCAAATGCACTTCTTGAGGTGGAGTAACTCTGCAAGATCATGTTCGAACCAGGCGCTGAACCTGTTTTGAATTCTCATTTTCTTAATGGGGGCGTGTTGGTTAACAACTCCACTGAAAATTTCAAAAAAGAAGGTCCAAGCGTCTTCAACAGTGGTGATCAAGCTGATTTTATCCCAATTTACAGAGGCCAGGTCATGAAGGAACGTTTGCTCATTTAAGTTTTTAGCAAGTGTCTATGACAAAGTGTTTTAAGTATTTGAAAGAGTATAAAAAGTATATGAAGTATTTGAAAGAAAAATCAAATACAGATATTAGTATTTGAAAAGAAAACAAATACTATTTGAACCCAAGTCTGATGTTTATATTGTTTTCCGATAACAGTGATGACACTACATTCATTGTTGCATGATGATGACTGATGATGTAACAGGAAATATGTCGGTAGGTGTTTCGCACAACAAATTGTTATCGCTAAGTGATCCACACAGGACCATGTGCCAGAGCATTAGTGGTTATAAATGTTATAGATAATGACGGTGGAAATGAAAACACTGATCTTAAGTATTTTTTTGTATGTTGAAGACAATGTTCACAAGTTGTTTAATGGTGTGAAATCGGCATGAGTCATTCAAAGGTGCGAAAACCTTTGAAGAGATCCTGGTAATGGAAAACACCAGTCACACTTTTATTTTGATTAACTTTTATAATTGAATGATCACAATAGATCGCATACTGTAGATATCGCTTTGTCGTTGGTCATAAAGAGTTGGTATATTTGGTCTTGATATTTTCCTTTTGTATTTTATATGCTTTTATTGATAGGACAGAGGACAAGAAAGACAGGAGGAGAGTGGGTCAAACAGGCCATGGGCGGGCACAACTCTACATGGACGCTGCATTAGCATTTACATTAGACCACCCAGGCCACATTGTCTTGCTATTCTATAGCATTAAGCTACTCGACTTGGTGAAAATTGACCTGATAAGCTGTGTATTTGACTTGAAGACATGAATGATATAAGCACGGTGTAATTCAGTGGCCATATAGTGGAAAGTACCGAGAATGGGCATCCCCTTGAAAGCCACAGATGACTTCAGCGAAATTTGAAGAGCAAAACAATCTTACCATTTTTCCCTTCAAAAGAAACGTTGATATTTGAAGTGTGAGTGAAGCCTTACAAGTGGCTTCTTCTCTGGTCGTCACTCACAGATCAAAACATCAGGTGGTGGAGAAAAACTGAAATAGGGCAAAGTGGAACCGTGTCAGCTCTAGACTCTTTGGTGAGGCCAGATGGTATCCACGAATGCAGAATGTTCTGAAGATATCAGATATTAGGTCTATTTGACAAAAAGTGTCAAATTAATTGTACTGCATTAGAAAGGTGACAGCTAGAGTGGTGTTTGTTTGACCTTGAGTTTGTTAGACTGAAAATCAGCCTTCTCACAAAATCGTCTGTACCATCTGAACAATAAGATGAGACTCTCACAAACACAATGGTGTTCTCTGTTTTGGTCTACGACCCCCACAAGTGTCTTGGGACTCGTCTGAATTCGGTACAGCCGATCAGCCAACTTCTGTCTGTAGCATCCAAACAATTTACTACTAATACCATGACTGTTAATTGCTCACTTGAAAATATGCAGTTTAAGGAACAAAATTCATGAAACATGCTGTTTAGCAGTCAAACAATATTCATGTATTGGCAATATCAGAGACTCACTTGGACTCTTTTTTGAGGATGCTGAGATCTCTATACATGGATAGAATTTGTTCAGGGGGGACAGAAATAGATTTGGGGGTGGAGTTGCAGTTTACATCCAGAATCATATTCCAGCAAAACAACTTAATGTTGAATGGATTAGAGGCGCTGTGGGTACAGGTGGATTGACCACATTTGAAACCAATACTAGTTGGTTGCTGATATAGGCCACCTAGTGCTGATGTGAAATATCTTGATGTAATTTGAGAAATGTTGGATTAGGTATCAGATGAAAAAAGTAAAATATAATTTTTGGGAGATATTAATATAGATTTTTTTGAGTACGAACTGTCAAAATCGAAAGAAAGTTATTTCTGTTGCCAATGTATGTAACCTAACCCAAGTTATGACATTACTCACCAGAACGTTCACTAATAGGTCTGGTATTACATCATCAACTTGTATCGATCACATTTTTACTAACATGGCTGAACAATGTTCTAAAGCTTTATCAGTGGCACTAGGTTACAGTGAAAATACCTTGGTTGCACTCACTAGGAAAACTAAAATACCAAAGGCTGGCCCTAAAATAATCTACCGCAGGTCCTACAGAGGGTTCAATCAGGATTCATTTGTGGATGAGATTAAGAATGTGCAATGGTTAGAAGTGTGTAGTAAGGATGATCCTGAAAAGTTTGTTTATGAAATTATTTTTGAGTATAGCTGATAAGCATGCCCCTTCAAGAAAATGCACTGTGAGGTCAAATGGTGCCCTGTGGATTGATGATGAGCTAAGACATTTATTGATTCAACGTTATGATGCCAAAAAAGTAGCAGATAAATCTGGCACTTTGTTTGATAAGCAAAGTTATTGTAAATTAAGAAATCTTGTGACCAAGCTAAACAAAGGAAAGAAGGAGGGATTCTATCAGCACAATATTGATGAAGTAAAGGGTGATGGGAAAAGCTGTGGAGAACGTTGAACACTATTATGGGTAGGAATTCAAACATGTCCCCCTCTTTTGTAGAATCAGAGGGTATATTTATTACAAAACCACATGACATCGCAAACTACTTTAAAACTTCTTATGGCTGCAATCCCGTTAACGGGATTGATATGACAACAGCCAGTGAAAGCGCCAAATTCAAAACAACAGAAATCTCATAATTGAAATTCCTCAAACATACATGTATCTTATACCGTTGTAAAGGTTAATCCCACCACAGTGTCCGATTTCAAATAGGCTTTACAGCAAAAGCACCACAAACGATTATGTTAGGTCACCACCAAGCCACAGAAAAACACAGCCATTTTTCCAGCCAAAGAGAGGAGTCACAAAAAGCACAAATAGAGATAAAATGAATCACTAACCTTTGATGATCTTCATCAGATGACACTCATAGGACTTCATGTTACACAATACACGTATGTTTTGTTTGATAAAGTTAATATCTATTTAAAAAAATCAGAGTTTAGGGGGATGGTAGGGGACGCCATGTGCGACTGACGTGTTTTCCGTTTGCTCCCGTGGTATTCTTAAAGTTTATGTGAATTCTGCAGCAGAACCGTATTTATTTTCAAATATTAATTTGGTGATCCCTTTCCGTAAAAACCAAGACTACTTTGCTTCCGAATGTCAGCATGTCGACCAAGAACATGACTTTGAGAAAACCCGGCCTACAAGACCCGCTCTCATCACCGCCCTCTCCTGAGTCTGAGGGCCCGGGGACGCACACTTTACCCGGGGGCGCGGCTTGGCCTGGCGGCGCTGAAATGAACATTCTCGAGGCCATCAAACTACTATGCTCTGAGATAGTTGAAATGAAAACACAGGTGGTTGCTACGATTGAGGCCAGAATACAGGAGGTTTCTAATACATTAAAAGCAGATTTAACCATCCTGCGGAACGAGACTGTGCCGGCAATTACATTACTCAAAACAACAACTGCGTCACACACTACAACGATTGCAGCACTGGAGGCCTCCGCTACTAATGTCTCCGATTTAACTACATCCCTGGAGGCTGAAGTTAAACGCCTAGCTGCGGATTTGAAAAAGGTGAGGGAGAGCTGTGTGAGTTTAGAGGGATTCTCTCGCCGCAATAATCTGAGACTTGTATCAGTCCCAGAGTCCGCGGAAATGCATCGCGTCACGGATTTCGTTTCAGGGCTGCTGAAGGATGTTCTTGCCTTAGATGAAAAGCCCCTGATTGATCGAGCCCACTGGTCCGGGATGGGGAGAGGCCCCGTGACATAATTCCTTGAGTGCACTTTTTTCATGAGAAGATGGAGATCCGAGCCCGCAATACCACTCTGAGCTTTCAAGGACAGAGCTTTTCCATATACCAGGACTACTCCCCCACTGTTTCCAGGCAGCGCGCAGCTTTCGGACAGGCCAAACGAGTACTTCGGGACCATCCAAGTGTGAAGTATGGACTGCGATTCCCGGCCCGTTTATGGATATCTCATGAGGGTAAAGACCACACATTTGAATCTCCGGAGGAGGCTATGGCTCACATTCAACGTCACATCAAGAAGTCTTGAATATGCTCACAGTTCAGCAACTGTTGCTTGCGAACTGTGGATAGTAAGTACCCCACTTGTGGTACAATTATGTTTAGATATAACAGGCTAGTCTTGTATAGTTGGTGAAACTATTCAGGTTTATTTGATGTGATCTAATGTTTTGATCATCTAGTGTGCGTGCCTTATCTTGCTCACCTATTTAGTTTGTTTACACATTATCTCAGTGACTCAAAATATTTTTGGTTATTTGTTTACTGCATCCGTTTGCATTGACCCAGTAAACAGTAAATGTCTCCCGAGGCTACACGGTTTCTGGGGCCTCACTTTAATTTGAAACGTTTTGAGCGTCATTTATGCCCAGCAAACGTTCAACGCACACGTAGTTTTTTGGGATTGGTTGTAAGCTGTCTCAGCTTCAATTAGACTACTATTATAATTAGTATTATTTTTGATTGTCTTACTATGATTTCCTTACTTCAAATTAGATTTTTGGCTGAGAGCCTTTATACATTTTATTTATTTTCTCTCTCAATGCCTGTTATAAGACGGGGAATACAATTATATACATCTACAAGTGGTGCTTTTGTCATTCCGTTTGCACAAGGGATTCGCCTTTTTTTTTAAATTTGAAAAAAATACATACAAATCTATATTTTTGCTGCTTGATCCACTAACAAAACGCGACTTTAAAGAGCGGGACTGTGGGTTTAGGTTTAAGACCGCACTCTCACAGACATACTGTGCGAAGAGAACATGTTCTATTTAGGCTTGTACCTCGTTTGGGGAGGTATTGTCTGGGATGGGGGGTGGGGGGGCAGGTTGAATTGTTCAGTTCTAATGTTGTCATTCTGTCTTTTTAGTTTCTTTTTCTGTACTTTTTCCAAACATTTACCACCGTACATTATTACTCTGAGACAAGTTATTCTGGGGGTTTTGGGCGCTCATTGCTTTTCCATTCTATGCTCTAATGACAGGGTTGAATAACGGGAATGCCCAGAGGGGCCGAAATAATACGATCAAGTACATTTCTTGGAATACCAAAGGGGTCAACAACCCGGTGAAGCGTAAGAGGGTGTTGACACACTTAAAGGGTTTGAATGCAAATATTGCATTTCTACAAGAGACTCACTTGAGGACTGGTGAGCATTTTAGGATGCGTAAGGACTGGGTTGGTCAAGTGTTCCACTCAAACTTTCATAGTAAATCAAGAGGTGCTGCTATTCTGGTTGATCCCTTTGTAGCTTCTGAGGTTATTGCTGATCCTAAGGGACGATACGTCATAGTAACCGGTGAACTGTTTTCTACCCCTCTTGTTTTGGCTAGTGTTTATGCTCCCAATTGGGATGACACAAGTTTCATTTCTTCCTTTCTGTCTGCTATTCCCAATTTAGATTCTCATTTGTTGATTTTAGGGGGGGATTTCAACTGTAAAATGTCCCCAGTTCTTGACAAGTCCTCACAAACAAATACAGGCCCATCTAAATGTGCCTTACTTATTCAATCCTTTCTTCAGAAATATGCTATGTTTGAGGCCTGGCGTTTCCTACATCCTACAGATAGACAGTATTCCTTTTATTCTCATGTTCATCAAACATACTCCCGGATTGATTACTTCTTTTTGGACAAAAAACTTCTGCCTAACCTTCGGCAGTGTACTTACGAGAGTATTGTTATCTCTGACCATTCACCATTAGTGCTTGAACTAGAGTTTCCCCAGCGACCTCCTAGGTGTTATCAATGGCGTCTCAACCCCATTTTACTCTCAGTCAATTTCATTTCTTCTGAAATTGCCTTATTCCTAGAAACTAATTCAACACCATGTATGTCCTGCTCTACCATATAGGAGTCTCTCAAAGCATACCTACGTGGCCAAATTATTTCTTATACAGCCAACCAAAACAGAGTTCGCTCCCAGCGACTTCGGGACCTGAGCGAGTCCATAGCCACATTGGATGAGAAGTATGCTACGGATCCTTCCTCTGATCTGCATAAAGAGCGCCAACTACTCCAATCTGAATTTGATGAGCTTTCTACCAGGCAAGCTGAACAGTTACTCTTGCGAGCTCGATACAAAGTCTATGAACAAGGCGACAAGGCCAGTAAACTCCTTGCACATCAGATCCGTAAATCTGAGGCCTCACGTTTAATCCCACAAACAAGGACCCCGTCTGGTGCCACCACAGTTATACATAAAGAGATCAATGATCAATTTAAACAATTTTACTCTGCGCTATACACCTCTGAATCCCCTCAAGACCCCTCGCTGATTGACTCCTTCTTTAATGGCTTGAATATGCCTTCAATTGATACAGACTCCCATGACTGTCTAGAAGAAGAATTTACGCTTGAGGAGATTGCAACAGCAGTGTCCGCAATGAAAAGTGGTAAATCACCGGGTCCGGACGGTTTTCCAACAGAATTTTACAGGACGTTTTCTGGTCTGCTTTGCCCATTCTTGTCCCGACTATTTGCAGAGTGCCTCAATACTTCAAAGCTGCCGCCTAGTCTTTATCAGGCTTCAATTTCATTACTACTAAAGAAAAACAAAGACCCCCTGGAATGTGGATCCTTTCGCCCAATCTCGCTTTTAAACTGTGATTACAAAATCCTAGCTAAGCTTTTAGCCATCCGTATGGAAGGCTTGCTGCACCAAGTAATACACTCTGACCAGACTGGCTTTGTGAGAAATAGGCATTTATTTTTCAATATTAGGCGCCTTATGAATATACTGTACTCCCCAGCGTCGAAGGACCCGGAGGTGGTGGTCTCACTTGATGCCGAAAAAGCGTTTGACCGCGTTGAGTGGGATTACCTAACAGCTGCCCTTTATAGATTTGGCTTTGGCCCCAAATTCATTGCGTGGATAAAGATTCTTTATTTTTCCCCCATGGCTTCGGTACGGACTAATAACTTGTCCTCTGACTATTTTCCCTTGCACCGCGGATCCAGACAGGGTTGCCCACTCTCCCCCTTGTTGTTTGCTTTGGCAATCGAGCCTCTCGCCATTGCACTACACTCTAATGATGCCATTCAAGGCATAATCAGGGCGGGCTGGGAGCAGAAAGTCTCGCTATATGCTGACGACCTCCTTTTGTTTATCTCCAACCCCGATACCTCATTGCCACGTGCCCTATCTGTTCTTAAAAAGTTTGGATCAATCTCAGGGTACAAGCTGAATCTAGGCAAGAGTGAGCTCTTTCCGGTAAACAAGGCTGCTTTAAAGTGCTCTTTCACAAGTTCTCAGTTTAGGATTGTCCGGGATCAATTCACTTACTTGGGAGTAAAAGTGACAAGGAAATATTCAAATTTATTTCAGGAAAACTTTGTTGCTCTAGCAGACAGATTGAAACAATCTTTTACTTTTTGGAATTTGCTACCCCTTTCTCTTATCGGAAGGATTAATGTCATTAAAATGAATGTGTTGCCCAAATGTTTATATTTATTTCAATGTTTACCCATTTTATTCCAAAATCTTTTTTTATTTCACTGGATCAAACATTCATGCATTTTATTTGGGATGGCAAGGTACCACGGATTGGTAGAAAACATTTACAGAAGCCTAGGTCATTGGGGGGTTTAGCTTTACCAAATTTTCAGACATACTACTGGGCTGCAAATTTCAGAGCCGTTCTGTACTGGCTGCAGACTGATCCTACTGGCCCTAGACCACTCTGGGCCCAGATGGAGTCTGAATCGTGTAAACCTGCTGCACTTTCCTCTGTGCTGTGCTCGTCTCTCCCAGTGTCCCTAGGCAAAAGGTGTGCCAACCCAATTGTAAAGCAGTCTCTTAAAATTTGGAATCAGTTCCATTTAACCTTTTTAGCCTCCGAGGCTTTTCTCTATCAGGCCCAATCAATCAGAACATTTTATTTCCTCCATCTTTGAATGATGGGGCTTTTGGCATTTGGCACTCACTAGGACTTTCCTCGCTAGTCCAATTATTCTTTGATGATACATTTGCCTCTTTTTCTCAGCTGCAGGAAAAGTTCAATCTCCCCCAATCCCACTTTTTCCGCTATCTCCAGACTAGAAACTTTGTCAGGGCTAACACACCTGGATTTCCCAATAGGCCTGCGAATACTGCTATAGAGAGCATCTTGGAGCTGAACAAGCTTCCTAGAGGCGCAATTTCAGATGTATATGCAATCATTCATGACCTACAGAACCCTTCTTTGGTGCCTTTAAAGACTCGATGGGAAAAGGATTTGGGGGAGGAACTTGGTGAAGAAGCCTGGGAATCTGTGCTGCGCAGGGTGCACTCGTCCTCTTTTAGCACTAGACACAGCCTCATTCAATTCAAGGTGGTTCACCGTATCCAATGGTCGGGGGCCAAACTTGGAAGAATATTCTCTGATTTTGATCCTACCTGTGTCAGATGTAAGGTGGAACCAGCCACACTGTTGCATATGTTTTGGGGCTGTCATAAACTGTCAGGTTTCTGGGAATTAATATTTAAATGTTGCTCTGATATACAGTGCCTTGCGAAAGTATTCGGCCCCCTTGAACTTTGCGACCTTTTGCCACATTTCAGGCTTCAAACATAAAGATATAAAACTGTATTTTTTTGTGAAGAATCAACAACAAGTGGGACACAATCATGAAGTGGAACGACATTTATTGGATATTTCAAACTTTTTTAACAAATCAAAAACTGAAAAATTGGGCGTGCAAAATTATTCAGCCCCCTTAAGTTAATACTTTGTAGCGCCACCTTTTGCTGCGATTACACCTGTAAGTCGCTTGGGGTATGTCTCTATCAGTTTGCACATCGAGAGACTGAAATTATTTCCCATTCCTCCTTGCAAAACAGCTCGAGCTCAGTGAGGTTGGATGGAGAGCATTTGTGAACAGCAGTTTTCAGTTCTTTCCACAGATTCTCGATTGGATTCAGGTCTGGACTTTGACTTGGCCATTCTAACACCTGGATATGTTTATTTTTGAACCATTCCATTGTAGATTTTGCTTTATGTTTTGGATCATTGTCTTGTTGGAAGACAAATCTCCGTCCCAGTCTCAGGTCTTTTGCAGACTCCATCAGGTTTTCTTCCAGAATGGTCCTGTATTTGGCTCCATCCATCTTCCCATCAATTTTAACCATCTTCCCTGTCCCTGCTGAAGAAAAGCAGGCCCAAACCATGATGCTGCCACCACCATGTTTGACAGTGGGGATGGTGTGTTCAGCTGTGTTGCTTTTACGCCAAACATAACGTTTTGCATTGTTGCCAAAAAGTTCAATTTTGGTTTCATCTGACCAGAGCACCTACTTCCACATGTTTGGTGTGTCTCCCAGGTGGCTTGTGGCAAACTTTAAACAACACTTTTTATGGATATCTTTAAGAAATGGCTTTCTTCTTGCCACTCTTCCATAAAGGCCAGATTTGTGCAATATACGACTGATTGAGTCTCCCACCTCAGCTGTAGATCTCTGCAGTTCATCCAGAGTGATCATAGGCCTCTTGGCTGCATCTCTGATCAGTCTTCTCCTTGTATGAGCTGAAAGTTTAGAGGGACGGCCAGGTCTTGGTAGATTTGCAGAGGTCTGATACTCCTTCCATTTCAATATTATCGCTTGCACAGTGCTCCTTGGGATGTTTAAAGCTTGGGAAATCTTTTTGTATCCAAATCCGGCTTTAAACTTATTCACAACAGTATCTCGGACCTGCCTGGTGTGTTCCTTGTTCTTCATGATGCTCTCTGCGCTTTTAACGGACCTCTGAGAATATCACAGTGCAGGTGCATTTATACGGAGACTTGATTACACACAGGTGGATTGTATTTATCATCATTAGTCATTTAGGTCAACATTGGATCATTCAGAGATCCTCACTGAACTTCTGGAGAGAGTTTGCTGCACTGAAAGTAAAGGGGCTGAATAATTTTGCACGCCCAATTTTTCAGTTTTTGATTTGTTAAAAAAGTTTTAAATATCCAATAAATGTCGTTCCACTTCATGATTGTGTCCCACTTGTTGTTGATTCTTCACAAAAAAATACAGTTTTATATCTTTATGTTTGAAGCCTGAAATGTGGCAAAAGGTCACTGTATATGACACTGTTATAGATCTGTCTCCCCTTACAGCCCTTTTTGGAGTACTGCCCATGGGTACCCCCCTATCAAGAATCCAGTCGGACACTGTTGCTTATACAACTCTTTTAACTAGACGACTAATACTACAGAACTGGAAGATGGCAGCTCCCCCATCTTATAAATATTGGGTGAGGGATGTGTTGTGCTCTCTGAAACTATAAAAAATTAAATTCAATTCACGTGGGAACCCCAAACTGTTTGATGAGGCTTGGGCTCCATTCCGGTCTTACTTTAAACAGTCCATCCTCTGATGGCATTCCAATTAATACTAAAATAAGTCTGTGACTTAAGGGTTGGAGGAGCTTCTCTCTGTGTTTTTGCTGGGGGGGGAGGGTATTAAGGTCCATGTGCTTATTGATTGTGGTCCGCAGATGCCTTGTTCATCTTGCCCAGGCAGAGACTGAAGTGTTAGCTTGTTTTTCCCAGTTATTTTTACATTTTGTTCACGCCAACATGAATAATCATTTTATTTTTTTTATTTTAAAGCATTGTAAACTTTTTTTTTTGTCCAGTGGATGGTCGGTCTGTGGCCATGACCCTCTGTGAGTGGTTGCATTTCTCCACCCTTATCCCTTGACTGCTTACAGGAACAATGGTGAGGTGTTTGCTCTGTCCCTGTACTATAGATTGCCCTTTAACCTCTGTAGCCTTCTGCCTGGTGTGTTTAACTTGTCTAAAGTATGGTATCGTTAAAGCTATTTTTTTATTTGTATTTTTATTTGTATTTTTTTTCTAGTTGAGTATATTATTTATATTGCTTTGTCTTGTCTGTGTGTGTGTATGTTCAAAACTTAATAAACAGAGTTTTAAAAAATAAATAAAAAAAATAAATGAAAAAATCAGAGTTTACATCGGCGCATTACGTTCACTAGTTCCAAAAATATCCGGTGATTTTGCATAGCCACATCGATTCAACAGAAATACTCATCATAAATATAGATGATAATACAAGTTATACACATGGAATTATAGATATATCTCTACAACCGCTGTGTCAGATTTAAAAAAAACTTTACGGAAAAAGAAAACCATGCAAAAATCTGAGACGGCGCTCAGAAAATAAATACAATTATCCGCCATGTTGGAGTCAACAGAAACCAGAAATCACATTATAAATATTCCCTTACCTTTGATGATCTTCATCAGAATGCACTCCCAGAAATCCTAGTTCCACAATAAATGCTTGATTTGTTCGATAATGTCCATTATTTATGTCCAAGTAGCTACTTTTGTTAGGGCTTTAGGTACACATATCCAAACTCTTGTGCAGGTCCAGCATAACTTCGGACAAAAACTTCAAAAAGTTATATTACAGGTCAAAGAAACATTTCTAACTAAGTATAGAATCAATCTTTCGCATGTTTTTATCACAAATCTTCAATAACGTTCCAACCGGAGAATTCCTTTGTGTCTAGAGAAGCCATGGAACGCAGGTCGATATCATGTGAAATGCGCGTGACCAGGAAATGGCTCTCTGCCAGTAACCTGACTCATTCAGTTCTTATTCAGCCCCACAACATAGTAGAAGCCTCATTCAAGTTTCTAAAGATGGTTGACATCTAGTGGAAGCCCTAGGAGGTGCAGCGCCATCCATATCCCACTGTGATTTCAATAGGGCCTGGGTTGAAAATCGACCAACCTCAGATTTCTCACTTCCTCTTTGGATTTCTTCTCAGGTTTTTGCCTGCCATATGAGTTCTGTTATACTCACAGACATCATTCAAACAGTTTTAGGAACTTCAGAGTGTTTTCTATCCTATACTAATAGTAATATGCATATATTAGCAAATGGGACTGAGGAGCAGGCCGTTGACTCTGGGCACCTCTGGGCACCTTTCATCCAAGCTACTCAATACTGCCCCTGCAGCCATAAGAAGTTAATTAATATTTTACAGGCAAAGTGGACAAGTTGAGGAATGCTATGATTCCAACTGATGGCTCCATGTCACATAACCTTATAAAATATTGTATGATGAAGGAGAGGCAATGCAGGTTTAAATGTCATCAAGTAGAAAGGGAAGAGGTAGAAAGGATGCTGTTGTCTCTTTTAAATGACAAGTCGCCTGGTACAAATAATCTTGACACCAAATTGCTTAGAGTAACAGCTAACCAAATATCTACCCCAATCTCTAATATTTTTAATAAGTGCTTGATGGATTGTGCCCAGAAGTCTGTATAGAGCCAAAGGTTATTCCACTACATAAGGATAAAACATCTGCATTCATTGGTCCTAATAGTCATCCTTTAAACTTGCTGCCTGTGTTAAGTCAATTATTGAAAAAAATGATATCTGTACAAATCAATGATTATTTCTCATGCAATGGTCTAATAAAGGGTTTCTAGCATGCATACAAAGACCATTCTATGAGTACGGCCTTAGCAAAAATGACAGATGATTGGTTAAAGAGTATGGATGATAGCAAGTTAGTTGGTGCAGTGTTGCTGGATTGCAGTGCTGCTTTTGATGTAATTGATCATGAACTGTTACTAGGAAAACTCAAACATTATTGTTTTAAGGAAGCATTCTTTAATGGTAGCTTTTCAAATAGTAAAGACATACACTGTGGAGTTCCTCAAGGAAGCTGCCTAGGCCCACTGCTCTACTCTATCTTTACTAATGATTTACCTTCAGTAATGAACAAAGCAAGAGAGGTCATGTTCGCTGATAACTCTACAATGTATAGTGCAGCATCAAAATGTAATGAGCTAACAGATGTACTGAGTAGTGAACTAAGAATGGTGTCTGAGTGGGTTGACATGAACAAATTGGTGTTGAACATTTCTAAAACTAAATGTATTGTATTTGGTTCAAGATATATGCTTGCTGATGATCCCCAATTGAATATGTCGATGAACAGAATACATGAAGAGCATGTGGAAAAAAAATACCTCATGTTGGACGCAGCTTTATCATGGTCAGAACACATAGATAATATTGTTATTAAGATGGGTAAGGGAATTGCTATTACAAGAAAATGTTCAGAGCATGTAACATCTAGCACTCTGAAATAGGTGTCCCTGGTCCTATCACACTTAGAGTACTGCCCGGTTATATGAGCATCGGCAGCAAAGAAAGATAGAAAAAAGCTCAAAACAGGGCTGCCAGATTATCTCTTCATTGCTCTCACCAAATGAATATTATTAAAATGTATCAGAATCTCTCATGGCTTCACGATAAAAACAAATGACTATCTAGTCTTCTGATTTTCTTTAGGAATGTTATATTTTTCAAAAAACAAACGTTATTTTTCAGTCCAATTAGTACATACTTGCAACATGCATAACCACCAAACCAGACAGGCAAATTCGGGGCAGCTAAAACAACTCAAGACAAGGACAAATCACCTTAAATCTACAGTTTTATATAGAGCTATAGTTGAATGAAACTTTTTACCAATACATACTTCTCAGGCAAAAAGTAAATCCACGTTCAAGTAAAAAATAAAATAACATCTAATGTGATAGAACATGACTGGACACCAAATAGAAAGTAGCAACTGAATGTTAAATGTGTTTCCTGTCAGGTATTTTAATTGTCTGTATTGTCTACTTGTTGAATGTTTGTGAAGTCTTGATCATGGTTGTTTGTAATGTCTTGTTAATTGGTGTTGAACCGCAGGAATAGCTAGCGTTATGGCATTAGCTAATGGGGATCCTATTAAAAATTACAAAATTACAAAATTACCCCTCTGTGGAAAGGTGAGACTCACAAGTGACGATTTTGCTCTAGACCTCACGAGCCTTATCTGAAGGTCCCTCAGTACCAGTTGAAACAATTAATGGAAGTAAACATGGAGACTGTTTAGAACAAAAAAAATATGTGTTTAATAGATGTAAAAAAATAAAATGTTTCCTGATCTCAAGGGGTCAAACAGCAAAATGATCCTTGATATGACCTTCTTAAAACAATTCCATATACAGTTGAAGTCGGAAGTTCACAAACACCTTAGCCACATATTTTTAAACAAAGTTTTTCACAAATCCTGACATTTAAAAATTCCCTGTCTCAGGCCAGTTAGGATCACCACTTTATTTTAAGAATGTGAAATGTCAGAATAATAGTAGAGAGAAGGATTTATTTCAGCTTTTCTTTCTTTCATCACATTCCCAGTGGGTCAGAAGTTTACATACACTCAATTAGTATATGGTAGCATTGCCTTTAAATTGTTTAACTTGGGTCAAACGTTTCGGGTGGCCTTCCACAAGCTTCTTACAATAAGTTGGATGAATTTTGGCCCGTTCCTCCTGACAGAGGTGTAACTGAGTCAGATTTGTAGGCCTCCTTGCTCGCACACGCTTTTTCTGTTTTGCCCACACATTTTCTATAGGATTGAGGTCAGGGCTTTGTGATGGCCACTCCAATACCTTGACTTTGTTGTACTTAAGCCATTTTGCCACAACTTTGGAAGTACGCTTGGGGTCATTGTTCACTTGGAAGACCCATCTGCGACCAAGCTTTAACTTCTTGACTGATGTCTTGAGATGTTGCTTCAATATATCCACATAATTTTCCTCCTCGTGATGCTATCTATTTTGTAAAGTGCACCAGTCCCTCCTGCAGCAAAGCACCCCCACAACATGATGCTGCCACTCCCGTGCTTCACGGTTGGGATGGTGTTCTTCGGCTTGCAAGCCTCCCCCTTTTTCCTCCAAACATAACGATGGTCATTATAGCCAAACAGGTCTATTTTTGTTTCATCAGACCAGAGGACATTTCTCCAAAAAGTACAATCTTCGCCCCCATGTGCAGTTGCAAACCGTAGTCTGGCTTTTTGATGGCGGTTTTGGAGCAGTGGCTTCTTCCTTGCTGAGCGGCCTTTCAGGTTACGTCAATATAGGACTCGCTTTACTGTGGATATAGATACTTTTGTACCTGTTTCCTCCAGCATCTTCACAAGGTTCTTTGCTGTTTTTCTGGGAATGAGTTGCACCTTTCGCACCAAAGTACGTGAACGTAGTACCTTCAGGCATTTGGAAATTGCTCTCAAGGATGAACAAAACTTGTGGAGGTCTGGAATTTCTTTTGATATTCCCATGTTGTCAAGCAAAGAGGCACTGAGTTTGAAGGTAGGCCTTGAAATACGTAGGCCTTACACCTCCAATTGACTCAAATTATGTCAATTAGCCTATCAGAAGCTTCTAAAGCCATGACATAATTTTCTGGAATTTTCCAAGCTTTAAAGGCACAGTCAACTTAGTGTATGTCAACTTCTGACCCTGTGGAATTGTGATACATTGAATTAGAAGTAAACAATTGTAAACAATTGTTGGAAAAATTACTTGTGTCATACACAAAGTAGATGTCCTAACCGACTTGCCAAAACTATAGTTTGTTAACAAGAAATTTGTGAAGTGATTGAAAAACAAGTTTTAATGACTCCAACCTAAGTGTATGTAAACTTTCGACTTCAACTGCATTTTTAGCAGTAAGGCCAAGTAAAACATTTCAGGAAATAATTATTTGATATAAAGTGCATTTGGAAACTATTCAGCTCCCTTCCCTTTTTCCACATTTTGTTACATTTTAATAATAATAATAATGTACCCCTCTCAAACTCATTGACAGCTACGGATAAAAAATGACAATGTTGTCCACATTCAGAGGCTAAACAGTATTTGTTTCAAATGACATTATTGTCTACAGAAGAACAAGCATATAAATCACATCAAATGTATTTATATAGCCCTTTGTACATCAGCTGATATCTCAAAGTGCTGTACAGAAAACCAGCCTAAAACCCCAAACAGCAAGCAATGCAGGTGTAGAAGCACGGTGGCTAGAAAAAACTACCTAGAAAGGCCAAAACCTAGGAAGAACCTAGAGAGGAACCAGGCTATGAGGGGTGGCCAGTCCTCTTCTGGCTGTGCCGGGTGGAGATTATAACAGAACATGGCCAAGATGTTCAAATGTTCATAAATGACCAGCATGGTCAAATAATAATAATCATAGGCAGAACAGTTGAAACTGGAGCAGCAGCACGGCCAGGTGGACTGGGGACAGCAAAGAGTCATCATGTTAGGTAGTCCTGAGGCATGGTCCTAGGGCTCAGGTCCTCCGAGAGAGAGAAAGAAAGAGAGAAAGAGAGAATTAGAGAGAACATACTGAAATTCACACAGGACACCAGATAGGACAGGAGAAGTACTACAGATATAAAAAACTGACCCTAGCCCCCCGACACATAAACTACTGCAGCATAAATACTGGAGGCTGAGACAGGAGGGGTCAGGAGACACTGTGGCCCCATCCGATGACACCCCCGGACAGGGCCAAACAGGAAAGATACAACCCCACCCACTTTGCCAAAGCACAGCCCCCACACCACTAGAGGGATATCTTCAACCACCAACTTACCATCCTGAGACAAGGCCGAGTATAGCCCACAAAGATCTCCGCCACGGCACAACCCAAGGGGAGGGGGGGCGCCAACCCAGACAGGAAGATCACATCAGTGACTCAACCCACTCAAGTGACGCACCCCTCCTAGGGACAGTATGAAAGAGCACTAGTAAGCCAGTGACTCAGCCCCTGTAATAGGGTTAGAGGCAGAGAATCCCAGTGGAAAGAGGGGAACCGGCCAGGCAGAGACAGCAAGGGCGGTTTGTTGCTCCAGAGCCTTACCGTTCACCTTCACACTCCTGGGCAAGACTACACTCAATCATATGGCCCACTGAAGAGATGAGTCTTCAGTAAAGACGTAAAGGTTGAGACCGAGTTTGCGTCTCTCACATGGGTAGGCAGACCATTCCATAAAAATGGAGCTCTATAGGAGAAAGCCCTGCCTCCAGCTGTTTGCTTAGAAATTCTAGGGATAATTAGGAGGCCTGCGTCTTGGGACCGTAGCGTACGTGTAGGTATGTACGGCAGGACCAAATCAGAGAGATAGGTAGGAGCAAGCCCATGTAATGCTTTGTAGGTTAGCAGTAAAACCTTGAAATCAGCCCTTGCCTTGACAGGAAGCCAGTGTAGGGAGGCTAGCACTGGAGTAATATGATTATTATTTTTTGGTTCTAGTCAGGATTCTAGCAGCCGTATTTAGCACTAACTGAAGTTTATTTGGTGCTTTATCCGGGTAGCCGGAAAGTAGAGCATTGCAGTAGTCTAACCTAGAACAGCTAAAACTTTTCGGACTATTTACTCAGTACTTTGTTGAATCTCCTTTGGCAGCGATTACCGCCTGAAGTCTTCTTGGGTTTGACACTACAAGCTTGGCACACCTGTATTTGGTGAGTTTCTCCCATTCTTCTCTGCAAATCCTTTCAATCTCGGTCAGGTTGGATGGGGAGAGTCGCTGCACAGCTATTTTCAGGTCTATCCAGAGATGTTCGATCTCTGGCTGGGCCACTCAAGGACATTCCTGCATTGTCTTGGCTGTGCCCTTAGGGTTGTTGTCCTATTAGAAAGTGAACCATCACCCCAGTCTGAGGTCCTGAGCACTCTGGAGAAGGTTTTCATTAAAGATCTCTCTGTACTTTGCTCCGTTCATCTTTCCCTCGATCCTGACCAGTCGCCCAGTCCCTGCTGCTGAAAAACATCCCCACAGCATGATGCTGCCACCACCATGCTTCACCATAGGGATGGTGCCAGGTTTCCTCCAGAAGTGAGGCTTGGCATTCAGGCAAAGGAGTTTATTCTTGTTTCATCAGATCAGAGAATCTTGTTTCTCATGGTCTGATAGTCCTTTAGGTGCCATTTGGCAATCTCTAAGCAGGTTGTCGTGTTCCTTTTTACTGAGGAGTGGCTTTCTTCTGGCCACTCTACCATTAAGGCCTGATTGGTGGAGTGCTGCAGAGGTGCTTGTCCTTCTGGAAGGTTCCCCCATCTCCACAGAATAACTCTGGAGCTCTGTCAGAGTGACCACCGGGTTCTTGGTCACCTCTCTGACCAAGGCCAATCTCCCCCGATTGCTCAGTTGGCCGGGCGGCCAGCTAAAGGAAAAGTCTTGGTTGTTCCCAACGTCTTCCATTAAAGAATGATGGAGGCCACTGTGTTCTTGGGGACCTTCAATGCTGCAGAAATGTTTTGGTACCCCTCCTCAGATCTGTGCCTTGACATAATCCTGTCTCAGAGCTCTATGGACAATTCCTTCGACCTCATGGCTTGGTTTTTGCTCTGACATGCACTTTCAACTGTGGAACCTTATGTATACAGGTGTGTTCCTTTCCAAATCATGTCCAATCAATTTATTTTACCACAGGTGAACTCCAATAAAATTGTAGAAACATCTCAATGATGAACAATGGAAACAGGATGCACCTCAGCTCAATTTTGGGTGTCATAGTGAAAGGTCTGAATACTTAAGTAAATCATTTATCTCTGTTTTTATTTTTAATACGTTTGCAAAACTTTCATGGGGTACTTTTGTGTAGATTGATGCACAAGTCCTACCACCAAACATTATTACTATGCATTAAAACTATTTGAAATGGCATAAAACAATGACATGGCTGTCAATGGCAGCCTAAAGTGGTTGGTTTTCAAAATGGTACAGCTCTTTAACAGTTTAAGCTACTGCTACTACACCAACTGTAAAAAAGTCTTACAGATTTTCTGAATATTGCGTCGGGCCAAACACAGCCTTTTATCTGTTTATTTGTTTATTTGGATCCCCAAATCCCCTTTTGCAGAAGCAGCAGCTACTCTTCCCAAGGTCCACAAAAAAACACAAAACATGACAAGTAAGAAAACACTGATACACTGATAGACTAAGACAGTCACACAAATTTAAAATGCAACCAAATACAATGAATACAACAACAACAAAAATACACCAGCCGCAAGCTGCCAGTTGGGGAACACTGATACACTGTCAAGTTAGTTCAAACAGTATGACCGGGAGAGGTAAGTGAGGCTAAATGTAAAATTCGAGCCATTATGTGGCAGAAGAGGTAGGACAGCGAGCCTAACATGCTGACCACACCGCTCGCATTGCAAACTACATTTACACATACATGTTATTCAATCATTGCACCCACAGTGCTTCCGACGTCAACAAGCGTCTGCGTGGCCAGGTGCTAAAATAGAACTTGATTCTATTAGTGACACTTGATGCGCTGCAAGTGCCGCCTCTCCCATCTCCTTGGTTTTTTAGGACCATACACCCACGTGCCATCTCCTCATTGGTTTTTAGGAGCATATACCCATGTTGGTGATTGAAAGATGAACTGAGGTCCACACTCCAGTCCAGCTGGTAGCGGTAATGCACCTTAACGTTGGTTGTCAACCACCATATGAAAGTCCAAAGAAGAAGAAGCCTGAAGGAGGAAAGATTACTAGAAACGATTTACTAGAAACAGTTTACCCTTTTATCTGTGGATTAGTTGTCGGAGAAGAGGACCTTGTGCATTTCAGTTAAAACAACAACCCGATGTTTATATCCCAGGACAAATTATACATGTTTAATGCTTTTCGACCTGTCCCTTAATATAGTTGTTTCAGAGTATGTTTTGATATTTGAGCCTGCGTGTCCTTATCACGTCTGGTGTGGTTGGATAAAATCAACATGCGAGGGATGGCGCATGCAAACATCTGGTCAGTATGTAAGGGCCGGCATTTATATGCCCTCCAAAGATAGGTTGGTGGACCAAGATTCAAAAGTTGGATTAGGAGGGAAGAGGTGGGGTTTGCTCGGTTGCGCCTATGACATTGTACATTGAACTAATCATTACATCTGGTTGGCAAGCATGTGAATGGTTTGTGTACGGAGTGCATTATTGATGAAACAGTGAAGCATGTGTTGATGTATTGTTGTAAGTAGCAGTATGTGGAAGACATGGAACAATTGATGTATAGTGTTATGGAATATGGACGGGGTTGGTTTGTTAGAAGTTAGTAGGGTTATTTTTTAATTGTCTTAGTAGTTCACAATTAGAAAGGAGGGTTTAGTGGTTCTTAATTTTTGTTTCTTTATCCATTTAGTATGGAAACTCTGATTGACTACACACTCCAGTACAGTAGGTCGCAGCATTCACCTCTGTCTGTTTGTTGCTGCCATAATACCATAGAAGAAGAAGACCAGAAGTGGTTTTGCCATAGAAATAAGAATAAATAGAACACGCTTGGAAGCTCTAACCATGGCAATTAACTGGCCAACTCATGAGTCATAGGTACACTCCCAATGGCTGCCTGGTATTTTGATGCAATCATTTCCATGGTGTTTTGGAATGTTCTATAAACTGATGCTGGATTGCCTTGGTAATGTGGAATGTTCATTCAAATGATGCTAACTGATGTGGTCCATGCAATGGAATCTGTAAGGAATAATCACCAAGGGAATATGTGTTCTTTAAGCGATAATGCAAGAGAAGCCAGTGTTTGGAGGATATATTTCCACGGGTATTGTTAGCCCTGAGACAAAGTCAAGGGTCGGCAAACCATGCCAATATATCCTCCAAACACTGGCTTCTCTTGCATTATCACGTGAAAGTGCTGAAATTGTCATGTTAAAGTGCCAAAAAGTATGGCCATGTCTCAAGTGTCTCAACACAATCAACATGTAGTTGAAGAATCTGATGACGTACTGTATGGTGTAGAAATTGTGGTGGAAATCCCTTTGCCGAATTCCTGGAGTGCCCTGCTAGAGTAAATGAGTTTGAAGTTGCAAGGATCCGTGATGTGGAGCTGAGGAAGCAAAACAGTGGATGACCCTCAACAGGTTCAGAAAAGCACTCAATAGTTCAGGGATACTGTTACATTGATTGAAACAAAAGTGGATTTTGTGGAGTTTATTGCGCAGGTGATTAATTGTCCTAACCAAATAAACAAAAAGTCTAAGAAATTGGACAGAGTTGTAGGTGCGGCTGAAAGGTTTTTGGGTCTGCAGGAATTAGCCTTTCCTGCAGTCAATGACCCTCTTTGGCCTCATGGGTTGGAATGATATTAATATTTTTCATCATTTCATTATTAATAAAGATACTTTTTCTTAAACTGAGAAAAGTCTGGTGTTTCTAAGTAAATTAGTTTTGTTATATTTCAGTATTCTGTGATGTACAGTACCAGTCAAAAGTTTGGGCACACCTACTCATTCAAGGGCTTTTCAATATATTTGCCATTTTCAACATTGTAGAATAATAGTGAAGACATCAAAACTATGGAATTACACATATTTATTTATTTACATTTTTATTTCACCTTTATTTAACCAGGTAGGCCAGTTGAGAACAAGTTCTCATTGACAATGGTGACCTGGCCAAGATAAAGCAAAGCAGTGCGACCAAAACAACAACACAGAGTTACACATAAACAAACGTACAGTCAATAACACAATAGAAAAATCTATGCACAGTGTGTGCAAATGTAAAAGAGTAGGGAGGTTGGCAATATATAAGCCATAGAGGCGAAATAATTACAGTTTAGCATTAATACAGGAGTGATAGATGTGCAGATGAGGATGTGCAAGTAGAGATACTGGGGTGCAAAAGAGCAAGAGGGTAAGCAATAATATGGGGATGAGGTAGTTGGGTGTGCTATTTACAGATTGGCTGTGTATAGGTACAGTGATCTGTAAGCTGCTCTGACAGCTGATGCTTAACGTTAGCGAGGAAGCTATAAGACTCAAGCTTCAGTGATTTTTGCAATTCGTTCCAGTCATTTGGCAGCAGCGAACTGGAAGGAAAGGCGGACAAAGGAAGTGTTGGGGGATGACCAGTGCAATATACCTGCTGGATCGCGTGCCACGGGTGGTTATTGCTATGGTGACCAGTGAGCTGAGATAAGGCGGTGCTTTACCTAGCAAAGACTTATAGATGACCTGGAGCCAGTGGGTTTGGCGACGGATACGTAGTGATGGCCAGCCAACGAGAGCATACAGGTCACAGTGGTGGGTAGTATATGGGGCTTTGGTGACAAAATGAATGGCACTGTGAGTGACTACATCCAGTTTGCTGAGTAGAGTGTTGGGGCTATTTTGTAAATGACATTGCCAAAGTCAAGAACGGTAGGATAGTCAGTTTTGTGAGGGTATGTTTGGCACCTAGGTATTTGTAGTTGTCCACATATTCTAGGTCAGAACCGTCCAGAGTAGTGATGTTAGTCAGGCAGGAGGGTGTGTGCAGCAATCAGTTGAAGAGCATGCACATAGTTTTACTAGCATTTAAAAGCAGTTGGAGGCCACGGAAGGAGTGTTGTATGGTGTTGAAGCTTGTTTGGTGGTTTGTTAGCACAGTGTCCAAAGAAGGGCCAGATGTATACAGAATGGTGTCATCTGCGTAGAGGTGGATCCGAGAATCACCAACACCAAGAGCGACATCATTGATATATACAGAGAAAAGAGTCGGCCCGAGAATTGAACTCTGTGTCACCCCCATAGAGACTGCCAGAGGTCCAGACAACAGACCCTCCGATTTGACACACTGAACTCTATCTGAGAAGTAGATAGTGAACCAGGCAAGGCAGTCATTAGAGAAGCCAAGGCTGTTGAGTCTGCCGATAAGAATGTGGTGATTGACAGAGTCGAAACTCTTGGCCAGGTCAATGAAGACGGCTGCACAGTACTGTCTTTTATCGATGTCAGTTATGATATCGTTTAGGACCTTGAGCATGGCTGAGGTGCACCAATTACCAGCTCAGAAACCAGATTGCATAGTGGAGAAGGTACGGTGGGATTCAAAATGGTCAGTGATCTGTTTGTTAACTTGGCTTTCGAAGATTTTAGAAAGGCAGGGCAGGAATGATATAGGTTTATAACAGTTTGCGTCTAGAGTGTCACCCCCTTTGAAGAGGGCGATGACCGCGGCAGTTTTCCATTCTTTGGGGATTTCAGACGAAACGAAAGAGAGGTTGAATAGGCTAGCAAATAGGAGTTGCAAGAATTTCGGCAGACAATTTTAGAAAGAGATGGTCCAGATTGTCTAGCCTAGCTAATTTGTAGGGATCCAGATTTTGCAGCTCTTTCAGAACATCAGCTGTCTGGATTTGGGTGAAGGAGAAGCTGGGTGATCTTGGGCAAGTTGCTGCAGGGGGTGCTGAGATGTTGGCCGGGGTAGGGGTAGACAGGTGGAAAGCATGGCCAGCCGTGGAAAAATACTTATTGAAATGATCGATTATTGTAGATTTATTGGTGGTGACCGTGTTTCCTATCCTCAGTACAGTGGGCAGCTGGGAGGAGGTGCTCTTATTCTCCATGGACTTTACAGTGTCCCCAAACTTTTTGGAATTAGTGCAACAGGAAGCAAATTTCTGTTTGAAAAAGCTAGCCTTAGCTTTCCTAACTGACTGAGTATATTGGTTCCTGACTTCCCTGAAAAGTTGCATATCGCAGGGGCTATTTGATGCTAATGCAGAATGCCACAGGAATCATGTAGTAACCAAAAACGTGTTAAACACGTATATCCAAATATATTTTATGTTTGAGATTCTTCAAATTAGCCACCCTTTACCTTGATGACACTCTTGGCATTCTTTCAACCAGCTTCATGAGATAGTCAACTGGAATGCATTTCAATTAACAGGTGTCCAAAATACATTTGTGGAATTTCTTTCCTTCTTAATGTGTTTGAGCCAATCAGTTGTGTTGTGACAAGTTATGGGTGGTATACAGAAGATAGCCCTATTTGGTAAAATACCAAGTCCATATTATGGTAAGAACAGCAAATAAGCAAAGAGAAACAATAGTCCTGTGTTACTTTCAAGAACTTCTTCAATTGCAGTTGCAAAAACCATCAAGCAGTATGATGAAACTGGCTCTCATGAGGCAGGAAAGGAAGACCCAGAGTTACCTCTGCTGAAGAGGATAAGTTCATTGGAGTTACCAGCCTCAGAATTTGCAGCCCAAATAAATGCTTCACAGAGTTCAACTAAAGACACATCTCAACATCAACTGTTCAGAGGAGCCTGCGTGAATAAGGCCTTCATGGTCAAGTTGCTGCAAATAAACCACTACTAAAAGAAACCAATAATAAGAAGAGACTTGCTTGGGCCAAGAAACATGAGCAATAGACATGAGTCCAAATTTGAGATTTTTGGTTCCAACCGCCATGTCTTTGTGAGTAGGTGAACAGATGATCTCTACATGTGTGGTGCTTTGCTGGTGACACTGTCTGTGATGTTTTGTTTTTTTATTCAAGGCACACTAAACCAGCATGGCTACCACAGCATTATGCAGCGATACAACATCCCTTCTTGTTTGCTCTCATTGAGAATATAATTTGTTTTTCAACAGGACAATGACCCAACACACCTCCAGGCTATGTAAGGGCTATTTGACCAAGAAGGAGAGTGTTGGAGTGTTGCATCAGATGACCTGGCATACACAATCACCCGACCTCAACCCAATTTGAGATGGTTTGGGATGAGTTGGACCGCAGAGTGAAGGAATAGCATCCACCAAGTGCTTAGCGTATGTGGTAACTGTCTGCAAGAGTCTGCAAAGCTGTCATCAAGGCAAAGGTTGGGTACTTTAAAAATCTAAAATATATTTAGATTTTTTGAACACTTTTTTTGGTTACTACATGATTCCATGTGTTTTTTCATAGTTTTGATGTCTTCACTATTATTCTACAATGTAAAAACAGTAAAAAATTAAGAAAAACCCTTGAATGAGTAGGTGTGTGCAAACGTTTGACTGGTACTATATATAAAGTGTAATTTTGGGATGCAAACTCAAAATGTATCACTTTCAACTCAATATCTGACATGGTCCAGGTGTCATCTTTTTTTATGCCCATAACAAGTTGTGTGAGGTGTATACTTTAGTTTCAAAGTAGATTTGTTAAAGACTATCAAGAATTTCTCTGTGTGATTCTGATTTAGTCCACAGCAGTAAAATAGAGGTTTTCATTGGTGCAGTGAAATGTGCTGTTTTAGCAGGCAAAGCATTGCAGGAAATACTGAATTAAGATGTTCCCCCTGCCCAGTCCCCTGAACCTGTGTAGGGATTTTATTTGAACTTTGACCAAAGGAGTGGGATGGTTTTTTGATTTATCTGTTGTTTTTTGTACAAAAAATGACATTCCGCAATGGACATTTATTTTTAATACTGTTTACTACCCTACAGTAGGTGGTGGAAGGGACATTAGATGTGTGTGAACTCCATTATACCAGAGAAGAAGAAGAAGTAACATTTATTCTTGGAGTGGTTGATACACGTTGTTTAACATGAATGATTGAAGGAGGAAAGACTATTGGTTTAGCTTTTGTTTGATTAAGTTTTTCTACCGACTCATTCAAAATTTGGGTATGTGAGATATGCGGTGAGACCGTATGAACAAAAGTCATTTCAGTGTTGTAGTTGTAAAATGTTTGGACATGTGGTAAGTGTCTGCAGAAGAAACAAATATTTTGATGTTGAAAAGTCTGAGGAAGCACGGTGCTTTAATTGTAATGGGAGTCATGCTTCCGAGTTCCAGGAGTGTCCTGTTAGGATAAAAGAGGTTGCAGTAGCTAGGATCTGGGCTTTCCAACAGGTCTCCTATGTGGAGGCAGTGCAAATAGTGGAAGGAGCAAGTGGAAATGCACCACAGCCTGTAGTGGATGTCGTTCATTAGAGGGATTTTAACATACTAACAGTGAAGAAGGTAGACTTTGTTAAGTGATACATTGCACTAGACAAACGAATATATATATATATATATTTAAACTACAAATCATTGTGAAGCCAGCTAAGTATGTTTTTAGATGCTTTTTTGCCTTTCCATGCTAAACACAAAATCAAGATGTTTTCTGTCTTTTTGTGACTGATACTAACTCCAGAACGAATGTGACAGTAGATATGTTTCTATTATCTTGTCCTGTGATTTTTTTTTTGGTCTGCATTTAGAATTTGGTATTGAAAACAGATGTGATATTTGCCTGCTAGCATGCATGCGTTGCCATTTAACTATCTTGTGTCGATTAAAACAGCCGGACATTGTAACGTCACACCTAAAAAATAAAAAAATTGCGCAAAAGCCTACAGTGTCGAATTAAAATGTTGTGGTTGAAGTGTTTCCATTACCCATTTAGACAAATTGCGCTTTAATAAAATGTCGACATCCTGTATGCCCTCCCACGTATCTGTTTAATGTCTTAAGTAGCCAGCGAAAGCCAGCACGGATAGAATGTAATAATTTGCTAGTATTTGCCTTATTCTAATAATTCTCATGTGCTAACGTATCGCCATGGATCTAGCACAAATGTGCATACACTACCGGCTGCTTAGGCTAGTCCGTGCCATGGTGAAACGTGCACCCTTGTAGATCAGAAATAATTGGATGGTGAAATATGCCAGCCAACAAGCAAGGCGAAGCAATTCAGGAATTCTTGAAAGTCAGGACAATCCTTGTCCTATAGTTGAACAAATTAGATTTTGCAAGCAGTAAGCATTTAGAATTAAATATAGAGCTTATAGTTACATCATTTTTTATTCATTTTAAATGTATTTAACCTTTATTTAACTAGGTAAGTCAGTTAGGAACACATTCTTATTTAAAATGATGACCTACAGTCCTCATGAGGGGACATGGGCTGGGATTAAAAATAAAAATATAGGACAAAACACACATCACGACAAGAGAGACACATTTTTTGTTTACAAATATTGTAGTAAACAAGCTTATATTTTGGCTTCTGATGGGGTACGACAGTTGAACTAAGTTCATAAGGCATTTATAAGTCAAATTCTTCAAGAATCAACATAGAGTGGTTCTTCGTTTAAACGTTTTGAGCTTATGCCTCGACCGTTTATAGTAGATGGTGACAGATTCTGGTAAATTGCGTCATTCTGGCAATTCTGCATTCTGTGGCACCCCGCAAACGAAGAACCACTTGTATCATTGATTTATATGTCCAAAAATTAAGGTAGCAACTGCTGATTGATACTAAGGTAAGAGGGACAACGCTGATCCGAGAGCAGTGCTTCCTTTCTTCATTTCTTGGTAATTATGTAAGGGAGAAGGAGAGGCGAGAAGGATCGGAGGACCAATATGCGGCGTGGTAAGTGTCCATGGTTCTTTTAATGAGAAATACTACACATGAACACGACTGAAATAAAAAAACAATAAATGTGGAACAAACAAAACCCAAAACAGTACCGTGTGGTGAAAAAGACAGACACGGAAACAAACACCCACAAACAAACAGTGAAACCCAGGCTACCTAAGTATGATTCTCAATCAGAGACAACTAATGACACCTGCCTCTGATTGAGAACCATACTAGGCCGAAACATAGAAATCCCCAAATCATAGAAAAACAAACATAGACTGCCCACCCCAACTCACGCCCTGACCATACTAAATAATGACAAAAACAAAGGAAATAAAGGTCAGAACGTGACAAATTCGAGTTCCACAGTTGACAATTTAGTAGATTTTCTTAAATGTCTTCTTAGAGAATACCTATGGGAGAATGCTACATTTCTATACATCCTTCAAGAAAGAAAACTAGTTAGCGGATCGCGGTGCCATCTGCTGTCCATTAAATGGTAGGGAATGAAGTTCTCAAATGGTTTCTATCTGTATTATGGAGTATTGACAGAGAAATTAATATGGGAAAAATTCACTTAACATGCATTGCTGGCTCAAAAGCTAATATAGACGTCTATGAATGAGTGGTTACATTTCTCCACCCTCATCCCTAAGCTTTTTAGCTAAAACACTATTATTTCAATTAAGGCTTCTAGTTTTAAATCCCAAACCATGTCATTACAATTCTACTCATCACTGGGTTTCCCAAACTCGTTCTTCGAGACCCCAAGGGTTGCAAATTAAGGTTTTTGCCCAAGCACGACTCAGCTGATTCAAATGATCAACTAAGCATCAAGCTTTGAATCAGCTGTGTTGTATTAGGGCAAAAACCAAAATGTGCATGGTTGCATGGCTGCAAAGGCGAGGGACGCAAATGCCCCATGTGTGTGCGTGAATGTGTGTGCGGGCTTACACAAATGTTTCTATGTGTGTAGGTAGATGTTCGTGAAAGAGAACTCATACCAGACCACAAAACTTTACTTTGAAAGAAAAAAGTAGGAACATATGAAAATGTCAATGATTAATGTCAAGATATAAGGCCATGAGTTTGAAACCACATCCTCTCATGGGTACACATACTGTACACATGGCACAGCACGTTGCCCAGATAACTTTTTCCTAACAGACTTTTACTTTTACTTTACTATGAACAAAATAAACACCTAATGATGTTAGGGGGGGTGGAGCTGATAGCAAAATGTATCAATTATTATTTGGTTATCTTTGCTACCTAAGTTGACATTCATTATTTATAAAATTATTATCAACAAATTAGCAATATGTTTATAATTATAAAAGAGATGGCTACCACAAGTAGTAAGTAACAAAACTACATCTGAGATTTAGTTCCATGTTTATATTCTTTACAGTATTCAAAATAAAAATATTTAAAGTGTAGATATATGTGACAGCTTGGTTTTTGTGGGCATCAGCAGGTGCCAGTTTCACCTAACCAAAAAACAGAGACAGTAGGGGAGAGAGAGCGTGAGCGAGTGAGAGAGAGACACAGAGAGAGGGATAAAGAAAGAGCAGAGAGATCCACAAACTCAAGAGCATAAACAGTAACACAGGATATTTTGATGTCACTATGGTTACGAAAGCCAGCCCGCCACTCAATCTTAGTTCTCTATTTGTCACTATGTGTCACTCTGCTCTAAAAGCCTGGGGCAACGTGGTCTTTGCTGAACTCTGAGAGAACAATTATAGTCTCATGCCAAGGAGGAACTATCCTGCTTAACTCTCATACTTTGGGAGAATACAGAAATACAGTTGATTTTGGTAAGTCCACGTTTGTGGTTTGGTTTAATCAATTGTTGATTTTGTATGCATTCTCATTTATTCAACTTGATATTGACTTCAACTTGACAGCTAGAAGTGGGAAAGTATTGGGAAGCGAAATTCAAAATCAAACAATTGCTGCAAAACAAAAGTTGCAGTATTGAGAACTGTAAACTATGGTGGACAATATGTTTTTCTCATGTTCAATGTACAATCAATGAATCATTAGGTTCACATTATCAAACAACTTACGCAGCTCATACCAAAATAACGCTGTTGAATGACTGAGACCTGGCTGTTAAACCAGGCCAATTTATAACTTAATAATATAGACTTAGAAATGTACAACACCATTCCAAAGTCAACAACAGCCAATCAGCAGGTGGCTAACTTATTATGAAGCTGTATGATGACATGATTCACAATATAGCTCAAAAATCTAGAGGTTAAGATGCTTAAATTACTCATTCTAACGCCTGACTCTAATGCTGTGGCCACCGCACAATTATATATAGAACAACAAATTATAGGACCTCTACAGGGGCCACACTGTTTTTAACATGTTTTTACTTTAGACAAAAAGCTGTAGCATTTGTACAAAGGAAAAAATGAAAAAGTCTATTTAAAAAAAGACAAAAGACTTTTGACCTTGTGTGAAAGTTGTAACTGCAGTTCACAAAGAAATACCCAGAGCCCTTGGGTTTGGCTTTGTGTTAATGGGTCAGGAAACATATTTATTTTCCAGCCTGAGTCTGCTCTGTCAGATAGCAGTCTCATGTCTGGGCTGTGACCAGGGTCATGCATTTTGACTTTCCTAAAAAAGGATATGGTCTGGCTGGGTGCCTAGGGATGTAGACTTCCTAGTGTATGACTGACCTATAGGGATGTAGACTTCCTAGTGTGCAAGTGTCTTACAACACCAATATTTTTCTGTGACGTGACCACCGCAGCTGTGTGCTGTGAAAACCCCTTGTATTGTTTATAGACTTCAATCATGTTGACTCTGGCTGTACCCAAGTCAACTGCATGTGCTTTGTATAGATATTAATGGTAGATGGGTGAAATAAATATGCTAGCCTGCAATGGGAGTGAATGCATGTGTCAAATTTCTTCAAAGTAAGGTGTTACAAAACAATCATTGAAATGGGTCATTTAGCATGTTAAAAATATTGAACACATGCAAATGGATGAATGCATTTAGTGAAACTGGTCCAAATGTGCCTCTACACTGGAGTCTTCCCACTGTACATATGTTACAGCTAGGTTTTTTATTTTATTTTTTATTTTACCTTTATTTAACCAGGCAAGTCAGTTAAGAACACATTCTTATTTTCAATGACGGCCTGGGAACAGTGGGTTAACTGCCTGTTCAGGGGCAGAACGACAGATTTGTACCTTGTCAGCTCGGGGGTTTGAACTCGCAACCTTCCGGTTACTAGTCCAACGCTCTAACCACTAGGCTACCCTGCCGCCCCAGGTGGCAATAGAGTTGATATTTTCACATGTGACAATACTGATTCCTATACCTTATGAGCAGACGCAATGACCTGATATATTTTGGGAAATAAGAATAGGTCAATTGGTTTTAAGTGATAAGCAGAATATCAAAATACCATTTTAATCCAAATTATAGTAACACTTCTTAAAAACTATCAGAAATATGCATTAATACATGATTTATAAACTGCCAACAAATATATTTGTAAACATTTATAAATATGTATATACAATCCTTCCATTCTATGAGCAACATTTACAATAATGTATAAAGCATTACATAAACATTTATTAAAGCCACTTTGATGTAAAGTCCCCAGTACCGGTTCCGATCGACATTAATATAAATCTCTTATAAATCGATCTGTGGACATGTAGATCAAAATGGCTTGCATCGAGCGGTAGCCTTGATTCTCACGGACATAGGAGTATGTCTCGTTTGCCTGTGTGAAGCAGGATGTGAAATCTGACACCACTTGAAGCTGGCATGTCCCTCCTACCATTTCATTCTCTCTTCCGGCTATCCATCATTTCCTAGCTGAACCCTACATCACAGCCGTAGGAGAGTTGCTGTAGCATATTCAGAGCTCAATTTATAGGCAGTAATTTTAAATAATTCATCGATTTGAAACACAAATCACTTTCTGTTTGTCATAGACGGACAACATTAATATGAGATGAAAGATGAGTTCCTAACGAGTTCAAGAAGCCAAGTTGGAGCTCTGTGAGACGTCCACAGCGATGGGGGCAGACGTTTTAATTAAGAGAGACCTTTAGAAAATATGCACATTTTCTTTAATACTAAGTATAAGAATATGTATTTTACATTTATAAGGAAAGTGAAATCTTATAGTTAGTCGTTTTATAAATTAATTATTCCATATTTAGAAAAAATATAAGTCGTTTCAAGCCTTATTCATACATCATTTAAAATACTTCATATTTTCATTATATTTGTACTGTTTATTTGAGTCAACACTGTTGAGTTTGTGTCCTCAACAGTGAATATACCTCACCAATTTATAAAAAAATTTACCAGAAAGGTGAGATTTAAACCTTTCTCTGAGTATGCAGGATTACTAGTTATTGTTTATGGCCCTCTCATGATAAATAATTACTTTTGGGGATTACGTAGATTACATTTCTGATTACATTTAGTAACATTTAAGAGGTTTTTAAAGCTTATTCAATACAGTTATTATCAAGTGTTACAGATATGACTTATGTAGAAAGCAGCTATCTCCTTCAGACCTTTGAGGTCAGTATCCAAACACATTGAGAAAGAATAGTTTTACTTCCTTACTGAAAGCAGAATTTCCCATTATAGATACCCATCTGATCCGTTCATGCAAAATCATACTTAGAGTAACAAGTTCCATAGCTGTGACTTCAAATCATGCTCTAAATAGGGGACAGGCCACAAGAAGTGCCAAGCAGTAGGATGTCATTTTCACATTACTACAAGCCAAATCCTTCTCACTAGCTAAGTTTCCAACCAATTGGTGACACATTTTTATGCAAATATTCAAAAATCTGTATTAAGAAAATATGCAAATGTTCCCACCAGTGGTGTTTCCACCAAACAGACTTGACATAGTGCACACAAAATGTATGTTTTCATGTACCGAATAAAAACAAACAGTTTTGTCACAAAAACTGTTGTAAAAAAGCAAATGTGCCTAATCTGGTCTTGGCATGTGCGCTCTAGACAACAGCTTGAAGATACAGTGTGGGTAAACTGTGTGGTTAGGCTAGTCTACATGATTATGGATAAGAGCCAGAATAATTTTATTTGTCAAACGGCAGTCAAGCATCGATCATCATTTCACCAGAATAAGACCCTCTATTTATTGGATATATATTTAAGGAGCGTCAAGATCACTGTGCACCAATGGAGGCTGCTGAGGGGACGGCTCATAATAATGCCTGGAACGGCACGAATGGAATATCATCAAACACATGGAAGTGTTTGATGTTGTTGATACCTTTCTACCAATTCCGCTCGAGCCATTACCATTTGCCTGTCCTCCCCAATTAAGGTGCCACCAAAGTCCTGTGCTATGCACTTTCACCACCCTGTGAAGTTCATCACAACTTATTTCATCTGTAGCCTAATTAACTGTGTGTTCCTCCGTATCATCGTGTGACTCCAAGTTAACTTCGAAATGATGTTTATTTTTTTATTTTTTTTATCAATAATTGCATTCTTTCTGGCATAATTCATTTCACTGACAAAAAAAGATCCCACCATGTCAAACAAACAAATTATCTGCCTGCATTTATATAATTGTACCGAAACAAACTTCCTGTTTTCATCCCAGATTTTGTGCTTTTTATTCATATAAAAACTGTGGATGGAAACATGCTTATTATAGACATGAATTTATACAGGATATAATTATGTGTACCTATACATCTATATCCATCAGAGGAGGATGGTGGGAGAAGCTATAGGAAGACAGGCTCATTGTAATGGCTGGAATTAAATAAATTGAACGGTATCAACCAAATCAATCATATGGAAATCACATGTTTAACTATGTTCCATTCATTTTGTTCCAGCCATTACAATGAGCCTGTCCTTCTATAGCTCCTCCCACAAGCCTCCTCTGATATTCATACAGTCAATAGTCATGTGTAAATCTAAATGCAAACAATGTTTCTTCTTTTTACGGCTATAGCTAGCTTCACAATAGCCACTAGCCCAATGATGGAGGTGATGAGGACCTCCAGCCATGCAAACCCAACCCCTACCCCCACCCTCAATGACTCAAACACCTGCACGACACTGTATGACCACCTGGAGTACGCCCGAGTCCTCATGCCCCTCTTCTACAGCATCGTCTTCTCCGTGGGGTTGCTGGGCAACGCCCTGGCGCTGCATGTCATCCGGCCCAACCTAAAGAAGATGAACTCCACCACGCTCTACTCCGCCAACCTGGTCATCTCTGACATCCTGTTCACACTGTCACTACCATTACGGATAATCTACTACGCCCTGGGCTTCCACTGGCCTCTGGGGGAGTCCCTGTGTAAGATCACAGGGCTGATCTTCTACATCAACACGTATGCCGGGGTCAACTTTATGACCTGCCTCAGTGTGGACCGATTCATTGCTGTGGTCTTGCCGCTCCGGTTCGCACGCTTCCGGAAGGTCTCCAATGTCCGGTTCATCTGCGTTGGGGTGTGGTTGCTGGTCTTAATGCAAACTTTGCCCCTCCTCTCCATGCCCATGACTAATGTGGAGTCTGATGGCTTCATCACTTGTATGGAGTATCCTAACTTTGAACAGGTGCCCAACATCGCCTACATGCTGATCGGCGCCGTGTTCCTAGGCTATGGAGTCCCCGTGGTGACTATCTTATTGTGCTACTCCATACTGTGCTGTAAACTCCGCCTCTCTGCAAAGACCAATCACTTAACAGACAAGTCGGGGCGCAGCCGCAAAGCCGTTGGGGTGATCTGCTGCGTCTCCCTGGTGTTTGTGGTGTGTTTCAGCCCCTACCACATCAACCTCCTCCAATACATGATCCGAAAGCTGATCTATGAAACAGACTGTGCTGAACTCACTGCCTTCCAGATCTCCTTACACTTCACTGTTTGTCTGATGAACCTTAACTCCTGCCTGGATCCATTTATCTACTTCTTTGCCTGTAAGGGTTACAAGAGGAAGGTGCTGAAGATCCTGAAGAGGCAGGTGAGCGTGTCCTTCTCCAGCGCAGTACGGACATCGCCCGAGGGTTCATCCAGAGATGTCGTAGATGGTAAGAAGATCCACCTCAACAGCACTAGATACGAACAGTGTGTCCAACAGAATGGCCAAAGGTGAGTGACAACCAATCAACAGACCGGTGAGTCAAAGACCAACCAACAGATCGGAGAGCCATCAACCAGAAAACAGACCAGCCAACAGACCGGTGAGCCCACGACCAGCCAACAAACCTTTGAGCCAGCGACCAGCTGACAGACTGGTTAGTCAATGACCAGGAAACAGACTGGTATGCAAACAACCAGCAAACTATTTGAATAACATACTATATGTTATTATTTTGAAAAACACATGATATGTTATGATTTCTAGCTAGGTGTCTAATGTTAGCTAGGTGGCTAATGTTAGCTACTGTAGGCTAAGGGTTAAGGTTAGGGGTTAAGGTTAGGGTTACATTTAGGAGTTAGGTTAAAGGGTTCAGGTTAGGGGAAGGGTTAGCTACCATGCTAAGTAGTTGCAAAGTAGCTAAAAAGTAGTAAGTAGTTGAAAGTTGCTAATTAGCTAAAATGCTTATCCGTTGTCCATGATGAGATTTGAACTCGCAACCTTTTGATTGTTAGACATTTACGTCAGTAAATTGCAAGAGGATGTCTGAGGAGATAGACTGAACTATAACTGTATAACTGATTAACAGTTTAAAGAGGTATCTCACGTCCTCTGGAAATAGAGCCACTTAGGACAGCCAAGGTAACAAACTGTTTCTGCCTCTTGCCAATACAGTAGTGCTGAGTGATTCACCGTAAAAAAAAATATCCCTTGTTTACCAACATCCTTTCAATTATTTGAATTCCATATAGTTCTGCTTTTTTTGTGAGCTCAACGTGCTGTTTCTCTAGAGAGAAATTCAATCATTAATGAGAGAAACGTTGTCAATGGGCGCATTTGAGCGGATCACTTTTGTCAAGTCGATGACCATTGTTGCGCCTACGTGTCGACTGCATATACTTTACAAACTACCATGACTTCAGTCTGCAGCCATCACCTGCATTGTGGGAGGATCTATTGTCATTGACTCACACAAACGTGACCAAAGACATGATTGAAATAGGAACAAATTTTGATACGATTCATGTATACAGTTGAGTAATTCAAATGAATTTGATATTTGAGGCTGTTTCTCACTGATTGCAGTTTATAATTGTTGAAATAAACATGGCTCCAATCCCCAGAACACACACTCACAAAGAAAAACTTTTATTAACAATGGCAGCACTGCCATGTTGATCTGAGCCTTGCTGTTGGAAAACCACATTAGTGTCTGACTTTGGTTGTCACAGATGCACCTCCTCCGACCACTCCTCAACTTTCGTCAACAGTCGGTTGCTTTCGCTTTACCCCTTAAACACACCTAATAACTATGTGGGACGCCAGGCAAATATTCAACCTAGTTCAGCACAGAACTGTGGTAATTAACTACAATTACCATAATCCATTGCGCATGTTCTTCCCAGTCCCGGACAGAGGAGGATACACATAGACCAGAAGGATAGAGACAGTTCGTGAGGTAGCTCTACCCAATTGATAGTTGTAGTAGTTGGTAATAAGCAGTCTTGAAAGTATGTCTTATCTACTTTCAACAACTAATTCAATTATTTTGTCAGCCAGCTAGTTACTCACCTAGCTAAAAAGGATGACTTGTTCAATGGGATGCACAGAGATAACTTTAGATGGATGTCTGGCTGACAGGCTGGCTGGCTGCTACTGCCTGAGCAGAGATGAGATGATGACTTTAAGGAATGAAAAATAATAAAGTAATTAAATAAAAACGAAGTAATATACACAACTGAAATATTTTATTAAAGTAAAGTTATGGTTAATAATGATGGCAGTAACGGGCTACCAAATTACCATCATGGTAGTTAACTATATTATTAACAATTTTGTTCTGTGTTGTTACAGCATTCAACCCACTGTCAGTGTCAGGAAAAAAAGGCAGGCGATGGCATCAAAAATATTTTAATGTCATTATTTATAAATGCATTTAATGTTTAATAAAAGGGATTGGTTAAAAAAATTATCTCAAATAACACTTATCGCTCTGCACTACAATACAGTGACACGTTTTTTGCCTCTTGCAAATATAGTGACAACTTGATCAAAAGCAGAAACACAATGAGCATATAAGGACAAAATTAGACAGCATGGACACAGGCATGAAAATATGTCCCAAAATGGACAGCTGAATATTACTTCATAGTTTCAGAGACTCAGACTATAGAATAGAAAGCTTTGGAACATCACAATGCTGAGGAATGAAAAATAAGACAATGTTGATTATACTTTTTGTGTATACACTTCCTGCATTATTCTTCAATTTACCTTTTGATTATTGACAAATGTAAAATATGTCAACACCATGTACTAAATGTAACTATGTCCCTCAATTCATTTTATCAGAGTCAATGACATCCATATTTTTTTTACCAAGTGGATCACATTTTTTTATTCCTTTGTTCACAATAAGGGTTCCCCTCTGTTTTTGATTAATGTGATGACATGTGTTGATATCAAACCATTTAATTTTGAATAAAAAAGAAATGGAAATAAATAATATCTTGTCTGCTTTTGAGGTGTTCAAGATCATGTGGTATTCCTCAGAAAGATACAATGAATGTCCATCCATATCAGTAATGTTGATCAGACTCCACTGTAGGCCAACACTGCTTGCCAGACACAACCGCAGTAACTTATCTGAGCCTCAAGAGGGCAGTGTTATATAGAAAGAGAAAGATAATACAGTAGAACATTTACAGTTGAAGTCGGAAGTTTACATACACCTTAGACTCAGTGTTTCACAATTCCTGACATTTAATCAAAGTAAAAATTCCCTGTCTTAGGTTAGTTAGGATCACCACTTTATTTTAAAAATGTGAAACGTCAGAATAATAGTAGAGAGAATGATTTATTTCAGCTTTTATTTCTTTCATCACATTCCCAGTGGGTCAGAAGTTTACATACACTCAATTAGTATTTGGTAGCATTGCCTTTAAATTGTTTAACTTGGGTCAAACGTTCTGGGTAGCCTTCCACAAGCTTCCCACAATAAGTTGGGTGAATTTTGGCCCATTCCTCCTGACAGAGATGGTGTAACTGAGTCAGGTTTGTAGGCCTCCTTGCTTCTTCCGTTCTGCCCACACATTTTCTATAGGATTGAGGTAAGGGCTTTATGATTGCCACTACAATACCTTGACTTTGTTGTCCTTAAGCCATTTTGCCACAACTTTGGAAGTATGCTTGGGGTCATTGTCTTTTTGGAAGACCCATTTGCGACGAAGCTTTAACTTGACTGATGTCTTGAGATGTTGCTTCAATACATCCGCATAATTTTCCTTCTCTATTTTGTGAAGTGCACCAGTCCCTCCTGCAGCAAAGCAATGACACAAAATGATGCTGCCACCCCTGTGCTTCACAGTTGCAAACCTTAGTTTGGCTTTTTTATGGATGGTCTTGGAGCAGTGGCTTCTTCCTTGCTGAGCTGTTTCCTCCAGCATCTTCACAAGGTCCTTTGCTGTTGTTGTGGGATTGATTTGCACTTTTCGCACCAAAGTATGTTCATCTCTAGGAGACAGAACGCGTCTCCTTCCTGAGCGGTATGACGGCTGTGTGGTCCCATGGTGTTTATACTTGAGCACTATTGTTTGTACAGATGAACGTGGTACCTTCAGGCGTTTGGAAATTGCTCCCAAAGATGAACCAGACTGTTGGAGGTCTACAATTAGTTTTCTGAGGTCTTGGCTGGTTTCTTTTGATTTTCCCATAATGTCAAACAAAGAGGCACTTGGTTTGAAGGTAGGCCTTGAAATACATCCACAGGTACACCTCAAATTGACTCACATTATGTAAATTAGCCTATCAGAATGTTCTAAAGCCATGACATCATTTTCTGGAATTTTCCAAGCTATTTAAAGGCACAGTCAAATTAGTGTATATAAACTTCTGACCCAGTGGAATTGTGATGCAGTGAATTTTAAGTGAAATAATCTGTCTGTCAACAACTGTTGGAAACATTTCTTGTGTTATGCACAAAGTAGATGTCCTAACCGACTTTCCAAAACTGTAGTTTGTTAACAAGAAATTTGTGAAGTGATTGAAAAACAGTTTTAATGACTCCAACCTAAGTGTATGTAAACTTCCGACTTCAATTGTACTTTTGACGTAGATTGGTTGCTTTATAACATGAATGTGTCCTTTATTCACTGGATGCTTGTTTGTAAAGTAGTTTGTAAAATAGCAGGGGCACATGCCTAAAAAAGTTGAGGGTATGTTTTATTAGTTTGGGACAACCAAACCTAACCCAGCCCACATAGGCCTACATAAGCCTGTCCAACAATACATTTACACTAAGTAAATTAGCCTATATTGTTGTTTTCTCAGGGTGCTGTATGGAATGATATTAATGCCACCACAAATTGAATCTGGATTTAATAATTTTGAATTTGTATGACTGAATTGAATTCTCTAATACACATAGCGCTGGACTCCATAGGAGTATGCTCATAGCAGGTATATATTATATATTATATTATAGACCAGAACAATTTCTGGTGAACATTTAACAGCCTGACTCCAAGCTAAACGAAGCAGTGACGGAAACACAGACATGATGCCAACCACATGATGGCTGTCACAGGAAGAGACACAGACTGTTGTCAACAACATATTGGTAAGAACACAACACACCATCTGGTATAGACAGACTGAAGAAAAGAGTGATTTGCAACTTTATTTCTGAAGATTTACCTCAGAAGCAAAGCATCGCTAACAAATTAATGAATACTATTTAACTGACTAATTTATATAGTTTATATGACTGTATTTACTATTTCTAGGCATTCTAATCCACACTCAATGCATAAGGGGTATCATATTGGCCCTACTCTGGATTGAGACGACACCCTTGACATTATCAATATCAGTACCTCACTCTAACCAGATTACAAGCTAACCCACTAATCATACAAATTATGCAACAAATTTAACCTTTAAAGGCAGCAGCCACATGGTGCATTGTAGTCTTCTATTGAGTAGAGAAAATATCAGATAGTGTGGGAAATTCTTATAGATGTTTATCCCCATTGTGTCTCAAATCCTCAGTGATGAACATGGTGATCTGTGATGATAATGGAAAAGAAAAGTCCGCAAGGAGAGAAGAATGATTTTCTGTTAACATAAAATAAAGTTAGCTTTCATGACCCTCAAGGGTTCTGATTTACAGTGTACACTTTGTAATCCGCGTAAGCTTGATCTGAAAAATATGAAATGTGCCTTCTTTTCACACACACACGCACACACAATTCCATGCTATGCATTCATGCCCCAGTCCATCATTGACCTTGAGTCATCTCACTCACAGTTTGCATCCATTAAAAAGCTGTGGCTGTGTAAAAATCATCTCCCACCGTCAGTGTGAAATGTCTATTACCACCCGATCTTATTTCCTGTTTATATGGCGACTACCTCAACATACTGTTTTTAATTACTTCTCTCCGGCAGCAGATGTTTCTGGCAGCAACCTGCTGTGGATTACTCCCACGAGAGCTAATGCGCTATGACGGACCCCACTTTTCCAATCAATAACTTGCCCTAAAACTGCCATCTTCACTGCCAAATACAATACCCAATTCTAATCACACATAAGTTTCTTTAAGGGAGTTTAATTGCAGATTGTAGCTGTAGACCTTTCTGGTGTTCTCTGATAAAGAAATAAGAGACCTGCACACGTAGCAATAATATGCGGGTATATCATCTCTTTAAACTTTTTGTTATTTAAAGTTTGGGTGGTGCGTATCACTTTCTTGTGTCTCTTCCATAGTTAACTACTATATCAACAATGAAAACGATACAACACAGGAAGTGAGGGCCGCTTTACACTATCTCTGTCATGTACTGTCATGTTGTGTCTTGTTTCTGTCCTTTCCCTTCACCCTGTCTCCCTCTGCTGGTCGTTGTTAGGTTACCTTTTCTCCCCCTCTTTCCCCCAGCTGTGCCTTGTCTCCTCCTAACTACCTCGTCACCCCTTTTCCCACCTGTTCCCTTTTTCCCTCTGATTAGTCCTCTATATCTCTCTCTGTTTCTGCTCCTGTCTTTGTCGGATTCTTGTTTGTGTTGTTCATGCCTGAACCAGACTATCGTCATGTTTGCTGCAACCTTGTCCTGTCCTGTCGGAACCTGCCGGTCCATCTGAGCCTACGTTTTGTTTTGTTATTAAAGAAGCTCTGTTTACGTTAATTCGCTTTTGGGTCCTCATTCACGCACCGTAACAATCTCACTGTGGTCAACCAAGAAAACGGTCCTTCTGAAATAACACTGTGTATTCACTTCGTCTTATGTGTATTGAGCTCGACGCTCAGAGAGAGAGAATGAAAGAGTAACATGGCTACAAGTCACATTGCATCGCAAGTCCCTTGAAGTGTTGGTGAGGTCTCTGGTAGAATGCTGAGATTGAGAGCAAGGACATAATAAAAATAAATGAGACAAGTAGGTGCCCTTTTACTGAGCTGCCAGTGCTAAATCGATCTAGATAATCTCTTCTGAAGAAATGCACTACCATAGATTTATTTTTTATTTTTTTTTGGGGGGGGGGGGGGGGGGGGGGGGTGTATGTTTTAAATAGATAGAGAGAACAAACTCAGCAAAAAAATTAACGTCCCTTTTTTAGGACCATGCCTGTCAAAGATAATTTGCAAAAATCCAAATAACTTCACAGATCTTCATTGTAAAGGGTTTAAATACTTGTTCAATGAACCATAAACAATTCATGAACATGCACCTGTGGAACGGTTTACAGTTTACAGACGGTAGGCAATTAAAGTCACAGTTATGAAAACTTAGGACACTAAAGAGGCCTTTCTACTGACTCTGAAAAACACACAAAAAAATATCAACTGCCGAGTTACACCAGGAACGCACAATCCTTCCATCAGTGCTCAGACTGTCCGGATTAGACTGAGAGAGGCTGGACTGAGGGCTTGTAGGCTTGTTGTAGTAAGGCAGGTCCTCACCAGACATCACCAGGCAACATCGTCACCTATGGGCACAAACCCACCATCACTGGACCAGACAGAACTAGCAAAAAGTGCTCTTCACTGACGATTTGTGGTTTTGTCTCACGCGGGGTGGTTGGATTCGCGTTTATCATCAAAGGAATGAACGTTACACTGAGGCATGTACTCTGGAGAGGAATCGATTTGGAGGTGGAGGGTCCGTCATGGTCTGGGGCGGTGTGTCACAGCATCATCGGACTGAGCTTGTTGTCATTGCAGGAAATCTCAACGCTGTGCGTTACAGGGAAGACAACCTCCTCCCTCATGTGGTACCTTTCCTGCAGGCTCATCCTGACATGACCCTCCAGCATGACAATGCCACCAGCCATACTGCTTGTTCTGTGCATGATTTCCTGCAAGGCAGAAATGTCAGTGTTCTGCCATGGCCAGCGAAGAGCCCGGATCTCAATACCATTGAGCACGTCTGGAACCTGTTGAATCGGAGGGTGAGGGCTAGGACCATTCCCCCCAGAAATGTCAGAGAACTTGCAGGTCCCTTGGTGGAAGTGTGGGGTAACATCTCACAGCAAGAACTGGCAAATCTGGTGCAGTCCATGAGGAGGAAATGCACTGCAGTGCTTAATGCATCTGTTGGCCACACCAAATACTGACTGTTACTTTTGATTTTGACCCTCCCTTTGTTCAGGGACACATTATTCAATTTCTGTTAGTCACATGTCTGTGGAACTTGTTCAGTTATGTCTCAGTTGTTGAATCTTGTTATGTTCATACAAATATCTACACATGTTAAGTTTGCTGAAAATATACGCAGTTGACAGTGAGTGGACATTTCTTTTTTTGCTGAATTTATTGGTTGATCAAACAAATCTTATTTGAAGAAGCATCTATTTTGTCTGAGTTATCTCAGGTTAGAACACACTGAGCTAGATCTTGATACATACAGTGCATTCGGAAAGTATTCAGACCCCTTCACTTTTTCCACATTTTGTTACATAATGCCTTATTCTGAAGTTTATTAAATTAATATTTTCACTTAACAATCTACACATAATACCCCATAATGACAAAATAACTCAGACCCTTTACTATGAGACTCAAAATTGAGTTCAGGTGCATCCTGTTTCCATTGATCATCCTTGAGATGATTCGACAACTTGATTGGAGTCCACCTATGGGAAATTCAATTGATTGGACGTCATTTGCAAAGGGACACACCTGTCTATTTAAGGTCCCACAGTTAACAGTGCATGTCATAGCAATGACCAATGATGTCGAAGGAATTGTCCATAGTGCTCCGAGACAAGATTGTGATGAGGCACAGATCTGGGGAAGGGTACCAAAAAATGTCTGCAGCATTGAAGGTCCCCATGAACGGAGTAGCCTCCTTCATTCTTAAATGGAAGAAGTTTGTAATCACCAAGACTCTTCCTATAGCTGGCCGCCCGGTAAACTGAGCAATCGGGGGAGAAGGGCCTTGGCCAGGGAGGTGACCAAGAACCCAATGGTCACTCTGACAGAGCTCCAGAGTTCCTCTGTGGAGATGGGAGAAATTTCCAGAAGGGTAAACATCTCTGCAGCAGTCCACCAATCGGGCCTTTCTGGTAGATTGGCCAGACGGAAGCTCTCCTCAATAAAAGGCACATGACAGCCACTTAGAGTTTACCAAAACTGTGGGAGTGTTTTTCAGCGGCAGGGACTGGGGGGGACTAGACATTAGAGAAATATGAACGGAGCAAAGTACAGAGAAATCCTTGATGAAAACCTGCTCAAGAGCGCTCAGGACCTCAGACTGGGGCTAAGGTTCACCTTCTAACAGGACAATGACCTAAGAATACAGCCAAGACATTAGTGGCTTCGGGAAAAGTCTCTGAATGTCCTTGAGTGGCCCAGCCAGAGCCCAGACTTTAACCCAATCAAACATCTCTGGGTAGACCTGAAAATAGCTGTAAAGGGATGCTCCCCATCCAACCTGACAGAGCTTGAAAGGATCTTCAGAGAAGAATGGGAGAAACTCCACAAATACAGGTGTGCCAAGCTTGTAGTGTCATACTCGAGGACTCGAGGCTGTAATGACTGCCAAAGGTGCTTCAACAAAGTAAAGGGTCTGAATACTTATGAAACTGTGATATTTCAGTTTGGTGTTTTTAATAAATTTGCTAAACAAAATAACCTGTTTTTGCTATGTCATTATGGGGTATTGTGTGTAGATTGATGAGGGGGGAAAACATATTTTATCAGTTTTCGAATAAGGCTGTAACATAACAAAATGTGGAAAAAGTGAAGAGGTCTGAATCTGTTATAATTATAGTCATTACAATCAGACTTTTGGACCTGTATAACAGTTATACTAATCTTTTCACACTCCACACCACCTCAATTTACAGATCTATCCAACAAGTTTACAGTGAATAGTCACCAAAGGTTTTCCAGTCAAGACAATCAAAAGACTGTTTCTCTTGTAAGCTTCTCACTAGCCATGAATGGCTGAGATAATGAGTGTGCTGGACATGCCGAGAGAGGAGTTTGGATTGGTCTGCCATATTGAAGGCTTCTGTCTATTTGAGCTCATCACTCTGTGTTGGTAATCTTCAAACTAAGGGCAACCATGGCATGGCATTCCTGACAGGGAGACGCATCCATCATGCATGATTATGTATACAGGTAAGATGGTCTAGCGTTAGCTAGCTACATTTTCAGATAACACGTTTCTAATTTTGACAGAAAGTGGATTCATTTCAAGCTAAAATGTACTGTTAGCTAGCTAGCTAATGTTAGCTGGCTGGCTCCCTAGCTGATGTTATTATTTGTTTCCCAGAGCTGTTTGCTTTTCTAGTAAGTGCCTAATGATAGCTAGCTAACATTGAACCTGGTTGGTTAGCTCCCAGCATGTTCATGCAGTGTAGTAACGACATGATTTGGCACTATGTTCATTGTTGTTTAACTAGCTAACTTTAGCTGTCTGGCTCGTTAGCTAACGTTACGTGACGTGTGTGATCTTAAATGCTGTTTACCTTGCTAGGTTCATTGTTTACCTAGCTAGCTAGCTATATGTCTTAAGCTAAAGTGTACTGTTAACTAGGTAACAAACGTTAGCTTGCTTGCTCCCTAGCGAACGTTATTATTAGTTTCCCAGAGCTGTTTGCTTTTCTAGTTAGAACCTAATGTTAAGTATTGTTGGCACTTTGTTCATTGTTGGCACTTTGTTTTTTGATGACACAACTTCATTGTTGTGTAACTAGCTAACATTACGTGACGTGTGTACAACACCCATTGAATATGGCCGGTGTCAGTAAAAAGTCTGCAAAAAAGCAGAATGAAATTGTTGCCAGAAGAGCTGGTTAGGCTGTTTTCATGTTATTCAGAGGTAAACAACTCATCGGCCAGAGCGCCAAGTGTGCACTCTGAGAATGAAACGAGTTGGGTGGGGCTTGAGCTTAAGAGGGTGTGAATGATGCTGAATGGGTGTAGACAAAGAAGAGCTCTTCACTAGATACCAAAACATTCAGAGGCGATTTTTCTCAAAAGTGAGTTTACAAGTTGATCATTTTTCAAAGCGGAATTACTTTCCCATTTTTCCTCAAATGCAGTGTATGATATAGAATTTTGTAGCTCTGAGTCTCCACTTTTATCCAATGAAAAAAACACATTTCACATTTTGCTACATAAGACCGAATCTAGGTGGTGAGTCACATATACAATACCAGTCAAAAGTTTGGACGCATCTATTCATTCAAGGGTTTATCTTTATTTATGCTATTTTCTACATTGTAGCATAATAGTGAAGACACCCAAACTATTAAATAATACATATAGAATCATGTAGTAACCAAAAAAGTGTTAAATAAATCAAAATATTTGTTATATTTCAGATTCTTCAAAGTAGCCACCCTTTGCCATGATGACAACTTTGCATATTCCTGGTATTCTCTCAACCAGCTTCATGAGGTAGTCACCTGGAATGCATTTCAATTAACATGTGTGCATTGATAAAAGTTCATTTGTGAAACTTATTTCCTTCTTAATGCTTTTAAGCCAGTCAGTTGTGTTGTGACAAGGTAGGGGTGGTATACAGAAGATAGCCCTATTTGGTAAAAGACCAAGTCCATATTATGGCAAGAACAGCTCAAATAAGCAAAGAGAAATGACAGTCCATCATTACTTTAAGACATGAAGGTCAGTTAATACGGAAACATTTCAATAAATGTGGAAGTTTCTTCAAGAGCAGTCGCAAAAACCATCAAGCACTACAATGAAACTGGCTCTCATGAGGACCGCCACAGGAAAGGAAGACCCAGAGTTACCTCTGGTGCAGAGAATAAGTTCATTACAGTTACCAGCCTCAGAAATTGCAGCTGAAATAAATGCTTCACATAGTTCAAGTAACAGACACATGTCAACATCAGCTGTTCAGAGGAGACTGATTGAATCAGGCCTTCATGGTCGAATTGCTGCAAAGAAACCACTACAAAAGGACACCAGTAAGAATAAGAGACTTGCTTGGGCCAAGTAACACCAGAAATGGACATTACACCGGTGGAATCTTTCCTTTGGTCTGATGAGTCCAAATTATAGATTTTTGGTTCCAACTGACGTGTTTTTGTGAGATGCAGAGTAGATGAACGGATGATCTCCTCATGTGTTGTTTCCACAGTGAAGCATGGAGGAGGAGGTGTAATGGTATAAAGGGGTGCTTTGCTGGTGACACTGTCAGTGATTTATTTAGAATTCATGGCACACTTAGCCAGCATGGCTACAACAGCATTCTGCAGCACTACACCATCCCATCTGGTTTGTGTCTATTTGGACGATCATTTGTTTTTCAACAGGACAATGACCCAGCAAACCTCCAGGCTGTGAAGGGGTATTTGACCAAGAAGGAGAGTGATGGAGTGCTGCACCAGATGACCTGGCATCTTCAATCACCCGACCTCAACCCAATTGAGATGGTTTTGGATGAGTTGGACCGCAGAGTGAAGGAAAAGCAGCCAACAAGCGCTCAGCATATGTGGGAACTCCTTCAAGAATGTTGGAAAAGCATTCCAGGTGAAACTGGTTCAGAGAATGCCAAGAATGTGCAAAGCTGTCATCAAGGGAAAGGGTGGCTTCTTTGAAGAATCTCAAATATAAAGTATATTTTCATTTGTTTAACAATTTTTTGATTACTAACTGATTCCATATGTGTTATTTCATAGTTTTTTTCTACAATGTAGAAAATAGTAAAAAATTAAGAAAAACCCTTGAGTTGGTGTGTACAAACTTTTCCCTGGTACTTTATATGTGAGAAACACAGGAATTGCATAAGAATCAAGATTGTTTAGTATATTTTTTCTTATAAGAAATAGGTCATAATCATATAAGATTAACATAACATTTGTTTAACTTCTTGGTGACTGGGGGGCAGTATTGAGTAGCTTGAATGAATAAGGTGCCCAGAGTAAACTGCCTGCTACTGGGATTCCTGGGAGTGCATTCTGATGAAGATCATCAAAGGTAAGTGAAAATGTATAATGCTATTTCTGACTAATGATATCTCTTTGGCTGTTTTGGTCTCTGAGCGCCGTACTCAGATTATTGCATGGTGTGCTTTTTCCGTAAAGTGTTTTTGAAATCTGACACAGCGGTTGGCGTTAAGGAGAAGTTTGTCTAAAGTTCCGTATGTAATAGTTGTATCTTTTATCAATTTTTATGATTATTTCTGTAAATTGATGTGGTTCTCTGCAAAATCACCACGTTTTGGAACTACTGAACAAAACACGCCAATGTAAAATTTGATTTTTGGATATAAATATGCATTTTATCGAACAAAACATACATGTATTGTGTAACATGAAGTCCTATGAGTGTCATCTGATGAAGATCATCAAGGTTAGTGATTAATTTTATCTATATTTCTGCTTTTTCTGACTCCTCTCTTTGGCTGTAGAAATGGCTGTGTTTTTCTGTGACTTGGTGGTGACCTAACATAATCGTTTGTGGTGCTTTCGCTGTAAAGCCTTTTTGAAATCAGATATGGTGGCTGGATTAACAAGAATTGTATCTTTAAAATGGTGTAAAATACTTGTATGCTTGAGGAATTTTAATTATGAGATTTTTGTTGTTTTGAATTTGGCGCCCTGCACTTTCACTGGCTGTTGGCGGGGTGGGACGCTACCGTCCCGAATATCCCAGAGAGGTTAAGTAATTTCCATGTGTGTATGTGCTCACTCTTGGCTTCATGCTTTAATGTTAAAGTTAAACTGATTCTAATTCACACTCTCACTGTACAGGGGCACTGTTTTACCATAAACATCTGGCCATAGTCAGTACTAATTGAATTACCCCTGAGACTACTATACAACAAATGCACACATCACATGAGACAGGGAGATGATGCTGTCAATCTGGTTCTCCTAACAATCTCCATTTTAGATCTAACATTTGCAGAACTACTGTATTTGATCACTATAAAAGTACAGTAAAAGTATGTGTGTATTATTGCTTCTTTGGGCTTGACAGGAAAGTCATCATGAATCGCCTGTCATCTCTGAACGGTCTCTGATCTCAAAAAGAAAACAGTGGTGGAAGTCAGTAAAAGGTTAGCGGGTCTGTGTTCTTAGGTTTTCGGTTGTGGTTTTGTATCATGGCTACAGTATATGGTTTAAAGCATATTTTGTTACCACGAAAAGTCATTTTCGTGTCCTCAAAGTAACTATTTACAAATGCAAATCAACGTGATCCATGTCATGTGATAATAACCATGAATGTTTATTTCCTATAGTCTATAAATGCCTATGCTTTACCCACAGTTGTTTATTTTATTATTGTATGGATGCAACTGGCGATTTATCATGACAGAAGGGATATCAAGACACCTATCAAGGAGAGTCGCTATCATACAGGAAATACAAGTGTTCTCTTCCTCCAAGCTGCTGTTTCATAGCATGGCCAGATAGTGGCAGTGTAAGTGTACCACAGAAAACTACGCTAGAGCCACCTGTCCAGCAGAAGGAACATTTAAGGAATTTCAATAGAAGTGGTTTGTTTGGATGACAATGGATGACTCTTTTTATAGTCAAAATAATCTACTGTACACAATACTTCAATAAAAAAATGTTTTTATTTCAACACACATGCTCAATTCGTGTGAGGAGTAGTGAGAGCACGGAATTCAAGAAGCTTTGAGCACGAAGTAGGCACAATTAGTTGAACATACTGTATGTCTGTTTGTGATGTCATGGTCAGGTTATAAACTGATTGCAAAATATTGTTTTTCCACACATCTTTCAATAACCAGACACATTTTTAAAATTAATTTTAGATACAATATAGTTGAAGTTAACCAAGATAATACATATTTTTCAGGCATGTTGATGTAGTCAAGGAAAATACATTTGGTTGTACAGTAATTTGGTTTTCTGATGTAACTTCAAACAGAAAACCAGCATTAAATCAGAAATTACATCATTATGACATCTATTGTGGAAAATGACATGATTAGTTATGCTATCTCGTCTTTTACTGTTTAAAGATTTGTCTCTTGTTATATGTTTTTTTTAACCTGATACAAACTTGTCTTTGTGGGACATGGTCAAAAGACTGGTATTATAGCTAAGGTCCTCTTGGGTGCGACCGCAGCATGTGACATCCCGTGGGTTTACCATCTACAGAAAGTCACGTGTGGAAAATTGCAGTAAAGCATTATAGTGTTTTGCTGTTGTGAATGCAGTCAACCTTGTGCTATCTTAAATCTGCACAGACAACTAATTACCTTTTACACACTAACTGCTGACTGCCATGTATACAAAAAAGGATGTGCTACTCTATAAAAGCTTTGTATAGTTGAAAAGCTCACTGTTCGTTGAGCTTTTCAACTATACACTGTTGAGTGGATAGTTGATTCTCAATTTTTGCTAATCTTATAATAAAGTGTTGTTTGAAAGAATCTGCATTCACTCTTCCCTTTGATTAGATATTCCACGACAAATTGGTGAGGGGGCTCCGTTAGATGTGGCTCAGGGTAACACACACTAAAATGGAGCAGAGAGGAACCCGCCTCTGACCTGCCGGGAGTGTCAGTGAGTGGATACATCTTTTCTGGACAGATAAGATAAATTCAGGTTGAGAAAATAGAAAATCCTGTTCTAAGAACAGTTTGAGCACATTATGTCTTTGTTGTAGCAAAGACACCCCTAGTTAGAAACTTTGTTGTAGCTATTTCTGAATAGAAGTTCTAGGAGAAATTATAGGGCAACCATCCTGATGAAGCAGGGTAACCCTGTAGGAGCAGGGGACATCTCCGATTGGGATCTTTTTCTTGAAGCAGAAGTAACCTGGTTAGAGACAGGGGTTGTGTTTCTCTATTGAGAGAGAAGCAGCCATGGTATGATATGACACAGTTACAAGTTATGTGATTCCAGAGCACAATCCTGAGATAGAACATTTTTTATATTCCTTCAGGTAAAAAAATATGAATACAAATGTAAAAAAAATATTTAAAAAATTACATTGTAAAAGAAAATGTATTAATCAGTGTACTATGATTGGGTAACCAGCTATACATGTATACCCTACATGGATATGTGCATAGGAGTAACTAGCATGTGGGTAAGATTACATAGAGTAAAACATATTTTGATGGAGACGAAATTACTCTTTCACATGATAAGAAAGGAAGAAGTTCCTAACCAAATACTGTTGTTTGTATGTTTGTGTCTGAGTGTGTGCGTGTATATACGGAGAATGATAAAAAAAAGAAGGAAAAAAGGGATGATGATGATAATGACTGTCTAACTTTGATTGTTACAACTGTGGAAAATGGGACATTTTGCTAGAAATTGTCCAAAACCAAGTAAACCGGACCTCCACCGACAAAAAAACCTTTACAACCCACATATGGACTGATGCGAGGCAGAGACAGTTGACACCCTTGGACAGCATTTAAAGATTTTTTTAAACCCCCGTGAGGAGCCGATGGTTTGTCTCTTTGTCAATGGTGAGTCAATAGCTTTTCTAGTAGATACTGGTGGTGATATATCTGTCATAAATTCACATCCATGTCCAAACCTCACATGTCAAATGAATCAGCAATGTCAGCAATGTGGAGTGACTATGTTAGCTAGCTACCTAACGTTAGTTGGCTACTAATATGTCGAACTTGTCAGGATATTAACTATGCTATCCAACGTTTACTGACTTGATTATTCACGTCATTCTTAGCTTAGCTAAATGGTATAGTCATTGTGCGTTCTCAAAGGACATTGTTAAATGGGGTGATTTGTAAATTCGCTCTGGCTATTTGTTCAGATTACAGAGCACTCTCGTCTGAATGTACCAGAGTGCAGATTAACTGATAAATTTACAAATGGTCAATACCCGTTGAACATGGCCAATGTCAGTAAACATCAGGGAAAGAACGTAAATAAAATGTTGGATAACATGAAAAAAGACTAACCAGCTCTACTAGGGTGAGTGAATGGTCAAAGTGAGGATGTGTTCCCTTATTTGTGTCTGGAAGTAGCAAGCAAGCTAGCCTTGGTGAGGTCAGAGAGCTTGGATCAACCCTGCTCCTTGGCCAGAGCAGGCAGTGTGCATTCTGAACAGTCTGACTTTCCAAAACTATCGAATTTGTAAAATGTCTAACTAGTCATTTGTTATGCTAACAAGCTAGCAAGACGCTGCATAGCAACAGCAAAAAAAAAAAATATATATCCCTGTCTCCCGCGTGCGCTGTACAATGTGACGGTCGGCAGTACAGTACTGGGCTATTTAGCTAAAGAATTCCTGTGTCATGCGGGCAGCACAAGCGGGAGACAGGGAGGAAGGTGTAGGCTGTCCTTGTAAATAAGAATTTGTTCTTAACTGACTTGCCTAGTTAAAAAACTTCTTGGTGACAGGGGGCATTATTTTCACGTCCGGATGAAATGCATGCCCAAATTCAACTGCCTGCTACTCATCCCCAGAAGATAAGATATGCATAGTAACACTCTGAAGTTTCTAAAACTGTTTGAATCATTTTTTTTGAGGTCACTCTCTTTTCAATGCGTTATCATTAGGAATCCAGATTTCTAAGGGACCTTCTTGTAGTTCCTACCGCTTCCACTGTATGTCAACAGTCTTTAGAAATTGGTTGAGGTTTTTCCTTTGTGTAATGAAGAAGAAACACTGTTCAGAAGAGTGAAGAGTGAAGCTCTAGCAAATTAAACCTACACTTGTTGTGAATCCAGCCAACATGTCAGATTTCAAAAAGGCTTGTGGCGAAAGCATAAGAAGCTATTATCTGATGATAGCACAGCAGTAAACAAAGAGAGAATAGCATATTTCAACCCTGCAGGCACCACACAAAACGCAGAAATAAAATATAAATCATGCCTTACCTTTGACGAGGTTCTTTTGTTGGCACTCCAATATGTCCCATAAACATCACAAATGGTCCTTTTGTTCGATTCATTCCATCGATATATATCCAAAATATCCATTTATTTGGCGCGTTTGATCCAGAAAAAAACAGCTTCCAATTTGCACAACGTCACTACAAAATATCTCAAAAGTTACCTGTAAACTTTGCCAAAACATTTCAAACTACTTTTGTAATACAACTTTGGGTATTTTTAAACGTTAATAATCGATCAAATTGAAGACGGGTCTATCTGTTTTCAATACAGGATGATCACAAACTAACGCTACTTTTCAAGTCTTGCGCAACTCTCAAACAGTACACATAACGTTACGCTGTTCCAAGCTCCCGGATACGGGATTGCTCGACGCAAGAAGGTAATACAACCTCTGTGTCAGATTTCAAAAAGGCTTTACGGTGAAAGCACACCTTGCGAATATGTTAGGTTAGCACCTAGCCACAGAAAAACATACAGCCATTTTCCAAAGAAGGAGAGGTGTCAGAAAAGTCAGAAATAGCGTTATTCACTTATCTTTGATGATCTTGATCGGAATTCCTTCCCAGGAATCCCAGTTTCACAATAAATGTTTGTTTTGTTCGATAAAGTCCATAATTTATATCCAAATACCTCCTTTTTGTTTGCGCGTTTGGCCCAGTAATCCAAATGCTCAATGCGCGATTGCTTAGTTCCGACGAAAAGTTAAAAAGGTTATATTACAGTTCGTAGAAACATGTCAAACGATGTATAGAATCAATCTTTAGGATGTTTTATCTTAAATCTTCAATAATGTTTCAACCGGACAATTCCTTTGTCTTCAGAAATGAAAAGGAACGCAGCTACCTCTCAAGGCCGTGCGCATGATTTATCTCATGGCATTCTGCCAGACACCTGACTCAAACAGCTCTCATTCGCTCCCCCTTCACAGTAGTAGCCTGAAACAAGGTTCTAAAGACTGTTGACATCTAGTGGAAGCCGTAGGAAGTGCAATATGACCCCATAGACACTCTATATTGGATTGGCAAAGCCTTGAAAACCTACAAACCTCAGATGTCCCACTTCCTGGTTGGATTTTTCTCAGGTTTTTGCCTGCCATATGAGTTCTGTTATACTCACAGACATAATTCAAACAGTTTTAGAAACTTCAGAGTGTTTTCTATCCAAAAATAATAATAATATGCATATATTAGCATCTGGGACAGAGTAGGAGGCTCACTCTGAGCACGCTATTCATCCAAAAGTGAAAATGCTGCCCCCTATCCCACAAAGGTTAACTGAAGTTTATTTAGTGCTTTATCCAGTAGCCGGAGTAGAGCATTGCAGTAATCTAATCTAGAAGTGATAAAAGCATGGATTCATTTTTCTGCCTCATTTTTTGGACAGAAAGCTTCTGGTTTTTGCAATGTTACGAAGTTGGAAAAAAGCTGTCCTTGAAATTTTCTTGATATGTTCGTCAAAAGAGAGATCAGGGTCCAGAGTAATGCCGACGTCTTTCACAGATTTATTTGAGATGACTGTACAACCATCAAGATTAATTGTGAGATCCAACAGAAGATCTCTTTGTTTCTTGGGACCTAGAACTAGCATCTCTCTTTTGTCCGAGTTTTTTATATTTTCTGGTTCAAGGTTTGCCTTTTTCAAGAGAGGCTTTATCACTGCCACTTTTGGTGAGTTTGGAACACATCCGGTGGATGGGGAGCTGGATATTATATTCAACATAGGAGGGCCAAGCACAGGAAGCAGCCCTTTCAGTACTTTAGTTGGAGTAGGGTCCAGTATGCACCTTGAAGGTTTAGAGGCCAAGACTTTTTGTATCAACGTGTCAAGAGATATAGTATTAAACAACTTGAGTGTCTCCCTTGATCCTAGGTCCTGGCAGTGTTGTGCAGACTCAGGACAACTGAGCTTTGGAGAAATACGCAGATTTAAAGAGAAGTCTGTCATTTGCTTTCATATGATCATGATCTTTTCATCAAATAAATTAATGAATTTATCACTGCTGAAGTGAAAGCCATCCTCTCTTGGGGAATGCTACTTTTTAGTTAGCTTTGCGACAATATAAAAAAAGGGATTATTCTTATTCTCCTCAATTAAGTTGGAAAAATATGATGATCGCAGCAGTTAGGGCTCATCGATACTGCACGGTACTGTCTTTCCAAGCTAGTCGGAAGACTTCCAGTTTGGTGTAGCGCCATTTCTGTTCCAATGTTCTGGAAGCTTGCTTCAGGGCTCGGGTATTTTTTGTATACCAGGGAGATAGTTTCTTCTGACAAATGTTTTTGTTTTTAGGAGTGTGACTGCATCTAGGGTATTACGCAATGTTAGATGTAGTTCCTCAGTTAGGAGGTTAACTGATTTTTGTACTCTGACGTCCTTGGGTAGGTGGAGGGAGTCTGGAAGGGCATCTAGGAATCTTTAGGTTGTCCGAGAATTTTATGATATTTGGTTTAGGACTGGGCAGATTATTTTTTTGCGAATGCAAATGTAATAAAATGGTGGTCCTATAGTCCAGGATTATGAGGAAAAACATTAAGATGCACAATATTTAAACCAAGGGACAAAACTAGGTCCAGAGTACGACCGTGGCAGTGAGTAGGTCCGGAGACATGTTGGATAAAACCCACTGAGTCGATGATGGCTTTAGGAGTGGCTCTGTGGAGTTTCCCATGTGAATATTAAAGTCACCAAAAATGTGAATATTACCTGCAATGACTTGAAGGTCCGATAGGAATTCAAGGAACTCAGTGAGGAACGCTGTATACGGCCCAGGAGGCCTATAAACAGCAGCTATAAGAAGTGATTGAGTAGGCTGTATAGATTTCATGACTAGAAGCTCAAAAGACGAAAACGCAGTCTTTTTTTGGGGAAATTGAAATTTGCTATCGTAAATGTTAGCAACACCTCTGCCTTTGCAGGATGCTCGGGGGATATGGTCACTAGTGTAACCAGGACGAGAGGCCTCATAGTAAATTCATCAGGCTTCAGCCATGTTCCAGTCAGGCCAATCACATCAAGATTATGATCAGTGATTAGATCATTGATCATAACTGCCTTGGAAGTGAGGGATCTAACATTAAGTAGCCCTATTTTGAAATGTGAGATATCATAATCTCTTTCAATAATGACAGGAATGGAGGAGGTCTTTATCCTAGTGAGATTGCTAAGGCGAGCAACGCTATGTTTAGTTTTTCCCAACCTAGATCTAGGCACAGACACAGACAATGGAATAGCTGAGCTGACTACACTGACTATGCTAGTGGCAGACTCCACTAAGCTGGCAGTCTTGATACAACATTTTGAACAGAGATGTAATGGTTCATTGGATCAGTCTAAGGCTTTGAACATACACTGCTTCCATCTAGTGGCCAAAATCTAAATTGTGCCTGGGCTGGAATAATACAATATGGCATTTCTCTTGCATTTCAAAGATGATTATCTTTAACCAGATCTAATGTGTTATATTCTCCAACATTCATTTCACATTTCCACAATCGTCAAAGTATTTTGTTTCAAATGGTATCAAGAATATGCATATCCTTACTTCAGGTCCTGAGCTACAGGCTGTTAGATTTGGGTATGTCATTTTAGGCAAAATCCTTTAGACTAATCCTTAAGAGGTTTTAATGGAAATGCTTGTAAGTAATTATATTTTCTTTGTGGGATCTTAAGTCTGCACAGACAACTAATTACCTTGTACACACTATCTGCTGACTGCCACATATACAAAAAGTGCTTCTCTATAAAAGCTTTCAACTGGCACTATTCATCGTGCTTTTCAACTATACACTGTTGAGTGGATAGTTGATTCTCAATTTTTGCAAATCTTATAATAAAGAGTTGCATGAAATAATCTGCAGTCTCTCTTCCCTATGATTGGATATTCCACAACACACCCCATGCCTAATTCGGCCCACTGGGAAATAGAACCAAAAATAGACCATGACAAAATACAAGGTAACATACAGTGATTAAAGCGTAAAATAGCGTTTTGTACAATAGACATTGGAATCTGGAATTAGACTAGCAGGTGTCCACATACTTTTGGTCTTGTAGTGTATACTGACTGCACTGCTTTCAGGTATGAGGGAATGGCTTTCCATTTGGGTTTGCTATACCCTCCCCAAATCCTAGCTTGAATTTTGCAGTAAACATGAATCTTTCCATATTGATGTAAGCTCCGCAAGAAAAGAAACGTCCCTTTTCCATGACCCTGTCTTTCAAAGATAATTCATAAAAATCCAAATAACTTCACAGATCTTCATTGTAAAGGGTTTAAACACTGTTTCCCATGCTTGTTCAATGACCCATAAACAATTAATGAACAGACATTAAAACACTAACAGCTTACAGACGTTAGGCAATTAAGGTCAGGACACTAAAGGGGCCTTTCTACTGACTCTGAAAAACACCAAAAGAAAGATGCCCAGGGTCCCTGCTCATCTGCGTGAATGTGCCTTAGGCATGCTGCAAGGAGGCATGAGGACTGCAGATGTGGCCATGGCAATAAATTGCAATGTCCGTACTGTGAGACGCCTAAGACAGCGCTACAGGGAGACAGGACGGACAGCTGATCGTCCTCGCAGTGGCAGACCATGTGTAACAACAACTGCCCGAGTTACACCAATCCCTCCATCAGTGCTCAGACTGTCCGCAATAGACTGAGAGAGGCTGGACTGAGGGCTTGTAGACTTGATGTAAGGCAGGTCCTCACCAGACGTCACCAGACAGCAACAACGTCGCCTGGACTGGCAGACAGGACTGGCAAAAAGTGCTCTTCACTGACGATTTGCGATTTTGTCTCACGAGTAGTGATGGTCGGATTCGCGTTTATCATCAAAGGAATGAACGTTACACCGAGGCCTGTACTATGGAGCGGCATCGATTTGGAGGTGTCATGGTCTGGGGCGGTGTGTCACAGCATAATCGGACTGAGCTTGTTGTCATTGCAGGAAATCGCCACGCTGTGCATTACATGGAAGACAACCTCCTCCCTCATGTGGTACCCTTCCTGCAGGCTCATCCTGACATGACAATGCCACCAGCCATTCTGCTTGTTCTGTGCGTGATTTCCTGCAAGACAGGAATGTCAGTGTTTGGTCATGGCCAGCAAAGAGCCCGGATCTCAATACCATTGAACACGTTTGGAACCTGTTGGATCGGAGGGTGAGGGCTTAGGCCATTCCCCCCAGAAATGTCAGGGAACTTGCAGGTGCCTTGGTGGAAGAGTGGGGTAACATCTCACAGCAAGAACTGACAAATCTGGTGTAGTCCATGAGGAGGAAATGCACTTTCCATACTTAGTATCTGGTGTGGCCACCAGCTGCATTAACTTTTTCTTTTGATTTTGACCCCCCTTTGTTCAGGGACACATTATTCCATTTCTGTTAGGCACATGTATGTGGAACTTGTTCAGTTTATGTCTCAGTTGTTGAATCTTGTTATGTTCATACAAATATTTACACAAATAAAATAAACGCAGTTGACAGTGAGAGGACGTTTCTTTTTTTGCTGAGTTTAGTACCACGTTTTTTTGGTGATAATAAGCAAGTCATCTACTGACACTGAGAGTCAGTGGCCAATGGCTTACAAGTAGTATTTACATTGTTGTGATCAAATCAATGGTTGAAACGACCTCAGTCGGTAACTTTAGGGTTAACAGCTCATGTCAAGAATCTAATGTTAGCCATAGCTGGTTGACTTTATGAGTCAATATTATGACTGCTGAATCAACATTTAAACCAAATAAGGATGTAGGATTTTAATTTGGCCATTCTTTTGTTGCTGAGAATTTTCCTGCACCACAACAAATGCTAAATTGTAGTGTATTCAAGGTTTAAAAAGGCTTCTAAAGTTTGTAATTTCCACTTTAAAACGTCAGTCTTGATTTGCCCTAATTAAAAATATATCAACCACTACAAACAAATGCCCATTCATTATAATCCACATAGTCATTCACATTTCCTGTTTCTGCAGGAATCTTTTCCTGCTGTAGCAAACTGGCTCAAATTATGATCCTACATCTGTATATTACACAAATAATTTCTGTTACTGTTAGGTTTATAGACACTAGGATAGGTTTATAGGCCAGACTGACACAGCCTTTGGTGGTATTCTAGGCTGATTACATTGCAGATGTTGCATTCCATCCACCAATGGTTGTGTGCAATATCATCTACTGTGCCATTGTGAGATTGATAAAGTAAGAAAATAGCTGCATTCAATCTGTCTCTGTCATGATAGATTCACTTTTCACCATCAAACTGTCGGACTGACAGACTTGGTTTTAAATTGTAGTTTTATAACACTTTAAGTGACATGTAATGTAACAGGTTTTTAGCGTAGGGCCCAGGTTGTGCTGCACGTGTAAAATTGAGGCCTTTATCTATGGTTGATTGAACTTGCCCGGCGCAATGGAACCAATGGAGTCACGGTGAGAAAAAGCTGGTTGAATGTGGCCTGTGTCATCCAGCGGTTACAGCCGCTGACCACAGCACACGTATGCCAGAGTCGGCATGGGTTCAAATCCAGCCCACTGCCCTTCCACTCACCCTCCCCCAATTTCCCCCGTCTGTCTAACACTTACTATTTGACTAAATAATATTTGAACCTAGGTTGAGATCAGTATCTTATTTGAGATCAGATATGGCAGAAGTACTGAATAGATGATTTCGTTTTGAAATCCAAGACTAAAGGTGAGAAAGATTTACTATAAGAGAAAGGTCAGATGAAGTACCAGAGGGTCTTCCATATATCCCACCTGTTCCACATCAAAGATAAACTTCCCACTGCCTCTCCACTCCAAATTGCCAAAAGAGATTTAAAACAATTACACTTCCTTTTTGAGTTTCATGTGATGAATTATGCAGAAGCTTATCTCTCTGTAACTCTGAATCTTGACAACAAGTGCTTTTGTTTTGTCTTTCATTTCGAGCTGATCTAACAGCACGACAGCCAGCTGCTCAGCTCAGGGAGTAGAAAAACAGTGCATTAAAATAAGCTCAGTGAAAAGACAATTTTTTCCCCGTTGCTCGTGTGGAAAACAAATCAGGCGCCGAGCGCAATGGCCATCTGTTTTCTTATTTGATATGTGTGAATACATGTTGTAATGACTTTGTTTGCGAATCGCGCAGTGCGGCGGAACACACAAGAGCACTCGAAGTGCTGGAGTGTTCAAAGCTAATCATATAATTGGACACAATTGTCGATGACAAATGGAGACGCGCTGAGCCAGCCAGCTGGGGAAGTGAATATGTAACCATTGTAAAATAATATAATTCTGCACATTTGAAAACAGCTTAATAGAGTTTGCTCACTATTCAGTGATGATCAGAGGCGCCGTCGCAGTATGTGTTTTCCAAATATTTCTTTGTTGGACTATCCAATTAGAGCAGATTCAGTGTTTGCCTCAAGATTTTAAGTCATTACTCATTTATTGTCACACTCTGACCATGATTTGCGTTGTTTGTTTCTATGTTTTGTTTGGTCAGGGTGTGATGTGACTGGGCATTCTATGTTGTATGTCTAGTTCGTCTATTTCTATGTGTTTGGCCTGATATGGTTCGATAGCGGTCACGTTCGTTTTGTTATTTTGTTTTGTTTAGTGTACTTCGTGTTTTTTCATGATTCATAAAAAATATGTATTCACATCACGCTGCGCTTTGGTCTCCTCACTACGACGATTGTGACATTTATGTAGAATTTGACTTTACTACTGAGAGAGCTGTAGCTTTCTTTCCATTAGTTAGTCAATATAGTTAAATGCTACTGCGAATCAGTTAGTCTTCAACATACTGTATGTGGGAATGACTAACAAGAAGATAAATAATAGGGCACTAGTGTGATGGCCATTGTTGCAGACACCAAGTTACATAAACGTTTAGAAAGTACACTCTACATTTGTGTTGGATAGGGAGGTTCTCCCTTACAGTATAAAGCGTTGTGCCCATCTGGATAAGCTCATAGAAATCAAGTAAATTTGTATTAATTATTACACAAACGTCAATTAGGAGCAGTTTAATGCACAGAGCCTCTCTGCTGGTTCAGTTTACAATAGCATGTTGAAGGATACTTTTGGGCTACCATAGGAAATGAGAGACACAAGTGTGGATATAGTGGTGTACTGTACACACATTACGCTGTGCCCCAAACTGAGTAGATGTTAAGGAGCTTGGCAATACGAATGGTAATGGGTTCCTTTTGTCTCAGACTACACCATGGCTGTATAGGACATAAGGTATTTTTCTTTATCTTTTGTTGTTGCATATAGTTGTTGACACATCAACCAGGATCAAGGGGAAGGGCAATTTGTGACTTGTTTTGGTAATCAGTGGCTGTATTGGAGGGGGAGGGGTTTCAACTCAATCAGCAATTAGTACAGAGGTGTGCTCTCCACCTCTGCTAGGCAATTAGAAATTAGTGTTAGTTCTTCAGTTTCCCCTGGTTTCTCAGCGGCAGCTGTGTCAGTGTCAGGCTCCACAACACTCTCTCACTTGAGTATCTTACCTAGTTATTTACAGGTCATCTCATTTTGCTCTTTTGTAGCTTTGTCAATTGTGTGTGTTTTTTTATACCTATTCACACCTCTCCCTGTAGGTTTTACAGATGCTCAACATCCTTTGGCACATCCCTTCTAATTTAGTGTATGCTGCACGCACAACCCATGTAATTCCTGGTCTCTGGCAGCGTTTGGAACCATCGATCTGCGGTCAAGAATGAGGAGTTAATCTCAGCCTATGCTGCCTTTCAGTCTCTTGACTTTTTGGCCCGATGGAGACATTGATAACCCCAGCGAACACTGATACTCCAGATTCTCTTTCTTCATCTGACTATGTTTTCTCTCATAGTCCGAGAGCATTTGGTCGTCTCGATGGTGGCACAGGTCTACTCATTAACCTTCATTAACAGCAGAGCAAAAATAGAGGAAAACTAAACTACTGGAGATCCTATCCTCTTTTCACTCCCTCCTCTCTAACTTCCATTACTCTGTATCCGCTGCTAAAGCCCTTTTCTACCACTCTAAATTTCAAGCTTCTGCCTCTAACCCTAGGAAACAATTTTCCACCTTCTCCTCCCTGGTTAGGGTAATGGTAATGGGTTCCTTAATTTGCAAATTAATTCATTAAAAATCCTACAATGTGATTTTCTGGATTTTTCTTCCTCATTTTGTCTGTCATAGTTGAAGTGTACCTATGATGAAAATTACAGGCCTCTCTCATATTTTTAAGTGGGAGAACTTGCACAATTGGTGGCTGACTAAATACTTTTTTGCCCCACTGTATATGATGGTGAAGAAGAGGATGGCTGACGTTTTACATGCCCGTAACCAATTGTGCTATTTTGTTCGTTTTTTTTGCGTTGTTTCTAACACGTTTTTTTTAAATGATTTTGTACATAATGTTGCTACCGTCTCTTATGACTGAAAATAACTTCTGGATATCAGAACTGGGATTACTCACCACAAACTGGAAGAAGCTTTTTCCTTTAACCCGGAGATCCCGCTAGCGGGATCAAATTCGACAACATCAGGTGAAATTCAAAATGCAAAATCGTAATATTAAACATTCATGAAAATACAAGTTTCATACATGATTCATCAGCTTAGAATCTTGGTAATCAAACTGCGTTGTCATATTTCAAAAAGGCTGTACGGCAAAAGCATAGCATTTGATTGTCTGAGGACAGTGATTCACAATTAGCATATTTTCCAAACGAAATAACAAATAACGATAAAATAAATCACTTACTTTTGAAGATATTCCTCTGTTTGCAATCCCAAGGGTCCAAGCTACACAATGAATGGTAATTTTGTTTCGATAAGGTCCTTTTTATTCCAAGAACTCTGTTTAGTTGGCACCGTTGAATTCAATAATACAGTCCTTCAACATGCATACAAAGGATTCCAAAAAGTTACCAGCAAAGTTCGTCCAAACGAGTCAAACAATGTTTTTTATTAATCCTCAGGTTGTCTAATATCTAAATAAACGATAATATTTCAGATGGAGATGACTATGTTCAATAGCAAAGGAAAATAACAAAGAGCGTCCCCACATTCACACGTGCAAAAAGACTACTTTTGCCCTGGTGCTCAACTTGGAAAGACTACAAATACTTCATAATTTTAAAAAGCCATGCCTAAAACCTTGTATAAAGACAGTTGACATCTACTGGAAGCCATAGGAACTGCAATCTGGGAGGCGGAAATTCGATCTTTCAATGGCATTGCATTGGAAATCATTCTGGATAAATTTTCCTCAGGTTTTCACCTGCTTTCAACTCATTTGGATTACTGGGCTAATTTCGCGGGAAAAAAATGAGGTATTTGGACATAAATGATGGACATTATCGAACAAATCAAACATTTATTGTGGAATGGGATTCCTGGGAGTGCATTCTAATGAAGATCATCAAAGGTAAGTGAATATTTATAATGTTATTTCTGACTTCTGTTGACTACACAACATGGCGGATATCTGTTTGGGTTGTTTTGGTCTCAGAGCGCTGTACTCAGATTATAGCATGGTGTGCTTTTTCGGTAAAGCTTTATTTTAAATCTGACACAGCGGTTGCATTAAGGAAAATTGTATCTATAATTCTGTGCATAATAGATGTATCTTTTATCAATGTTTATTATGAGTATTTCTGTAAATTGATGTGGCTCTCTGCAAAATCACCGGATGTTTTGGAACTACTGAACGTAACTCGCCAATGTATACTGAGATTTCTTAATATAAATATGAACTTTATCGAACAAAACATACATGTATTGTGTAACATGAGTCCTATGAGTGTCATCTGATGAAGATCATTAAAGGTTAGTAATTCATTTATCTCTATTTCTGCTTTTTGTGACTCCTCTCTTTGGCTGGAAAAATGGCTGTGTTTTTCTGTGACTTGGCTCTGACCTAACATAATCGTTTGGTGTGCTTTCGCCGTAAAGCCTTTTTGAAATCGGAAACTGTGGCTGGATTTACAACTATTTTATCTTTAAAATGGTGTGAAATACTTGTATGTTTGTGGAATTTTAATTATGGGATTTCTGTTGTTTTGAATTTGGCGCCCTGCACTTTCACTGGCTGTTGGCGAGGTGGGAGGCTACCGTCCCACATATCCCAGAGAGGTTTTCTTAACTCTTCTTGAACTGCACTGTTGTTAATGGCTTTTATGTAAGGTCTATACTTGTTGTATTTGGCACATGTGGCAAATAAATAAAGTTTGATTTGATTTAATCCTCCACCCCATTCCTCTTCCTCCTCCCTCTCTGCGGACGACTTTGTCAACCACTTTGATGAAAAGGTTGATGACATCCGCTACTCATTCACTCAGCCTATTGAGCACTGGTCTCACTCACACAGAACAACTCTACGCCTTGACCTCTTTTTCCCTTCTCTGGCCACCCGATAACCTGACAGCTAGACCCCTTCCCCTCCTCTCGTCTCCAGACCATCTCTTGAGACCTTCTCCAATTCCTTCCTTCCCTCATCAACTCATCCCTGACCACTGGCTGTATCCTTTCCTCAAGAGACCAACATTCTGCTCATCTGATGTCAAAAACTATAGACTTGTATCTCTTCTTTCTTTTTTTCCCAAAACACTTGAGCATGCTGTCTCTGATCAACTTTTTTGTTTTCTCTCTCAGAATGATATTCTGCTATTCTCTGTGTCACAGAGGCTATGCTAAAACCTTACACCCCAAGCCAAGCACTCCGTTCTGCCACCTTAAGTCTCTAGGCCCTCCCACCCCTACAGGAGGGCAGCTCCCGCTCAACCCAAGTCCAAGCTCTTCTCTGTCCTGGCACCCCAATGGTGGAACCACCTTCCCCCAGAAACTAGGACAGCAGTCCCTGCCCATCTTCCCAAAACATCTCCCTGCCCATCTTCCTTCAAACAGTATCTTCAATAACCCTCCTCCTCACCTGAACACTTTCTATGTGATATGTGGTTGTCCCTTCTAGATATCTTCAGATAAATGCACTAACTGAAATTCACTCTGGTTAAGAGAGTCTGCTAAATCACTCAAATGTAAAAGTAAATCTGTAATTCAATAGCAATGTTAAGGCCGTGTCTTTACTCACAAACTGCTGTCTGTATGTGCATACATGCACACATACATGTAAACAGAAATACGCGCACATGTGCACGCACCCATACGCACGTATACACACATTCTGATTACTTTCCTGAAAACTGGAAACATCTACCTGTAAAGAGAATCTACATGTTGGTAGCGATAGGTTTTTACACCATGTGGGAAAAATAGCTAAAGTGAGATAGAGGCTTAACACTTATACAGAAGGTATAGTTCTCATTTGTGATTTCTGTTCATTCAGCCTGTCAAAGCTCACTCAGTAATGACCCACTCTAAAAACTCGTTGATGTAAGTTACAGTACAAAGGTATTTACCTTCAGTCACTTACACACCAAGATCTTATCTGTTCCTTTGGTAAATTAAACCAAAACACTCATTGTCTTCCATTTACATTAAAAAAGGATCATCTGTCGTAAGGAGTTCTCCGCGCTAGAAAACTGACTCCAATTGACCTAGCCGTTAGCAATCGGAGACAGAGAGAAATATGGAGAGAGAGGAAATGTATGGCTTTGATTACAGCTGTGTGTCTATTTTAGCGGAGTGTGGTGAAGAAAGCTGATTCACACACACACATACACAGTGAATCGCGGCACCATTAGTGCATATAAATAATGTAAGGGGTCTTCTTTTTTCCATCTCTACTCAGCTAAGTGCCTGGAAACCTTGGAGCTTCGCTCTTGTCAGGCCCTCTATAGATTAGAACAAGATTTATTTTAAGTCGCTATAAAGCGGAATGTTCCTGACAGTGTTCAGAGGGGATTGGGTGTTCTGGTGCATATGGGAGTGTTTTTAATTGTATCATGTGAAGTGGGATAGAGGGGATGGGGGTTGGTGATGGGGAGTTACAACGGGACTTTGTCAGGTTGTGTTAATATTAAATCGCGTCTCACTTCTCTTTTCTCATGATCTGTGGTATTGCGCCGGCGAAATGAGAGGGCTACATTACAAGATGGCTAAAGAGACATGGGTAGAGATGTTGTAATTCCTAAACACGGCCTCGACCGGGATGTTGTCCTGAGAGAGGAAGACATGAGTAGAAATGTTGTAAAACAGCATTGTACAAATGACTGGGCAGAGAGAGCTGAGTGCAGAGAACGACTGTGACACAACACAGCCTGTTACCCTGCTGAGGCAATGGTATACCAATTAAATCCAATTTGATATTCATCTCCATGTTTGTGTCAGAGTTTGTTAGCGATGAAATCTCTTACCACTAACACTTTCAATTGAACACATTTGCACTCATGAGAGTTTGGGGCCCGGCGTGTTAGCAGTACAACAGCACAAGGTGTGTGCACGTCACGTCCTGTCGCACAGATATCTTCACTGAGAGAGAGCGTGAGTGAGAGAGCGAGTGAGAGAGGGAGAGGGAAGGAGAGAGAGCGAGAGAGAGAGAGACACATCACAGGGTTGTTAACAAGAACAAAGAGGATGCATGTACATTTTATAAAGATTGTGTGATCAGGAAAATGACACGCACACTTTGTCATAGAAATACCATGAAATGTCTTAAAATTAACTATCTTGTCTGTTCATGAAACAAATCAATAGTGCAAAACAAAAAATGTGAAATGGAACTCAATCAAACTGATCACAGTCTGTGAACACAGGTCTGTGTAGCTGTGCTTTTATTCTGCTTCATTGCAACTGTAACACAAGCAGAGATCACACTCCACAACAACAATAACCAAGTCTCATTTTCATTTTGTTATGATTTCCTCTCACCAAATGCCAACACTTCGCCACAATAACATACAGTGGGGCAAAAAAGTATTGTGCAAGTTCTCCCACTTAAAAAGAAAAAAAAAATGAATTTATTTGCAAATTATGATGGAAAATAAGTATTTGGTCAATAACAAAAGTTTATCTCAATACTTTGTTATATACCCTTTGTTTGCAATGACAGAGGTCAAACGTTTTCTGTAAGTCTTCACAAGGTTTTCACACACTGTTGCTGGTATTTTGGCCCATTCCTCCATGCAGATCTCCTCTAGAGCAGTGATGTTTTGGGGCTGTTGCTGGGCAACACGGACTTTCAACTCCCTCCAAAGATTTTCTATGGGGTTGAGATCTGGAGACTGGCTAGGCCACTCCAGGATCTTGAAATGCTTCTTACGAAGCCACTCCTTCGTTGCCCGGGCGGTGTGTTTGGGATCATTGTCATGCTGAAAGACCCAGCCACGTTTAATCTTCAATGCCCTTGCTGATGGAAGGAGGTTTTCACTCAAAATCTAACGATACATGGCCCCATTAATTCTTTCCTTTACACGGATCTGTCGTCCTGGTCCCTTTGCAGAAAAACAGCCCCAAAGCATGATGTTTCCACCCCCATGCTTCACAGTTGGTATGGTGTTCTTTGGATGCAACTCAGCATACTTTGTCCTCCAAACACGACAAGTTGAGTTTTTACCAAGAAGTTATATTTTGGTTTCATCTGACCATATGACATTCTCCCAATCTTCTTCTGGATCATCCAAATGCTCTCTAGCAAACTTCAGACGGGCCTGGACATGTACTGGCTTAAGTAGGGGGACACGTCTGGCACTGCAGGATTTGAGTCCCTGACGGCGTAGTGTGTTACTGATGGTAGGCTTTGTAATTTGGTCCCAGCTCTCTGCAGGTTATTCACTAGGTCCTCCCGTGTGGTTCTGGGATTTTTGCTCACCGTTCTTGTGATCATTTTGACCCCACGGGGTGAGATCTTGCGTGGAGCCCCAGATCGAGGGAGATTATCAGTGGTCTTGTATGTCTTCCATTTCCTAATAATTGCTCCCACAGTTGATTTCTTCAAACCAAGCTGCTTACCTATTTCAGATTCAGTCTTCCCAGCCTGGTGCAGGTCTACAATTTTGTTTCTGGTGTCCTTTGACAGCTCTTTGGTCTTGGCCATAGTGGAGTTTGGAGTGTGACTGTTTGAGGTTGTGGACAGGTGTCTTTTATACTGATAACAAGTTCAAACAGGTGTCATTAATACAGGTAACGAGTGGAGGACAGAGGAGCCTCAAAGAAGAAGTTACAGGTCTGTGAGAGCCAGAAATCTTGCTTGTTTGCCTACAACGTCAAACTTTTCCCTGTAAATGTATAACATTATACTAGGACCAGAATTGTCATTTTAAATTGTGTTTAGGAGTATTTTTTTACTCTCTCCATGGTTAAAGCAGGAAGAAATAGATGTCATTGTTGTAATCATCATATACTATCATCATATATAAAAATATATATAGAATTACTTTGACATATATAATTATGTTAGATTACACTAATTTCCCTTTGGTAGGCAGAACACATCACAAACTAAAGTTTTCACCACAAATGAATTACAGGAAATATTTTTTTTTTGATACCTCAGATTGGTGATGTTGCTATTAAAGTTGATTGCTTAAAACAGATCAATATCTTTGGATTAGTACAGGTGTATTTGCCATATTTGACCGTCCGTAGTGAGACTTCGAACGTGGCTGTTATTTTCAGATTACATTGGCTCAAAAAAAATTGGGCGCTCCCCCCATAAAAGTCTCTGGCCTTACATGAATTCATGGTTTTGATGGTTAAGATATCATTCAAATAAAAGCCATGTGAGGTGGTGATTCATTGAAATTATCCAGTGAAAAAAGTGTTTCCTTTTCCGTGTTGGCCATCGACCGAAAACAATTTCTCACAGAGATATAAGTTGATAAATGGCTATGAGATTATTGGCTACGAGGCTACGATAAATGGCTACAAGGCTACAAGGTTATTGTCTATCAACAGATACAGGTAGTACGCCCAAGTTCATTGAGGTTTGTCTGTTAGAAGAGCGCAAATAGTACATTACTCCATGGTTACTGTCCCAGTTCCATTGATTTCCATACAATATTGATGTGAGTGATTAATTTGCGCTCGCTATTGATTCTTTTTTTTCAAATTGTATTTAACCTTTATTTAACTAGGCAAGTCAGTCAACAACTCATTCTTATTATGGGGACGGGGGCTGAGATTAAAAATAAATCAAATATAAATATAGGACAAAACACACATCACAACAAGAGAAACAACACAACATAAAGAGAGACCTAAGACAACAACATAGCAAGGGCAAGAAGGTAGAGACAAAGGGCAAGAATGTAGAGACAACACTGTATCACACAAAGCAGCCACAACTGTAAGTGTCCATGATTGAGTCTTTGAATGAAGATTGAGATAAAACTGTCCAGTTTGAGTGTTTGTTGGAGCTCGTTCTAGTCGCTAGCTGCAGCGAATTGAAAAGAGGAGCGACCCAGGGATGTGTGTGCTTTGGGGACCTTGAACAGAATGTGACTAGCAGAACGGGTGTTGTATGTGGATGATGAGGGCTGCAGTAGATATCTTAGATAGGGGAGAGTGTGGCCTAAGAGGGTTTTATAAATAAGTATCAACCAGTGGGTCTTGTAACGGGTATACAGAGATGACCAGTTTACAGAGTAGTATAGACTGCAGTGATGTGTCCTATAAGGAGCATTGGTGGAAAATTTGATGGACGAATGGTAAAGAAAATCTAGCCACTCGAAAATCTAGCACCGTTACCTGCCGATCTATAAACTACGTCTACTGATTACAGTAGAACAAGCTAATGAATTCCAGTCTTGAGTGACCACTTCGTAAATATTGGTGCTTGTGCAGTTTACAAGGTACGAATTTAGCAAAATACAAGTAAGCTGAACAGAATAGTCTTCAAAATATCACAACTTATTTCAGCATATTGATTGTGAATTTGGCCATAATTCAAAAAGCAAGAAGCAGTATCATTTTCAATGTTTGTTTAAGGAATATAAATAGTACTTTTTATGAGTGCCATAGGGAATAAACTGAGCACAGATTAGTGACTGTTATTTTTTCACCATTACTACAGCGAAAAGAGCTTGTTTCTAGCAGTTCAAAAGATTTGACCCATGTTACCAGTGCAATTCTGTTTTTGCGGATTGTCGGTGCACATTTCACATATAAACCACGCTGTGGGCCAGGGATGCTGCATGCTTTACAGTAAAGAAAATAGTACTGTAAAATATATTACAGCAGCTCTGTTGAAAAGCAAAATTACAGTTTTAAACCCTCTTGAGTCAATTCCCGCGGCCCCGTGGAAATCTAATTAGCATACAAAAAAAACCCCATCAAAATCTGTCTGTTTAAACTAGAGATATTTTTGCATGGGCTCTGTCTCAATCCACCGCATTGTTCTTCTCACAAAAACATCTACAGCGTCCAAAATGTTTTACCCCTCAGAGGTGTCACAGGATTCATCTGAAGTCAGCACCGCTGATCTGCCAACTTCTGTTTGTAGTTTACGAAACGGTTCAGCCTACAAAACTAACATTACTCACAAACACATAAATGTTGGTTGTTTTACTCTAGGATGCCCACAAGCCTCACAAGACTTGTCGAAAGGCAGTTTAAATCTGTAAAACAGATTTGTGGTATTTTACGATGCATTCTACATTGTTTTACTGTTGAAATACGGAAAAGTCTTACAGTGTGGTTTAAGGGTTTAGCAGCATGTAATAGACTAAATAGAGAGATGTGTCTGTGTATTTGTATGCAGGGCTGAAAGATCTATGCTGCTCAGGGTTTGTTTCTTCGTTGAGAGAGCTGTAAAGGCAAACGGAACAGATGGCGGCTGGCGCGCTCTGTCCTGCATCCTCTCACAACTGCCACACTTCCTCTGCGTCCATTAATCTTCTCCGCACTTCTTCTGCAGCAGCACAACTTTATTAAACCAATTCAGGAGAGAGCGAACAACAAGCATCCCAATGCAACTGTCAGAAGTTAAAGACAGAGCCATCCGTCCATGATAGACTAGACTCCTGTTTTCACAATGTATCTGTAGAACAATAGAGATCATTTTTTATTTGAAGCCAGCCATATGAAAGGGGTATCTGTCATAGGGACACAATAAGTGAAGGTTGATGTTTATTGGGATGAGTCTTGTCCTTGAGGCAGAACTGAGCAATAAGGCCACTTGCAAAGTCAAAATTGGCTACATTGTATGAAAACAAAAATGGTCTTAATTTAAAGTGACGCATAGGCATTAGGGTTAGAAGTGTGGTTAAGGTTAGGTTAGGGTTAAAAAAATTCTGACTTTGTAGCTGTGCCAGCTAGTGACCACTCTGCAGAGCTGCCTCCAGAACAAGATCCATGTTGAAGGCTTCATAGCCATAGACAAAGTAGTGGATTTTTAACTGACAGAACCCTAACCATAACCCTTATCCTAACACACTCAAAAATCTGCTGGTGGAATATCCAACTTCTTGAGAAAAGTCACATATCTGATTTTGATTCCCAGATGTGAAGAAGGTGACTTCTGGGTCCTTCTGTCCTGTTCAGTTACAAATTAAATGTTTAGAAATGCAGCTTATGTAATACCTTCTTGGCTGAAAAAAGCTTTGGACATAAAGCTGTCAAAGATAATAGGAGTGAAAAAGAACAATAATTTTCACAGAGAAAGTCACAACACAATAACATTAGATTAGACCCACATGGAGTGGTCTGACTACGATGGCCAAAGCTACATTGCACCTTGGGCTGCTCTGCAAACCTATCACCACACAAGGCTCAAAATCAGTTGTCACAGACGTCCTTGTCAGAGGAAGAAACACATTACTGTGTGTGAATTTACAAAACGGCTCGCTTGCCATGACAAATATTTCAGGATCGCAACTCTATTTGTCCCTCTGCTGTGTGTCTGTAGCAGTCAATGGCTTAATTGAAAAATCTATTCCAATTTAAATGATTGGAATAAAGGACTCCAGGAGCCACAGATAAAAAGGCTTTCTACTCCTAGATCTGCTTTAATTGGAAAGCTATTTCTTCAGGGTATTATAATGGTTCTGAGGGAAGATTGCAAAATAAAGTTGATGAGCTGGGGAAGGTTAATAGCCTGTGTGTGTGTGTGTGTGTGTGTGTGTGTGTGTGTGTGTGTGTGTGTGTTTTCTACAATGTAATCGTCCTTATGACAGAAGAATGAAGAATCCTTATGACAAAGGAATAATTCTATTTGTTTGTCTTCCCTGTTATAATAAAGGTTACATGTTAATCTTCTGGGTTCACCGACCCACTCAGTCCTGTGGACACCGGACTAACCAATCTGTCCCTCTGGAAAAGAGGCGGGGCTCCTTGTTCTATACAGTTTGGGAACAAATCAACAACCCTACCACTAAATTCCACCTTTAATCTATGACACCAATGTTGTAGATAAAGCTACATTATACTCAGTTCAATTTTATATAGTGAGCAGTGTTAGGGATCGTTAACTTTTAAAAGTAACTAGTTAGGTTACAACGTTACTGCCATTAAAAGTAACTTGTTACATTACACCGTTACTTACTGTGGAAAGTACTTACTGTAGTCGTTACATTACTTTTGTGTTACTCTGAAAATGCCATGCACATGTTGGTCATTGTTATGCCCAGTAGACTACGAGTAGTACTCGCTGGATTTTCAAAGTGGAGCATTCCTCTAAGCACCTAAAGAGACGTCAATGCACCACACTGTCAGCAGCACTGATGTCATCGGACATCATGGGATAGCTCAATACCGAGATCTCTGTCAGATTTCCTAATAGTTGTTTCAGTTGTTTTAGTAAATTGAACTGTGTATTTTGCAATCAACAATATCTTATTTTTTATCACATTATTTGGCCTTTGTAGTTCAGCAGCCTATATTGAAATGTAACTGCCCCACAAAAAATGTGAGAAGAAGGAGAAGTGTATACACATTATGATAATAATTAATACATTTGTTTATGTCCAAGTATTCTAACGAAATTCCTTATTAAACTATCAAAACGAAGTTCTATCTTGATAATTTACTTTTTATTTATTTTACCTTTATTTAACTAGGTAAGTCAGTTAAGAACAAATTCTTATTTTCAATGATGGCCTAGGAACTGCCTTGTTCAGGGTCAGAACGACAGATTTGTACCTTGTCAGCTCGGGGATTCGATCTTGCAACTTTTCGAGTACTAGTCCTACGCTCTAACCACTAGGCTACCTGCCAATAAACCCAACGAATCAAAAGAACATTGTCCATAAAAAAAAACTAAGTACACATATTAAAGCCACTAAATACAGGCTATTAAGTCACGACAAGTTTTGGAGCAGAAGCACCGTCATCAACGGCAATTGGCTGGCGTGGATCTTTCTCCAACAGTCTTGTGGAGCTGCGCATGGCCTGAAGGTGTTTTTTTATATTTAAAGTTGAGTTCTTCTCAGTTGACAGGCGCTTATCCCCGAGGAAAGTTTACATTTTATTATTATGTTTATCTCCTTTTCTTCTATTAATTCAAAATGATGTGAATACTTCCACGGTGTAAAGGCTGTTGTCTCTGCCATCTTGCTAGCTAGCTAGCTTCCCGCCACAACGTTCTTGAAGAAATAGGAATAGCGTGAATTTAGGGGAAGAGTTTAAAAAAATAATTATTGGCCACCCATTAAATTTTAATTATATTTTAAAGTAATGATTTGCTTATTTGTAAAGGTAACTAAGTAACTGATTACTTCAATTGAAAAGCTAACACGTTAAGTTACTCATTACCACAAAAAAGTCATTTGAGTACTTTGACGGGTTACTTTGTAACGCATTACCCACATGTAAGTAGGGCCCTACATGTAAGTAGGGCCAATTACTACATTACTACATTTTTTTTCCCTTACTGAAAGAAAACAGGCAAAATTTTGTAAATTTGCAGTAAGCTCATATTTTCACATGCAAATTAGTTTTGTGGTAAACTTTTGGGGCAAATTTGTGGCGACTTGTGAAATCTTGGCAAATAATTCTGAGAAACTCGTGGTGAACATTGTACTGTTTTCCTCAAATGTGCTGCACAATCATTAGGAAATGCTAATTAGATAAGGTTTTTGGAATGGAATGTCTAATCTACAAGAACCAAAGCACATATAACTTTAAATTAATTTGCTTCTCACAGGAAAAACTAAACTAAATATACTAAATGTACTAAATATACTAAACCACATTCAGTGTCTTAGCAGATGCAAATGCTGTCACGTTCTGACCTTAGTTTCTTTGTCATGTCTTTGTTTTAGTATGGTCAGGGCGTGAGTTGGGTGGGTTGTTCTGTTTTCTATGTTGTGTTTTTGCGTTTGGCCTGGTATGGTTCTCAATCAGAGGCAGGTGTCGTTAGTTGTCTCTGATTGAGAATCATACTTAGGTAGCCTTTTCCCACATGTGTTTCGTGGGTGTTTATTTTCTGTCTTTGTGTATGTCATATCATATCATTCTCATTGTTATTTTTGTTTTAGTGTTCTGAGTTGAATAAATATCGTCATGAACACGTACCACGCTGCGCTTTGGTCCGATCCTTGCGACTCCTCGTCAGAAGTAGAGGACGAGCATTACAAATGCATCCAATACAAATGTCTTATCTATCTCACAATGAAAACATTATTCAGAGCAGGGTTGGGGTCAATTCCAATTTGAAATAGCAATTAAAGTCTTGAATTCACTCATGAAGTGGAGAATTTACTTTTAATGAAATTTGAATTTAAAAAAATCTTATGGAGTTGGAATTAGACTGTTTGGACTTTGAATTATAATTTCAACCTCTATTCCTATATGTCCAGTATAACTATGCCGTCTGGACAGCAACATAATCAGCCTGACAGCCTGAGAGAATTGAATTAGATTTTTTTTGCATTTTTTGGGATAATATTGAATTGGAAATTAAATTCTTGGAATTGACCAAACATTGGAATTCATAGCAATTGAATTATCTCTGAATTGAAAGACTGACCTGGACATTTTATTGAATTAAATGGAATTTACAGGGAGAGCGAATTTAATTAGAATTTAATTTGTGGAATTGACCACAACCCTGATGCAGAGTGCTACAATATTAACCTTAAATCATCAGCATGCTAATGAAGAAATATTTCCCAAATTATGTATTGTTTTTATGTAGCTACAACATCTACATGAGAAAGATTTGAACATTATGGTGATGTTAACTCTAGAATTTACATGAACCAATTTAAAACTGGGCAATGAGCTTTCAACCATTGAAAGTTTAAAAAATAATGAAGAAAATGAAATATTTAAAACAACAAAAACAAACCCAGTTCAGAACTATTGCCTTTTTGAGGGAATTTTGGAGATTATTCATCCAAAGCTTGTTGAATGCCTTTTCAATTTTGGCATCTGAAAAATTAGACAGCAGCTAATGGGCGGGTTTGGCTTTAGAAAAACGGGGTGATCTGTTACAGATTCGTTGCTATGCTTCTCACTGACACTGGCATTGTATATATTTTTTCAGAAAGGAAACACTCTGCCTTATATAAATGCTATATAAACAAACGATGTAGCTAGGATAAACTTAGGCCTACTAAACCTACCTTTAAATGTGTCGCCAACTGTTCCCAGAGCTACACGATACAAGGTTTTGCTCCAGCCAAAGCCTCAAACCAATTGGTTCAATCACATCAACTACTGTAATTATGATATTCAATCTAGACTGGGGATGTCATCATCAAGAGCCAGTTGTCTGCTAGTTGCCACTTCTGACTCAGGTGTACATGACTTGGGTGGGAGAAAAGTAACATAACATTTTTGTAATTCCTAATATGGCAATTCATATATATCCAAAATGAATTATTGTTAACTTAATACTTCAGAAATGATTCCCACCCCTTCAATTTTTTCCCCATGTTGTTGTGTTACCGCCTGAATTTAATATGGATTAAATGTAGATTTTTCTGTCATTGGCCAGCACACAATACCACATTATGTCAAAGTGGAATTATGTTTTTAGAAATATTTACAAGTGAATAAAAATGGCCCTCCGTCGAGCAGTGAATTTCAAACTAATATTCAACCTCAAAGACCAGGGAGATTTTACAATGCCTCGCAAAGAAGGGCACATATTGGTAGATTGAAATACAAAAGTAGACATTGAATATCCCTTTGAGCATGGTGATGTTATTAATTACTCTTTGGATGCTGTATCAATACACCATGTCACTACAAAGATACAGGCATCCTGCCTAACTCAGTTGCTGGAGAGGAAGGAAACAGCTCAGGGATTTCACCATGAGGACAAAGTTGACTTTAAAACAGTTCCAGAGTTAAATGACTGTGACAGGAGAAAACTGAGGCTGGATCAACAACATTGTAATTACTCCACAATACTAAAAGTAGGAAGACTGTACAGAATACGAATATTCCAAAACATGCATCCTCTTTGCAACAAGGCACTAAAGTAATACTGCAAAACATGGGGCAAAGAAATATACTTTTTGTCCTGAATACAACGTTTTACTGTATGTTTAGGGCAAATCCAATACAACACATTATTGAGTACCACTCTCCGTATTTTCAAGCATAATGGTGACTGCATCTTGTTACGGGTATGCTTGTAATTGTTAAGGACCAGGGATTTTTCAGGATAAAAAATAAATGGAATGGCGCTAAGAACAGGCAAAATTCTAGAGGAAAACCTGGTTCAGTCTGCTTTCCACCAGACACTGGGAGATGAGAGACCTTTCACACAAGGCCAAATCTACACTGGAGTTGCTTACCAAGAAGACAGTGAATGTTCCTGAGTTACAGGTTTGAATTAAATCTACTCGAAAATCTATAGCAAGACCTGACAATTGGACAGAGCTTGAAGACATTTTGAAAATAAAAATTGGCAAATGTTGTACAATCCAGGTGTGGAAAGCTCTTAAAGCCACACAGCTGTAATCGCTGCCAAAGGTGCTTCTACAAAGTATTGACAGGGGTGTGAATACTTATTTATGTAAATTCGATATTTCTGTATTTATTTTTCAATAAATTTGCTAAAATTTCTAAAAACACATTTTCACTGTCATTATGGGGTATTGTGTGTGTGTAGACGGGTAAGATTTTGTATTTATTTAATACATTTTGAATTCAGGATGCAATACAGAAAAATGTGGAATGAAGGCACTGTACATATCAAGGCAAGAAGTCTTGACCTGTCCATGCATATTTCTCTGTCCTCAGTTTGATTGAAGCGCTCAATCTGTCTTTTTGCCTGGTAACTGATTGCATCTAGAAAGAAAGAGAGAAGAAACAACATGTGATCAAGATGAGCTAGCTACTAATTTAAAGCAATTAAATACATAATTGTTACAAATAGTTAATATATTGGCTACATTTAAGAGAATACCAGCATTCACTTACTTTATCAAGCTTGAAGATGATACACTAATTTATCTAACAAAAAAGTGTTATGAGTGAATGCACCACAAACATCTTTCCAGGCTGTTGACGCATCCTGTTGTCAATGCAGCCTCTTCCAACACCACGGGTAGGGAAAAAGCATATCCATCTGCAAAAAGTGATTGTACTGTTGCTACCTTAGCTGTTGTGCTTAATAACATGCTATTGAACGGTGACACTATGGATATTGGAGACAGCAATGTGATCACCAAAAAATGTGTTTAAAATCATTAGTTGGCCAGCTAGCTATTACCTTAATTGTGCAAAAAATATGATAGCTAATGTTAGCTAGCCAGTCAGTGTCACTGACAGGTTGAAACTAATAACGCAACAAAATGTATTTCACTCGATCCCATAAAGCTTGACATTGCTAACCAGGCTTCAATTAGCCCACCTCAATATATACAGTACAGTATGCCTGTCTCAGACACGTCAATGTGATTACAGGATTTTTATAAGAATCAGATCATCTCCATCATCCATACACTGAGTGTACAAAACATTAGGAACACCTTCCTAATATTGAGTTTCACCCCCTTTTGCCCTCAAAAGAGCCTCAATTTGTAAGGGCATGGACTCTATAAGGTGTCGAAAGCATTCCACAGGGATGCTGGCTCATGTTGGCTCCAGTGCTTCCCACAGTCATGTCAAGTTGGCTGGATGTCCTTTGGGTGGTGGAGTGTTTTTGATACAGACAGGAAATTGTTTAGCATTAAAAACCAAGCAGCTTTGCTGTTCTTGACACACTCCAAACTGCTGTGCCTGGCACCTGCTACCATACCCCATTTAAAGGCACTTCAATCTTTTGTCTTGCCCATTCACCCTCTGAATAGACTACCACAGTATGAGACATAATACCCATGAAACTTAGAGGCCAAACAAGGCAATGGTTCCAATCATTTTTCCACCATTCATTTTTCCCATATGGGATTTTAGAAACACTTAATAAGGGCTGTGTTTCGTGAAGGCTTATTCTGGCATGACATTTTGATAACCGTGTAAATCTCCCTAGGACAAGTTTACTTTTATCAATATATTCACCTGTAAAAAATTGGCAACATTTCTTTAACTTGACAATTCTGTGATCTGTCTTTTGCTAGCTTTCAATTGACACAATACCTGTTTTCAAATGTGTCAGCTGGAGATGACGTGCAGGAGCATGGAGGGATTTGTAGTCTTGCATGATGTCTACGTTGATGCTAATTCGAGTTTTCGGATCTGAGAGTAAATAGAGCCGAATATATTGATAAAAGTCACTTAGTCCGAGAGAGATTTACATGGTTATCAAAACATCACGCCAATGTAGGCCTACACAAAACAAAGCCATTATTTTAAATGTTTCTAAAAATCTCCATCGGAAAAATTTATGGTGGAAAATCTATTTGAACCATTTCTCTGTTTGACTGCTAGGTTTTATGGGTATTATGACACCTCCACTGTGGGGCTCTATCGCACATTGAAGTGGTTTCAACAGGTGACATCAATAAGGGATCATAGCTTTCACCTAGATTCACCTGGTCAGTCTTTGTCATGAAAAGAACAGGTGTTCCTAATGTTTTGTACACTCAGTGTAGAAAGTCTTCAGGATATGTTCAATGTGTTTTGTATGATGCACTTTCTTTTGATGCACACATATATTGTAATACTGTATGATACAGACAGAAGAGTATTGAGAGTGTGACAGAATGGCAGTGGGACTGGGGGTACACAGGTGCATACACTACATCACCAAAAGTATGTGGACACCTGCTCGTCGAACATCTCATTCCAGAATTATGGGCATTAATATGGAGTTGGTCCCCCCTTTGCTGCTATAACAACCTTCACTCTTCAGGGAAGGCTTTCCACTTCATGTTGGAACATTGCTGCGGGGACTTTCTTCCATTCAGCCACAAGAGCATTAGTGAGGTCGGGCACTGATGTTGGGCTATTAGGTCTGACTCGCAGTCAGCGTTCCAATTCGTCTGTTGTACTGCCAGATGGTGAAGCATGATTCATCACTCCAGAGAACTAATTTCCATTGCTCCAGAGTCCCATGGCGGCAAGCTTTACACCACTCCAGCCAATGCTTGGCATTGCACATGGTGATCTTAGGCTTGTGTGTGGCTGCTCGGCCATAGAAACAAAATTCATGACGCTCCCGACGAACAGTTATTGTGCTGACGTTGCTTCCAGAGGCAGTTTGGAACTCTCTAGTGAGTGGTGCAACCGAGGACAGAATTCGTTTTTTTCAGCCCTCGGCGGTCCTGTTCTGTGAGCTTGTGTGGCTTACCACTTACCACTTAGCACTTACAGTTGACCGGGAAGCTCTAGCAGGTCAGAAATTTGATGAACTGACTCGTTTGAAAGGTGGCATCCTATGACGGTGCCACGTTGAAAGTCACTGAGCTCTTCAGTAAGGCTATTCTACTGCCAATGTTTGTCTATAGAGATTGCATGGCTGTGTACTCGATTTTATACATATGATCATAGCTTTCATCTGGATTCACCTGGTCAGTCCATGTCATGGAAAGAGAAGGTGTTTCTAATCGTTTGTACACTCAGTGTACAGTGCCTTTGGAAAGTATTCAGACCTCTTGACTTTTTCCACATTTTGTTACGTTACAGCCTTATTCTCCATTTTCTCATCAGGCAAAACACAGTAACTACAGTGTAGTATCTGTTTTTATCTTGTGACAAAGTGTCCTGGTTCAATTATGTTCCGGCTGAAATTTGCAGTAACTATAAAATCCAAGTAAAACCAAGGCATATCGCAGTAATTGAAGTTAATGCACTTTAGCCTTGTTCTACCGTGTTCTGACTGCAGTTAACTGCTCTGCCATACAAAGGCAAAGAGTATTAACTACCCAAACATTGAAACTGAGAAAAATGGCTTTAAAGGGGATTTTCTGCCCAGCCAAATATGTTGTAGGTGGATAAGTAATAATGCACTGATGTATTATCTTATTATGAAGTATGTTTTTTTTGCATATCAACCATGCCCAATGATTTGACCCCTAAGTCAAATAAATGACCATACAAAGTCAAACAAAAAAAAACACAAAACATTTGGAGAAACACATTTAGATTGTAGATACTGCGCATTTTAAGTGTAAATATTCTATGCAATGAAAACCTTTGTCCTTACCTTGTGGTGAAAAAATGCTTGAGGGTTACTACAATACAACATTCGAAACATGAAAACATAACTAAATAAAACCATTAAATACAGTTGTAATGTTTCTATCAAATAGAAAAACAACAAGAAAGTTGGATAAACACATTTAAATTGTAAATACTGCACTTTGCCTTTGCATTACCCATATACAGTGATTGTCTACAGTCATACAAACGCAGAGTGCAGTATCTTCATTTTAGTGGTCATAGGTCAAATCAATGGTCATGGTTGATATGGATAGAAAGAGAGAAAGTGAGAGGGAAAGAAATAGAACGAGAGAGAATGATAAACCCCTAAAATGCATTTCTCCGGAGAAAGAACCCAGCACATGGCTCCATTTCCGCTGGTGAAGCGGCGAGTTAAAAGGTGGCCCCAGTGCAATGAAACTCAATTTCACGCCACATTATCCCTCCCTGTTCTCTTTCCTGGCCTTCATTTTCATTAAGACCAGATACAATCATAAATTAATAATTACTGTTGAATGTCTAAGCGCAGACCGTCGTCCCGTAGTCTTCGTCTCCATGGCCCTTCATGTTCATGCTTGCAAAATGTTAATTTAGGTAATGTGGCCTGGCCTTTGTCAGATCATTCTCTTTTGTAGTTTCCCTAATACATAATGGTCTATTTGATTAGATGACATTAGGGAGTGTTTTCTGGTCCGATCAAGCTGTACCACCTTCATTCTTCTTCGGAGACTTACACAAGTCAACATAAATATTCAGTTACTCTCTGGTATGATGATCCGCAGCAGGCAAAATTTCACATGGGATGATATACAGTATCTGTTGTCCTGGTTCAAGTGACGTAAGATAACCACATTAGAACTAGGCCCAGATTCAATTCGCAATGCATGTTTTAAATACAATGTTTCTGGATTCGAGGAGACCACATTCACGGTAAGGGCTACATAGGTCGGCTCATTCGGAAATTACCTTAAAATGGAGAATTGTTCAAATCCGTGATCAAATTAAATCCTGGCCTAGTTGAAGACCACTTTTTCAGGATGACATCAACACATCTGAAATTATTATTTTGGTTGGTACCTATCTGAAGCTACAACAAATAAACAGATTATAACCAGACAAACAATTTAACATTCTGGTTGTTAAAATTACATCTACAAAACATCCTTTTACAATCAGTACACATATTGACAATGACCTCACAAAATACATCTGTCTGACATCATTGCCATCAATCTTTCCCACAAGGTTCTGATTTATATTTAGGATATTGGTTGAATTCTGATGTTTGAGGTGGGTTCAAACAAGCATGTGCCAGAACTGCACTTTAACCCGCCAAATCGTAGGTATTGTCTCGGGGTCACCAAAATATAGAAGCATTGGAAAACAAGTAAGACACTACTATCATCTGTTCTCAACAACTCCTAGAGCTGGTTTGTCTAATGACATGTACATAGACCATTAGAATACGTCAGGTGTCGTTGGCAAAAACCACATTTAATTTATATCTATCGTTTTCCTTGTCGCAGAGACATACAATATTTGACCCTGTTGCTGTGTCCATTGTCATGGTTACCTGACCGTGATAGCAACAAGACAGTGCAGAAGTAAAAAAATAAATAATAATATCTGGTAGAATGCTAGGCTTTATTTCGTCACACACAACTGTAAGCTATGTTCTGCAAATCGCTTGCAATTACCTTTACCTGTCTTGTAATGAGTTTATTTCCCTGTAATAATTAATACAAGTCAAAACGTTAATATAAAATACAGAGTAGCTTTAAGTTACCTGTGGCTCATTATTTTAATTACAGAGCCTAAATATGTTTTACATTGATTGGTTTATCGGTGTTGAAAGGCATTCTATTTGAACCGTCATGCTGCTGATGCCATGCAGACTGTCACATTGTGTTCATACTTTTGCTAATAATGACTAAGTTTGATGTCCGACGACAACAGACAGTTTATGATGTGGCTGAGATGAGTGTCTACAGACAAGTACTGTAAACCAACCTTTTGTTAAAACCATTATACGACAACTAATGCTCAGCTGCCATACATTAACATGGGCTTTGAACTAGTTCCACCAAATATTCATCCTCAAACCCTGTGAGTTTTCAATATCTGCAGGCAAGCGCAAAACAACATCAAATTGAGCAATGTTAACTTAGGCAAAAGAACAGACAGACAGTGACAGGGTCATGCAGAATAATTGTCTCTGGACGATGTCTGTATGGACATGTCTCTATGGCAAGCCAAGCAAATACACCACACAGCTCATATTGTAACACAGCCGCTGCTTTGAATATGCAGCCAGGGTGCATAATGAACCTACTTGATGCAACTACAGCAGGACAGTACAACAGAACAAATACACGTTTGATATTTAAAGTCTTTGTGCCTTATGGTCATATTTGTACGGAATTGAATTCATTACAAAATGTGCACTGATATGAAACATCTAGCTTCGGGGGCACTTTGCTCAGTTGCCAGTGCAGAACAAGGCGTCAAATTGAGAAATAAACAGCATTTCTGACTAATAGATGAAAACAATCTCACTAAGTCAGCGAAAATGAGTGGGGTGTATGGCTACATCTTAAATGACACACTATTTACCATAAGGTGCACTACTTAGGGCCCTATATACGGAATAAACTGCAATTTGAGACACACTCCTTCCTTTACTGTAGGCATTTCAAAGGCTGGATATATATGACAAGTGTTGGTAAGGGAAAGAATGAATGGGATCATGGGATGGACACAGTGCATGTAATCTCATTGCATAACTTGTTATAACTTCGATTGAAGTTCTCAAGTGACAGCAGACACCTTAATGTTGACTAAAAGGCTGAACTCGACAATAAGACTTTTCGGCGACAGGATTGCTTGACTCAAATCAAATCAAATCAAATCAAATTTTATTTGTCACATACACATGGTTAGCAGATGTCAATGCGAGTGTAGCGAAATGCTTGTGCTTCTAGTTCCGACAATGCAATAATAACCAACAAGTAATCTAACTAACAATTCCAAAACTACTGTCTTGTACACAGTGTAAGGGGATAAAGAATATGTACATAAGGATATATGAATGAGTGATGGTACAGAGCAGCATAGGCAAGATACAGTAGATGGTATCGAGTACAGTATATACATATGAGATGAGTATGTAAACAAAGTGGCATAGTTAAAGTGGCTAGTGATACATGTATTACATAAGGATACAGTCGATGATATAGAGTACAGTATATACGTATGCATATGAGATGAATAATGTAGGGTAAGTAACATTATATAAGGTAGCATTGTTTAAAGTGGCTAGTGATATATTTACATCATTTCCCATCAATTCCCATTATTAAAGTGGCTGGAGTTGAGTCAGTGTCAGTGTGTTGGCAGCAGCCACTCAATGTTAGTGGTGGCTGTTTAACAGTCTGATGGCCTTGAGATAGAAGCTGTTTTTCAGTCTCTCGGTCCCAGCTTTGATGCACCTGTACTGACCTCGCCTTCTGGATGATAGCGGGGTGAACAGGCAGTGGCTCGGGTGGTTGATGTCCTTGATGATCTTTATGGCCTTTCTGTAACATCGGGTGGTGTAGGTGTCCTGGAGGGCAGGTAGTTTGCCCCCAGTGATGCGTTGTGCAGACCTCACTACCCTCTGGAGAGCCTTACGGTTGAGGGCGGAGCAGTTGCCGTACCAGGCGGTGATACAGCCCGCCAGGATGCTCTCGATTGTGCATCTGTAGAAGTTTGTGAGTGCTTTTGGTGACTAGCCAAATTTCTTCAGCCTCCTGAGGTTGAAGAGGCGCTGCTGCGCCTTCTTCACAATGCTGTCTGTGTGAGTGGACCAATTCAGTTTGTCTGTGATGTGTATGCCGAGGAACTTAAAACTTGCTACCCTCTCCACTACTGTTCCATCGATGTGGATAGGGGGGTGTTCCCTCTGCTGTTTCCTGAAGTCCACAATCATCTCCTTAGTTTTGTTGACGTTGAGTGTGAGGTTATTTTCCTGACACCACACTCCGAGGGCCCTCACCTCCTCCCTGTAGGCCGTCTCGTCATTGTTGGTAATCAAGCCTACCACTGTTGTGTCATCCGCAAACTTGATGATTGAGTTGGAGGCGTGCGTGGCCACGCAGTCGTGGGTGAACAGGGAGTACAGGAGAGGGCTCAGAACGCACCCTTGTGGGGCCCCAGTGTTGAGGATCAACTCTTTGTGTGTCGCATTGCTCCCTCTGAAAGAAGAGAAAAGCTTGCAATGTTTCAGACCTTGAATTTTTTACAATACTGTGTTGAATTATGCAGCGATCGATCAGTCAACTATTAATCTCTGTGGCTGTGTTACAGCCATGCTTTAAAAAAAATGGGACCAGGCCAAGCAATGCTGTGTCAACACATTCCTCTAAGAATTGCTTACAAGAGAAATGTGTCTCTCAATGTCGATTAAATTTTTCTCCTTACAAGTTTAGAGTGGTGTACCTGTTACAGATCAACGGTCACAGTTAATGATTCTAATCAAATAAAAAATGGAAAGTTACAGTAATTAACAAAGGCAACTTAGCATGATACTACCAGGGGTATGTACTCATTAGTGCACACCGTAGCAAAAGTTTTGCAATAAAAACAAGAGTTTTTTTTGTACAATCCCTCTCCGTTTCTGTTTGCTTCCATTTAGTTCCTAGTACACCCCAGTCACACTATAATATAATTTGCTACCTGACAATGATTGGTCCATGTTATGTTGTCATGTATCCCTGGATGTTTTTGGAGTTATGTTCTTCTGCTTGGAGGTACCTCCCATTACTCAAAGGAAACAGCATGAGCTGTGGGCCTACTCAGTGTAGATACGCATCTGGTGGGGTTGTGTGCAACCCCCAATCAGAGTGTGGCAATGTGTACCTATCAGGTACTGTATAAAGAGCCATAGTGTGGGCTGCTGTCACATCCTGACCTTAGTTCCTTTTTATGTCTCTATTTTAGTTTGGTCAGGGCGTGAGTTAGGGTGGGCATTCTATGTTTTTGTTCTATGTGTTATAGATCTATGTGTTTGGCCTGGTATGGTTCCCAATCAGGGCAGCTATCAATCGTTGTCTCTGATTGAGAACCATACTTAGGCAGCCTGTTTTCCCACAATGGTTTGTGGATAGTTGTTTACTGCGTCTGTGTTTTCACCATACAGAACTGTTTCAATTTTCGTTGTTTCACGTTTGTTAGTTTGTGTTCAGTTGTAATAAATTTAACATGGACATGTACCACCCTGCATTTTGGTCCGATCTATCCTGCTCCTCATCAGACGAAGAAGAAGTTCGTTACAGAACTACTCACCAAGAAAGGACCAAGCAGCATGGTAACGAGAGGAGGCCCGTGCCGGGCGAATATGGGTATTGAGTCTAAGGGAGAGGTGCGAAGTGGTATGCACCAGATCTCCAGTGCTCCCCCACAGCCCGGTTCAACCTGTGCCTGTACTCTGGAGAGTCCGGGCTAAAGTGGTCATCCAGCCTGGAGGAGTGGTGGCAAGGCTGCAAACCAGAGCTCCAGTGCTCCCCCACAGCCCGGTCCATCCGGTTATTCCTCCACACACCGGGCCTCCTGTAGGTCTCCCCAGCCCCCTCCCCTCTCCAACTCCTCCCTCCAGGTTCTTCCGCCTGTCAGTCAGGAGCTGCCAGAGCCGCCCGTCAGTCAGGAGCTGCCAGAGCCGCCCGTCAGTCAGGAGCTGCCAGAGCCGCCCGTCAGTCAGGAGCTACCAGAGCCGCCCGTCAGTCAGGAGCTACCAGATCCGCCCGTCAGTCAGGAGCTGCCAAAGCCGCCCATCACTCCGGCGCTGAATGGAGGCTCATGCCTATGTCCAAGCTCCCATCAGTAATGTAGTACACTGTAATATATATTCAGGGGCTTAGTAAATATTACCCACTAAAATGCAGAGTTCTGGATTTACTTCAAGATTTGAATACCTTACTTGATATTTTGTTAGATTTTAGATTGTTTTGTACTTTTTATTTTGTGAGATCCAATTGGTAGTTATAGTCTTGTCCCATCACTGCAACTCGAACCAGGGTCTGTAGTGACGCCTCGAGCACTGCAATGCCGTGCCTCAGACTGCTGTGCCATACCTTACATTATTTTTGATGTGTTCAAAAATAATGACATTTGAAAATGCATATTCATTTTATTATACTATGTTTAATTTACTCAATGTTAATAATATTTTCTCTCAATTTAAGAATTTGTAGTTTTTGCAACAACTTGCCATGTGGCTGAATTTTTTTGAGGATTGTGGGTAATTCAAAATGTTTCGAATGTATGATAGTTTTACACAATGTTATATGCAAGTTTGAAGAAAGAAAAGCATATTTCTATATTAGTATTAAGCATCTTGTTATACTATGAGGTGTAATGGATCATGATGAACGGATATCAAAACCGTCAAACAAATAGACGTTCAAAGATCAGACAACCCAATACAACCTACAAGAAGGTCATAAAAGCACAACTGCATATCAATCTGAAAGGAAAACTCCATATTTTGGGATTATATAAACAATTGACTAATGAAACAAATATCTGAACATAGTTTTCGGTGGACTGAACGTTCAAAAAATCGAGATCATGAGTTTGAATGAAAATGAAAATCCCTGCACAATTTCCATCCACCATTTATTTAATAAAGCAAAGAAACCAGTGTTGTCAATTAAATAAAATTAGTACCTCAGCAAGCTAGGCACCCCTATGTGTATTTATTATTTTCAAACCAAAGAGGCATTTGTTGATTACTGAATTTGTTGATGTGTAGATGGCGCCGACAGACATGGACACCCTGTTTCAAGCTCTTAGTCAACTTTGCAGTATTTTTTTGTGTGTGTTATTTCTTACAGTGCCTTCAGAAAGTATTCATACCGCTTGACTTATTCCAAATTGTTATGTGTTACAGCCTCACCTATTTACACTACCGGTCAAAGGTTTCAGAACACCAACTAATTCAAGGGTTTTTCTTAATTTGTTACTATTTTCTACATTGTAGAATAATAGTGAAGACATCACAACTATGAAATAACACATATGAAATCATGTAGTAACCAAAAAAGTGTTTTTTAGAAATTGTTGCAAAAACTGAAAAATAACAGTTACATAAGTATTCAGACCCTTTACTCAGAGGCAACTTTGGCAGTGACTACAGCCTCGAGTCTTCTTGGGTATGACGCTACAAGCTTGGCACACCTGTATTTGGGGACTTTCTCTCATTCTTCCTTGCAGATCCTCTCAAGCTCTGTCAGGTTGGATGGGGAGCATCGCTGCACAGCTATTTTTGGGCCTCTCCAGAGATGTTCGATCGGGTTCATGTTGGGACACTCAAGGACATTCAGAGAGTTGTCCCGAAGCCACTCCAGCGTTGTCTTGGCTGTGTGCTTAGGGTCGTTGTTCTGTTGGAAGGTGAACCTTTGCCCCAGTCTGAGGTCCTGAGCGCTCTGGAGCAGGTTTTCATCAAGGATCTCTCTGTACTTTGCTCCATTCATCTGTGCCTCGATCCAGACTAGTCTCCCAGTCCCTGCCGCTAAAAAACATCCACCACCACCATCCTTCACTGTAGGGATGGTGCCAGGTTTCCTCCAGACGTGACACTTGGCATTCAGGCCAAAGAGGACAATCTTGGTTTCATCAGACCAGAGAATCTTGTTTCTCATGGTCTGAGAGTCTTTAGGTGCCTTTTGGCAAACTCCAAGCAGGCCTTCATGTGCCTTTTTACTGAGGAGTGGCTTCCGTCGGGTCAATATACCATAAATGCCTGATTGGTGGAGTGCTGCAGAGACGGTTGTCCTTCTGGTAGGTTCTCCCATCTCAACAGAGAAACTCTTGAGCTCTGTTAGAGTGACCATCAGGTTCTTGGTCACCTCCCTGACTAAGGCCCTTCTTCCCCGATTGCTCAGTTTGGCCGGGCGGTCAGCTCTAGGAAGAGGAAGGTGGTTGCAAACTTATTCCATTTAAGAATAATGGAAGCCACTGTGTTCTTGGTGACCTTCAATACTGCAGAAATGTTTTGGTACCCTTTCCTAGATCTGTACCTTGACACAATCCTGTTTTGGAGCTCTACGGACAAATTCCTTCAACCTCATGGCTTGGTTTTTTGATGTGCACTGTCAACTGTGGGACCTTATATAGACAGGTGTGTGCCTTTCCAAATCATGTCCAATCAATTGAATTTACCACAGGTGGACTCCAATCAATTTGTAAAACATCTCAAGGATGATCAATGGAAACTGGATGCACCTGCGCTCAATTTTGGGTCTCATAGCAAAGGGTTTGAATACCTATATAAATAAATATTCAAACATTATGTGCAATCATTTCTAAAAACCTGTTTTTGCTTTGTAATTATGAGTTATTGTTTGTCTGATGATGACATTTAAAAAAAATCTATTTTAGAATAAGGCTGTAACGATAAAAAAAGAATGAAAGGGGTCTGAATACTTTCCTAATGCACTCTCCTGTTGCACTGGGCCGGCCTGTTTATATCATGAATATGAAATGAAATCGGAGGGCAGAAATGATTAATTATTACCAGCAGCAGTGATGTATCCTAAGAAGGAGATGGTGGAGAGATGGAATTCACATTTTTCTACAAATAGCAGATTCTCCAGGAGACACTGGAGGACTTGTCGGACGTGGAGACCTGGGGCCATGGAAACCCCAATACCATGGGTACCTGAGGAGACTTGATGAGCATGAACTGCATAGACTCACTGTGGTTCCCTGACACGCAGGTTGATAGGACTAGTATTGTGGGTGACTCTGCCTATAGTGCACCCATCCAGTGCTCTGACGTCGATGGGAATGTAGAGGAGCTGAGTGGGGTTGCCCAGCTCTGACACCAGGGTAGTGTCCATAAAACTCTCATCAACCCCAGAGTCAATGAGTACTTATAGAGATATCGACTGGTCGTCCCACAGCAGGATGGCATGGAGAGGGGTGTGAGTAAGGGGAGAAGGAAAATTCTCTGTACTCGTACCTACTGATGAGCCTGGTCTTTTACTGGACAGGTAAACACGTAACGACCGGTAGTCCTCAACACAGACAACTCTTGGTGTTAAGTCTGCGTAAACTTTCGGCTGGAGACAACCTATCTCTGCCGAGTTGCATCGGCTCCGGAAGCGGCGAGTCGGCAGACCTCGGAGACTCTAGGGGGAACTCGGGTAACCTCGGATTCTCTCGGGAACGTTGATGCCGGGGACTTCCAATAATCCGTGAAGGAACGTGTCGAACAGGGATTCTAGGTTCCAGCCGGGGTGGCCTTGAGAGATGCGCTGTTGACAGCGGGGTTACTAAGTGGCTGGGAGGTTACTGTCATCGCTGGCTGCCTCACAGACAATCAGGGGAATTGCTCCAGCAATGTATTCAAGGCATGGTCATGGCGCTCTGCCAAGGTCTGGAATGCTTCCATAAGACCTCGAAGTAACTCCTCGTGTCTGCCAATGGTGGCTCCTTGGGAGGAGATGGGGTTGAGGAGCTGGTCTGAATCTGCTGGGTCAGTCATGGCCACTTCATACTATCAGGACTCAGAATAAAACCCAGAGGCAGACAGTTCAAATCACAGATTTTTATATACAAAACAGGGGGTAGGCAAACGACAGGTCAAGGGCAGGCAGAGGTCAGTAATCCAGGGAAGTGTCAGAAAGGTATAGAACGGCAGGCAGGCTCAGGGTTAGGGCAGGCAGAATACTCAAAACTAGAAGGGACTAAAGAGAACAGAAGTATGGGAATAAACACGCTGGTTGGCTTGACGAGACAAGACAAACTGGCAACAGACAAACATAAACACAGGTAAATGCAAAGGGGATAATGGGAAAAATGAGCAACACCTGGAGCGGGGAGGAGACAAGCACAAGACAGGTGAAACAGATCAAGGTGTGCCACCCACTCACTACAAAGATATGTGCCCTTCCTAACTCAGTTGCTGGAGAGGAAGGAAACCGCTCAGGGATTTCACCATGAGGCCAATGGTGATTTTAAGCAGTTAGTGTTTAATGGCTGTGATAGGAGATAACTGAGGATGGATCAACAACATTGTAGTTACTCCACAGTACTGACATAATTAACAGAGTGAAAAGAAGGAAGCCTGTACAGAATTAAAATATTCAAAAATATGCACACAAGACACTAAGGTAATAAAAATCAACATCTCTCAAATGACCTACTCACTTTGGTGTTAAATTACTTGAGGTATTTTCTGAACAGCTTCTCACTTCTTTGTTTCTCAAGTTGTCATTTCGACCACATGTTACACACTAATTTGTCGCAAAAATGACAGTTGGAACTCAAAAACAGAAAATATGTCATTCGTGTTGCTAAGCTAACAGTTAGAGTGTTTTTTTACGGTTTGCACGCGCCTTCATCCAAAGGGAATACAAAAAAATGATATTGTCTGAAAGAATTATATGGATTTAATATTTGTCAAATTATTGAGCATGTCCTCAAAAGTCAAATAAGCATCAGAAATGTTATTTATATACAATATGAAAATGCATATCAATATCCTGATATGGGCCTCAGCCAAAAAATATGCATTGTATGTGCTGAGAAATTATGCTACTCATTCATGTATTTGTATGTACATATTCTTATTCAATCCTGTACACGTGTGTGTATAAGGTAGTTGTTATGACATTGTTAGATTACTTGTTAGATATTACTGCATGGTTGGAACTAGAAGCACAAGCATTTCGCTACTCTAGCATTAACATCTGCTAACCATGTATATGTGACAAATTAAATTACATTTGGATTTGATATAGGCCTACTGTCAGTATTTGTCAACATATACAGAAAACAAAATGTCCACATAGGCCAATCTCAGAATATTTAATGAGCCCATATCTGGCCATACCATGTATGATATTCCGAGGGAATTCAAAAATGATGTGTGCATGAAATATTTGTCAAATTATTGAGCACATGCTGAAAACTCAGTAATCATACTTGTCAGGATCCGTATATATGGACCTCAGCCAAGAGATGCATATCTGGACTCAATATAGTTCTATCTTGAATGTACTGAGAAAACACAGATATGCTACGTATGCAGTCAGTATTTGTCAAAAAATAGTATGTCATATCTCAATATATCAAATGAGTCCATGTCCAGCCAAAGGAAATGTCCATGTGTGATATTCGGAGTAATCCCATATCATGTCTAAAAAGCACATCTGGAATCAGAATTTGTCAGGATATGTTGCGTATTCACAAAACTCCAAATATGTTTTTGGAAATGGTCTGCATTCTCTAGATGATCAAAAACGTGCCACGTAAAGATATCCCGTGATATGGACCCTTTCGCCCAGTGTGTGGCCAAACACATGGGCAACCTGCAGTTTAGAGTCTGGGAGAAGATTAATGAGATTGGGACCTACACGCCCTTGATTCCGGACCCCAACACTTCCCAACACCATCTCATCCTGTCTGAGGATCTGACCAGTGTGAGACAGTGACGAAGACAGTAATGATGAGATTGATAAAACACTGTCAGAAAGGTTTGATACCATTAAAATGGTCCTGGGCTCTGAGGGCTTTGACCGGGACACACAGCCGGGACATTGAGGTTGGGGACAATACTCAATGGTCATTGGGTGTGATGACAGAGTCTGTCCAGAGGACGGGAGAAGTAGAGAGTGGGTACTGGCAATTACGATTCATTGGTGAATACGATACACATTCCACAGTAGAGTCAGCCACTCAGCTTACAGTGTGACAGAAACCCCAAAGGATCAGAGCGCAGCTGGGCTGGGACTAGCCAACTAAACTCAATTCCACAATTTGCGATGGAGTTGAGCAGCGACTGGTGTGGGCGGACTTGAGCGCAGACGTCACATAAAATGTACATTTTTTTTAATCAAAAACGACTGATTTCAGCACCCAAAGAATAGCCTGCAATTACAATTATGGGCATACCCGAAGAATAGCAGCAAATTACAATTGCGGGTTATTCTTTGGGTGCTGAAATCAGTAGTTGTTTATAAAATGTCGTCAGATCTCAACGTAAATCTTGGAGTTCAATCAGCTACACTGGGACAGAAGTATGCTGTCATTGTATGACGCTGATTATGAAATACATCGACACACGTTCATACACAAGTCTGAGAGTCTTTCCTTTTTTCTTAATGGGTGTAAACTCCACCCACTGAGGATCTTACCAGTGAAGACCTCTGTAGACAAAGAAGATTATGTAAAAATTAATGAATATGATTCTGAAGACAATGAAGAATATTAGAGACAGCGACAGTGACTGTTCAATATTCGATCATGAAGCTGAGTATAATAGATTCCCTGAAGAACGAGATGATGAAACCTACTGATATACCATTGAAGAGGATTGATTATACAGGTATATCAATGTAGAATCATATCGTTCTGCCAGTGGAACTACACAGTTAAAGTTAATATTGTTTCTTTCTATTTTTGTAAAGACTTACTCTAAGGGCTCTATGTACTCTAATGCCGGATGTGGAAAGTGTTTTGGTGGCTTTTAGGAAGAAACTGCAATGATGGCAGGTTATAATATAAATGTGACTGAACAAAATTAACTTGAGAACCATCATATCATCTTAAAATGTCTAACTTAGTTATATAATAAAGAGTAACACATTTTACAACCCCACTGTAACATTAAGCTGTATGCATCCCAGTTGTAAGGAATATGGTGGGTATTATGTTCAGCTTTATGATTCCATGTATAATTTGCTGAAAGGGAAGTACAAAGGCAGTTGTTCATTTTACGGCTGAAATTTTGAATTAGTGTAATGCACTTTAACACATTAAATAATTGATTTACATTTTAAAGGAGGCTGGTCTGATTCTCATTTACACATATTCTATTATATTATATTCTATTATAGGGTAACACTATGATTATAAAACACACAAGTGCCTAAATTGGAACTCAGTGGATGTACAGTAACATGCTATACATGACATCAGAGCTCCGGTTTTCCGCTTTACAGTGCTGTATGGGTTTTGACTGACAGCCATTATAAACTTCAGCACAGCGCGTCAAGAAGCCCCCATCCTTCCCTCTAATTGGGCTACTTTTCCACTTTTGCACTTTTGATGTTGTCTGAGTGAGGAAAAGGCTGTAAATGGAGAGAAGTCAATGTGTTCTGAAAGATGAGACGCTGAGGATTATAATAAATACCGATTTGGGACGGGGCCATAGTGTCTCCTGACCCCTCCTGTCTCAGCCTCCAGTATTTATGCTGCAGTAGTTTATGTGTCAGGGGGCTAGGGTCAGTCTGTTATATCTGGAGTACTTCTCCTGTCTTATCCGGTGTCCTGTGTGAATTTAAGAATGCCCTCTCTAATTCTCTCTTTCTTTCTCTCTCTCGGAGGACCAGAGCCCTAGGACCATGCCTCACGACTACCTGGCATGATGGCTCCTTGCCGTCCCCAGTCCACCTGGCCTTGCTGCTGCTCCAGTTTCAACTGTTCTGCCTCCGGCTATGAAACCCTGACCTGTTCACCGGACGTGCTACCTGTACCAGACCTGCTGTTTTCAACTCTCTAGAGAGATACTCTCAATGATCGGCTATGAAAAGCCAACTGACATTTACTCCTGAGGTGCTGACTCGACAACTACTGTGATTATTATTATTTGACCATGCTGGTCAACATGAACATGAACATTTGAACATTTGAACATCTTGGCCATGTTCTGTTATAATCTCCACCCGGCACAGCCAAAAGAGGACTGGCCAACCCTCATAGCCTGGTTCCTCTCTAGGTTTCTTCCTAGGTTTTGGCCTTTCTAGGGAGTTTTTCCTAGCCACTGTGCTGCTACACCTGCATTGCTTGCTGTTTGGGGTTTTAGGCTGGGTATTTGTACAGCAATTTGATATATCAGCTGATGTAAGAAGGGCTATATAAATACATGTGATTTGAAACAAGCAAACCACACATCCGTGTCCAAATTTGCATTTCATATTTCCATATTTGAAATCTCATGCTATTTACAATATCAACGTTTATCGCTGTGTTCGATCCACAGTTACAAGGATGACATGCGTTGTACCCTGAGTTGTCCTGAAGAGAATGATCCTTTGTTTCTCATAATGTGAAGAAAATATGCTGCTCCACACGCACTTGAATGCACTGAATGACTCCATTCTATGCGGACCAAAATAACAATCTGTTTGTCTGAAGTGCCTTTTGAAAGCCTAACACTGTAGTATCTTATTTTACAACTTAGCTAGCCATGTTGGCAATAAAATAAGCTTTCAAATGATGCCCACCTGACCCAGATTGCGATTAATAATGGAACATTTTTGGATTGCGTAAACAAAACCAGTAACTGTGTGATGATGGGGACGCAGGCTGTGTTCCAAACAGAAATCTGTGCTTGCTTTAGTTGCTCAATGGAAAAGCTAGATGAGCTCAAAAAAGCAAGCGCCTTATAGTTGAAGACTCTTTCCTTGACAGTTTCTTGTCTTTGTACCTGGAGTGTATATCTTAGACCCACTTTTACAAAACTTTAAATATAATGGTCATCAATGAATACAACATTTACTGGAAAGTGTTTTGTTCACAGAACATCAACACGTTGTTTTCATCAGAAGACAAGTTGCAAATGTTTCTGGCAATCAGTAAATACTATTGCACAAAATTGTAAATGGATTATCAGTAGTCAATCATGTAAAATATAAGGAACATTCTAGGGCTCTATTCAATCCGCATCCAGGACAGGCACATTTCAATTTTTTTTTTTTCCAACATTGTGGACATGCAGAGATGCAGAGAATAGAATTGGGTTACTTCTACTTCTAACGAAATTTGGGTTACTCCTAAGTCATCATCTCCAACATTGTAACCTTCCATTGCAGAGCTTTGCTTTGGTGTGGGTTTTGGCCTTTGTGTTCATATCATTTGCGTTCCTCCACTGTATTTACCTTTCCTTATTTCTATTGGAAATTTTGTTACTGCTTGCCGATGAAAAGGCTATACAAACCTATGAGCAGACTAGTCTTTTAATTGAATACATGGAATTGGATTGTGATGATACTGATTAAAGAATCTGGCACACTTTGCTTATTTTCTATTTTGGTTTTGATTAGGGATTCTATTTGATTTGTTGTATATTAAATTGTTCGGTGAAATATGCTTAAAAGTAGAGAAATTTCCCATAATTCTGCACCTTTTGAAAGGTACATAATTTTTTAGCTAGTCAAACCCGGGTCCAGTGATTGTCAAGCTGATACCTTAACCGTTGCGCCGAGAGTTCCAGACCTGTGTGAAGTTGCTAGGTGTTGAGTTAAGGTTGCTACATTACGACCTTCCTTTGGGAGAGAGTGTCCCCAAACTTCTCTATACCATGTCCCTCATGGGTACACACCTCTCCAATGGCCTCATGGGCACCATTTCACTTGTGACACCAATGTAGAAAATTTAGGTGGACGGTAGCCCCGACTGGATCTTAAACCCGGGTTCAGCGACTGCCAATACAACACCTTAACCATTATGCCAAGAGGTCCGCTAGGTGTTGGGTTAAGGTCACTACAATATTAATAGTCCATGCAGAGAAATATTGTGACGCTATCAACAAATCTACTTCTTCTGCCTTGGTGCAGGTTCTGCCTGTATTTTGGTTTCGTACAAATGAAAAGTAAAATGGTGTGGTATCTACTGTGCAGGTTAAATTGAATCAGGCCCAGTCTTTGGGCAACAAAATTTATTAAATTAACTCACATTGGTTATCATCAACATTTGAAGTTTATTTAAAGTTGAAGTACAATGAAGTGTGCTATGCGTAGCTATATGTAAGTTATTAGCGACAGGTCAACAATAAACATCGCAACAAACTTTCAAAGTAAAATAAAGTGTGAACATGGGACAGACACTCTTTTCCCAACATTTTTTCAAACACATAGCCTGTTCCTGTTACAGTACATGACAGAAATCAGCTCCTGTCTCTGGAATTAACTTTTACATACTGCATAAGAGTTGACTCACCTGATGTGCAAAACTATTCAACCTTCAGCTTGAATACAAATGAAGCACATCTCTCCATAAAGTAAAATGTCTTCTTTTTGCTGCATCATGATTGCATTAAAATACTGTACATCACTGATTTTGTGAGGGAACTTTGCTTGAGTTTTCATACCAATATTCTACAATGGAGAGGGTCGGTTAATTGTTTCCGATAGTCATTCTAGCTGGTCCATTGTCTGTACACAAGTAGGATCTTAATTTGATCACCCTGTTGTTGCAGGAAATGTCCTGCACGGCATGAAATAGTTTAAAACTTAAAAATGTTGGACTTGATTTGCACAAACAAAAAATGGATCAACCCCATACAAAAATGTCAATTCATTATAATCCACATAATAATTCACATTTCCTTTATCAGCAGGATTATTGTCCTGCTGTGGGAAACTGGTCAAATTAAGATCCTATATCTATCTGTATGTGACATCTGAATAAATTGTCTTGAAAGAGGAGATTCGTTACCAAGTGATAATATGTGATTACCAACAGTCCATGTGACATGTTAATAGCCACACATTAGGAACAAAGGTGTCTGGGAAACTATCTTTAAAAAAGTGTTCAAATAAAAAACAGTATTACCTGTTGCAAAGGGTTACTATTGACAGCAAAAGTTGTTATTGGAAAGCAAAATGTTTGAGGTGTACATTTTCGAAATCAGTTGGGCTAAAGTGAATCAACCCTACGTATTTGTTCAGCACAATATAGGATTTAAATATCATAATTCCAGGACAAACATTTACATGCCTGCATGCTTTCTCACCAAAATGGCAGGTATTTTAAAGAATGATGGCTCAGAAATTAAACAAAAACAAACTATAAATTCATATAAATGTCAGTATTGTCTTCCTAATAGATCTACTGCATACCCAAAACCACCTCTTAACTTTATACATATACCATATTGATAGAGTGAGTTATCCTATCATTATCATCAGTTCTGGTATATACAACAATAGTAAAAAGGAAACTTGATTGTATTTTCTTATATTTAGAAAACATTCAAATCAAATCTCAGTCGCCTCCTTTGATCAACATATGAATAAATTAGAATTTTTTTCACAGGTTCTTTCCAAGCTTTATATTTTGGAATTAAACTTGAAATACAAAACAAAACCTCTGAGTCTGACCATGTTCAAAGCTTTCTCGCTGGTTGAAATACAGTATAAAAAATCTTCAGTGCTGAGAATTTATCTGAGATATTACCAACAGTGTACCCCTTGGTAATTATTTACTGTGCTAAAAATGTGTTTATACTTAGAAAACAACCCACCTCAATGCATCAAAACCTGCTTTAGCTACTATATTATGTTGATATCTGTAAGAAAAAGTGTTCTAATTCTACATTCAGACACAACCCTTCTTCGGCGTTTGGCCAAACACACTTCCATTGAACTGCTACAGTAAACGCAGCGAGACTTGTTTCTGCTACTAAATCTGCCTGGATAAGGGCTCTTGAGTATCTTCATGGGATTGTTTTCCCCTTCAGCTCTCCTCATCATCTTCTTATCAGTACATCACTGTGGTTTTCAAGAACAGTCTTCCATCTGAAAAAAAAATACAAAGGAGACAAGGATTAGCAATAGCGTACTGGCCATGCTGACTCAACTTGGATATATGGTGTTTAGCTCTATCCTTATAGTCCACAAAAACACACACTGGTTGCTAGCTTGTGTGAGGTTTCCCCACAATAAGCTAACTCCATAGTTTCTGAAACAAAGACCTAGGAGCAAGAGTACTAGGCCTGGGAAGGATGTCAGATTCTCTTGGACATTTCGAAAGCGTAACCAAAAAATGTTTTGTGGATACGGAGGTGATGTCACCACCTCCCATTTTCAAATCTGTCCCAGCTGATGCTGGGAACTTCTACAGACATTTAAGCTGGAGCATTGGTACATTATGGGAGGCAACCTGTCTGTCTAAAGAGACTACTAACTTAATAATAATGATACATTCATTGTTTGACAAAATCTGGAAAAACATCAGAAAATACGATCTGAAATCTTCCAACACACATGGGACTACTTGTAAGAATATTTTAAGATAATACACAACGCAGAGGACTAGAGGTCAATAGAGAATTAACGATCAATTGAAGTAGTGTTTTTTCAGTTCAACATCTGGTTAGAATTTGTGTAGGGGTTTCAGTCCTGGACTCATACCTACATGTGGCAAGATCTCATTGGTCTGAATTGTTTACACATTGAGCCTGAAACAGGATACTTGTTATTTGGCCATTGGCCCAATTTTACTGCAAGAAACTCTAATTGGTCAACTACAGGCTAGGGTTGTTGGTTATAAAATTACATCCTTTCACTTTGTTCTGTGGAGAATCATTGAGGACAGGAAAGAATTAACATCGACCATCTACTTCCCAGCATAACAACTATTATTTATTATTTTTGAATTGAATATTTTTCTCCCCCTGATTTGCTTTGGGGTCTGTGTTATTGAGGAATAACATCAACTGCTAACATACTCTTATCCAATACTCTTCCAATGTCCCTATTTTCTGGACAATTTATGTTACTCGAGCATATCAACACTCACAATTGTAGATTAACAGACATAAATATTGTTTGTCCTACAACGTCAAGTCTATAATTGTTGCTTAAATGATTTGCATGATCTGTTGGAACAAACTGCAGAATCGAGCAGTAACAGTTGAAGAGACTCCTTATGCCAGTGTTTCTCTGTCTCATGAATTAAAATAGGGAAGTAAAACCAGGCCAATACAACCATCTACATATTTAATCATTGACAAAGGCAAATTGTATGAGGAACCGCGATATTCAACACTGCCTGCCTGCACGATTGCATGTCACATGTGCTTAAGACATCTCAACTGACATGCTTGTTTGAACATAATATTGCACTTATGATGTAAAGCGCTTTACGAATGACACATCCTGTACAGAAGGAGTGTTCATTTAAAAAGGCAGAGTCATTCTTCTCCAATGCTATCTCCAGACACCTGCAACCTAACGAGCTTTGTCCATTTTCAAGGAACACTCATATCTTAGTGGTATGCCCAAACGAGCAGCGCTGCCTCCGATGCAGGGCTGGTAAAAGCATCTGTTAAGCGCAGCTCAGGAGCATGGCGTTTTATTACCCCGGTATTACTGTGCTTTAAGCAGCCCTTTCCCCTCTCTTGCAGTGGACCTAAATAATTCAATTTAATAGGGAAAAGCACACCAAAAGACTAAGCGGCGACAGCTTGAGGAGAGTGATATGTTGCTGCTTGACACAATGTCAGACCCGAGACAGAGAGACATCGGGGTAGAAACGGTACGTTTGTTAGCGGCTTTCAAGAGATTTACAGAGTTCTCGTGACATACCTAAATAATTCAAGCTGGTTACTATCTAGCTGGTTACTATCACAAACACTTCATTCACATTTATTGATATTCTGTAATCTCACTATTAAACCATTTAACATTGGCCTCTTAAGTTAAGGCCCATGGCTCACTGGCAATATTTTAAGCCATATATGAATCATAAAAGCTTCTGTTTCTATCCAAAAAATACAATACAATACAATACAATGACAACCTTCCTCCATTAGCATTTTTGATTAGTACACATTCTCGCCTATGGTAGGACAGCAACCATCACTGCACCATGTACCTAACCACCCAGGCTTCTGTCGTCAATGCATCAGTGTGCTGTATGTTTATAAAAAGCTGGATGGAAAAATAGCAAAGGCTTGTTGGGAATGTGGGAGGGGGAGACAAACACATGGGCTAATTATCCGGCACTGCCGTGGGTCTCTGAGGCATTGCACTCTGGCTGCCTCTATTCAAGCAATATTGCAGAGTTATGTGTAAAAGTAACTACAGTGTGAATGCAAAGGGCTGAAAATAAAAGGGATAGAGGAAGGTGGTGGTGGTTGGAAGGGGTGGATGGGGATGAAATCATTCACCTCCATGAGATGCCATGTATATCACCTTTCTCTGTCAGTCTCTCTCTGCCTGTCTGTATGTCTGCCTGCCTGCCTGCCTGTCTGTCTGATCGGCTTTACCTTCACGACTGTTCATAGGGACGATAGTAAGGGGAGGCGAAAGTGTGGCTGATGATCACCTTTGATAAGTTGTGAAGTAACATATCAGGTATTGTAGTGTTCAAACCATCACAATGCTCAACATTTGAATGTTCAGGAAAGGATTAAGAAATACATTTTTGACACAAGGTTCTCTCTGAAATTGTTGAGACACCATTTTTAATTTGGGCAAATAAATTGGTGGAACTTCTTCTATGTTTGTTCTGTTTTGATTAACTTCCACTGCCTCCAGTTTGCAATATTACTTCAAATCTTGATTTACATTTTTGAGTGAGAAAAATCTGTGACATCTTGACACATTGTTTTTTGAAAGAAAGCCTCATATTTATTTTTTACTTTATCCATTTTTGTATTCAAATCAAGATTAATTAAAAGAGGATAAATATTTTATTAGATGCCAAATAAAACAGATATTTTTTTTGCTTCTCTCAGCATAAAATTCTGTTGAAAAATTAATGAATACATGTAAATTATGCTAAATATGCCCATGCAAATATTTTATGAAGACAATTAAGGGATCCATTAATTACGGTATTTTTTGCTTCACTGACATTCATTCATTTAATTTGAATTTTACTTTAACTGTTTGGATGTTTAATCTCGCAACAAATAACTTTATGTCTCTTTATGGGTCATGTAAACTTGCCGAACACATCGAAGGGCAAGCAGGCGGGAACCAGAGAGGAGATACTGGGGAAGATATTTACGTGCACTCCGTCACCATGGCGTTAGAGCCAGGAGAGAGCTTCAGTCCCAGTAGCATGGCTGCCTGCTAGCTGCTACAAAAGCCAGAGCTCCCTCTTGGAACCGATTAAAAAACACTGCAAAAGCAATTAATGAACACAGATTGTGTTAATATCTCAGAATTAGAGAAGTGTGACAAAAGACAAATATAAATAATTAGTTCTCTAAAATTATGCTCTTGTAATTTTTGGTCTCTCTTTCTCACCCTAGCCTGAGTTGTGAGATGAAAACACAACATACATTTCTCTTGGCTTTTATCCGTGTGATAGGGTTGGGTGTTTTATCCGCGTCTTCTTTGCTTGTGTAATTTATCAACATAATTGTTTTGCCTTTGAGAGTAATTACTGTATACTAGGCTGGGAGCAGAGGAGAACAGAGGAGACATGGGAGGCAGACAAATGGCGATCCAACTTCACAAAAGCACACATTGTTCCGTGTTAACTCAACCTCCTCTTGATTCTATTCTTCAAGGCCATTATCACTGACATTATGAGCCCTAGAAATGACACACTTCATAGCTACACCATAGCATATTATATATTATTATATTATATTATCGTTATCATATAATTATAGATTATTCAACTGTGAGAAAGGCATCTGCTATATGTCCAAATTGTGTCTGAACAGGAGAGAAAATACGTATCTTTAGTGTCTATGACAATATACCATGGTAATGGTTGCTACGTTGCAATGAATAAGCTATGTTTCTGATCACATACAAATAAAATGGTAATGCAATATAAAAAGGAAGTGAGAAAAGTTAAGCCTCCAGTTAATACAGTATAACAATTCAATTATAAAGTGCTGTTTAATGTAAATCAAAAATGTTCCAATTTCAAATTAAGGATACTTGATATACTAATTTAGTATGAAATGGGGGACTATAACTGTTCTCTATCCAGAAGTTAAAAAAATTGTGAAATGTTGACATATGGTTGACCTTTATTGGACAGCAACCCTTTTCACATCTCTCCACTGACTGAATGATATTTAATTATGAAAGAATCCACCCTCCTTATGGTACAAAACTATGATGAATATCTTTCAAATTTCACAGCGTTTTACTGTGTAATCTTTGTATTTTCCAGGGGAAATTGAGACTTCTCTCAGAGATAAAGCGGTGATGATAGGGAGGAGTTGGAAAGGGAGGGGGAGATGCTGTTGGGGATTATTAGAGGAAGACGTTATGATACTAATGAAGAAGAGAGAGGTGTCGTGTTCTTGGGTGAACAGACTTCCTCACGTGGAGGAAGGGAGGGGGTGGTGATCATTTCTGAAGACTCACTACCGTCTGGGGCTGCATCTCAAATGGTACCCAATTCCCTACATAGTGCACTACTTTTGACGGGGGCCCAACGCGCCATGGTCAAAAGTAGTGCACTACATAGGGAATACAGTGCCATTTGTGATGCAGCCCCAGACGTTGGATAGTCTTCAGAAGTTATCACCACCCCCTCCTTCCTCCATGAAACCCCACAAGGCAAACAAACAAGCCATTGAAATGCACATATTGTTACAGGACTTATACATAAAATAAAGTGGATCTTAAGAGGTAAACAAACAAGTCAAATACACTATGCACGTACAGTACCCACATGGGTGCATATACACAGACACGCATACCTACCTGTCACTGAAATTGACTTATGCGTGCTGATAGTTTCAATGTAGTATTATATATCCTCTGATTGCACTTTAAACCTAGTTTACTGTAACATTCATTCAGATCCAGGCAGAGAAGCCTGTTCATAAAATTGATACTGTTAGTTAAGAAATTAATAATTCAAATAGGCTTCTTCTATAGGAACAGGTCCTGTCTTTCGTTAATTAGTAAAAAAATAAAAAAATAAAGATTCTTTCAAAAGTCATTCCGCTAATTGACTATGGCGATATCGTCTATATCAGGTAGTCCCAAACTGGGGTACGAGTACCCCCAGGGGTAAGTGCAATTCCGTCGGGGGTACGTCATATAAAAATGTGATACACATGTAAAAAAAATATATATATACATATATACACACACTACCATTCAAAGGTTTGGGGTCACTTAAAAATGTCCTTGTTTTTAAAAGAAAAACATTGCTTTGTCCATTAAAATAACATAAAATGATCAGAAATACAGTGTAGACATTGTTAATGTTGTAAACGACAGATTTTTATGAAATATCTACATAGTTGTACAGAGGCCCATTATCAGCAACCATCACTCCGGTGTTCCAATGGCACGTTGTGTTAGCTAATCCAAGTTTAAAAGGCTAATTGATCATCAGAAAACCCTTTGCAAATTATGTTAGCACAGCTGAAAACTGTTGTGCTGATTTTTTGAATGGTAGTGTATATAGATTTTTTAGTTAAAAAATTCTTCACATTTTCAAACAGTACATTTATATTTTCCAACGGGGCTATACATTTGGGTGAGTAGCCTCGTTTCACTGCCTAAAATAAAATTCAACCATCTAGTGTTCAGCGAAATAACAACACAATGTCAAATACAGGTAGCCGAGTCAAATAATTAACATCCAATCACATTAACCATTACTCTCTCACGGTAAACCTTCACTCTTGCGTGGACATTTAGAAATGAAACATGACAATTTGAAAAATAAGCCACAGGGGTTTTTAGAGCAAGAATAAAGACGACTTTTGAGTAGTAAGACATGAATAATGTGGCAAAAGGTCGCAAAGTTCAAGGGGGCCGAATACTTTCGCAAGGCACTGTACACAAAAACCTTGCTGCTTGTTAAAATCTAAACAGTCAATCCAAACTGTTCATGGCAAACTGTTCTAAACAGTCAATCCAAACTGTTCATGGCATATGTGAGTGCCATACTTCACTCCCTGTAATAAAATACTGCTATTATGTCTGTTGAAGGCCAATGCAATCTTGACCCAGTGCTGTGCCCCAGTTGGCAAGCTGTTAGTTACACTAATGCTCAAATAGAGAAGGTGTGAGGGGGGGGGGGGGGGGGGTACAGACAGACTAATAGATTGACAGAAAGAAGAAGAATGATAAATAGAGAGATGAAGTGAGATATTGGCGAGAGAGGGTGAAAGTGAGAGAGCGAGTGAAAGAGAGGGAGTGAAACAGGGAGAGAGAGTGAGCAAGAGAGAGATTTATCTTCTCCTCAGGTTCATGTACCTTGTATTGTCCTCTCAGCATCTGTTCTTCCAGCACTGCGGTCACTCTCCATCTCTGGGGTCAGTGAGTCTGGGAGAGCAGAGAGATAGAACATAACTGCTGTTAAACATCCTTCAAATGGAGCAGCCACACTAAAAGTTTGAATTGAAAAACTCAATTGGCTATAAGTGAAAAACAACTGATACAATAAGACGTTAGATGATTCCACAGTCAGATGCCCTGCTGCATCATGATTTAACTTACTCTTACTTCCAGAATGTAAAGAACTCAGTAACACTATGTGAGTTGTTACCACAACATGTAACTGAAATCTATTTTGTTTTTAGCTAAGGCTGATCCCCAAGTAGCAAATGTATATTCTGCAAACAGTGAAATACATACAAAAAGCATATGGATACATTAACAAACTTTTTTTGTTTGTTTTATTCTAGACACTATTTTTACTTTATTGTTGCTGTCTGTTTATTTTATCTCCTCCATTCTTTTTTGTTTCACTGTAAAGTGTGTTGCGATTTTAAATGCACTTTAAATAAAGATTGATACATTTTTAAGTAGAGTGTAACATAAACATTTAATTAAAAACACAACTAACCATTGAGTGAGCGCAGGCCTTCTGAGGGTGAGGGCTGTTTGAGGAACTGCTCAGCCTGCTCCCTCCTCTTGGACTCGTACTCCAGAGCCTCCTGAAGTTTCCTCTTTGCCTTCTTCTCCTTCTTCAAGCGCTTCTGGATTATTGCTGCGGGGAAAAGAAAGAAAAGGACAACTATATCAACTTACTTTTATTTAAACCTTTTCTATCCAAGCAAGTCAATTAGGAATAAATTGATATTTCCAAAGACTTGGCAAGTGGCCATTGTGGTAAAAGACAAGCGAAACTTGACCAAACTACAGGGCAGAAACATGTGGCAAACAACAGAGTTGAAACTGAGTTTGAGGTAACATTCAAGCCAAAATTTTAACATGGAATGTTCACTCAAAATCATTAATTGATGTCAAAGGGAGATTGAGGACACTTAGGCTGGCTCATGCTGGAAATTAGACTTGCCTGAATTCTTAGCAAACTATATTGAATTCAAAGCAGCAAACTGCTAGAGGGACTTAGAAAATAGTTTTATGTAATTGGCTCATTAAATAATAGAGTATTTTATTAAACTTGTGCAGCGCTTTAAATAACACAAGTGTGTTAACTTAAGTGTTATTTGTGTCACTTTTGTTTAGAATGATGATGAATCATTCATTTTGATAATTCAATATGTGTCCATAATTAGCTGATCTCTCGCAGTGGTGGGGGACAATACTAAGTGGTTCATTGGAAGCGGTTGCACAGAAACACACGGCAGTTTTCTTATGTATGTTTGACCGTTTTCATTATTTAGATGTGTGTGTTAAAGTGTTTTAATGAGCTTTGAAGCATGCATACCTCTGTACACACGCACTCTCACACACGCACTCTCTCTCAGTCCGTACCTCTGTTCTTCTGTTCGATAGCGAGCTGTTTCTCCAGGGTCTCCCGGAGCTCTCTTTCCCTGAACAGCTCCATCTTTAGTTCCGTCTTCTCCAGCTGCACCTGCTTCTCTTGGGCCCGTGCGTTGTCAATCGCAACCTTCAGCAGGCCCTGCACACATACACACACACACATCAGTTAGTACAAACACACACACACACACACACACACACACACACACACATTTGCACAAACACACACATACACACACAAAGACATGTATGAGTACAAATACACGCATGCAAACATGGACACACACAACCACACACAATTTGAAATAGTGAAACCCTAAAAAAAGTTATCCTTTTAAAATAAAACTATACTAAATATATTCACGTCACCAAAAAACGGATTAAAACACACTGTTTAGCAATGGTATACATTAGCCTCAACAACACCCTCTAAGGTAGCAAAGCTATTTTCTGTCCTCCTCTGGGTACATTGACAATTCAAAACCTAGGAGGTACATGGTTCTCACCCCCTCAATAAACTTACACAGTAATTATGATGACTTCTGGATGACTTTTTCCAACCTATCAGAGCTCTTGCTGTATGAACTAACATGTTGTCCACCCAATCAAAGGATCAGAGAATTAATCTATTACTGAAAGCATAAGGTACAGCTAGCTAGCACTGCAGTGCATTGGGTGTTGTGAGTAGTTGACTCAATGAGAAAGGCAATAGGTTAAACAGTTTTGAACAAATACATATCTTCAAAAATTAAGGAGAAGCGAGAGAGAGAGAGAGAGCGAGCTAGTTTAATCTTCGTAAAAATGTTTGCCTCTTCTTAGTTTAACTTTCACTTACTTAGCTAATGCAGCAAATTTAGCCTAACGTTACTCAACAACCTGACTCAAAACAGAGAATAATGCTATTCATGTTAGCTAGCTGGCTAAGGCTATCCAACTCTGCAACTCTTCCAAGTCAAGATAAGCCTGCCAGTGTAACTGTTAAACAGCTTGTTGTACACTGTACTGCGTAATTGTACACATGGATTGTGGGTTTACTAACACATTAGTTCTAGTTGTTGACTATAACGTTGATATGGTGACAACGATGTAGGCTGTTAGCGGTTATGGTATTAAGGTTTGGCTAGGAGATGTTTTTGTCCTTGGTCACAGACAGCTATTGTGTTGTGCACTAAAGTCCTCAAGCGAAATAAAAAAAGTGAGAGCAGGAAAGCACGTAGATGCGATAATAAATTATAGAACGAGTCCAGAGATGATGCTGAATGTGGCTGCTATGAAAGTGAACTGTGTGTGGGGCTAACCAGGGGTGTATTCATTCTGCCGATTCTATTGCAAAATGTTTCTTAAACAGAAGCAAACGTAACGGGGAAGGACCTGCCTGGATTTGTCAAATAGAAACTCTCATTTTCGTTGCAAAACAGATCTGTTTAGAATAATGATTACATTATTGAATGTGTCAGTTTGATTACTCCTATGTGTCTCTCGACCTGTACACCTACGTTATAAACTTTAACTTGTAGGCTAGGTTGTAGCTATCTCATGATGGGTATAGGGAAAATGTGAGTATCATCTAGTAGCCTAAACCTATCAATGTTACATTGAGCTGTGTGAATGGGATATGAATGACAGTCATACAATATGCTGTAATAGAAATAAGGCCATGCTCATAAAAAAAACAATTGTTCTCCCTAATCTTAAACAGCACCGACTGCCACTGATTAATATACACTACACACCTCACTATACACATCAATATCCACATCAATACACAATCATAGAAAACAATCACGTTTTTCAGTAAAAAGGTCCTCAATCAGCCTTTTGAATTGCCCTAAAGGCACCAATTCATCCAACTTTAGAGAGCCTTGGAGACCATTCCACAAGCAATGTGCAAAAAAAAAGAAACCAGGGATCTCCAGAGTTAGCCACCCCTAAGACCATGTGTGGTATTTCAAACAAGTTAATAAGTTAACAATGAAGTATGGTAAGGTGGCAGTTTATGCAGGAGGGCTTTATAAACAAAAAGAGTGCAATGCATCAATCTGACTTTGCTGAAAGCTACTTTATTGAGGAAAAATGTACTTACTATGACTGTGATATGTGGTTTTGCCACCGAGCTATCTTAAGATGAATCCACTAACTGTAAGTCACTCCGGATAAGAGCGTCCTCTAAATGACTAAAATGCCAAATGTAAACCTAAATCTACGAGACTTCAGAGAGGGCCAGCCTACTTTCGGATAGAGAATGCAGTGATTGCAGAGGCCCGTAATAAAGCATAGTGTGTTTTGAGTAGAGTAGAGAGTAGAGTATTACTTTATTAATCCCAATTTGAGAAATTGTTTTATCACAGCATACATCATCAATGACTTACAGGAACAGGACATGCAACAATGACCAACATGATAAGCAACAACAAATACATTGTTATACATTGTTAAATAGGAAGACCTCATAAAAAACGTTGATCAATTACACTCGTTAAAAAGCCTCATGGCTGTGGGTAAAAATGACGGTCTAAACCTCTCTGTGGAACTTCTGGGCAGTATGAACCTGCTACTGAAGCTGCTCCTGTGTTGCATTAGAGTGCTGTGGAGTGGGTGGGTGTCATTGTCCATGTGTGTTTTTCCTTGCAGACTTTTATGAGAAAGTCCTGCATTGATTCCAGGCTGCAGCCAATTGTAGCACTGGCTTTCTTGATAATTTAGTCAAGCTTGTTTAAGTCCTCCTTAGTTGAATTCCCTTTCCAGCACACAATAGCATAGGTCACTACACTCACCAGGACACTGCTATAGAACATGCAAAGCCTTTGTAACATACATAAAAATATCTAAGCTTCCTTTAAAAGTAGTCTGGATTTTTATTTTTTGTAAACACTGTGAGAGTTCTTCTTCCAGTTAAGTTTGTTGTCTACTATTATCAGTGGAGCGAGGTTGGACAATGGCATTTACTTGTTTTTGTTAACCTGAGATTATGCTTTACTAATAATAGCCTACTTGTTACTAAAATGTCTAACCTTTACATGTGAGCTAGCTTATGTGTACACTTGATTCTTTGAAGTGAAGTGTTTAAACTTGTTTTAATTGTTCACTTAAAACTACTATTCAGGATTGACTAGTGTCAATGTTGATTAATCACAGCTCACAATCCTGCAATAAAGAGGGGAAGGGAATCTTTCTAATTTGTCTGTGTTGTATTCTCAAATGAACATTACTTACCTGTTTGTTCAGTTTTATAATGGACGTTTATGTGCTCAATTGTACCATCTTAATTTTGCAGCGGATAGTACTTTAAACATGAATATGCTTTTAGGCCCAAGAAAACGATACATCTACAGACACACAAAGCACACAAAATAATAGGAGAATCGCATATTCATGCACAAACATTTGTTTGTGCTGAAACGTTTATTTTTCCACTGAGATTTAAGATTCTGGATAAGTTTAAGCTCTATTTGATTGTCAATTTTTTTCAGGATATCAGCCATGTGAACCCATTTTGCAAATGATAATGGTATGCAAAGCCAATGCAGCCATAGGCATTAGCCTTATGGGCATTTGCAATGCACCTCTTAACATTGTGCATCTGAAGGATAAAATTAACTTAACTAACACATTGTTTACATATTGTCGCCTTTATGTTTCAATTTAAAAACGATACCAGTAGTCAATGTATATGAGGCTAATAATTTACTCAATGTTGTACATGCCGTGTGCTGACATTAAACTGTTTGGAGCAAATACAACCCTTGTAATCTATGCGGTGAAATGTCTGGAAGCAGGAGATGATGGGATGCTTAGTTTAAAACATACACAAAACTATTACTACTACTACCAAGTTAAATGCCAGATACTTTCTCCCATAAGGTCTGAGTGGCACTTGGAGGTGACACTGTGATAATGAAGATGGCTTGCCTAAGACTACCACAACAATTGCATTGTCTATGCTAAGAAGGTGTCGTACGTCAAGGTGTCGTACGTCAACTGTAAGCCCTCTATAGCAGAGTCATGAGAGAATTTCTTTAAGTGGCTCAGTTCATTGTTGTGTGTGAAGTCATGATAAACTATGATAAATTGCATCCAATGGCTTCAATATATAAGCAGTACCATTCTTACTGTATATACCAGGGGTATTCAACTCTTACTCTCTTACTCTGCTGGTTTTCTGTTCTACCTGATAATTAGCTGCACACACCTGGTGTCCCAGGTATAAATCAGTCCTTATTAGAGGGGAACAATGAAAAAATGCAGTGGAACAGGCTTCGAGGTCCAGAGATGAGTTTGAGAGATATATACAATAAAGCCATAGTCTATAACCGGTATGACCGGTATGAATGTCGACTCAATGATTTGTCTTCTGCTATTTAATGAAAGGCATGACCTAATCTTATAAAATAAGCCCATTTGAATTCTTAATTTCTTAAACTCATCAACATGCTTTTTGAAAAATTACTTTTTGTCAATTCAGATACCCAGATATTTATAAGCAGGGACACGGTCAATGAGGACACCATCCAATGCACATATGCATAAATCATTAGTTACATTTTTATGTGATTTTGGAGAGTAACATATACTGTACCTGCTTTTACCTGCGTTAAATTCCCATTTCAGTTCAACAAAGAATTTGCCTTTGAAGGCAGATTGAAACTTCGAAAGAGCCTGGTCAACCGTGGGGGCAAAAGCATAAAGATATATGTTCTCATTTCAAATCAAATCCAATTTTATTGGTCACATACACGTATTTAGCAGATGTTATTACGGGTGTAGCGAAATGCTTGTAAACCAAATTATTGCCTGGGGGCTAGAAACACGGCTGCCCTACCTATCGGCGCCATTTTCAATGTTTTGCAGATAGACCAACATTGTTAGACAGTAAAACGTACAGGACCTAAACTCGATCCCTGTGGAACACCATTCGTAGTATCAAGGAAATCTGAATCAACACCATCAGAAAAAACACATTGTGTCCTGTCTGTCAAGTAATTTCCAAATCAATTACACCTGATGCTGATTGCAGAATCAGGAATCAATAATGAGTGGTCAACAGTATCGAAAGCCTTCGATAAGTCAATAGCAGCAGCACAGTAGTTCATCCTATCCATACCCCTTACCACATAATTTAACACCAAAGTTGCAGCAGAGATGCTGCTATGACCCGGCCTGAAACCAGACGGGTGAACATTTAGAATACATTTCATAGCTAGGAAGGATCTAAGTTGACTGTTGATTAGTGATTCTACAATTTTTGCTTTGATATAGGGGATCATTATTTTGGTCGGAGGGGTCACCACCTTTCTGGAGAGGGAGCACGTGGGCTGCCTTCTAATCCCTGGGGATAGCACCCGAAATAGGAGGCTGGGAGAGGGAAGAGCAGTCATCAGTCGACTGCTCTTCCCTCTCCCAGAGTCAATTAAACCACCATTGCTTTCAAATAAAAAGCCTGCCAATACTGATTAAAACCATCACTTATCTCATTCTTCTCAGTAATGATGCCAGAGTCTGACTTGCTTAGGCAGGTCAGGAGAGGAATTTCCACACTTCCGTGCATTAACTGATTTACAAAATGTTGACGGATCCCCAGCAGAGTCTGTGATAAAACGTAGAATGTAGATTGATTTAGCTTTCTTAATTGAGGAAAATCTACTGTATTTTTCAATTGCCTGAAATGCTGCCAATCAGCTATCAAGGCAGTTTTTCTAACTTTGGTCCAGGCCTGATTTCTAATCATAATGAGATCTGAAAGTTCTATGGAGAACCATGGATTTGTTCTATTTTACCTCTAAGGCATTTAAAGGGCTTGTGTATGGCTGCCAGAGATACAGTATAAAAATAGATGAGAAAAGTTCTAGAGATAATTCAGGGTCAGGCATGCAGCTAATAGAGGAACGATGAGAACAATATTTATCATGAAAAATGGCTGGGGAAAATTTGAAAATGTATCTTCATAATTATACGAGGATCAATTTTGTTTCTGTTTTGTATCTCTAATACATGCAATAGACCGGGTTCGTTGTTTAGCAACAAAACTGACCGGTGCGCAACTATGGAGCAAAATAGACTGTTCGACTTGTAAACAGCATGTAAACTATATTTTGTCTCCAAATGTTAATTGAAAACATAATAACATTTTCACAATAGCATATGTTGTTTCTCAACTACATCTTTAGAGTTGTTGGATAGCTAGCTAGTGAATTTTAGCCATTTAAGCACAGACATGTCATCAGTCAAAACACCTGAAAACAACAGATGGTATCAATAACAACATACAACAAACTGAAATGAGCAACCAACGATTCCCCACTTGTCTAGCTAGCTGACTGTTCAGAATCATAACAACGCATGCCTTCCGGCAACATCGATGCACGCGCATCATTTTTGTTGTCAGCCAACCTGCCTATACAACAGTGATCACTGACGTCGTTGGCAAAGACTACACTTAATAATTACTTGTGGGGGCTATTTGTAAAAAATAAGGTCAATCAGCAAGGACTTTCTTAGCAAGGAGTTTCTTACATTCACCTGTGTAGGTTTGGAGATGAGTTGAGTCAGATGAATGTCAAGAGAAATATTCTTCAAAAGATCAGAGGCCAGAGTAAACCAATCCAGGTTCAAATCTATTAAAATCACTAATTCAGATGGGGGAGGGTAAATCCCTGCTACAAACAAATACACTACATGACCAAATGTTGAACATCTCATACCAAAATCATGGGCAATAATATGGAGTTGGTTCCCCCCCTTTGCTGCTATAACAGCCTCCACTCTTCTAGGAAGGCTTTAAACTAGATGTTGGAACATTGCTGCGGGGACTTGCTTCCAATAGGCCACAAGAGCATTAGTGAGGTCAGGTACTCACGTTGTGCCTGGGGGATTTGTCATGCTGTAACAGGATGGCTTTCCCCAAGTTGTTGCCACAAAGTTGGAAACACAGAATTGTCTAGAATGTCATTGAATGCTCTAACGTTAAGATTTCGCTTCACTGGAACTAAGGGGCCTAGCACGAACCATGAAAAACAGCACCAGACCATTATTCGTCCTCCACCAAACAGTTGGCACTATGCATTGGGACAGGTAGCGTCTCCTGGCATACGCCAAACTCAGATTTGTCTATTGGACTGCCAGATAGTGAAGTGTGATTAATCACTCCAGAGAACAGGTCCGATGGCGGCGAGATTTAAACCACTCCAGCCAACGCTTGGCATTGCGCATGATGATCTTAGGCTTGTGTGCGGCTGCTCGGCCATGGAAGCCCATTTCAACAAGCTCCCGATTAACAATTATTGTGCTGATGTTGCTTCCAGAGGCAGTTTGGAATTCAGAAGTGAGTGTTGCAACCGAGGACAGACGAGTTCAGCACGAGTTCAGTGCTTCAGCACTTGGTCCCGTTCTGTGAGCTTGTGTGGTCTACCACTTCGCGGCTGAGCCGTTGTTGCTCCTAGACGTTTCCACATCATAATAACAGCACTTACAGTTGCCCGGGGAAACGCTAGCATGACAGACATTTGACGAACTGTCTTGCTGGAAAGGATGCATCCTATGACGGTGCCACGTTGAAAGTCACTGAGCTCTTCAGTGAGGCCATTCTACTGCCAATGTTTGTCTGTGGAGATTGCGTGGATTTGTGCTTGATTTAATACACCTGTCAGCAACGGGTGTGGCTGAAAGGGTGTCCACATACAGTGCAATTGGGAAAGTATTCAGACCCTTCCCATTTTCCACATTTTACTACGTTACAGCCTTACTCGAAAATGTATTTATTTTAGAATTATCTCATCAATCTACACACAATACCCCAGAATGACAAAGTGAATACTGATTTTTAGACATTTTTGCAAATACATTAATCATAAAAAAAATAAAAACCTTTTTTAACATGAGATCAAAATTGAGCTCAGGTGCAAATTGATCATCCTTGAGAGGTTTCTACAAATTGATTGGAGTCCACCTGTGGTAAATTCAATTGATTGGACATGAGTTGGAAAGGCACGCACCTGTCTATATAAGGTCCCACAGTTGACAGTGCATGTCAGAGCAAAAACCATGAGGTCGAAGAATTGTCCGTAGAGCTCCGAGACAGGATTGTGTCGAGGCACAGATCTGGGGAAGGGTACCAAAAAAATTCTGCAGCATTGAAGGTCCCTAAGAACATAAGTCTTCCTTAAGCTGGCCGCCCAGCCAAACTGAGCAATCGGGGGAGAAGGTCTTTGGTCAGGGAGGTGACCAAGAACCCGATGGTCACTCTGACAGAGCTCCAGACTTCCTCTGTGGAGATGGGAGAACCTTCAAGAAGGACAACCATCTCGGCAGCACTCCACCAATGAGACCTTTATGATAGAGTGGCCAGACGGAAGCCACTCCTCAGTAAAATGCACATGACAGCCCTCTTGCAGTTTGCCTAAAGGCACTTAAAGGACTCTCAGACCATGAGAAACAAGGTTCTCTACTCTGATGAAACCAAGATTGAACTCTTTGGCCTGAATGCCAATTGTCACGCCTGGAGGAAAAATGGCACCCTCCCTACGGTGAAGCATTGAGGTGGCAACATCATGCTGTGGGGATGTTTTTCAGAGGCAGGAACTGGGAGACTAGTTAGGATCGAGGGAAAGATTAACAGAGATCCTTGACGAAAACATGCTCCAGAGCGCTCAGGACCTCAGACTGGGGCGGAGGTTTACTTTCCAACATGATAACGACCCTAAGCACATACAGTCAAGACAACACAGGAGTGGCTTTGGGACAAGACTCTGAATGTCCTTGAGAGGCCCAGCCAGAGCCCGGACTTGAACCTGATTGAACATCTCTGGAGAGATCTGAAAACTGACAGAGTTTGAGAGGATCTGCAGAGAAGAATGGAAGAAGCTCCCCAAATACAGGTGTGCCAAGCTTGTAGCATCATACCCAAGAAGACTTAAGGCTGTAATCGCTGCCAAAGGTACTTCAACAAAGTACTGAGTAAGGTACATTTGTCAATGTGATATAAATGTGCTATTTCATCTTTTGAATTTGCTAAAAATGCAAAGTCTTCTTGCTTTGTCATTATGTGGTATTGTGTGTAGATTGAAGAGGGGAAAAACATATTTAATTCATTTTTGAATAATGCTGTAACATAACAACATTTGTAAAAAGTGAAGGATTCTGAATACTTTCCAAACGCACCGTATAGTGTACATGTTTTGGCCTAAGGCCACATCTATAACCAAACACTCATACATTTTGGCGATAGTGACACTTAGAGTCGATAATGCCACAAGAGTCGATTTCACATACTGTATAGCGTCACCCATCAACCCTTTTTCAGTCTATCACATCTGAATATGTTGTAATCAGCAATTTCAATGTCCTTATACATAATCAAAACCTTTAGACAGGTCTCCGTGAGAACCAGAATATCAGGGCTCGTATAATGCACACAGACATCAAGCAGGTGCAACTTTGAAATCAAACTTTGCATGTTTACGTGCAACAGCCCAAGTCCTCTATGTGATTTGAAAACCGACGGTGTCGCCATATTTGTGGAAAATTAAAGTAACTGACCAAAACTGTGGGCAGGAGGGAGTTGATATCTCGAACACCTGTGCATGGGTGACAGTGGCCCTTAGCCGGTCCGCAGACTGTAGACAGACACAAATCTCTCACTATCGTGCTGACCACAATGATGGTGGTTGTGATGGAATTCAATGGAGAAGGAAGCGGGGGGATGGGACTGCCTCGGGCAGGGATGGTGGGAGCAGTGGATGGCATTGGGAGGCACTGTAGGCCGGTGGTATGAACAGCGGTTGTTGCCACTGGCCGAGAGCTGACACCCGGGTATGCCTCCATCGGGGTAAAACTGTTTGATAGCTGGATCGGATATTCCAGGATAGATAAAGGACGGCCAGACAGCCTCCCTTCCTCCTATGCCTGGGGAGGCTGGTGACTCTTGCTTCTGCCGCAGCTGAGCTACACAACAGGACAACCTCGCTTGATGGTGATGCATTTAGGGCAGATGAACCCCCGTCGCATCAGTTTCACCCTTTCTCTCTTCTCTTGAGTGGAAATCATCTCGCACTTATCGCATTTTGGCCCAGCCATGTGTAAAAACACCAGTACGCTAGCACTGATAGCCTGCTAGCTAGTAGCCAAGTAGGATCCAAGCTCGGGTCAGGTTGGAGTGGTCCCAGCCACAGGGGCTAATCGTGACACGAGCTTGTAAGACAGTATGGATAAAAAAACGGCAATCCAAATGTTGACCCAAACGATACAAAGAAATAAAATTACCATAGACTAGGCTAAAAACAGACGAAAACAAGCTAAGAATTCACAAGCCAAACAAATCACAAACACCGGTAACACACCAACTGGCCGTGACATCAATTTGAGGATGTGCGGCAAGTGTGGTTGGACCGGACCATAAGGCGAAGTAGTAAACAGGATAGCTGTTTGTTCACCCGAACCCACAATTACTAATAACCCATCCGCAACCGCCTATGTATGATGAAGTGAAAATCTGAGGCACACAGCCGACCCTAACCCCCTAAAATAGAAAATGCGCTTTAGGCTACAGTCTGAGACAGTGGAACGATTTTTTGACAGAGGATGCAGGATTTGTTTTGCCTGATATATTTAGATATATTTCTGCTTACAATTTCCAACATGTTGGTAGGCAATTTTTTGGTCAAATTGTTTACAATTAGATACATGCAGCTTCTCTTCTGTCATTATATATTGCTGTCAAAAACTAAATAAAACCTTGCTCACCAGAATAATATAATAAATCGATGGAATGAATGCTTCAATTTAGTTGAAATCTGTAAAGTTCTCTGTGATCTCTACTTGTTTTGTGGAGCAAAGGCTTTTAGGGACCAGCGAGAAAATGCAATTAACTCTAAAAAAACAGGAAATATTTTCCATGCAAAATTTCCAAATGACATCAGCTTGACCAGTTGAAAGGAAATAGAAAGCTTTGAAAATGACCCAACATGTTTCTGATAAGATTTCAAATCATTCCCATGGTGAATACCTAGGTCTGCTACACTAGGAAACCACACACTATTGAGAGACTTTGATATTACCGGCCACAATTGATATGGTGAAAACAATGTGTGGGGAGGCAGAGGCACAAAAACAGATAAACAAAGAATGTATGCTATTGCTAGCAATAAAGATAAAACTCTGACTGAACAACTCAAAAACTCCCTATTTATGCTCTCCAAATGGACGTTAGCTGTGAGGGCCGAGATACCCATGCATTGACTTTTGTTCGCTATATATGTCAGGGGATGCTATTCACAAAGACATATTGTTCTGTCTCACAATTCCTGAGCATGAAATGACACAGTGTGCTGCATGGCTTTATTGACAAAAAACAGATTCCATGAGATTGAATGGTGGGCTTTTGCTCCATCTATGGCGGAATGGCGGGCAGGCTTCTGCACTCTAGTTATGAATGTGTTTCCCTCTGCCATATGGACACATTGTATGATACACCGAGAGCAACTGGTGGCAAAAGAGCTGAGATATACTGCAGCAGGTAACTTTGATTATAAACTGCATCATACCACATCCACTGCGCACACTCCTGTTTGCAAATGTGTGGAGATATGGGATCAGAGGAAGACAATGTTCTCTCACACTGAGGCTTGGTGGTTATCTAGAGGGAGTGTTGGAAAGATGTATTCGCATTGAGAGAGTAACTGTTGTCATTCACAATGGAAGTAAAAAAAGACCTAGTTTATTTTCTGTGTAATGAAAAGGAAATGTGTCTCCTTGCCTATGTAACAGACATATTTGGGAAACTGAATGAACTGAACTCAAGCATGCAGGAGAAATACAAAAACATACTATAGATGAGTGACCAAAGCAGTGAATTCAGAGGAAATAATTATTACTGGAGAGAGTCTTTCAAAAGCAAACCATAAGTGTCACGAGTGACGATTGCTCACCTCCAACGCTTGGAAGAGCACATTGGAACCTACTTCCCAATCCGTTTGACCTTGATCCTGGTTCAGTTGACAAGCCGGTCAGTGAAATCGAACAGATGAGCTATCATGTGACTGAATGATGCAGACAATATCTTCACTGGTTTTGGTTCCTGACTCAAAGGGAATACATCGCCATCTCCCTCTGAGCATAAATGCCGCGTTCAAAACAATTGGGAACTCAGAACTGGGAACACGGAAATCTCAGACTTCAGTGCTTACAAGACAACTGCGAACTATGAAAAAAAGGAGCTCTGACTGGGATTCTTATGTTTATTTTTTTCATCCAACTCAGAAGCATTGGAATACCGTGGGAAGCATTGAAGTCAACATGGGCCAGCATCCCTGTGCTTTTGACACCTTGTAGACCATGCCTCGAATAATTAAGGCTGTTCTGAGGGCAAAAGGGGGCAATATTAGGAATGTATATTAGGAAAGCACTCAATATTAGGAATGTAATTCCTAGTTTTTTACACTCAGTGTATAGTTTTCTTCTAAAGTGTGTTAGATACTACTGCACTGTTGGAGCTAGAAACACAAGCATTTCGCTACACCTGCAATAACATCTGCTAAATATATGTATGTGACCAATACAATTTGATTTGAAGGAGTGACAGATTTATCTGACACCTCTTGATCATAGTGGTGAAATACAGGTGTACAGGGGAGAATGGGGGAGGATCATGCCTTTTCTATCATCTTCCAATCTATACTCCTTTTGCCTCTTTGGTCCTCCTATAAGGATTTATCCAACCTCTGACACTAAACTGAAGAAGATTATGATAGGAAAGATACACAGTAAAATATCAATACAGCTAGTCTCCCAAGACAGATAGGTTGCCTCACACATGAACAATGTTCCAGCATACATGTCTAATGTCCAGTTGGTAGTTGGAAATGGACTCACAGGAAATCCGCCCAGAGCCTTATCCTTTTGTGCCCTGGTTTAACGTTCCCACCGGATACAAAATTGGTAGCTAGCTAGATAGAGAGCTCTGAGGATATTTTCAATGAGTGTATTTTGCACGTGAGCAGTTTGCATGCACCATGATTGCTAAAGTTAGCATTCCACCACTGACTGGCTATGGCTATAATTAGTCTAGCTATCTGCGTATGCATGTCAGCGCCTCTGACATGTTTCCGAGGTGATTCTTTTTCAAGAGCACTATTCCTGCCCACATTTTAAGGCCCACCTACTCAAACTCGTGATTTGTTGGGAGAGATGAAGAGAAAACTCCCCATCTTTCTCAGACCTATTGCTGTTGCTCTAGGTCTGGGTTTTCCGAGACTAATTATCTCTGAATGATCACCACTGATAAACAAGCATCTTTACTCCTACTGTACAAGGACAACTCATTATTATAGTCTCCATTCTGTGTAGCGTCCGTTTTTACAATAATTACTCTCCAAATGCAGTGGGCTATAGCTTACTAATTGTTGGTTCCCGTGACCCCAATTTAGACTAAGTTGCTTTATCTCAATTTTCTGCTCAGTTTCATTTTGTTGATTTGTATATTACTATTAAACGCCAAGATCGTTATCAGAGATGACTTACTCAAGTATTGGAGTTGTGTGTGTGTGTGTCTGTGTCTGTGGTTTTCTAATTAACGCGTAGATCAAAGGGATAACCTTGGAGGACACTGTGCTCTGATGTCCACGTATTGGAGTATTGGAGCAGCGAGCAGGGCAGTGCTGTATCCACATCATTACACTCTGATATAGAACGCCAAGGCATTTATCTCTCTGACTGCTAGTGCTGAGCGATTAAGCGAAATGTCGGTTTTTAAACCTCTAATTGACCGACGTTGTTTTTTTCCGTGAGCTCGGTGCGCAGTTTCTCTAGAGATCAGATCTGTGCGACATAGTAGAAAGTTGTAGTTTCCAAAAGGCCAATATTCTACATAAAGTACCAGTCAAAAGTTTGGACACACCAACTCATTCAAGGGTTTTTCTTTATTTTTACTATTTTCTACATAGCAGAATAATAGTGAAGACATGAAAACTATGAAAAAACACATATGGAATAATGTAGTGACCAAAAAAATGTTAAACAAATCAAAATATATTTTGAAGTAGCCACCCGTTGCCTTGATGACAGCTTTGCACACTCTTGGCATTCTCTCGAACAGCTTTACCTGGAATGCTTTTCAAACAGTTTTGAAGGTGTTCCCACATATGCTGGGCACTTGTTGGCTGCTTTTCTTTCACTCTGCGGTCCAACTCATCCCAAACCATATCAATTGGGTTGAGGTCGGGTGATTGTGGAGGCCAGGTCATCTTATGCAGCACTCCATCACTCTTCTTATTGGTCAAATAGCCCTTACACAGCCTGGAGGTGTGTTGGGTCATTGTCCTGTTGAGAAACAAATTATAGTCCCACTAAGCGCAAACCAAATGTGATGACGTATCGCTGTAGAATGCTGCGGTAGCCATGGTGCTTAAGTGTGCCTTGAAAAAAATCACAGACAGCGTCACCAGCAAAGCACCCCCACACCATCACATCTCCTCCTCCATGCTTCACGGTGGGAACCACACATCATCCGTTCACCTACTCTGATTCTCACAAACCAAAAATCGCACATTTGACCTCATCAGACCAAAGGACAGATATCCACCGGTCTAATGTCCATTACTCGTGTTTATTGGCCCAAGCAAGTCCATTTTTCTTATTGGTGTCCTTTAGTACTGGTTTCTTAGCAGAAATTCAACCATGAAGGCCTGATTCACGCAGTCTCTTCTGAACAGTTGATGTTGAGATGTGTCTGTTACTTATTTATTTGGCTGCAATTTCTGAGGCTGGTAACTCTAATGAACTTACCCTATGCAGCAGAGGTAACTCTGGGTCTTTCTTTCCTGTGGCAGTTCTTATGAGAGCGAGTTTCATCATAGCGCTTGATGGTTTTTGCGACTGCACTTGAAGAAACGTTCAAAGTTCTGGACATTTTCCACATTGACTGACTGTCATTTCTTAAAGAAATGATGGACTGTCGTTTCTCTTTGCTTATTTGAGCTGTTCTTGCCATAATATGGACTTGACCTTTTACCAAATAGGGCTATCTTCTGTATAACACCCCTGCCTTGTCACAACACAACTGATTGGCTCAAACGCATTAAGAAGGAAAGAAATTCCACAAATGAACTTTTAACAAGGCACACCTGCTAATTTCAATGCATTCCAGTTGACTACCTCATGAAGCTGGTTGTGCCCTTGTGATTCCATATGTTTTATTTTATAGTTTTGATATCTTCACTATTTTTCTACAATGTAGAAAATAGTATGAAATAAAGAAAACACTTGAATGAGTAGGTTTGTCCAGCCTTTTGACTGGTACTGTAGTTTAGCGCAGAAAACCTGATAATTAACTACAATGACCATAATCCATAACACGCCAGCCTACTTGTCCGGTCTGTGTGGAATAGCCACGGACACAGAGAGTAAAGAACACGCGATCGAGAGGGATAGAAAGCAGTTGCTTCGCGAAGTAGCTTTACCTTAAAATACATGATCTAAGTGATTGATAGTTTGTAGTCAGCAGTCATAAAAATATGCCTTATTTATTTTTGAACTACTTAAATAGGGATTTTGTCAGATAGCTGCAGCTCTATAGAGATGAGATGATGACTTGGAATTAAATAATGAAGTCATCATAATAAATATAAGAATGGAATCCGAAATAGAAAAAAAAGTATTTTATTATTTTTTAAATAATTGAACTGAAACAGAACCAACCTCAAAAAGCACTATTGGCTCACTACTACTGACTGCAGGGTCCCTATTCATGTCTCAGAGCATGAGCTCTGACCTGTGATCAGTTTTACCATTCAGATCACAGTGAATAAGATTATTATGGTATGGATTCTAGATCAGAACTTCCATCCTGAGATGATTTGTGAATTCTGGCCCTAGTCTTTACAGTTGCAGGCTAAATGGCACTCAGACAAATGGCTATACTAACTGATGTTTTCTTTACTCTATTGCGTATTAGCTAGGATATTTTCTATTGATTCTCTGTAGACTATTGCTGAGGCCTACCTGTATAGTATAGCTAAGGCCTGCCTGTAGAGTATTGGTAAGTTGAACCTGCATAGTATTGCTAAGGCCTACCTCTATTGAGCATTTGTAAGACATACTTGTATTGTGAGGAGTATATTACTAAGGTGAATGTGAGGCCACTGTACCTGTGTGTTGTTAGTGAGAACAGTCTATATTGGTCTGACCTACATGCACTGTATATACCCTGTCAATGAATAAGGCCTATAGCATACCTGTATGTTAGTGAGAAGAGTCTCTTTCAGTCAGACCAACTGTACCTGTATGTTAGTGAGAGTCTCAAATGGTCAGACCTAAGTGTATGTTAGTGAGGAGCACCTCCATTGGTCAGGCCCACTGTACCTGTATGTTAGTGAGAAGAGTCTCTATTGATGACAGGCCGTCTGGGAACAGGAATGGCGAAGGGAAGCCAGGTGGTAGACCCTGTCCAGTCAATGACAGCCTCTCGTAGCTGTCTCTCGCAGTCGGGGTGCACATTGGATTGTCGTCTAGAATTAGACCCAAAACAAGAATACAGAACAAGTCAGGACAAGTAGCCTGCTGTGTATTTAAACATAAGATTGACTCTTATTCGTTCACAACAGTGTTTATATAGGTAGTAAACTCTAAGATGCAGGCAATAGGAGCTCTCAGGTCCACTCTGATAGACAATCCAGTCCAGGCGTGAATCTCAAAAGTATTTCTTTAAATATGCGCCTCCTTCTTAAATTGCAGGAGAAGATCCAAGGTTGACTGCCCTACACTGTCTCTCTCAGGCTCTAAGCCAACATCCATCCAGGACATAAATTCAGCTTTTCCCAGTGAATGGATGTAATCATGTGCATCCCAAATAAGAAGAAGCAGGGCTACAGAGCTCAATTACCTCAGGTGGTTCAGCTTCCTTTGTGTACGCACGCACGGGTGCCTGTCAAACCTATAGTATGGCATCATGTACACATTATCGAGAGAGAAAGTAATATATATATCAATAGAGAGAGAGAGAGAGAGAGAGAGAGAGAGAGAGAGACCAGCCATGTTTCTGACATTATATCTATACTCTGTCAGGAAGAGGTGCCACATTATGTTTATGTCTGGAAAGCCTTTAGTCAACCACTAACAATACAAACACACCACACAAAAAACACACGCGTACATGCACACACACACACCTCAAAATGATATATTATGTGCCATCAATTCCTTGTTAACTCAATTTTTATCAAATCCACTTTGATTCTTTTAACACTGCACTCTGGCTGTGTTCTGTGCAGGTTCTCTCTCTTCCCTCTCATCCACTATTCATACATGTTTATGTGTCAGAGTGATCCTGCACAAACACAGGCAAGCTCTCTCTCTCTCCTCCTCCTCTCTCTTTCCCCCCTCACAGTCTCTCCTATCTCTCTCGCCCTTTTCTCTCTCCCTCCTCAGTCTCTCTGTCCTGTCTCTCTCTCTCTCTCTCTCTCTCTCTCTCTCCTCCTCCTCCTCCTCCTCTCTCTTTCCCTCCTCACAGTCTCTCCTCTCTCTCGCGCTTTCGCTCTCTCATCCTCAGTCTCTCTCCCTCCACCCTCCCTCTCCCTCCTCAGTCTCCTCTCTCTTTCTCCCTTTCTCCATCTCTTTCTCTTTCTCTCTCTCCATCCTCACAGTCTCTCTCCCTCCACACTCACTCTCCCTCCTCACAGTCGCTCTCCTCTCTCTCGCTCTCCCTCCTCCCTCTCTCCCTCCACATAGAGAAAGAGATAGAGACGCTCTCCTCCTAACAATATTCAGCCAAGTGGTAGGAACAGCTGGTCGGCCATTAATTAGTTTAAAGTATTTATTTCACCCATCCTCAGAGCAGATAGAGCCAAAACATTGGAGATTATTTTGAACATCTGCAAATGCCCTGGAAACATGGACTCACTGGCAGGCAGTGGATCCACAGTTTTTATTTTTTTTTGGAGACGGAAAAAGTGAAGTATGCAATGTTGGTCCGTGGGGGATGTCAACAACATTTCTCTTCTTTTTTTTACTCTCTTTTTGTATCTTTTCATTCCTGTTGATTAATTTGAATGCATGGATGTAGACTTTGGGATGGCGACTGACTGAAGCAGACTTGAGGAGAGAGTTCCCGAGTTTAAAATTGTTTTTATGACTAAATACACCATTAAATAACCATTTTACTGCATATTGCAGATTTACTAAGTTTATATGGTAGATGATGTCCGGAAAAAATAAAGTGAAGGGGGAACCAGGAACTTTAGCAAACAACTCCCTCTCAGCCAATGATGGCGGCAACGACTACCACCAGCAAAGACAACTTGACCATCTCCTCCCTGGTGGCCGAATTGGAGAAGAACCGTGCTGCCCTCTTAGCTGAGATGGAAACCTCGCTAACAATGTCCCTCTCGCCCATACAATCATCGCTGGACGTGATTCGTCTGACAGTGGAATCATATGGCCTTCGTCTGACTGACATAAAGAAGGCTCTTTCTGACCACAGTGACAGGCTGACACCCTCGAAGCCACGGTGGTTGTGCGCCATCATAAAAGACAAAATGGACGACCTGCGATGCAATTCGTAACTCCGCCAGAGTTGGTCAGAGTGCACCACTCATTGAGAGATAGGCCGGCAAAGGGTGAGTGACCACATCCAATGCTAATGATATTCCTCCACTACCAGGAGAAGGAACAGGTGCTGGAGTTAGCAAGGAACTTTTCTATCAGGGGAATAAAATGTTCCTATTCCAGGACCTGAGCACTCAACTCACCAAGAAACGTGCCACTTTCAATGAAATGAAAGTTGTAACAGGGGGGCATCAAGTTTACACTCCGCCTTTCTACACTCCGCCATCTGGCAGAGCTGCATTTTTACTACCAGGACATGAAGTGCAAGTTCAACACAGCAGCAGAGGCTGAGTCCTTTTACAACCAGCATCGGTTCAGCTGAGTTATATGTGAACTATCCCACTATGCGCACCCCGAAGTTAAATATCAGACAATATGTGCAGTACACTGGATCATTTTGTACAAACCCAATTTACTTTTTTTTTACCCCCTTTTTCTCCCCAATATCATGATATCCAATTGCGATCTTGTCTCATCTTGGCAACTCCGCAACAGGCTCGGGAGAGGAGAAGGTGGAGTCATGCGTCCTCCGAAACATGACCCGCCTAACCAGGCTCCTTAACACCCGCCCGCTTGACCTGGAAGCTGCACCAATGTGTCGGGGGACACACAGTTCAACTGGCGACCGGGGTTAGCTCGCAGGCACCCGGCCCGCCTCAAGGAGTTGCTAAGGTCGCGATGAGCCAAATAAAGCCCCACTGGCCAAACCCTCCCCTAACCCCGGGTGATGCTGGTCCAATTGTGCACCGCTCTATGGGACCCCTGGTCATGGCCGGATCGAACCCGGGTCTGTAGTGACGTCTCAAGCACTGCGATGCAGTGCCTTAGACCGCTGTGCCACTCGTGATGCCTTCCTACTGACTTTTTAAATAGACAACTGGCTGGACACATGAAACTCTGGTTATGTTGTGGTTAAACAGGTGACACTTGTTTACTTATTTTCTACAGTAGTATAACTGTGTTCCTCACGCATATGGAGTTGGAATTTTAACGTCACGTGAGCCTTACAGTGGGATCATATCGACTCATTAAAGACCATATCGGCAATGTACATAACTTTTCATTCCTGTTTCATTTGGCACCAACTTGATGGATTGCCAAGGACTGAGAAAAGATGTCATCTCTTTTCTCATCATTTCTGTCTGATCATTCCACTCACTCAAGAAAGGATCGCTTGCGTGAATTCACAGCTAAAGTTAAGTGTAGCCAACATTTATGTTACAACCATTAATATGTTTACTTATACTATGGGAATATTTTCCTTTACCTGTTTTGGTGTCGCTTGGTTGGCTAATGTATGTAACTATCCTAACCGTTTAACCATTAACCTTTGAGTTCTACTGCGTCTTCAGTTGTTTCTTTTGGGGGAAGTGTAAGTAACCTGTGACTCTATTCTCTGCACTGACACGTGAGCTAAATAGTATGGCCCAAACACAAACATAAGCAGGTCGCTTTCCCGCATGGTGTTCTGATTTGATTTTCATTCACAGCCACTGGCAGGCCAATGCCCAGGAACCTATCCCCGCCTCTTCTTCGTTGAAGAGTCTGAAAGCAGATATTATATTTTTTCAACACATGTACATAATACTTACCAGCATAGACTTTCTAGGGCATGGCTTGTGCACATTTTTTAAAATCTAAATGTAACATTAGTGTAACGGCTTTCCTCTTCCTCTTCTAAGGAGGAGTAGCAAGGATCGGACCAATACGCAGCGTGGTAAGTGTCCATGATACTTTAATAATAACTGAACACGACTCGATACAAAAATAACAAAGTAAATGGAAACGAAAACCGAAACAGTCCTGAATGGTGACACAAACAACAAAACAGGAAACAATCACCCACACCACACAGATGGGAAAAGGCTACCTAAGTATGATTCTCAATCAGAGACAACTAACGACACCTGCCTCTGATTGAGAACCATACCAGGCCAAACACAAAACACAACATAGAAAAACAAACATAGACAACCCACCCCAACTCACGCCCTGACCAACCTAAAACAAAGACATAACAAAAAAACTAAGGCCAGAACGTGACAATTAGAATGAGAGGTGCAGCGATACTTATAAGGAAAAAGATACAGTTCACATCAACATAGGTCCCCTATTATACCAATGGCCGCTACGTAATAGTGACTGGCACAGTTTGGCGAACCTCAGTTGTTTTTGTAAGTGTGTACTCCTCAAAATGGGATTAAATCAAAGTCATGAAGAAACTCTTCTCCTCACTCTCCAATCTAAACACACAGTATTTTATATTTGGGGGTGACATAAACTGTGTCCCCAGGGTCAGATGGCTACCCAAATAATTTTTAAAGAATTTTTCTGAACAACTAACCCCTCTGCTATTAGATATTTTTGAAGACTCACTCCAGCAAGGTACACTACCTCATACTCTTACTCAGGCTTCCATCTCTTTAACATTGAAGAAAAACAAAGATCCAACCAACTGCTTTTCATTTCAACCGATCTCTCTCCTTAACATGGATGTAAAAAGTCTGGCAAAGATGCTTGTTTGTAGATTAGAGATGGTCCTACACACTGTGATATCAGAGGACCAAACTGGGTTTATAAGGACCGTTATACCTTCTGAAAGACTTCTTAGTATCATTCACTCTCCAGCTTCTCCAAACAAATCTGAAGTGGTAGATTCTCTTGATGCGAGAATGCCTTTGATAGAGTAGAATGGTAATTTCTGTTCTTTACAATTAAAATGGCTTTGGGGATAGATTTACATCCTGGATATGGCTACTCCACACCTCTCCCCAGGCATGTGTAACTCTTTTCATTCCAAATTTCCCCCTTAACCCATGGCACACATCAGGGATGCTCATTTCGCCCCTCCTCTTTGCTCTTGCTATTGAACCTTTGTCAATTGCATTAAAGAACAGTCTGCTATTTTCAGGTATTAGGAGAGGGGATTAGGACCACCAGTGTCACTTTACGCCGATGATTTCCTCCTCTTTGTTTCGGACCCTATATCTATTTTAAAAGATTTTGGAACTTTATCAACTGAATTTAGGCTTCTAAGGATGTTTATGCTTTTAAAAAAATATATATATTTAACCCCTTTTTCATGGGGAGAATTGTTGTAGTAGCTACTATCCTGTCTCATCGCTACAACTCCTGCACGGACTCGGGAGAGACGAAGGTTGAAAGTCATGCGTCCTCCGATACACAACCCAACCAGCCGCACTGCTTCTTAACACAACAATGTGTCGGAGGATACACCGTGCACCTGGCAACCTTGGTTAGCACGCACTGCGCCCGGCCCGCCACAGGAGTCGCTGGTGCGCGATGAGACAAGGACATCCCTACCGACCAAGCCCTCACTAACCCGGTCGCGGCCGGTTACGACAGAGCCTGGGCGCGAACCCAGGGACTCTGATGGCACAGCTGACGCTGCAGTACAGCGCCCTTAACCACTGCGCCACCCGGGAGGCCGAAAAGTTAATGCTTTACTATTAATCAATTGGCTATGGGTATAACACATGCTTCCCTTCGACTTATCTAAAGCAGGGTTTAGGTGCCAGGGAATATAATATCACCTGATCGCTTCATTCACTGTTAGAGCAGGACTTCTCTACTCTTACAGCAAAACTGAAAAATGAACCAACTTATTTATATTTTTTGGTTGTTTTTTTGTGTACTTTTTACCCCTTTTTCTCCCTAATTGGTAGTTACAGGTCTTGTCACATCGATGCAAATCCCATGCGGACTTGGGAAAGGTCGAGAGCCAAATCCTCCAAATCACGACTCAGCCAAGCCCTCCTCCTTGATACACTGCTCGCTTAACCCGGAAGCCATCCTCACCAATGTGTCGAAACACCATACAACCGAAGCCAATAGGCATGCACCCGGCAGCCACAAGTAGTCGCTAGAGAGCGCATTGGGACAAGGACATCCCAGCCGGCCAAACCCTACCCTAACTTGGACAACACTGGGTCAATTGGGTCAACCTCATGGGGATCTCGGTCACGGCCGGCTGCAACACAGCCCGGTATCGAACCCGGATCTGTAGTGCCGCCTCTAGCACTGATCAGTGCCTTAGACCGTTGTGCCACATGGGAGGCCCACACCTGCCAAACTTGACTCAGGGTTAATATCCTGGAATAGGAAAGGTCTGACATTTTTGAAAGATTTGAACGTTAATGGTAACTTTGCCAGTTTTAATAAGCTATATACCACTTTCAATCTGCAGCAATTGTATTTATTTAGACATTTTTAAGTCACTTTGTTCAATCCCACTCTTCTACATTACCAAGACTTCTGCTGGCTTGTGGTATTGACTGTTTTGCCTGATGTGGCCAAAGGGACACGTATAATTTCTTAATGATTTCTTATTGCCAGGAAATAGTCCAGCTTTGCGCAAAATTAAGACTGTTTGGGAAGCAGAACTCTGGGTTTCATTTTCTAATCAGCGGTGGACAAAAGCACTGGAGAAAGTAAATTCTTCCTCCTCCTGTGCAAGGCCTGATTTAATGTAATGTCCACCATAGGATACATTTTACCAAGGCCAAACTAGCCAAGATTATCCCAGAAGTGGTAGACTCTCGCGATAGATGCTCGCAATCATCAACTAACTTGACCCATATGTTAGGGTCATGACCCATGTTGTCGGAATCCTGGTAATTGTTCTTTGGTACAATCTCTGAGGTATTGGAGATGACTATAGTTCCATCTCCTCAGATCTCTATACTTGGGATTGCTGAGGAAGTTGTGAATCTCACATATAAACAGACTGGTGTCATCTCCTTTGGCTCCTTGATTGCTCGTAGTAAAATACTCCTGCTTTGGAAAGCCCACTCACTCCCATCAGCCATGTCTTGGATACGGGATGTGATGCTTAGAAAAAAAATATATATTTATTAGCGATGTCTGTAGAGAATGTTTTTACACATTTGCAACCAGGATATCATTGATCTTCTGTTCTCCTTCCTCTCCTATTATGGAATCCTTTTAATTTTTATTCCACATATGCACGTGTTATTATCCTACTGGTATTGTATTTCAACTGCTAAGTACGTGTAATATGGAGTGCAAACTGTAAAATATTTGTAATAAGGTGTTTCTAAAAGTCATGCACAATTTAGGAACATTGTATTACTATTTATATTATTATTTTATTATTATTGTTATTATAAATATTTTATTTTACTATTTTGATTTATATTATCTGTTACTCTGTCATTTTAAGGGTGAGGGTGAGTTGGAGGCATTGGGAAGGGGGGGGGGGCAGGGGTTTGGGGGATCAATAGGGAATGTTCTGAAAGTGTTGTATATCATTTCTTCAATAAAATATTGATTAAAAAAAATTATGGATGGATGAATTGAAATTTGTTTTGTAAATTAACTTCATAAAACAATTATGAATCGCCTACTTTTAAGAAGTCACTTCTGTGGTAATTTGTTGTTGTTTGTGTTTTTACTGGTTTACTGTGGAATAAGTGAGCATATGAAAAATGATATCCTATATAACAAGACCTACACCAAATGTTTTTTTTCTTCTTTTTACTTCTTTACTGAACCATTATACTGAAATGTTACAAAAAACTACAATATCATTTAAAATACTTGGCAGAGCACATCATTGGAATGGCAACCAATGCCTTAAAGCGGCACCAACAATAACATAACCACCGAACTCCAATGACCTGTGATGTTGTTCATATACATGTACAACATCTACCATTTGCATTTATTACATTACACGTTAACATAGCCTCCCCCTCTGCCAAACGCAGCAAATATCCCGTCCAATAAAATCAACATAACTGCAGCCGAAGCTAGTAGACCTCAGGGAGAGAAGGCCTGTTGTTGTAGCTTTGTAATTGATTTGTACTGTGGGCACTTTGTCCCTTATTTAGTGTTGGCATTCATCATAAATCATTGCTTTAACAAACTCTGGCTTTGCACTCAGCAGGCCTACCCTCCTGCAATACGAAGGCAGATCACAGAGAATATTTGATCGCTTTGTTGCAGAGGAAACAACCTGTCACACAGCAAGGGAAAAGCTAACAGCTTTGTGTTTTGTTCGAAATAGACTCACAACTACAGAGCTGAACAGCGACGCTTGTCAGAGTAAATTTCATTTTCACCAAGATAGGTGTGTAGGCAAATACAGGAAGGTGGAAGAAAATGAACGGCTGATTCAGTTGACATTCAGTAATCTTTTTCTTGTTTTGCTTGAGCTGTCTTTTACTGGTAGCAAATACACGGATAATTCAATCAATATAAAGTAATCACTATTTGTTCACTATATTTATCAGAACTCCAGATCTTTTTTTTCTTAGTCAGGCTTTCACCAGACCTTTTCCTCCCTTCTCCTCATTTTCTCCCATCCCCATACCTCTCCCCTTCTCTCCTCTACTCTGGCTCTCCTAGCCTGCTGGCATGTGTTTGCATGTTTATTCCTCACCATCACTCCGGCATCATTGACTTCAACTCAATTACGGCGAGAGACGCTGGAGTGATGGAGCCGATTGGAATGGAGTGCCGAATTTCCAGGTGATACTTCTCCGCAAGTGAGCGCTGCCAGCAGCAGCTGTGACAGTCTCTTGTGCTGTATGTAGGCTACTCTACATAGGGCCTCTGCTGTGAAATACTTATGGAACAAACCCCCCTCTCTCAGGTCAACCATGTCACAAATAACATTGTTTCAGCTGGATAATAACATTTTGGGACAAAGTAAATACAATGCATTCCGAATAAAATGCCATCATTTAAAAACACCCCCCCCCCCCTCTTCTCCTTGCATCCAGCCCTCAATAGTAGCAGTGGGAGTGCTTGACAGTGGGATAGCAATGATGAATCACCTATCCAGTTTATTTTCTTACTCCTCCATGTGTTGTGGTGCCTCTAAAACAGGGGGCCAAGGAATTGACTTGGCAAACTACAGATGCCAAAAAAATATATAACTTTGAGGAATCTGGGCTTATCTCCAATTTACATGTTATTAGATTTGTGTTGTGCGAGGAGTGGCACTCTGACCAAGCGATGTCAAGGAGGGAGAAAAAGATATGCCGTATGTTTACCAGATATTTAAAAAAAATCCACTTGAAAACCTTTGAAATGTTTGATGGTCGCGGGGAAGAGAAAGCTAGAGGGGGTGCAACAGACATGCGTTGGCAATCTGTGGTAAATCTAGAGGAAACTTTGGGAAATGTAGTCACAATCTTTGGATAAATAATAGCTATAATTGACCTTGGGAGTTTGAAAATGTGCCATATGCTTTCTGGTTCCTGTGTTTGAATCCGGAGCTCCCTCGGGAGCTTTCAGCTGAATCCTCACACGGAGGGAGGGAGGGAGGAGAGAGAGAGAGAGAGAGAGAGAGAGAGAGAGAGAGAGAGAGAGTAGATAAAATGATAGATTTGGGGAAGGTAGACAGATATGAGTATGAAAGAGGAGAGAGGGCGAGAGAAAGAGAGATAAAATATAGAGAAAGAGACACTGAGCGAAAGAGAGAGAGAGCAAATCAAGGGAGAGAGAAACAGTCTCTCTCTGCAGCCTGTGCATTTGGCTGGGGCCAGAGCAGTCAGTGTGATATATTGACAGGTTAAGCCTGTGTCCTTGCAAACGGTGTGTTCCTCCCAGCAGGATAATGGAGCGCTAAAACCTGGAGGTTGTCAGCGGCACATACACAAAGCAGGGCGGTGTGCTTTCAGCCAGGCACAATTAGATTTTATTTGACCTGCCAGCAGTGGCTGAGGAGGGAGGAAGTTGTCCTCCTTCAAATGGAGTGGCTGTGACCTCTTTGCCCGCTAATAGAAGACAACGCTACTGCAGACTGTAGCAGTAGTGATTAGATTGTTTTTTTCCTTCACCTTGTCAAAGAAAACCTAGCTCCGAAACAAATGTACATGAACCTTGCTTCAATCGATAAAGTGGATTTCATCTTTAGATATGTTATGTTTTTGTGGAATATCGAAGGAAATAAAGACACGTGAAATAAGCAACATAGATTCATTAGAATATGCACAAACATAGTCTTTCACCATGTAGTCTTTCACCACTCCAAACACATGTGCACACAAACACAAATGAAGCCATGCAAGGACCAAGCATGCACACATGCAGATACACAGTCAAACGTACACACACATTTAAAGGCCCAGAGCAGTCAATAATGTGATTTCCCTGTGTTTTATATATATTTCCACACTATGAGGTTGGAATAATACTGTCAAATTGTGAAAATTATGATAATGACCTCTTAGTCTAAGAGCTGTTTGGAAATCCGTTTTTAAATGTCAGCCTGTTGTGGTGGGATGGAGTTTTGGCCTGCCTGGTAACAGTTAATAGACCAATAAGAAAGAGAGTTCCAAATTGCTAGTTTTTAATTTTCCCCTCCCTACTCAGAACACTTCCAGAGAGAAATTGCTCTTTGCTAAGAAACTATTTTGGATTACTTTTGACAATTTCAATTGAAAACAATCACAGTAAGGTACTTAATTGTTACCCAGAAATTATTTGATATTAGAATACAAACAGCTGCATTGGTCCTTTGAACTAATTTCCTTTTCAAGACAGAGAAGAGGAGTAGGAGGAGGCAGAGGATGAGGAAAATGAGAGTGTGCTACATCCCTGCTGGGGGACAAAGTCAAGAGCCCCAGATGCTTTGGCACAGGTTACACAGGTAACATTTGGCAACCACCCTCTTATCACAGCGGAAAAATCAAGCTCTGTGTTCTCCCTTCTTTCTCTCTCCTTCTCCCCCTCCTTTCTACCTCTATCCCTAATGTTCCTTTAACTTAGAGATGATATCGCTTGCTGCACAAACCCATGTATGTGGAGAGAGCGAGAAAGATAGAAAGAGCACGAGAGAGAGATAATCCGTGTGGCCAGTGGGCCTTGTTTCCTAAACGCTCTCCTCCAAACATTACTCTCCACAGGCATTTAATTCTCTCTCTCTCTCTCTCCCCCCATTTCCATGATCAGGAGTCCAATAGGGCGGCGCACAATTGGCCCAGCATCGTCCAGGTTGGGGTAGGCCGTCATTGTAAATAAGAATTTGTTCTTAACTGACTTGACTAGTTAAATAAAGGTTAAATAAATAAAACAAATAAAAAAATCCCCATTCACTCTCTCTCTATATCGCTTTACCTATCTTTATCCCCTTCTCCCTCTCCCCCCTCTTTTGATTTGACTTAATAGATTGAAACGTATTCTCAAGGCCACGGGTAGAGTCACACAGATGGAAAGTCTGCATGGAGGAAATATTCATAAATCCTTAAGCGTCTGAGGGGCTGTCAGGGGAGACAAGGGAGCAGCATTCATTCTGCTCAGAACAGATATGATACACTGATTCTGAGATCTCTCTTCAGAAACACACACATCCACCGCCTAACCGGAATTAATAATGACCTATATGATATTGTCTATATGCATGTTAATATAATGACATACAGTACCAAAGGTTTTTCCTTTATTTCCACTATTTTTTACATTGTAGAATAATAGTGAAGACATCAAAACTATGAAATAACACAAGTAACCAAGTAAGTGTTAAACAAATCAAAATATATTTTACATTTGAAATTCTTCAAAGTAGCCACCCTTTGCCTTGATTAAATATTTGCACACTCTTGGCACAACCAGCTTCATGAGGTGCGCCATGTTAAAATTAACAGGTGCGCCTTGTTAAAAGTTCAGTTGTGGAATTTCTTTCCTTCTTAATGTGTTTGAGCCGATCAGTTGTGTTGTGACAAGGCAGGGGTGTTATACAGAAGATAGCCCTATTTGGTAAAAGACCAAGTCCATATTATGGCAAGAACAGCTCAAATAAGCAAAGAGAAACGACAGTCCATCATTTCTTTAAGAAATGACAGTCAGTCAATGTGGAAAATGTCCAGAACTTTGAACGTTTCTTCAAGTGCAGTCGCAAACCATCAAGCGCTATGATGAAACTGGCTCTCATGAGGACCACCACAGAAAAGGAAGACCCAGAGTTACCTCTGCTGCAGATGACAAGTTCATTGGAGTTAGCAGCCTCAGATTGCAGCCCAAATAAGTAACAGACACATCTCAACATCAGCTGTTCAGAAGAGACTGCGTGAATAAGGTCTTCATGGTCGAATTGCTGCAAAGAAATCACTAGTAAAGGACACCAAAAAGAATAGACTTGCTTGGGCCAAGAAACACGAGCAATGTCCTTTGGTCTGATGAGTCCAAATTGTAGATTTTTGGTTCCAACTGCCGTGTCTTTGTGTGACGCAGAGTAGGTGAAAGGATGATCTCCGCATGTGTGGTTCCCACTGTGAAGCATGGAGGAGGAGGTGTGATGGTGCTTTGCTGGTGACACTGTATGTGATTTATTTAGAATTGAAGGCACACTTAACCAGCATGGCATTCTGCAGCAATATGAAATTCCATCTGGTTTGCGCTTAGGGGGACTATCATTTGTTTACCAACAGGACAATGGCCCAACACACCTCCAGGCTGTGTAAGGTCCCCAAGAACACAGTGGCCTCCATCATTCTTAAATGGAATGATGCCAGGCCAAACTGAGCAATCGGGGGATAGGGGCCTTGGTCAGGGAGGTGACCAAGAACCCGACATTCTGTCAGAGCTCCAGAGCTCCTTTGTGGTGGTGGGTGAACCTTCCAGAAGGACAACCATCTCTACAGCACTCCACTAATCAGGCCATCATGGTAGAGTCGGCAGATGAAAGTCACTCCACAGTAAAAGGCACATGAAAGCCAGCTTGGAGTTTGCCAAAAGACACCTAAAGACTCAGACCATGAGAAACAAGATTCTCTGGTCTGATGAAACCAAGATTGAACTTTCTGGCCTGAATGCCAAGCGTCACGTCTGAAGGAAACCTGGCACCATCCCTACAGTGAAGCATGGTGGTGGAAGCATCATGCTGTGGGTATGTTTTTTCAGCGGCAGGGACTGAGAGACTAGTCAGGATCGAGGGAAAGATGAACGAAGCAAAGTATAAGGGGGATCCTTGATGAAAACTTGCTCCAGAGCAGTCAGGACCTCAGACTGGGGCGAAGGTTCAGTGACCTTAAGCACACAGATTGGCCATGTAGTGCATCTTTCCAATTCCGTGCACTTTATTGTCATATTATTTCATAGTTACATAGACAAATGTAATTCATATTTACAGTGCCTTGCGAAAGTATTCGGCCCCCTTGAACTTTGCGACCTTTTGCCACATTTCAGGCTTTAAACATAAAGATATAAAACTGTATTTTTTTGTGAAGAATCAACAACAAGTGGGACATAATCATGAAGTGGAACGACATTTATTGGATATTTCAAACTTTTTTAACAAATCAAAAACTGAAAAATTGGGCGTGCAAAATTATTCAGCCCCTTTACTTTCAGTGCAGCAAACTCTCTCCAGAAGTTCAGTGAGGATCTCTGAATGATCCAATGTTGACCTAAATGACTAATGATGATAAATACAATCCACCTGTGTGTAATCAAGTCTCCGTATCAATGCACCTGCACTGTAATAGTCTCAGAGGTCCGTTAAAAGCGCAGAGAGCATCATGAAGAACAAGGAACACACCAGGCAGGTCCGAGATACTGTTGTGAATAAGTTTAAAGCCGGATTTGGATACAAAAAGATTTCCCAAGCTTTAAACATCCCAAGGAGCACTGTGCAAGCGATAATATTGAAATGGAAGGAGTATCAGACCACTGCAAATCTACCAAGACCTGGCCGTCCCTCTAAACTTTCAGCTCATACAAGGAGAAGACTGATCAGAGATGCAGCCAAGAGGCCCATGGTCACTCTGGATGAACTGCAGAGATCTACAGCTGAGGTGGGAGACTCTGTCCATAGGACAACAATCAGTCGTATATTGCACAAATCTGGCCTTTATGGAAGAGTGGCAAGAAGAAAGCCATTTCTTAAAGATATCCATAAAAAGTGTTGTTTAAAGTTTGCCACAAGCCACCTGGGAGACACACCAAACATGTGGAAGAAGGTGCTCTGGTCAGATGAAACCAAAATTGAACTTTTTGGCAACAATGCAAAACGTTATGTTTGGCGTAAAAGCAACACAGCTCATCACACTGAACACACCATCCCCACTGTCAAACATGGTGGTGGCAGCATCATGGTTTGGGCCTGCTTTTCTTCAGCAGGGACAGGGAAGATGGTTAAAATTGATGGGAAGATGGATGGAGCCAAATACAGGACCATTCTGGAAGAAAACCTGATGGAGTCTGCAAAAGACCTGAGACTGGGACGGAGATTTGTCTTCCAACAAGACAATGATCCAAAACATAAAGCAAAATCTACAATGGAATGGTTCAAAAATAAACATATCCAGGTGTTAGAATGGCCAAGTCAAAGTCCAGACCTGAATCCAATTGAGAATCTGTGGAAAGAACTGAAAACTGCTGTTCACAAATGCTCTCCATCCAACCTCACTGAGCTCGAGCTGTTTTGCAAGGAGGAATGGGAAAAAATTTCAGTCTCTCGATGTGCAAAACTGATAGAGACATACCCCAAGCGACTTACAGCTGTAATCGCAGCAAAAGGTGGCGCTACAAAGTATTAACTTAAGGGGGCTGAATAATTTTGCACGCCCAATTTTTCAGTTTTTGATTTGTTAAAAAAGTTTGAAATATCCAATAAATGTCGTTCCACTTCAGGATTGTGTCCCACTTGTTGTTGATTCTTCACAAAAAAATACAGTTTTATATCTTTATGTTTGAAGCCTGAAATGTGGCAAAAGGTCGCAAAGTTCAAGGGGGCCGAATACTTTCGCAAGGCACTGTAACTATGGTTTTCCTTGTGTGTCAATCGGCCGGAAGTTGGAAGACAAACAAATTTGAAATGGTTCTGGGTAAAGTGGGCAAGGCTACATAAGGTGAAAAGCACCATTTCTTCTGGCAGTATAAAAACACTAAGTATTCAAACATTTGCCTCCAATAAATTTAGATGACAGTTTGAGCTATGTAAGACACTACCTACTAAAGTCAGCGCCTTGCCCTAAATGTCCTAATATATCCTGTTCACAGACCTGTTCTGGCGGCAGTCGTACTGTTAGTTTTTTTCCTAAGTGTATTTGAGTGGTTATGAGTAGTAGTGCAGTGGTATGTTGCCTAATACCAAATGGTATGAAGTAAGGTGGTTTCAATAGGACTCAAATGCTCTAACTAGTGTTTGATAAAAGGTACGGTTGTTTTTATATGCCTCATACTACTTTTCTTTGTTTCTTGAGGTTGGTACAGAAATGCAACTGTAACAGTATAACTTTAGTCCGTCCCTCTCCTCGCCCCAACCTGGGCTCAAACCAGGTACCCTCTGCACACATCACCAGTCACCCTCAAAGCATCATTACCCATCGCTCCACAAAAGACACGGCCCTTGCAGAGCAAGGGGAAACACAACTTCAAGGTCTCAAAGCGTGTGACGTCACCGATTGAAATGCTATTAGCGCGCACCACCGCTAACTAGCTAGCCATTTCACATCCGTTACACAACCTCGACAATTTCGACCTAAACACTTTACAGACATGGATGGGTTTTCAATTCACATTGAGTATCATTACAACTCAGCTATCTCCCCTGTAAGTGACTTCTCTTCATCTCCCTATTTTCCTTACTTTAGCCCAATCCACTGAGTTGCTCTGCATCAGTCTTCTTTTTATAACCTAGTGACCTTGGTGTTGTGCGGGGGGGGGGGCTTCAAAGATGCTCACTACCTATCTACCTATCATTAGCCATCACAAGCCCCGGAATGTGACTTGGCAGACAATAATGCTTTGTGATCAAATAACTTGTCAGTGCATATGCCCAAGCAAAATCATTATTTGATAGAGGATCAATCAAATTTCCCCCGGCCCCCTGTGTGAGGGAAGAAAGACAGGGAGTGCTGATTGTGCAGAGAGGGGACTATCGCTTCAGGTCAGGGGGTGTGGGGTAGATGGGAGTGGGGAGGGCAGTTCATTTGGATATTTGTTCCACCCCCCTACCTTTCTCATGAATGTTCCATTACGTGACACCCTCTTCCATCCGCTAATCACATTTCATAGAAGAAAAAGAAGAGCAGGGTGATGCTTTTAAGGAACGTTAAAAAAAAGAGGCAGAGAGTTTCTTTTTAATCTTTAAAATGCCTCAAAAGTGACAGAATACGCTCTGGCTGCCAAGATGCGCGCCAACGTGAGGCTCAGATGGGGAGATAAATATGCTGTGGTCAGCTCCTAGTGTATCTAGGAGAGCGGCGGAGGCAAATTTAATAATGCATTATCATTCACTGGCCAAGGTGAAATCTGCCTGTCCATCAGGAACACACAGTAGCAGGCCTCTGTTTCATGTTACCTTTTGCTGGGGGAATGAACAAGTGCCTTATTGGGGTGTGAGAGGGATGCACTGTAAGGCACAAGGAGTAAGGCATTGTTGCTTTGATATGCTTGCTATTCTACTCCAGACTGTCAGAAAAGATAGAGAAAAAAGCACTTTGAGACAACTGCCGATGTAAAAAATGGCTTTATATATACATTGGATTGAATATGAGTAATTGAATATCAAAGCACTCATCGTATTGGATTAGGCTGAAGCACATTAGCCATACAGTGGTTAGAGTTATTTTCAGAATGATAAAAAAAGTATAACCAGGCACTTGGTCCCCCCTCACACTTTACATATCAGAGCATCTGCTATTATGCATATTACAATATAGCCAGCCCATATTGTACCTGCGTGCCCTTGGACAGAAGCAGAAAACAATTAGTAGGATTATGTCCAATTCTGGAAATTTGCGATTCAAAATAACAACACATACCGCTTCTACAGCTGTTACAGTCAGATAAGGTTGACCCTGAATATAAATTACTGTATTTTTCCTCACCTTTTCTAAATAGCCATTCTGTGAGGTTGTTTGTCTCATTTCATGTTTACATGTAAATAGTAATTAGGCGATGCTACATTACCAACATGCCAAGCACCACATACTCAGCCAAGGTAAACACCAGCATTTGTGTCCCAAATGGCACCATAATCCCTATATAGTACACTACTTTTGATCAGGATCCATAGGACTATTCTATAAAGTAGTGCATTATAGAGAAAAGGGTGCCATTTGGAATACATTCTAGCTTTCAGCAGCCTTAGTTGTTAGCGACTTCACTAACAGTTCATCATGTTTACAGACTAGCCACGAAACAAATGCTATTTGTGTGCTTTTCCTTGGTAAAGCCTATAAAACATGGAAACAGCCTCTTGGAGGCAGGAGTTATTCAGAACAGTGCCTCTTATCACACTGCAGTCTGGTAGCTAGCTGACTTGAGGACATTGCGAGTCAAACCTTCACATTTTCACTCTACGGATATTACAGTGTTATACATGGCTTTTATAACCTTTCACTGGGAAACTAAATCATTCATAATAAAGAGAGAGACAGAGAGAATAGGGGGTGGAGGGACACTTCTTGACGACTAATTCTCTCTCTTTCTTCTCCCTCTCTTTTCTACTGGTGTTTTTGAAAGGCGTATTCCAGTCACCTTGACTTTGCCGTGCGGCCGTCTCTTACAGAGTCTGTTGCTTATCCCGCCTGACCCTGGCCTGTCAATTAGATGTTTGAAAATTAATCTCTTTAACTGGAAATACCACGCCACGGCTTTCTTCCGTCTGCAAATTAAGTGTTATTAATTCGAGCAGCGGCGGCGGCAAAGCCCAATAAGCCCAATATGTTATCAAAACAGATTTCCACACGTTTAACACGTCCCGCCCTTAAGTCCTTTTATAACTGTGAAACCAGGACCCGCTAATGGATTTGTATTCATTTTTCGAGCCCCCTTTTAGGCTTGTAGCAATTGCAGAGAGAGTCGGAGCTCTTCTCTCTCTAACCCTCTAACTCTCTAAGCTGGGCCTTTTAAGAGTTTACTAAACATTTGGCTTCCCTATTTCCGCTTAGTTCTTTTGTCTTCCTTTGAGATCGACTCAGTATATTCAGTCTGGATTAGCGCCAGCTAATGTCGTTAGTCGGCAGAACACAACACAGAAGAGAACAGCATTGGATACTCCCTGGAGTATTGCAATGCCATGCAATGACACCAATATGTCTGCCCGACTGTCTTACTGGACACAAACACTATACTGTAGCTCTGATTTAGCACAGCAAACTACTTGGCTAATGCTTGTTTCAAAGATGCCAATTATGTGTGATTTAGGTTATGTTTAAATGTTAAATTACAGTAATTGGTGTGTGTGTGTGTGTGTGTGTGTTTGTGTGTGTATGTGTGTGTGTATGTGCATATGTGAGTGTGCATGCAAGCATGCATGTATGTATTCCTGTTTGTGTTTTAGTTTTATGAACTTCTCTGCCTGGATCTGAATGAAGATTCAACAAAGTTGTGTTACAGTAAATTAGGGTTAAAGGGGTACTGAGAGGCGAGATATAATGCTGCATTAAAACTATCAATTTCAGTGACAAGTAGGCTACAGTTTATTTTATTACTTTTTGGTACCATATAGAAAATGTGTGGAAAATTTGATACTTATTATACTTATTCCCCCATTTTATCAAATGAAATCAGGATGCACTTTACATGTCTCTGTGTGATCAGATACACCAGGATGATCCATTTATCCAAGGTGGGACATTATCAGTCCATCTCACAGTGTGTCAACAAGGATACATAACATTTACACAGGAAGTGAGAATATATCCCATTACAGTCAAACCTTTCCCTTTTTAGAATATGGTTAACATAATCATTTTACAGATTGGTTGCTTTCCAAGTCTCCTTGTGTCATACGAGACCTGTCAGTCATTCTAGCCGCTAGAGTTGTGTGACGTCATGACAAGACTATAGTTCCAGACCCGGGTGGAAATAGTATTTGTTCTCTTTCAGATGCGTCAAGGGTTAGATTGGTGTTTGGCGTGACAGATGGGCAGGTTTACTACTTTTGAGAGTATTCCATTGGTTCCATTGCACCACATTTCCAGATCCAACAAAACATAACCACTGTAAGTGAATAGAAACATCTAGTGCATTTTCATACAACATTTTTACTGGTGAAATTAAACGTCTGGTGCCCTAGATTTCGTTGTTCTATGTTTGGCTAATCAATATATCTGTTTGTGCTTTTCATCTCCCATATGGTTTCTACAGCAACACCGGAGTGTTGCGCATATTGCTTGTGTTTAAAAAGGCTTCTCCCCCAGTAAATCAAATCATGTTCAATGTTTGATATCTAAAATGAGTTTACAACCAAAGGCTTCAGTGTCTTTTATTCTGCCTTGTTTGTCAACTACCTGCTGTTTCACGAGACGCGGGCTTGTCGAAAGTGATCACCACAGACTTCCCTTTGTGAAGCGATTCAATTAGCTTGATGTGAGAAACATAGCTGGCCTTTGTACTTTTGCCGTTTCAATTTTATTATGGAACATCATCATATCATCAAGTCCTATTTGCAACCGATCGTTACTTGCCAACAATAATTGTGTTAAAAAAGTTGAAAAGACACCCGAAAGCTATACCATCTGGTTGTGAGCTAGAATGAGGATGGACTGGACTTGAAGTAATAAAGAGATTTCAACTACAACGAATGGTCTTTGTCCTTTGTCATCAAAGAGGATGTGGAAAAAAGGGGAGAGATAGTTTCTGTCAGTGCAGTATCTGTGTAGTTTGACTGTCTTCGATAGCAGACACTTACTGATGAGAGATCTTCACGGCGACAAATGATCGGTTGCATTACCGCGTCAGTAACGGTGTACTTTGTCTTCGATAGCTGATACGAGCAGATATTATTAACCCCCATATATGGAGGCAGAGGCAGGACACGGCATCCTACAGTCCCCTCCTCTGTTCTCTCTGTGTGAGTATAATGCACAAGATTAATTCAATTCTCGACCAAGACCATAAAGATCAAACAAGTGGAGAAATATCGTTAAACCATTGGAATGTTATCTCATTTGTCTAAACAAACTGATCCGATGAACAATCCTAATTAAAAAGCTTGCCATAAACAAAGTAGCAAATCGCAGACCCCCTCCTCTCCATCCTTTCCTCCCTCCCTCCAATTCCCTCGCTCTTTAACAATGGAACACATTTATATTACTCATCTAATGCATCATGTATCATATCATTACAGTTCAATATATCTATCATTCATTTTATTTCCTTCACTTAAAGCTTTTATTGGGATTACTTTGGTTATTAGTTGGGTTCTAATGTATTGGTTACCAGCGCTGGGTCTGCCGACCGACTACAATCTCTCTTATCTCACCGCATAAAGCTGTGTGTGTTATTCAAATTGCCTCATTTATTATGATAGCTTCCTCATGTAAATTGTGCTGACTGCTCGCCCTTGCACACTCCTCATTAGACTAATGAAAACCTTCAAACGAAAAAACTAAACAACCTGCCAAATAAAGGTCCGGGGTTATTATGAAAATTACAACTGTGGGAGCCGCGAGAAGCTCTCTTCATTAATTCATGCTCAGCAAATTGGTAACTAATTTAGTTGCACTCCTCTGCATTAATGGGTTATTTTATAAAAATGTTTTTCTGCAGAACCGAGACCTCTGGTACAACCGCGCTGGAGAGCCCGGAATCCTAATCAACACTGGTGACATATTAGGAATTTACAATCTCAATAATAATGTGGTCGTGTTTGTTTGTGTGTGTGTTACATGAATGGATTGTCTGGTTTTCACCCCCCCCCCCCTTCTCTCTCTCTATCACATATCATAGGACATCACAGGTCTGAATTGTCAACAAAACTGTAATGTGTGTATGGTAGAACAGCATGGTGTTAATAGGCTGAGGTTTAGGTGTTATGTCTCTGTTTATGCAAAGACTGGTTGAGGTGAGCACTGAGCAGAGTAGTACAGAGAATGCAGATGGGGGTAGAAGAAGATCATGCTTGTTTATATTCAATGGTTATTACACTATGTCCCCCGATGGTTGCAGCTCTGCACACTGTAACACACACATGTAGACACACACATGCACTCAATCACGCATGCACGCACGCACACACACACACACACACACACACACACACACACACACACACACACACACACACACACACACACACACACACACACACACACACACATACACACATACACACACACACACACACACACACAGTTGTGGAGTTTGACCTATGAATTCAGAGCATGATCACACTAATTATTACTATTTACTACTTCATATTGTGAGTGGAAGGACGAGAGCTGATCTCCACTTTGGGCTAATTGTTAGCCGCTAACCAAAAGGGAACACACAGCCCAATGATTTCCACTGTGGTTTTGTTATCGTTATCCACCTCCACCCCACCCAACACCACACAAACCCAACCCAACTCTAAACCATCATAGAAAATATATGATTTGCATCATTTTATGTTTAACTCACAGCATTATACATTTGTATGAGCTCCTTGTTTGAGTAAAATTGTTTTATAAATGTTTCTAAATCTTGCTCAATAGAGGGGAATGGTGGTGGAATTCATCTACAGTATAGAGACATATCTAAGCATTTAGTAGACTACTTATCATAAATAAAGGTACATTTTCACCTAGTATTTACTAAGATAACTTACCTATCTGGTATTTGCTACAAGTAAACCATAAGTGAACAAGTAGTAATCCTTTTTTTTAAATCAGTTAAAATAATTTACAATTTTATTGACATATCTAAACATAAAAGTTTTTCAATATTCAATACATGGTTGCATTGAGGTTGTCATAACCAAGCTAAATGACGTATGGAACATACATACACGTATGGAATGTAAATACGATACATTGCAAGGTATAGCAAAAGCTCAGGTTGCCCAGCCCGGCGGTGATATAATCTATTATTTGAAGAAAGTATTCACACCCCTTGACTTTTTCCACATATTGTTGTGTTACACCCTGAATTAAAAAATATGATTAAATTCAGATTTTGTTTGTCACTGGCCTACAGACAATATCACATAATGTCAAAGTGGAATTATGTTTTTCAACAAATTATTAAAAATTAAAAGCTGAAATGTTTTTGCCCGAGAGGAAGGAAACAGCTCAGGGATTTCACAATGAGGCCAATGGAGACTTTAAAACAGTTACAGCGTTTAATGGCTGTGATAGGGGAAAACCGAAGATGCATCAACAACATTGTAGTTACTCCACAATACTAACCTAATTGACAGAGGTAATACTTGCAAAGAATGTGGCCAAGCTATTAACTTTTTGTCCTGAATACAAAGTGTTATGTTTGGGGCAAATACAATACAACACATTACTGAGTACCATTCTCCATATTTATAGTGGTGGCTGTATCATGTTATGGGTATGCTTATAATAATTAAGGACTGGAGAGTTAATTAGGATTTTTTTTAAATCAGAATGGAGCTTAGCACAGGAAACATCTGAGAGGACAACCTGGCTCAAACTGCTTTCCCCCAGACACTTGGAGATTAATTCACCTTTCAACAGGACAATAACCTAAAACACAAGGCCAAATCTATACTGGAGTTGCTTACCAAGAAGACAGTGAATGTTCTTAAGTGGCAAATCTGCATGCACATCTATGGCAAGACATGAAAATGGTTGTCTAGCAATGATCAACAACTAATTTGACAAAGCTTGAAGAATTTTGAAAAGAGTAATGGGAAAATATTGTACAGTCCAGGTGTGCAAAGCTCTTTCTTACAGACTTACCCAGAAATACTCACAGCTGAAATCGCTGCCAACAGGTACTTATTAACGCATGGGTGTGAATACTTATGTAAATGAGATATTTCTGTATTTCATTTTAAATACAGTACATTTGCTAAAATGTCTAAAAACATGTTTTTAATTTGTCATTATGGGGTATTGCATGTAGACGGGTGATATATATTTAATCCATTTTGAATACAGGCTGTAACACAGCAAAATGTGGAATAAGTCAAGGGGTATGAATACTTTCTGAAGGCACTGTATATGTATGAAAATAGGACACATATCTTACCTTTGTCAACGTGAATATAGGTTTTTCAATAGGTCTTACCTTTGTGAATGTGCATCCTCTTTGCTTCGTGACTCATGTCGTGGGCCAGGTCTCCTTCTTTAGGCCCAGGCAGAATGCTAGGGGAGAGGCCCAGCAGAGCTTGGTTCATTTGGTTCATAGAAAGACCATTCTGATGTATGGCTGGAGAGGAGAGAGAGTAGTACAGGTGAGCTAGAAGATGTCTTTGTCTGTTCGAATTGACCTGTATATGCCCTGTTTTTGGAAATGAACTTCTAACTATCAAATTTTGAACACGTGGATGATTCAGAATACGTGTTTTTCAATTCTGGTACTAAGGAACCCCTAATGTACAAGGATTTGTTCCATCCCAGCACTATTATACCTGATTAAACTGATCAAGTGTACTAATCATCTAGCACTTGATTTGTTGGATCAGGTGTGTTACTGCTGTTGGGCTGAAAGAAAAACCTACACACCCAGTGAGTAACTAGGACTAGGATTGAAGAGCACTACATATCCCAAATCAATCAATTTATCAGTTCAGTACAACAAAAACAACAATATCAAAATTGGGTTAGTGGGTTAGCGGGGTGGGTTTGTTTACTTGCGGAACTGAACACGCAGTTAGCCAGTCTGACTCGTTGCATGGGGAGGGAATAGGGGGACGTACGTATCCTGTCTGAGGAGCTCTCTGTGTGGGCCGGTGAGCTGGAGACACTGCTGCTGCGGTGGGACGACGGGTGGCTGCCGGGCCTCCTGCCGTCCTCTAAGGAGGGGGTGGGGGAGGGACTGTCTGGGACACGCTCCTGTCAATGACAGAGGGACATCAGTGACAAGGTCATCAGTGACAACTAAGGTCCATGAAAGTAGATGCTATGTAATCAATGTACATTTCCATAGTGCTTTCCACTCTGTCATCGCAGTCAAAAGTTCAGGATAAGTAACTTTAAATGTGCAGAGCTGTATGGTAGTTATACACAGTGTGTGTCCATTCTGCCAGTTTATCTCAATGACTGTGGTGACTATTCTTCAGGGCATGCTCTGTTTGTTGCTGTATCATGGCAGCCATGTTGTAATGTGTTTACTATACAGTTTAGTAAATTAAGTCCATTCTAGTGGTTTACCTTGATTACTGAGGTGACCATTCTGCAGGGCAGGCTCTGCTGCTGTGCCACATCGGCCATGTTGGAATATAACAGTGTTTCCCAATCCTGGTCCTGGGGACCCAAATGGGTGCATATTTTATTTTTGCCCTAACAGTAACAAAGTTATGGGTCCTAAGGATAAGGATTGGGAAACACTGTCATATAATATAATACTTTCTAGTTTAGTATTATGTTTATTATACACAGCTTACCTTGATAACTGAGGTGACCATTCTGCAGGGCAGGCTCTGTTGCTGTGCAACGGCGGCCATGTTGGCGATGGTGCTGAGGTGGTTCATCTGGCTCATTGCCATGGTGACAGAAGCAGGGGGCAAGCTGCACGGGATCAGGGGGTGGGGCATCATCATGAAGGGCAGTTCCAAACCTACAACAGGTGAGAAAGGTGATTGGTTAACGGAAACCATGGTTGATTGATTCATCTGGATTGGAGGAAATTGATAGTTTAATTGGTTAATTTGACATAAAGGTAACCATTAAGGGCTGGTTTCAGTCATAACCTTCTACAATGTTAAGATTTTTGTTAGACCATAAGAAAAACTTTATCTAAATGTAACTGTAAAACCCTATTCACATGTGACTAGTATTACTAGAGAATGTTATGTAATTATTAGCCCAGAATGTCCCTTATTCCAGAGTTGTTGTTTTTCTTCAAAGCTGATCCCTGTAAATCTTATTTTTTTCAATAAATAGACAGTTATGACGGAAGCCTGGAGGTTTTTTTCTAGGTGTGAAGATATTTAAACAAGTCCCGGTGATAACAGGGCAACACTGATAACTCCAGCTTGGTTCCCAAGTTTAGAAACCATACCAAACCATCTTTGGTATATTGTCGCCATACCATTTGAATTTAGGAAGCATGGTCATAATCACTATTTTATGTTGGGATTTTTTATTAGAAGACATCCTACAGTAAATGCTCCCCAGCCTTCAGATGTGATGTGTTTTTAGGCTATGGATGACAAAGTGAATTGATACTTTTCCTATACTTTCCTAATGTTTAGCTCAGTTGTATGCTGCTGCTTTGGGTTGCATTAAATAGGAGCAATATTTTTTACTGATGCATGTTGGCAAGGTTCAATTAATTCACACAAACTTATAAACAAAAGCATTTACTGTGAAAGTTGACACATGTAGGCCCTTCATATATAGGCTATGAACAACTATTTATCGAATCAGTTATTGTTTTCTTGCTCAAAACGCGAGCAACACCTTTCAAACTCAGACATTTCTCTCAAAACACAGGGATGTCAATTAGCACAGGACTAGTATTATCAGCAGTAGCTTATTCTGTCTGGAATTGTTACTCTCCTGCCATGTAAAAATAACTGACATGGCAGATTCGGACGGGGCTAAAATGACATATGTGGTGTTTTGTGCTCGTGCACATAATTACATTACCCGACCTCCCCCAGTAAGACTAATCCTGTTCGAATAGGGCTTAAAACTGCAAATAGCGCATTGTAAATTTGATTGAATTAAGATTTACTGAAATATTCTTTCTCTCATACCGAGGTGGGTGGCCATGCTGGTATAACCTACAGATCACTGATACTGACATGCCATGCAATGACAAAATAACAGCATAAAATTATTATTATCAAACAACACTACACTACTTTACTCTAATAAATTTAGCTGGATGAGTTAAACCCGGTCCTTCGCTACAGTATATTTTGAGATGTAAATGTTTAACAACAGATGTTAATAATAGATACCATAATAGTAATGAAAATGGTAATGATGATAACAGTAGTTGAAAGCCAAACGTTTACACTGCCATAAAAGGCACATCAATTATTCTGTGGCTGAAAAAAAGGTCCACATTATGGAAATAGGGCTTACTACTTACACATAAGGCATAATCTCAGTATGCATCCCAAATGGTACCCTTTTCTTTATACAAATAGGGTGGCATTTGGGACAAACAAAATAAGGCAATCATTGGAAGCCATTACCCAAATGACTTGTTAAAACACGCTAATAGCAAAACAAGTATCTTCAGAACTACTGTGTGACAAATGTCTACAGGCTACTGTATTGTGTATAGGGCTAGTGTGGACTTAGGATACTAGGATACTCTTACAACAACAGGGAACTTTCAATTCATTTCGGCTCTGTTCTGTGATCTGCACTGGCCACTGTACCCCATTACAAGATCCGATATCTAACAAATGTTTCAAATTACTACATTTTGGCTCTGCAATTAGTGATCTAATTGGTCAAAGTGGAGAGATTACTTGGCCAGAAATGTAAGGAGTGCTCTGCTGTGCCTTTAGGTGGTACAGTATAATGAAAATGGTCTAACTTTCAAAGAACATGAACACAGCTAGGTGTGTGTTCCGGAAACCACACACACCCATTTGTCTGCATAATCCCCCATATCTATATATATATATATATATATATATATATATATATATATATATATATATATATATACAGTACCAGTCAAAAGTTTGGACACACCAACTCATTCCAGGGTTTTTCTTTGGTTTTACTACTTTCTACATTGTAGAATAACAGTGAAGACATCAAAACTATGAAAAAACACACATGTAATCATGTAGTATCCAAACGTGTTAAACAAATCTAAATATATACACTGCTCAAAAAAATAAAGGGAACACTTAAACAACACAATGTAACTCCAAGTCAATCACACTTCTGTGAAATCAAACTGTTCACTTAGGAAGCAACACTGATTGACAATACATTTCACATGCTGTTGTGCAAAATGGAATAGACAACAGGTGGAAATTATAGGCAATTAGCAAGACACCCCCATTAAAGGACCACTTCTCAGTTCCTATGCTTCCTGGCTGATGTTTTGGTCACTTTTGAATGCTGGTGGTGCTTTCACTCTAGTGGTAGCATGAGACGGAGTCTACAACCCACACAAGTGGCTCAGGTAGTGCAGCTCATCCAGGATGGCACATCAATGCGAGCTGTGGCAAGAAGGTTTGCTGTGTCTGTCAGCGTAGTGTCCAGAGCATGGAGGCGCTACCAGGAGACAGGCCAGTACGTCAGGAGACGTGCTTACAGCCCAACACCGTGCAGGACGTTTGGCATTTGCCAGAGAACACCAAGATTGGCAAATTCGCCACTGGCGCCGTGTGCTCTTCACAGATGAAAGCAGGTTCACACTGAGCACATGTGACAGACGTGACAGAGTCTGGAGACGCCGTGGGGAATGTTCTGCTGCCTGCAACATCCTCCAGCATGACCGGTTTGGAGGTGGGTCAGTCATGGTGTGGGGTGGCATTTCTTTGGGGGGCCGCACAGCCCTCCATGTGCTCGCCAGAGGTAGCCTGACTGCCATTAGGTACCGAGATGAGATCCTCAGACCCCTTGTGAGACCATATGCTGGTGCGGTTGGCCCTGGGTTCCTCCTAATGCAAGACAATGCTAGACCTCATGTGGCTGGAGTGTGTCAGCAGTTCCTGCAAGAGGAAGGCATTGATGCTATGGACTGGCCCGCCCGTTTCCCAGACCTGAATCCAATTGAGCACATCTGGGACATCATGTCTCGCTCCATCCACCAACGCCACGTTGCACCACAGACTGTCCAGGAGTTGGCGCATGCTTTAGTCCAGGTCTGGGAGGAGATCCCTCAGGAGACCATCCGCCACCTCATCAGGAGCATGCCCAGGCGTTGTAGGGAGGCCATACATGCACGTGGAGGCCACACACACTACTGAGCCTCATTTTGACTTGTTTTAAGGACATTACATCAAAGTTGGATCAGCCTGTGGTGTGGTTTTCCACTTTAATTTTGAGTGTGACTTCAAATCCAGACCTCCATGGGTTGATAAATTTGATTTCCATTGATAATTTTTGTGTGATTTTGTTGTCAGCACATTCAACTATGTAAAGAAAAAGTACTTAATAAGAATATTTCATTCATTCAGATCTAGGATGTGTTATTTTAGTGTTCCCTTTATTTTTTTGAGCAGTGTATTATATTTGAGATTCTTCAGCTAGGGGTCATGATAAGGGCTGTACCAAAATGTTTGATGTATTAGAATAATTGATTAGGCTTATGTTGTATTAATAGAAGGGGAGGGGTTATAAGACCCCTCCCTCCTTACATTTATAGGGTCCTAGACTACAGATTAAGAATATGCAGTATATATTCATTATAGAGGTTTAGTATTGTTCCACAGTTGTTTTCTAGTTTTCTCACTCTTTCTCTTATAAAGAGACCCCTCTGAGAAATGTGTGACTGAGACAGAACTCTGCAGGGGTGTGTAGGACATAAGACTTGTCAAACATTCCACAATAAATCAACTTTGGGGAGTGGACATTTACTGCTAAATTTTTAGATAACACTAAAAGCCATTGTTTATAAATCTTTGTAGGCACGGTAAAAAGGTATTGACGTAGGAAGTGACATCAACAGGGCTGGACTTCGGGTTTAACAAAACAACTTGAGACCCTTTGTTTGAACTTACTCAGAAACATGCATTATGTTCCTGTTGTGAACTTCTGTCTGCAATTGCATTAATATAGGTTTTTGAATGATTTAATTAAAGAAATTGTTATAATGCTAATTTCACCAATGAGCCAATGATTGACAAGGACGAAAGGAACGAACCCTAACAACAGCTTTGCACAAAATAGAATATAGTAAAAATTGTTGTGACGTGACTATCATTAATGTGATGACGGTTATTTTATCAAATCAATTACAGTGGCTTGCGAAAGTATTCACCCCCCTTGGCATAGTTTTGATGTCTTCGCTATTATTCTGCAATGTAGAAAATAGTACAAATAAAGAAAAACCTTTGAATGAGTAGGTGTGTCCAAACTTTTGACTGGTACTGCTTATATATTTGTATATATTTTCCTTTACTATTTTCCCCTAACCCTACCACCCCTCCCTAATTGGAGTAAAATAATGGACCACAATAATTATGCTTCTACTTCCAGCTTATACATACTATATACATTTTACGAACACAGTATATTTTACATTAGTTATCTTTTATTTGTTTTTAGTCCCATGATTCAGCTACCCTCAACCCCTCCATCTATCTCTGAAGACCCTTCCACCACTTCTTTGGGGGACATTGAACTTGGCGGGATGAAAAGTGACTGGGAACATTTTGGTCTTGTTCTTCTGCCACTCAGATGCTTCCCCCCGAAGTAGTTTAAAGCCAAAATCTAAAAACCAGTTTGGCTCTATAGAAAAGAAGAGAAAAAACACAGCTAGACCCACCACACAAAGCTAATCCACAAAACAACTGCTTTTGCGAGAAAACATCAGTTGCCAACAAGGGGTAAGGCGATCTACACAGCAAAGAAAACCTCAAAAGACAAGGGCTGTGGAATGAAAGACACAGAGGTAGTCCTTCTCTCCGTTGTTCCCTCCCATTCCTCCCGAATCATGTTGATTTCCATAAGAAAGATGGCATGCAGAATCCAAGTGGCAAGCATTCCCAAACATGAAGAAGGCGAGGGAGAAAAAAGCCAAGGCGTGCACCTTCGGTCCCACCAACTTTGCCGTTGGATCTTCGTTTCTGAATCAATTAACTCTCAGCATCCTGGGCTCAATTAAAACAGTGCCACAGAGGGCCTGATGTCAGGGGTACTTACAGTGAGACATCATGGAGAGGCCCACTGTATGTATGTGTGTATCTACATTTCCAATGCACTCAAGGGCCAAGGGGGAGCGCTATTCTGCCTTTGAGGGATACACACGGCGAAGTGCACAAGCACACATGCAGCACAGGCATGTGCAAGAACACAGACCGAAACACACACACACTGCGTCTGACTTACATCGTCAGGAAATCAACATACAAATAAGAGGAGAGAGATTTAAAAAATATATATAATAATCATTGCCTGAGACTGATATGACTTTGCTTTTGTCATTCAAATACTGTTTTATCAATCATAGTTCTGAGTGATGTCTCTTGTGTTAACCACTGTATTGTACTTCTATGATATGTCTCAGTCTGAAAGGTACGCACGCGCATGCACACACACACACACACACACACACACACACACGTGATCTCTCTCAACCATTTTCAAATTATGTTTCCTCCATAAAGGACCATTCAGTTGACTGTAGGGGAACCTGCTGTAGGCCAAGATGAGTTCATACAGTCCTTTTATGTGGGATTGAAAGGCACTGGGCACACAGAGATTGGTTTGGATTGGTTGGATTCAATGTAAAAGATGAGGTGTTGTTGGAACATAGCTGAGTGTTTTATTTGTTTATTTGAGTGGGTGGTTTTTTTCAGACATATTGTTGCTGGCTTTGTTTTGGAAGGGATTCAATTACTTTTCCCAGGTACTTACAGTACATGATGAATTTATACTGAATGGGTTAGAATTAGATTGACCAACTATTGTCATTTTAAATAATATGGACATTGGTATATGTGCGTGTGTGACTGCATTATTTGTGAACAATCTGAAAAGGACCTAACTTGATCAACATTACAGTAAGTGAGGTTTTAATGTAATCACATCGCTAGATGCATTCGTTTGTCAGTTACTGTTATTCGCCTATACAGTGGTTCAACTTCAGCGAGTTTAATTCCCATGTGTTGCTTTCCTAGTGAAAGGCATAAACAACAGCATTTTGAGTAATTTACCTGGAGTAAGCCCTAGGGACTTCTAAAGGTAAACTCCTACTTAGCTACCATCATTAAAACAAAATGAATTAATACGCAGGCAAACAGCTCAAGCTATGGGTAATACAGTACTTTGGAAGTGCACGCATGAATAAGCAACAATCCAAATCATGGAGGATAAATGGATTGAATTCAAACACCCTTTGGAAAGATCACATGATTAAAAAGGTGTTGTCTGACAGAAACATATGGAGTAGGTCTGGAAAACGACAAGCAGGTTCAAGTATTAATACAAAATCAGTTGATGAAGGGTTTAACATTATTAAAAAGAGGGCAATAATTGCTACCTCTTTCATGGACTAAAATGACTGAGTCATTAACTTAAAGTGGTACAATATCCTCTATTGTTAATCCTTCTGGTGTTCTAGCGGTGTGTGTGTGTGTGTGTGTGTGTGTGTGTGTGTGTGTGTGTGTGTGTGTGTGTGTGTGTGTGCGTGTGTGTTAGAGGTCGACCGATTATGATTTTTCAACCCCAAAACCGATTATTGGAGGACCAAAAAAGCCGATACCGATTAATCGGGCAATTTATTTATAATAATGACAATTACAACAATACTGAATGAACACTTACTTTAACTTAATATAATACATCAATAAAATCAATTTAGCCTCAAGTAAATAATGAAACATGTTCAATTTGGTTTAAAAAAATGCAAAAACAAAGTGTTGGAGAGGAAAGTAAAAGTGCAATATGTGCTATGTAAGAAAGCTAACGTTTCAGTTCCTTGAGAACAAATGAAAGCTGGTGGTTCCTTTTAACATGAGTCTTCAATATTCCCAGGTAAGAAGTTTTAGGTTGTAGTTATTATAGGAATTATAGGACTATTTCCCTCTATACCATTTGTATTTAATTAACCTTTGACTATTGGATGTTCTTATAGGCACTTTAGTATTGCCAGTGTAACAGTATAGCTTCCGTCCCTCTCCTCGCTCCTCCCTGGGCTCGAACCAGCAACACAACGACAACAGCCACCATCAATGCAGCGTTACCCATGCAGAGCAAGGGGAACAACTACCAGAAGGCTCAGAGCGAGTGACGTTTGAAAGGCTATTAGCGCGCGCTAACTAGCTAGCCATTTCACTTCGGTTACACCAGCCTCATCTCGGGAGTTGATATGCTTGAAGTCATAAACAGCGCAATGCTTGACGCACAGCGAAGAGCTGCTGGAAAAATGCCAGAAAGTGCTGTTTGAATGAATGTTTACGCGCCTGCTTCTGCCTACCACTGCTCAGTAGATACTTGTATGCTTGTATGTTCAGTCAGATTATATGCAACGCAGGACACGCTAGATAATATCTAGTAATATCATCAACCATGTGTAGTTAACTAGTGATTATGATTATGGTTTTTTATAACTTAAATTGAATGCTAGCTAGCAACTTACCTTGGCTTACTGCATTCGCGTAACAGGCAGTCTCCTTGTGGAGTGCAACGAGAGAGAGGCGGGTCGTTATTGCGTTGGACTAGTTAACTGCAAGGTTGCAAGATTGGATCCCCCGAGCTGACAAGGTGAAAATCTGTCGTTCTGCCCCTGAACACGGCAGTTAACCCACCGTTCCTAGAACGCCATTGAAAATAAGAATGTGTTCTTAAAGGACTTGCCTAGTTAAATAAAGATTAAATAAAGGTGTAAAAAATAAAAAATTCATGTAAAAAAATTTGGCAAATCGACGCCCCAAGTAAGAGATAGCAAGGACTGGAGAGGATCTGTCCAGGCCTCTCTCTCTCTCTCTCTGTCTCACTCGCTGATTAAGTAGGACCGTGCGGACGACGGGGGAATGCGAAATTGGTTGACAACACAACCAAAGCTGAAGAATCCTTGTGTTTGCTAATATATGGCTTGTGTCAAGCCTATCTGTCAAACTAAAACACATTTGAATGTGGTCAGAGCCTTTGATTTGGATTGGGAAAGACACAGGGTTGATTTGTACTGTGTTGCTAAAAGCCTCCTTTTGCTTTCATGGTACAGAGATGTGTTTTTCTTCTGATATGTCAAAAAACTATAAATGGCAGTTTTAATCAAATTTCTAGAATTACTTCTTGTACATTCACATACTCCAAAACAATCTTGGCTTTTTTACTAAATGCCCTTGTAAAATGCCCCTGAGTTGCTGCTGCATTGCTCAGACAAAGGTGAGAGCATGGTCTATAGGTGTGTAACTTTTTTGTGGTCGTGTTGGGGGATTTGTTGGGTTTTGCACCCAAATCCCATAAATAAACGATTGGCTGGTGAAAAGAAAATGGTTGCGTCCCAAACAGCACCTCATTTCCTGTATAGCGGGTACCATTTGGGACACAAGCCAATGGCTCTGAGCTGTGGGCCATTTTAGTGGTCTCACAGTACCACTAATCAACCAGATATCTTTATTGTAAGTACACATTTCTCCAGAAGGCAACAGCACAGCCTTATGAGGTGGGTGGGCCATTAAACTTCATCAGATAGAGAAGCGCAAGCTACAGGAAATATACAACAAAAAACCCAGAAACTTAAGGTCGTATTGTGGCAGTTCATGGGCTGTTTTCATCTACACATGTACAGGCACACAAACATAGACATACAAACACATACCCAGAAATACACACACATCCCCTACACACACACACACATATGAGCACACGCATTCCCACACACACAAACACAGACATAAAGACACATATACGCAGACACCACAGGGGGTTGGTGGCACCTTAATTGGGGAGAACAGGCTCATGGTAATGACTGGAGAGGAGTAACTGGAATAGTATCAAATACACCAAACACAGTGTTTCCAGGTGTTTGATGCCATTCCATGAGCTAGCTCCCTTCCGGCCATTATAATGAACCTTCAGCAGCCTCCTGTGACAGACACGCACACACTTCCCCTGCACGCACACACAATCACACACACCGATCCACACAGAGACTACACACAACACACATGACCACAATATAGACGACCTTCGTATAGCAGCAGCATGAAAGAGATACACATACTTTCCAATGATTCAGGTGGGAAGGAACACTTGCAAACTTATGTCATGTAATGTACTGTAAATGAATGTTAGAGAAAGTAATGATAACAAAACATCTTTGGTTTGATGAGGTAGCATAATGACTTGCCTCCCCTGAACCGCTATGCGCACATTTACTCTAGTGTTGCACGGTATACTTAAACTTTGGTATTTTTTCAATACTAGAACATTAAAAACTATTAGGTGCTAGAATTGTTGTTACATTCGCTACATCTGTCAAATGTGTCTCACGGATCAAGCCTGTATATCAGCGCAGCCGACCCCTTATTATAGCGCGCTGCGTGCCTGCTCCACTTTCTCATTGCTAGCCTGCACTGAGAGTCTGGGCCGCATTATGTTCGCTCCCCACTCATGCTGCACAGAAGTTAACATACTTGAACAATGCGACACATCATGAAGAAATGTTGAAACTGTTCATTATTGTTCGCAAAACAATGTCCAAACAGGCTAGAACACTTTACAATGCAAGAAGATACTGGTACCTTCCAGCTTTGTAGGCAAACTTTCCTTGCTAGCTTTCCTAAAGCTAATATAAATTCACTACCCAAGTACTTTGTTTGTAATACCATAATGGAAAATATGCTGATTTCAAAGCTGATTGCCATCAAAAAAATATTAATTCACTTATTTGGCCTCTTCACATCTCTCCCAAAGATGATCCACTTCCTCAGCGAACTGACTGTGCTCTGACAGGCCGCCCCCCTCTTGCCTTGTGTATGATGTCATTACTGGTTAAAGACAGCGCACATTTTTATAAAAGAAGCAACTTCTATGCAAATGTTGTTGATCAGTACAATTAAATCATTCCAAGCTCAATAGCTCAATGCATGCACACACTCCTACTGAAAATGCATTCACCTGCATTGTGGATAGGAATAGGCAACATATTTTTGATTTACCCAGTTTATCAATATAGATTTAAAAACAAAGTAAAATGTATTGTATGATTGTATTATTGATTAATTAATGAATACATGGCTGTCTGAAAATTGTTGACATGAATGATAATGAACTCAAAAGATGCCCAAATATTGAACAGAGCAGAAGCTGAATTTATCTGTTTGGATCAAGTGCCATTCTGTGACTTTAATATGTCTTCTTCTTTTGCCGTGGTGTCATTTTGGTATGGTTTTGGTATTGAGTATCATGATGGTATCGAGTATTGTGATACTAAGCCTGGTGTTGGTATCATGACAACACTAATGTACTCACACACACACTCACACATACACACAGTATATCATGTGTTAGGAAATACCCTAGAGACAGACAGTGTTATTTGTCCTGTAAGTATATACAAAAGTCTGCCACTAGCCGCCTACTTCAGACGACTGAAGCTGTGATGCAATCAATTGCAGATAGCTGTAAGGGTCTATGTGTAGATGGTGCAGAGGCGCAGGACAGCAGAGATGAGTCAATAAAAGTAACTTTACTTAAAGTCATCAAAATACAAGAGAATTACCAAGCCCACAATACGGACCACAATACAACAAACAATCACTCACAACCAAACATGGGGAAACAGAGGGTTAAATAATAAACAGGTAATTGGGGAATAGAAACCAGGTGCGTAAGACAAAGACAAAACAAATGGAAAATGAAAAGTGGATCGGCGATGGCTAGAAGGCCGGTGACGTCGACCGCCGAACACTGCCCGAACAAGGAGAGGGACCGACTTCGGCGGAAGTCGTGACAATAGCGGTTTTCCGGGGAAATCGCTTTCAGAAGTGTGTTTTAAATAAAGTGTCAACTCCTTCCATCTGGGATATCCTCCATCCAGGATATTCTGGTGATTGACTGAATCAATTCACATCACTACTAAGAAAATAGAATGAATGGTTACAAGAGGTTGAAAAGATCATTCTGTTTAGATAATTCTGCCATGGAGTCACAACGTAGTATCTACGTAGCTGTGATCTGATGATCATTACATATGTCATAAATAAAAACATGATGATATGTCTTTCATAATGTCTCAACCTTCTCACAAAATAATTCCAAAATTCCACATTTTCCAAATGAACAATGTGCTTGAAAATAAGAATCCACACTAAATGTTGACCCGAAACGAACCAATTACCGCATTTATGTAATGCGCTAAACAACTTGTGGGAGGGACAGAGATGTTACAGACCAGAGTCGTTTTCATTTGGCACCAAATTATAGAAAACAGACGGATAGCGGGAGGGACAACCTGAACTTGTCCACTAAGAAGCATTTATTCATATTTTCTGTTGAAAAAAGGTTGCTACGGAGTGACCCAAAATATACAACCCAGATTAACCTAATAATCCACATGGCTAGGGATGCCCAGGACGTCCAAGCCTCCAGGAGATATTGATATTAAGCCATGACCATACTGTTCACATTTCTAGTGTGGGTCTGGGCCCATCTAACTTGACATTTGTCACAGGTCACTCACAATAAACTGATAAACACACACATAAACACACACACACACACACACACACACACACACACACACACACACACACACACACACACACACACACACACACACACACAGAGGGAGAGAGAGAACCCATTACTAGCAGCTATTACTACTGACGGTGTAATATATCCCCTGCCGAATCAATAGAGTTCTTGTGTCAGTGACACGCCAAGCAGATAGAGGAATTATTTCCATGTGATACGTAGTAAAAGGCCTCCCCCCTCTTAAAAAGATTGCTTTCAGTCAACGGGCGAGTCGTTGTCATTTGATTCACGCCGCTCTCCGCCGTCATATGGGTGCCGTTTGGGGATCGGTTTACATGTGCTGGTCATCAGACCATCTGTTTTAATTACAAAATTAGCATTACTCGCTCTGGCCTGTTCTCTTCATCTATAACCATTGGTCCTTGAGAGGAAATCAGTAAGATCGCACAAAACTCAAAAAATGTAAATGAAAAGCATAGTCAGTTAAAAACAAACTCTAATTTGCAATGACGGTCTACCCCGGCCAAACCCTAACCTGGGCGACGCAGGGCCAATTGTGCGCCTCCATATGGGACTCCCAATCCCAGCCGGTTGTGATACAGCCTGGAATTGAACCAGGGTCTGTACTGACACCTCCAGCACTGAGATGCGGTGCCTTAGACCGCTGCGCCACTCGGAAGCCAAATTATGTGATTATCGCAAACGCAAATAGGTGAAACAGGGAAGGAAGACCCAGAGTTACCTCTGCTGCAGTTCTTTATAGTTACCAACCTTCTTATTTTGGGGGGGATCCGGCGCCGACAGAGATGGCCGCCTCGCTTCGCGTTCTCAGGAAACAACGCAGTATTTTGTTTTTTGTGTATTATTTCTGACACTGTTACCCCAGGAAATCTTAATTTTAATTACATACAGCCGGGAGGAACTATTAGATATAAGAGCAACGTCAACTTACCAACATTACGACCAGGAAAACGACTTTCCCGAAGTGGATCCTCTGTTTGGTCTGTTTGGTCCACCACTCAGGACAATGGATAGGATCCCATCCGGCGACCCAAAACAACAGTGCCGCAGGAAGGGCAGAAGAAGCGGTCTTCTGGTCAGGCTCCGTAGACGGGCACATCGCGCACCGCTACCGAGTTTACTACTCGCCAACGTCCAGTCTCTTGACAACAAGGTAGACGAAATCCGAGCAAAGGTTGCCTTCCAGAGAGACATCAGAGATTGTAATGTTCTTTGTTTCACGGAAACGTGGCTCACTCGAGACACACTGTCGGAGTCGGTACAGCCACCTGGTTTCTTCACGCATCGCGCTGACAGAAACAAACATCTACCAAGAGAATTCTTTTCGATTATAATCACAGCAGTATATATCCCCCCCAAGCAGACACATCAATGGCCCTGAATGAACTTCATTGGACTCTATATAAACTAGAAACCACATATCCTGAGGCATTATTCATTGTAGCTGGGGATTTTAACAAGGCTAATCTGAAAACAAGATTCCCTAAATTTTATCAGCATACCGAATGCGCTACCCGGACGGAAAAAATCCTGGACCACTGTTACTCTAACTTCCGCGAAGCATACAAAGCCCTACCCCGCCCTCCTTTTGGAAAATCTGACCACGACTCCATTTTGTTGCTCCCAGCCTATAGACAGAAACTAAAACAGGAAACGCTCGTGCTCAGGTCTGTTCAACGCTGGTCCGACGAATATGATTCCATGCTTCAAGATTGCTTCAATCACGTGGACTGGGATATGTTCCACATAGCTTTGGATAATAACATTGATGAATATGCTGATTCCGTGAGCGAGTTTATTAGCAAGTGCATTGGTGATGTTGTACCCACAGCAACTATTAAAACCTTCCCCAACCAGAAACCGTGGATTGATGGCAGCATTCGTGCCAAACTGAAAGCGAGAACCACTGCTTTTAATCAGGGCAAGGCGACCGGAAACATGACCGAATACAAACGGTGTAGCTATTCCCTCCGCAAGGCAATCAAACAAGCTAAGCATCAGTATAGAGACAAAGTAGAGTCGCAATTCAATGGCTCAGACACGAGAGGTATGTGGCAGGGTCTACAGTCAATCACGGACTACAAAAAGAAAACCAGTCCCGCCGTGGACCACAATGTCCTGCTCCCAGAGAAACTAAACAACTTCATTGCTCGCTTTGAGGACACTACAGTGCCAAAGACACGGCCAAAACCTGCGGGCTCTCCTTCACCGCAGCCAACGTGAGTAAAGCATTTAAACGTGTTAACCCTCGCAGGGCTACCGGCCTAGACGGCATCCCTAGCCGCGTCCAAAGAGCATGCGCAGACCAGCTGGCTGGTGTTTACGGACATATTCAATGAATCCTTATCCTAGGCTGCTGTTCCCACATGCTTCAAGAGGGCCACCATTGTTCCAGTTCCCAAGAAAGCTAAATGTAACTGAGCTAAATGACTATCGCCCCGTAGCACTCACCTCCGTCATCATGAAGTGCTTTGAGAGACTAGTCAAGGAACATATCACCTCCACCCTACCTGACACCCTAGACCCACTCCAATTTGCTTACTGCCCCAATAGGTCCACAGACAACGCAATCACACTGCACACTGCCCTAACTCATCTGGACAAGAGGAATAACTATGTAAGAATGCTGTTCATCGTCTACAGCTCATCATTTAACACCATAGTACCCTCCAAACTCGTCACCTGGGTCTCGACCCCGCCCTGTGCAACTGGGTCCTGGACTTCCTGAAGGGCCGCCCCCAGGTGGTGAGGGTAGGAAACAACATCTCCACCCCGCTGATCCTCAACACTGGGGCCCCATGTGACAGATCATGTGACACTTAGATTACACATAGGTGGACTTTATTTAACTAATTATGTGACTTCTGAAGGTAATTGGTTGCACCAGATATTATTTAGGGGCTTCATAGCATAATTTTTTACATTTTTATAAACAAGTAATTTTTAAAAAATTTCACTTCACCAATTTGGACTATTTTGTGTATATGTCCATTACATGAAATCCAAATAAAAATCTATTTAAATTACTGGTTGTAATGCAACAAAATAGGAAAAATGCCAAGGGGGGTGAATACTTCTGCAAGTCACTGTAAGTATGTTGAATTATTACGTGATTAAATTAATCATTAACTCATTAGCAATATTGGGGCACCATGGACAAAGTTTGTTTAATGAGTTACCATTACCCGAATTAACTCAATAATACATCCAAATATATCATTATCATACCAGTCATCCATTAATCTTTTTTTTAACCTCATATCAGTCTCATTCTGAATGTCGTTGACTTCAACTCTGCATGAACCCTAGTCTAAATGATGATTCAGTGATACACAAATTGACTTAATTATTTAATTTATTTATTTTATTATTTTAATATTATTTAACTTATTTAACTAACTAAATAATCACACAGAAATACATAAACACGCACACATGGTATATGTTTAATTGATTACTAACATAATGCAATGAAAAGTCCCTAGTGGACTAACCCGATATGACGGCTTGTTACACAATCAAAGGGGTGGGGAAAGAAAGAGCGAAAGAAGAGAGACAAAGGAATTCAACTATCGTACATACAGTTGAATAATATGCTCACCGTAAATATGGATATTTAACACCTTATGTAAGTCTCTGGTTGTCCAGCAGAGGTCACAATGTCCTCAGTTGTAGGCTTTTTTGTCTCTGAGTGTTCGTTAGACTGAATAGATAAGACGTTCCAATTGTTGTTTGAAAAGATCTTCCTTGTGCCTTTGGTCAAAGTTCTAGACAACTTTACACGCAGAGCTGCAGATGGTGTATGTCTTAGTCTAGTCTTCTTCTCTGTTGAAAGTTTCAAAGTTTGTAACCATGTTCTGGTCTTGTAGTTTTAAACCATTTCAACGTGTAGCCACCTCTCTAAGCTTCCTGGTCACGAGTCTAACCACTCGTGACGTCCAGCTCAACACCGTCCACCTGCTTGGTCTAATGTAAATTTTGTTAGCAGTCCTTTTAGCCACTCGCCTTGGAGGGCGGATCCATGACATTGCCACAATGTCTTTGATCACGTGGGCGTGGTTAAAACAGTTCTCATTTAGAAGGCTAAAATCACATTTCATCTTCTCACAAATAGTTCAATTTACGTTTTACAACATTTAGATGTAAATCTGATAACTGGGACATATACATTCGTAGAGTTACAGTTATTTAGTTATACCGTCCTTAATGATATCACAAAACAGTAAACTTTTGACAGGATTTACAGTGCCTTGCGAAAGTCATTCGGCCCCCTGGAACTTTGCGACCTTTTGCCACATTTCAGGCTTCAAACATGAAGATATAAAAGTGTATTTTTTTGTGAAGAATCAACAACAAGTGGGACACAATCATAAAGTGGAACGACATTTATTGGATATTTCAAACTTTTTTAACAAATCAAAAACTGAAAAATTGGGCGTGCAAAATTATTCAGCCCTTTTACTTTCAGTGCAGCAAACTCTCTCCAGAAGTTCAGTGAGGATCTCTGAATGATCCAATGTTGACCTAAATGACTAATGATGATAAATACAATCCACCTGTGTGTAATCAAGTCTCCGTATAAATGCACCTGCACTGTGATAGTCTCAGAGGTCCGTCAAAAGCGCAGAGAGCATCATGAAGAACAAGGAACACACCAGGCAGGTCCGAGATACTGTTGTGAAGAAGTTTAAAGCCGGATTTGGATACAAAAAGATTTCCCAAGCTTTAAACATCCCAAGGAGCACTGTGCAAGCGATAATATTGAAATGGAAGGAGTATCAGACCACTGCAAATCTACCAAGACCTGGCCGTCCCTCTAAACTTTCAGCTCATACAAGGAGAAGACTGATCAGAGATGCAGCCAAGAGGCCCATGATCACTCTGGATGAACTGCAGAGATCTACAGCTGAGGTGGGAGACTCTGTCCATAGGACAACAATCAGTCGTATATTGCACAAATCTGGCCTTTATGGAAGAGTGGCAAGAAGAAAGCCATTTCTTAAAGATATCCATAAAAAGTGTTGTTTAAAGTTTGCCACAAGCCACCTGGGAGACACACCAAACATGTGGAAGAAGGTGCTCTGGTCAGATGAAACCAAAATTGAACTTTTTGGCAACAATGCAAAACGTTATGTTTGGCGTAAAAGCAACACAGCTCATCACACTGAACACACCATCCCCACTGTCAAACATGGTGGTGGCAGCATCATGGTTTGGGCCTGCTTTTCTTCAGCAGGGACAGGGAAGATGGTTAAAATTGATGGGAAGATGGATGGAGCCAAATACAGGACCATTCTGGAAGAATGATGGAGTCTGCAAAAGACCTGAGACTGGGACGGAGATTTGTCTTCCAACAAGACAATGATCCAAAACATAAAGCAAAATCTACAATGGAATGGTTCAAAAATAAACATATCCAGGTGTTAGAATGGCCAAGTCAAAGTCCAGACCTGAATCCAATCGAGAATCTGTGGAAAGAACTGAAAACTGCTGTTCACAAATGCTCTCCATCCAACCTCACTGAGCTCGAGCTGTTTTGCAAGGAGGAATGGGAAAAAATGTCAGTCTCTCGATGTGCAAAACTGATAGAGACATACCCCAAGCGACTTACAGCTGTAATCGCAGCAAAAGGTGGCGCTACAAAGTATTAATTTAAGGGGGCTGAATAATTTTGCACGCCCAATTTTTCAGTTTTTGATTTGTTAAAAAAGTTTGAAATATCCAATAAATGTCGTTCCACTTCATGATTCTGTCCCACTTGTTGTTGATTCTTCACAAAAAAATACAGTTTTATATATTTATGTTTGAAGCCTGAAATGTGGCAAAAGGTCGCAAAGTTCAACGGGGCCGAATACTTTTGCAAGGCACTGTATTATTTTGATCCCCACCAACCATTTTCCACATTCTTTATGTTGGAAATATTGTTTCATTATCCACTTTTGAATGTTGGAGTTTTGGTGTCAGATTCTCTCTCTACACAAATTATGTTTGACTTCTCCATACTGCAGATCCAGAGAGAGAAAGTTTACGACCGGTCGTTAAAGTCATAGAATCGGCCCCACTCCCCCCTTCCTCTCTGGTGGGAGAGAGGGGGGGGAGTGGCTTTCTTTGATCCTCACCCAGGAGGGAAAGTCATGACAAAATATAGAAAAACCCTGGAATGACTAGGTGTGTCCAAACTTTTGACTGGTACTGTATATAATATTTTTACACGACACAAGTACTTAGTCTCCTCCATCTTTGTTTGTGTCTGTTGTGAAATGACTCTATCAACATCATTAACATTCAAACGCGTTCACAGCCAAATGCATGCATATTTCAATACCACTTTCACGCCCTGATCTGTTTCACCTGTCCTTGTGATTGTCTCCATCCTTTCCAGGTGTCACTTATTTTCCCTGGTGTATTCATCCCTGTGTTTCTTGTGTCTCTGTGACAGTTCGTGCTCCTGCTTTTCTATTCTGTTTTACTAGTCCTCCCGTTTTGACCTTTGCCTGTTTTTCTGGACTCCATTCCCACCTGCCTGACCATTCTGCCTGCCCTGACCTCGAGCCTGCCTGCTATTCTGTACCTCTGGAACTGAACTGGTTTTGACCTTTTGCCTGTCCATGACCATTCTCTTGCATACCCCTTTTGGATTGTTAATAAATATCTTGGAATCTAACCATCTGCCTCCTGTGTCTGTATCTGGGTCTCGCCGTGTGCCCTTATAACCACTTTATTTCACATCACTCAAAAAACCTGCGAAAGCCCGTCATCAGTGAAAGGTTGGAATGTCATCTATTACACAGTATCACATTGAACCCAAGTGACACTGTCTTTTCAAATTGTCTTGATCTCTTCACTCCCTAAAGGTCAGCCCCTATCCCTGCTAAATGCAACCTGACAGTGGATGCTACAAAGGGGACAGCCCCGACGCATGCATCACCCGCTGCATCAAATTCCTTCATATTAATCACTCCAATTAATGAAGAAGGAAGCCCTAATGTTGATGAGGGCTGACAAGTCGACTGGTCAGTTGTTTTTATTTAACCGTGCCCCTGTCGTGGTGAGGTAACCGCAAGAGACAGTTGTACAAATATTTGCATGACATGTGGTTTGTGTAGCGTGCCACACTTTTTTACTCTGTCTTCCTCTCTCCCTCTATTTTTGTGATGATCCTCTCTACCTCTCCCTTTCTCTCTTCTTTTGTCTCTCTCTCTCTCTCTCTCCCTCTTGATCTCTCTCTCACAGCTCTAATAAGACCGCCACACCACCACTGCCACTCAAAGATGATAGAACTTGATATGGATCATTACAGGAATAATGTTTAATCAATTCTCCTTGATATTCTAATCTATATCAGCATTTGTGTGCCTCCACACAATTCCCCCATAATGCATATTACAATTTTAAAGCGGATGCTTAACAGCCGAATGCAAGCGAAATTAGAACAAGGACATTTGACTTCATTAACATACATTTAAGATTATCGAGTTTATCTTATGAAATAAAAATGTGTCACCTGACATTATCTGTCACCTGACTCCCCTGGGCCTGAGTCACTAGTAGAGAGGTTGGGAGGACCAAAGTCCAGGAGGAAGAGAGGGAGAGAGAAGAAAGGGAGAGAGAGAGAGAGAGAGAGAGAGAGAGAGAGAGAGAGAGAGAGAGAGAGTCCTCTGTACAGTTTTGTTCAGTCTATATAGTCTGTCTGTCTGTCTGTCTGTCTGTCTGTCTGTCTGTCTGTCTGTCTGTCTGTCTGTCTGTCTGTCTGTCTGTCTGTCTGTCTAAAGGAGGGCAGGCAGTCAGACAGTCAATGCCCCAGGCCACCAGTTCAGTGCTAAGTTAATGTCCTAGACCTAGGCCACCAGCACTAACCAAGCTAGAGTCCTAAGGCTACCCAATGCTAACCAGGCTAACATCCTAGGCAACCAGTGCTAATCAGGCTAACATCCTAGACCACCAGTGCTAATTAAATTCAGTTTGATAAAACTTTATTTATCTCCTCAGGCACAATTAAGAAAGTAATTTTACAAGTATTAACCAAGCTAACATCCTAGGCCACCAGTGCTAAGGAGGCTAACATGGCTAACAAAGCCAGGCACTAGCTAGTGGCTAGATGTGTCCTTCCACCCTGAGAGCTTTATTATTAGAAAGGACATCAACTGACTAATTAAATTGCAGCAGTGAAGCTTGGTTGACAGCTGGTGCAGAGCTTGTGACCAAAAAATATCCCTTTCAAAGAGTAGGAGGCACTGCACACTGCATGAAGATGGACTTATTTTATTTACAGTATTTATTAGTCTACATTTATTTATCCAGGTTTGCTTTTGATATCATATCTAGGATTATTTTCCAGGATTATTACGTGTGATTTAATGCACAGTAATTTCTACATCCTGTAATGTATTTATTGTAATAACAATGGTTTAATTGTTGTTCCTCTACTAAACCATACAATACAGACACAGTCACAGACATAAAAAGAAAGACATTCTACAGAATACAACAATTAACATATATTCTAACCCAGTTTGCAATACAATCAATGCCATATGGCCTATCTTAGTGTTTACCCCATATATAGAGAAACCTAGTTAAACATTGATCTCAGATAATAAGGGCTAAATGTGTTGATGTACCGTCTGGAGGAACAATGTGTCCTGGTTCAGTTCTCTGCTGCTATGGGGGAAAAAACACACACACACACCAAAACTTAACATGGGGCATTTGGAGCTTGCCAAAATGAATACACCCTGAATAATTGATGAAGACCTTTTAAAATAATTGTTATCTGTCTGCTGACGACCGCAAACATGAAACCCACTGATGAGGAGAAAATATGGTTTTAACAAGTCAATAATGGCAAGAGCAACCGGAGCAAGCTTAATCAATGAGGCCGCTGCGTTTGCAAACAAGGACCTGAGTTATAATGCCGATAATTGATTCTCTCCCCCTGTCCTTTCCTCCATCTCTCTCTCTTTATCTGTGTCTTTCTCTCTCTTTTATCCCTCTCTTTGTTCTCCCCTTCACGTGATGTCATTGTTTATTGATTCCTTCCTCCGGGGGGGGGGTTTGGGAGAGGTGATGGGAAGTTTCCCGAGTTTGTTTATCGCTGTGACTTCTGCTCCCCTTCTCCCTTCTCCCTCCTCCCTCTCTCCTTCCCCATTTTAAATTTTGCAAGCTGCCACAAGCAGCTTAACCAAAAAGGATTAAGTCCCATAGCCAACTGAGAACACAGATAATGCTCAGTAATTGGTAAAAAATGAAGATGAATGGGACAGCCAGATAAGGGCCAATTAGTTGCTCGCTGTGTACAGCTGTGGTCTTCTCCTCACGGAGCCCTCTCAGGGGCCCCAGCCAGCTCGGCAACACACACACGCACGCACACACACAAACACGCACGCACACACACACACACACACACACACACACACACACACACACACACACACACACACACACACACACACACACACACACACACACACACACACACACACACACACACACACACACACACACACACACACACACACACACACACACACACACACACACACACACACACACACACACACACACATTAATATATAAGAATGAAGAAGTGGATAGTGGATAGTTTCTTATTATTATTAGATACATTCACAAAATATAGATTACTATGTATAGCTTTGTAATACTATAAATGACCAACCGCCTAGTTTTGGAGTATTTAGAAGGTCTATTGTCCTGCTTATGTGAGGAGCTGGCTACTGTACCGGGAGACTTCCAGCAATTGGGCTAAACTAACAATATGCTAACTTCAATCATCTCCAAACTGCACGCCGAGACATTCAAATGTTTTCCATGAGTTTGTCTGACAAAGTAGATAAACAACCTAATTTTGAAATCTCGCGGTATCCCTTTAAGATGTACATGACAGCATTGTCTGGTTGATGACGGATGGAATTCCCACACCTAATTACAGACCAAATGTAAGGTCCATTACTGTCACCGCGGTGAGGTGGAGTCAGGTGCATGGCCAGAGAATGGGGGCTAGAGATGAAGAGAAAGAGGTGGAGCTCTACAACATAGAGAGCATAAACAGCGATACATGATACGATCTTACTAATTACGGTTCCCAGAGAATCTCCACTGAACCAGTCATGTCTATTTTAAATAGAGGGGGGGGGGGGGGGGGGGGGGGGGGGGGCTTGAAAAGAGAAAACAGTAAAGAGAGGGGTGTTTTCTTCTCTTCTCTGTTCTACTGGCTCATGGTCTTAAACACTTATTTTCTTTTCTCACTCCTGAAAAAAAAATTGGCAGGTTTTTGTTAGTGGGCAGCAGCTGACAATGTTTTCTGTCCCGGTAATGAAGGTTGTGGTTGGGGTCAGGGCGTTGGGATTGAATGGCTGGCTGGCTGTTTATCACACTGCAAGGCCTAGTGCCACATGCGCTCTAACCTGGTTTTGTGATCTGTAATTGTGGCATTTCCTGACAGCCACAGGAACAATCCACATTGTACACATTGTGAGGGCCTCTGAGCCCCCTTTGAAAGCAACATGGATGCTCACTCACACACACACACACACACACACACACACACACACACACACACACACACACACACCACCTCCTTTACAAGACTGTCAGGGAGAATCAAAGAGAGCGAGAGACAAACGTTTTGTCTAATCAGAGAACAAGCTCTCTCTCACACACACACACTCTCCTACCTCCCTTCCTCCCCTTTGACAGGATGTGTGGTCACTTGGCTGGGTTGAGTTGAGCTAGCTGCATGTTTTTCCTGATAAATAATAACGTTGATGCAAACAGGAAGGTCTATTTGTGATTCAGTGTTTCCCCTAAGCTTTTTTTTCAGCAGCGTTGGCAAGGTTATTGTGGGTTGGAGACGGGGTGTCAGAGTGGACAAGGCCAATGGTGCCGTCTCCAACCCAACATTTTAACGGCCCTTCTCTTAGCCACAGAGACAAAATGTTGCAATGTAATTTCCTCCAATTCTACAAATTTCGACATTGGGTGGAAAGAACATTTTACAGTTTTAAAGCTAGTTTCCTGCAATTCTACACATTTTGCCATGGCTCATGCCATGTTATTATGCTATTTAAGTGACTTAAACATAGTAAAATCCATGCCATGACATTTTTATGAATTTTAGATACTCCTTGACAATCTAGTTTTTAGTTTGGTGATTGTTAGTGTTCAAAGATGATCTTATTAAACAATGCATAGCTCCAATAGCTCCAGTACATACTTTATATCTGGCTTTAGTCATTTAAGTGTACACTGAAAATATTTTAACAACCCTGAAAATTAGTGGCGACAACGAATATCAATATAGGGGAAACAATGTGATTAATATTTCATATGTGGGAGAGAAACATTAGCGTGTTCCATTGACACCAACACAATGGCGGCAGACACACAGCAATCCAACTCCACCAACAGAATAGGGTGTCCTTCACAGTCTCTACCTCTGTCTTTCTCTGCCTCTGTCCCTTTCTCTGTTTCTGCATCTGTCTCTGCCTTTGTCCCTGCCTTTATTTCTGTCCTTGCCTCTAACATTACCTCTGTATTTGTCTTTAATTTCTCTGTCTCTGCTTTTGTGTCTGCCTTGTTTCTATACCTCTGTCTATGCCTGCATTTACCCCGCTGTCTCTGCCTCTGTCTCTTCCTTTATCTAGAAGAAGTAGTAGTAGTATTGTACAATTATTACACTATCATCCTCACCTTCAACCCTTCTGAATTACTATTTTATTTTGTATTCACACTCTCTCTCTCTCTTTCTCTTTAAAACAGAGCATTTATTCACTTCCTCATCAGAACTGCCCTGCATTGAGTCCAGACCAACAGAGCCCAACAAGGCAGTGGCCAAATCAAGTTCCCCTCTTGCACAGTCATACAGCTATATCTGTCAAGTGATTTAGAGGCCTGGATTCCACAGGCATAATGGACTATAGACCAGGACATATTAGGCATGCAGGAATCCAAGCTAGACATGGGACTAAGTACTGCAGGGAAGTATAGGCATTAGCCTAAGCAATATCCTAAGCAAGGCCCTGAGTGCTGAGAGTGAAGCAGATTATATTGCAAACATGAGCAAAACATTTATGCTCTTCATGGTATGTGTCAAAGGGTCTGTTTTTGTTTTTGTTTTAACACAATAAATGTTCCCTAGCAATGAAAGAGATCCCTTTGCAAATATGGCCATTTCATTTAACCAGATAAGTAATTGAGAAGAAATTAAACTTTACAATAGCTGACCCTCCCTGGTCTATTTTAACGAACCTTTAGGTGCAACTAGCAATTGAAACATTGACAGAACGTTGCTTTTTCTATTTTAAATGTGGAAGAAGTGTTGGCTTTCCCTTTTTAAACATTGCTTAAATGTTGCTCTCTTTACATTGTCCATCTGATAAGACTATACTATACTAATTTTGTTCCCAGACACTTCTGCCCAAAAGAGAAAGAGTCTGGTGTGGCCTTCTTTAGCCAATACAGAAAGACCGGGAGAAACTCCCGGCGCATAGGCATTGGCACCAACCAATCATCTCCCACATCTTCCCTATAACCCTCCCCCGTGTGTATGCATTACATGTCTTGTGCACCTCTTTTTAAGGAGGCACTCCTCGCAGTTGTGTGATTCGCTAAAACTAAATAATGACACATACTTTTACCCAGTAAATGTTCCTTTCTATCTCTGTTCCTTCCTTCCATCTGAAGAGACTATACTGTATCTCCTGTGGATTATCTAGATGACTTCTGCTGGCCACCCCTGTCACATGAGAGTGGCTGATATAAACAAGAGATTGCTGCGACACCCAGTAATCAATATAAGGATGGCTTCAGTACCAAACATAATTTGTCTCAGCAAGCCATTCCTTTGACCAAACGAAGCATTCATTCAAATCATAAATCTGAGGCCAATTTAAATCCAGGGAGAGTGAGTGAGAGGGGAGAGAAGGAGAGAGGCGAGATAGAAAGAGAGAAGGGGGAGAGAGAAAGAGAGATGGGGCCTCTGTCTGCCTGCCTAGCCCCTAATGATTTATTTTCTACATTTCTGCGAGAGAGATTTGTCCATACGCAGTGACAGGTCACCTTCAAACACCAGTGGCAGACTGTTCATCACCATGCACACGAGCAACTCATCGCTGCAAGTAAATATTAAAGGAAAATAATCCAATTGATTGTGGATGGGGCTGAGAGGCGTCCCCGCCATATATTTCATTCAGAGAGCTAATGTCGTGACCGACGCACCCGCGCACACAAACACACACCCATCCACACACATGCACGCGCACACACACACACACGCCTATCAAGAGAAATAAACACAGATATGCATACAGATGCACGCGCACACACACACACACACACACACACACACACACACACACACACACACACACACGCAATGGCACTCACACACCGCTGCTCCCTTCAACAGAATTATGATTCTTCAGGGAGTGCTTTCTTATGTGTTGCTGGCTGGCCGTGTGCTCAAGGTTACAATTTAAATTGTAAAAAGATAAAACAGTTTCTTATTAGCTCCATTGCCGTAGCCTTGCTGTTCTTATTCCCATTTATCTTGATTTCGGTGACCTCGTAGCCTCGTTTTCTCATTGGTCGTAGACCCGTTTTCATTTTTTGGGGATTGATGACCTCAGAGCTCATGAATTGTGCTTTGTTCAATCTGCTTAGTGACAGCATCCTGTTTTTACCCAAATATACAGCGTCAAGTACTTCTGTCGAGACACTTAATAATAGAAAGTGAATCGAAAACACTATTTAGTGTATCAAAGCTTTAGGGATTACATGGAGCCTATAATTTGTAATGGGCTCATAATAATTCAACACTATATTATCATTTTCCACAATACGCTAAGTGGCTCGGTGGCGATATGAGCAAAATCCGTCTGCATTTGTGGGCTAATAATTAATTGAAATGGCACATATTGAAAAAGCAATGCTCTTGCTGTGATTAAATAAAATAAATTAGAGACTGAGTTTATGGCTAATAGCTTTGGGATACAGTGTTCATGGATTAAACTTTGTATTAACAATGTCTGTGTTGTTTTTAGATTGGATACGAAGGCGGGGGATTTTACAGCGCAGTAGAGAAAAATACTTTACAGATAGAATGTACCATTGCATTACAAAGACGTGGACAAATGCAAATAATGATACAATTGTTTTATAGACATCCAACTTAATAATATACTAGCCAAGTTAGAACTGCAGTGAACATATAAGGATATTTTGTAGATGTTTCAACTGAACCTGTATTCTCTGAACTGTCTACACTCTGCTCCACACTGGCAAGAATAGGTATGTTTGGAATCCAGTACCTTAGCTTGAGAGTATCTTTGAGCTGTTATTAATTATATGTTTTATTTTTTATTTAACCTTTAACTAGGCAAGTCAGTTAAGAGCAAATTCTTATTTACAATGATGGCCCACACCGGCCAAAACCGGACGATGCTGGGCCAATTGTGCGCCGCCCTATGGGACTCCCAATCATGGCCGGTTGTGATACATCCTGGATACAAGCTTGTAGTGGCTTGTAGTGGAATTCAGCTATACAAATGTACAGCTTTGGTTCAAAACAAGCTGTATGTAGATGAGATCTGCAAACTCTGATACTCGCCTTGCTTATTTATGTGTCTGTACCGTTGTGTGCGTCTGCATATGTATTCATACCTGCATTGCTATCTGCATGCATGTCTTTGTGTGAGTGTGAAGACCTGTATGCACCTGTACGCTTGCGTGTGTGTGTGTGTGTGAAGGGCACAATGACTGACTCACCCACACTGGAGCTGACGTCTCCGTTCTCACCGTCTGCCCCATGCTGGTTGGCGTTGCCGTGGTAGCCGCTCATCACCTCCAGCTTGATCTTCTTCACCTTCATGGCTTCGGCAATGGCCGCGTTGGCAGCTGCCGCCGCTGCCGCTGTCAGCCCTTAACACACCACACCGGAGAGGACAGTTAGATACACACTTAGAATGCAACTCTTAGTTGGTCTAGAGCAGTGGTTGGATGCTTTTTTGAAGGATTTATTTAAATGTTTATATTAAACATCTTATGAATGGTTTTATGAATCATTAATACATAATGAATAACTAAAATGTGTATAGTGAATGGTACACCACTCAAAGGACATCCAGGCAACTTGACACAACTGTAGGAAGCATTGGAGTCAACATGGGCAAGCATCACTGTGGAACGACTTCGACACCTTGTAACACCCTGGGTCTCGACCCCGCCCTGTGCAACTGGGTACTGGACTTCCTGACGGGCCGCCCCCAGGTGGTGAGGGTAGGCAACAACATCTCCTCCCCGCTGATCCTCAACACTGGGGCCCCACAAGGTTGCGTTCTGAGCCCTCTCCTGTACTCCCTGTTCACCCACGACTGCGTGGCCACGCACGCCTCCAACTCAATCATCAAGTTTGCGGACGACACAACAGTGGTAGGCTTGATTACCAACAACGATGAGACGGCCTACAGGGAGGAGGTGAGGGCCCTCGGAGTGTGGTGTCAGGAAAACAACCTCACACTCAACGTCAACAAAACTAAGGAGATGATTGTGGACTTCAGGAAACAGCAGAGGGAACACCCCCCTATCCACATCGATGGAACAGTAGTGGAGAGGGTAGCAAGTTTTAAGTTCCTCGGCATACACATCACAGACAAACTGAATTGGTCCACTCACACAGACAGCATCGTGAAGAAGGCGCAGCAGCGCCTCTTCAACCTCAGGAGGCTGAAGAAATTCGGCTTGTCACCAAAAGCACTCACAAAATTCTACAGATGCACAATCGAGAGCATCCTGGCGGGCTGTATCACCGCCTGGTATGGCAACTGCACCGCCCTCAACCGTAAGGCTCTCCAGAGGGTAGTGAGGTCTGCACAACGCATCACCGGGGGCAAACTACCTGCCCTCCAGGACACCTACACCACCCGATGTCACAGGAAGGCCATAAAGATCATCAAGGACATCAACCACCCGAGCCACTGCCTGTTCACCCCGCTATCATCCAGAAGGCGAGGTCAGTACAGGTGCATCAAAGCTGGGACCGAGAGACTGAAAAACAGCTTCTATCTCAAGGCCATCAGACTGTTAAACAGCCACCACTAACACTGAGTGGCTGCTGCCAACACACTGACACTGACTCAACTCCAGCCACTTTAATAATGGGAATTGATGGGAAATGATGTAAATATATCACTAGCCACTTTAAACAATGCTACCTTATATAAATGTTACTTACCCTACATTATTCATCTCATATGCATACGTATATACTGTACTCTATATCATCGACGGTATCCTTATGTAATACATGTATCACTAGCCACTTTATACTATACTATGCCACTTTGTTTACATACTCATCTCATTTGTACATACTGTACCCGATACCATCTACTGTATCTTGCCTATGCTGCTCTGTACCATCACTCATTCATATATCCTTATGTACATATTCTTTATCCCCTTACACTGTGTACAAGACAGTAGTTTTGGAATTGTTAGTTAGATTACTTGTTATTACTGCATTGTCGGAACTAGAAGCACAAGCATTTCGCTACACTCGCATTAACATCTGCTAACCATGTGTATGTGACAAATAAAATTTGATTTGATTTGATTTGATTTGTAGAGTCCATACCCTGGCAAATTGAGGCTGTTCTGAGAGCAAAAGGGGGTGCAACTCAATATTAGGAAGTTATACAAGCTAGCGTGTCTGAGGGCCAAAAAAAGAAGAGAGCAATTCATGAATACATACAGTGTATCACATACTGAATATCAAGAACATTGAATAAAACATTGATTTATTGATACATTTTATTTAGGGTAAAATAAATGGAAAAAGTGTCATTCAGCTATACAAATGTACAGCTTTGGTTCAATGTAGATGAGATCTTCAAACTCTGATACTCACCTTGCTTAAGTATGTGTCTGTGTGCTTGTGTGTGTGCTTGTGTGTGTGTGTGTGTGTGTGTGTGTGTGTGTGTGTGTGTGTGTGTGTGTGTGTGTGTGTGTGTGTGTGTGTGTGTGTGTGTGTGTGTGTGTGTGTGTCTGTCTTTGCTGGTGTGCATCTGCATATGTATTCATACCTGTATTGGTATCTGCATGCATGTCTTTGTGTGAGTGAGGACCTGTGTACAAATTCACGTGCACATGCGCTGTTCTGAGGTCAAAAGGGGGTGCAACTCAATATTAGGAAGGCGTTGCTAATGTTTTGTACTATCAGTGTATATGGCTTTTCTGAAGGCCAAAAAAAGAAGGGAGCCACCTGTTGGTCGGTGGGCTCCGAAATAGGTTAGTATAGGTACAACTGTCCCAGAGTCCCGATAAAATGACTGGTAATGACTAGCAGGAGACAAGGATACAATTCACACTTTACTCCACACCCAAGGAAGGCACACATGCACAACTTTACAGAGGAGGGAATTAGTGGTCGTGGTTTCTACAAGCGAGAGAAATACAGAGAATGTATTTACATTGTGGTAATAACAGGCTAGTGACTGTATAATGACAATAGAGAATGTACATGATAGCAATAGCATACCAGATAACTATGCAGTCACAATGTGCTATGGCAATAGGCAATGTTACATCAAGGCATCATACAGCAACTTGTATCATAGGCTAATAAACGAGCATAGCACCCAAAGGGAACAATATATGCAAAGCAATGAGCTAGCACGCTAGCTAGTCCATGGGCTGGCGGGTGTAATACACTGCACAGCATGTAGGAGCACAACTGACATTCTAACATTAGCAAATATGGCAAATATGGCTAACATAGCACACAGTAATATGTACAACAGCAGCTGGCACGCTAGGCTACAGAGCACAGTTATATATGCAGTATACAATTAGCGGCTGGGCATAGCTTTAGCATGCTAGGTGACTACATTCATGTGTGAACAGTAGGCCTCTCGAACAGGGGTATTCAAACGAGGATCTGCATTTTTTTCAGCTTCCAGGAATTGTGTACAGGTCCTTGTGACATCAGGCCATGCATTATCATGCTGAAACATGGCCAGCGGATGAATGGCACGACAGTGGGCCTCAGGATCTCATCACGGTATCTCTGTGCATTCAACCATAGATAAATGTAATTTTGTTCGCTGTCTGTAAATTATGCCTGCCCATATCATAATCCCACCACCACCATGTTCACAATGTTGACATCAGCAAACCGCTCGCCCACACAATGCCATACACGCTGTCTGCCATCTGCCCGGTACAGTTGAAACCGGGATACATATGTGAAGAGCACACTTCTCCAGCTGATGGTGGCCATCGAAAGTGAGCATTTACTCACTGAAGCCATTACGACGCCAAACTTTATTCTCGCTGAGACGGTTTCTGACAGTTTGTGCAGAAATTATTCTGTTGTACAAACCCACAATGTCATCAGCTGTGGGTATGTACAACCCACCGGTGAAGAAGTTGGATGTAATGCCAAATTCTCTAAAACGACTTTGGAGGCTGCTTATGGTAGAGAAACAAACATTCAATTCTCTTTCTACAGCTCAGGTGGACATTACAGCAGTCAGCATACCAATTGCACACTCCCTGAAACTTCAGACATCTATGGTATTGTGTTGTGAGACAAACCTGCACATTTTAGAGTGGCCTTTTACTGTCCCAGCACAAGGTGCACCTGTTTAATCAGCTTGCTGATATGCCACACCTGTCAAGTGGATGGATTATCTTGGAAAATGAGAAATTCTCACTAACAGAGAGGTAAACAAATTAGTCCAGAAATAACAGAAATAATAATGTTGTGAGTTTCAACAAAAAAAATCAGGGATGTTTAATTTCTGTTCATGAAAAATGGGACCAACACTTTACATGTTGCGTTTATATTTTTGTTCAGTGTATATTGTGGGGAGGTCATTAGAATGAACATCTATCTACCAAATCTATTCATTTTATAATGTTGATTATTTGTCATTGCCATTATCATTCACCAAATCAGTATCACAGATTATTGTGGAATAGACACAAATTGCTTATTGGAAATTTGTGACATGCACACGAAATAGTACATTTTTTTCTTGTGCAGTACACAATTTTGTATACAGTGCATTTCAATCACAGATAAAGACAGTACGTTACTTAATACATAAACAATAAGTGGGAGGTTGGTCAGGGAGGATGGGTGGGTGGATGTGAACGTCTAGCAACCCAAAGGTTGTGTGAAACTCATTATGGATAACCTTTTCACTAATTAGCTGCCTTGCAATTCTTTACTACTTTTGAGCTACTTTGCAACTACTTAGCATGTCAGCTAACCCTTTCCCTGACCCTAACCCTTTAACCTAACTCCTAAACCTAACCCTTTATCTACTTAGCTAGCATGTTAACTAACTCTAACCTTAACCCCTAAACCTAACCACTAACCTTAACCCTTAGCCTAGCTAATGTTAGCCACCAAGCTAGCCTATGCGTTATGAAGAAAGAAAATTGTGTAATACACACAAAATGCCTTGGGGTTGAAAATTGTGTAATACACACAAAAAGTGGACTTTTTGTGTGCCTGTGTGCCTAATTTGTGTCTATTTCACAATAAGCTGTAATAGTGTGTTGCATTCACCAGATCCAAAACATGTTTTGCAAACATATGATGGGGGTCCCTCAGTCGCCGGATTGCCTGGCCAGAGGTCCAAGGGCAAGAAAAAGTTGAAGACCCCTGCTCTACAATATGACCATCGGGGCAGCCATCTTGGGTTGTGCATCAATAAAATGACAGCCATCTTAAGGCCTATAGTGACTAATAGGGAGAGTCTCTACTGCTGGCCTGAACACTTAAAGTGATGCTCACTTCTAATTTCCAGTCAGTAGTTTTGAAAGTGGCGCTCACAAGTCAAAACGGGTCCTTGTTTTTTGTGTATTATGTCAAAAATACAATTGAAGTCAGAAAAACTGGTTTTTCAACCACTCCTCAAATTTCTTGTTAACAAACTATAGTTTTGGCAAGTCGGTTAGGACATCTACTTTGTGCATGACACAAGTACTTTTTCCAACAATTGTTTACAGACAGATTATTTCACTTATAATTCACTGTATCACAATTCCAGTGGATCAGAAGTTTACATACACTAAGTTGACTGTGCCTTTAAACAGCTTGGAAAAGTCCAGAAAATGATGTCATGGCTTTAGAAGCTTCTGATAGGCTAATTGACATAATTTGAGTCAATTGGCGGTGTACCTGTGTATGTATTTCAAGGCCTACCTTTAAACTCAGTGCCTCTTTGCGTAACTTCTTGGGAAAATCAAGTCTGGTTCATTCTCGGGAGCAATTTCCAAACGCCTTAAGGTACCACATTAATCTGTACAAACAATAGTACGCAAGTATAAACACCATGGGATCACGCAACTGTCATGCCGCTCAGGAAGGAGACATGTTCTGTCTCCTGGAGATGAATGTACTTTGGTGCGAAAAATGCAAATCCCAGAGCAACAGCAAAGGACCTTGTGAAGATGCTGTAAAAAACAGGTACAAAAGTATCTATATCCACAGTAAAACAAGTCCTATATTGACATAACCTGAAAGGCCGCTCAGCAAGGAAGAAGACACTGCTCCAAAACCGCCATAAAAAAGCCAAACTATGGTTTGCAACTGCACATGGGGACAAAGATCATACTTTTTGGAGAAATGTCCTCTGGTCTAATGAAACAAAAAACAGAACTGTTTGGTCATAATGACCATTGTTATGTTAGGAGGAAAAAGGGGGATGCTTGCAAGCGGAAGAACACCATCCCAACCGTGAAGCATGGGGGTGGCAACATCATGTGGGGGTGCATTGCTGCCGGAAAGACTGGTGCACTTCACAAAATAGATGGCATCATGAGGTGGGAAATTATGTGTACAGTGGGGCAAAAAAGTATTTAGTCAGCCACCAATTGTGCAAGTTCTCCCACTTAAAAAGATGAGCCATCTTCGTAGAGGCTAGGACTGTATGAGGAAGTGACCGGGTGTGATGACATCACCGATCGGCCATGCTGGATGTGTAACAGTGACCACCCGGTAGCCATCTTGGGTTACACTTTCAAACAATGGAAGGACTACTCTTCATGGCCTAGAAAATGTACTGTGCCCAGAACTATGCCAAGAGGCTAAATAAACAGGATATTCAGTTTGGCTAGTACCCATGTATGAATTACTTGCATATAAAGACTGGATAAGGCATGTATAAGCATACAGTTACATAGTTGTAAGGGCTTATAACATACGGAACAATTCATTATACAAACTGAACCCTAACCTGTTATGAGTCCATAGTGACACAGTAACACAGTTAGGAGGTCCAGGGTGGAGGATTGTCCAGGAAGAAAAGTACAGCTGATGAGTTGGTGTGTAGCCAGGGGTATACAGAGGCTGTGCTCAACACAGGCTCCAAAATGTAACTGAAGAGTTTGGAGATTGTGTGGGAGGATCTCCTGCCTCTTGCTAGGCCAATGATTGGCTGACAGGTCAGGGGAGAGTTGCCCCTAGCAATGGAGTTTTCCAGAAGCAGGGGTGTGAAACTTGGGGGATGAGTGTCTATAAACAATGGAAAACCCATTCCCCAGTACCTCCGCTCTCTGCAGAGTGAAGAGGTTTCCCAGAGTTTGTGAGTTAGAAAGGGCTGAGAGAAAATGTCCAACAGTCAATGTCCACTGTAAGGGTTTTCTACACAAGTTGTACAGTTAAAAACAGTATTTAAGAGGACAAGAAACCCAGAGGATGACATATAAAAAGGATTAAAACACTCATTTCCAATGTGGTCCTAAATACTGTGGTCTAAATACCTTGCAATTGTTGACTGGCTCTTGTATTGTGGCTATGCTGGACCATGTATCAAATCAAATCAAATTGTAGTAGTCAAATGCGCCGAATACAAACAGGTGTAGACCATACAGTGAAATGCTGAATACAATAGGTGTAGACCATACAGTGAAATGCTGAATACAACAGGTGTAGACCATACAGTGAAATGCTGAATACAACAGGTGTAGACCATACAGTGAAATGCTGAATACAACAGGTGTAGACCATACAGTGAAATGCTTACTTATGAGCCCCTAACCAACAATGCAGTTAAAAAAAATACTAATAAGAATAAGAAATAAAAAGTAACAAGTAATTAAAGAGCAGCAGTAAAATAACAATAGCGAGACTATATACAGGGGGGTACCGGTACAGAGTCAATGTGCGGGGGCACCGGTTAGTCGAGGTAGTTGAGGTAATATGTACATGTAGGTAGAGTTATTAAAGTGAATTTGCATAGACGATAACAACAGATAGTAGCAGCGGTGTAAAAGGGGGGAGGCAATGCAAATAGTCTGGGTAGCCATTTGATTAGATATTCAGGAGTCTTATGGCTTGGGGGTAGAAGCTGTTTTAGAAGCCTCTTGGATCTAGACTTGGCACTCCGGTACCACTTGCCATGTGGTAGCAGAGAGAACAGTCTATGACTAGGGTGGCTGGAGTCTTTGACCATTTTTAGGGCCTTCTTCTGACACCACCTGGTATAGAGGTCCTGGATGGCAGAAAGCTTGGCCCCAGTGATGTGCTGGGCCGTACGCACTACCCTCTGTAGCACCTTACTGTCAGATGCTGAGCAGTTGCCATACCAGGCAGTGATGGAACCAGTCAGGATGCTCTTGATGGTGCAGCTGTAGAAACTTTTGACGATCTGAGGACCCATGCCAAATCTTTTCAGTCTCCTGAGGGGGACTAGGTTTTGTCATGCCCTCTTCACGACTGTCTTGGTGTGCTTGGAACATGTTAGTTTGTTGGTTTTTGTGAACACCAAGTAACTTGAAGCTCTCAACCTGTACAGATTTGTGTTCAAGTACCCAGGGACAGTACGTTGTATGATGTTGTGCAACTGTTAAGTTTCAGCTGTGCTACTTGTTCTACTGGAAACATTCCAGGTTTTTTTTACCTTTATTTAACTAGACAAGTCAGTTAAGAACAAATTCTTATTTACAATGCCAAACCCGGACGATGCTGGGCCAATTGTGCGGCAATTGTACGCCACCCTATGCTGCGCACAATTCAGCTGCCCTGAACTCACTAGCTAAAATGTATTCAATTGCGATTTTATGTAATTTTATGTCATCATATGTCACACATAACACCCCATAACGTCAAAGTGGAATTATGTTTTTTTGACATTTTTACAAATGAATTTAAAATGAAAAGCTGAAATGTCTTGAGTCAATAAATATTTAACTCCTAATAAATATTTAGCCTAAACAAGTTCAGGAGTAGAAATTTGTGTCACAAGTCGCATAGTAAGTTGTGTAGACTTTGTTTGCAATAACAGTGTTAAACATGATTTTGAATGACGACCTCATCTCTGTACCCCACACATACAATTATCTGTAAGATCCCTCAGTCAAGCTATGAATTTCAAACACAGATTCAACCACAAAGACCAGGGAGGTTTTCCAATGCCTCACAAAGAAGGGCACCTATTGGTAGATGGGTAAAAAAAAGGCAGACACTAAATATCCCTTTGACCATGGTGAAGTTATTAATCACACTTTGGATGGTGTATCAATTCACCCAGTCACTACAAAGATACAGGCGTCCTTCCTAACTCAGTTGCCGGAGAGGAAGTAGACTGCTCAGAGATTTCACCATGAGGTCAATAGTGACTTTAAAACAGTTAAAGTTGAATGGCTGTAATAGGAGAAAACGGAGGATGGATTGTAGTGGAAAAATGAGAGAAGGTGATACTCGCAACTGGTAGTCAATGAGGTCACTGAGGCCCAGCGTGATGACTCAATCATGATTTATGACATTGTTTGGGTGGGATTAAACACACCTTTATCTGTGGTTTTCTACTAGGAGGTATGTTCCCACAGAACCCTCAGAGGGAAAGGGGAGATATCTAGTCAGTTGTATAACTGTATGCCTTCAACTGAAATGTGTTTTCCGCATTTAACCCAACCCCTTTGAATCAGAGAGGTGCAGGAGGCTGCCTTTAACCAACATCTATGACTTCGGCGCCCGGGGAACAGTGGGTTAACTACCTGGCTCAGAAGCAGAACAACAGATTTTTACCTTGTCAGCTCAGGGATTCAATACAGCAACCTTTCGGTTACTGGCCCAACGCTCTAACCACTAGGCTACCTGCCGCCCAGAGCATGGACAACTTCATGTGAAGACAGATTAAACTTTTTCATGTTTTAGAATTCATAATAAGCTATGAATGTTAATATGTTTTATTGTACTGTAAGTGCTATGGATTTATTGTTACAGGGAAACTCTGTTATTTTGTTTGTTGGATGGTGGATAGATCAAAGAGGAGTGACACCGGGGTGCCCTCCTATCATTTAAATTGAGTTGATTAGATTACAATCTGGGTGTGTTACCCTGTCTATTGTTTTTACTAGCAAAGTGCAAATACTGTAAATGCTAATTCAGGTTGGGCGTGAGTTTCTGATTTAATTTAGTTAAAAGGACAGTGAATTTGTTCATATTTAGATAAGTTGTTATTAAGCGCTTCTCTTAACTTTTTCTCTTTGCGAATATTCTGAACTGAAAACATGTGTATCCACATTAAGTCTTAGCCTATTGGTGATCATTTACCAGTCAATCATTTAGTCATTTACTCTGAGTAGTCTGTAATGTGTCATGTGTTTCATGTACACTTTAATAGTTTGAGTGTTAACTCTTCCTTGATTCGTTGAATTGAGTATGCATTCCTTGTTTTACAGAGTAATTATTTGATTGACTATACGTTTATAATTTAGTAGGTCTATTTGAACACTATACACATAGCATGTGTTTAGCTTCTAACTGTGCAACTCTGAGCTAAGGTGAACTCAATCATTTAATGCTAGGACATTGATTGCAAGATATTAGCTCCTTGTCCCTTAGCCTCTTATTAATTGCATAACGGTAAACCTAGACACGTGCAACTTATAGAATTCCGAGTGGTTTCGCAAGGCTCCCTACTTTGGCTATAGCCACTGGATACGATTATGGGGCTATGGCATTCACATGATAATGGTGTCAGATGGATAAATGTAGCTTATTATTATATTCAACATCATTTCTACATAGTGGTTGTATAATTTCCACCAAACTACAGGATCAACAACATTGTAGTTACTCCAAAATACTAACTTAATTGACAGAGTGAAGAGAAGGAAGCCTGTACTGAATAAAAATATTCCAAAACATGCATCCTGTTTGCAAAACGGCACTAAAGTAATACTGCAAAGAATGTGGCAAAGCAATTAACTTTTTGTCCTGAATACACAATGTTCTGTTCGGGGGGGGGGGACAAATCCAATGCAACACATTACGGAATATCACTCTCTATTTCAAGCATAGTGGTTGCTACTGTCATGGTTCCACCTGTCACCAGAGGGCAGCAGAGACCATCCAAGAGACAATTATGACACTCAGGTGTGTTCTATTACTTATAATGAGTTCCCCTTTAAAATAGTTGTGTTTTCTGTTTATCTTTGCAGAAGCTTGAATTGGTTACTGAGTGAGTGAGTGAGTGAGTGAGTCTTAGTGTGTGTTGTTTTTTCAAGTGTACTGTGATCCTGTGGCTACCGTTTCTTAGTAAAGTATTACGTTTATCCTTAACCACTGTTTCCTCATCTGGTCTGTTCTCTGCACCTGGGTCCAACCTCACCACGTCACAGCTGCATCATGTTAGGGGTATGCTTGTAATTGTTAAGGACTGGGGAGTTTTCAGAATAAAAAATAAATAGAATGGAGCTAAGAACAGACAAAATCCTAGAGGAAACCTGGTTCAGTCTGCTTTCCACCAGACACTGGGAGATAGCTACCTTTCATCAGGACAATAACCTAAAACACACTTAGACTCACCCAAAAAGACTCACAGCTGGAATTGCTGCCAAAGGTGATTTTAACATGTATTGTCTCAGGGGGTTGAATACTTATCTAATCAAAATATTAGTGTTTTATTTTTTTTCCACTTCGACAGAGTATTTTGTAGATCGTTGACACGCAAAATGTGGAGAAGGTCAAGGGGTGTGAATAGTTTCTGAAGGCACTGTATCTGAGTATGTTGTTCTGTACCACCTGCGTCATTTTCTTCATGAAGAGGCGTAATCAAAGTGGCACTCTATTAATGTTGTCACCAGCAATTTCTTGATCCTGGTGTCAAACTACTTAATTTTGCACTATAAAAACTTGAGCTTGTTGTCACTTTTGGTGAGGACTCTTGCTGCAGTAGCTTGACCTGAGAGCGAGTGATCCAGAGTCACTACCAGGTAAGTGACACTTTCGACACAATGCGATCTCCTGCACAAGTTTGTTAATTCTGTTTTGATCCAAATATTACGGCTTTGGTTTTGTGTATATAACCAGGATCCCTTCCTGATACTAGAAGACAAATATCACAAACCCAGAATAACAGCACCATATCCTATGAGAGTAGCTTTTTCCTGCTGCTAATAATGGTATGTTAAAATGTAACTCCACGCAGCCCATCTCCACTGGCTGGTAAATAACATATTTTGACATTAAATAGCTTTGCAGCAGTTTATCATGCAAAATATATGTTGTGTTATACGTGTGATTGTTTTGAATGTAAGTACAATCAAATACCATTTTATTTGTCACATGTTTCATAAACTAACAGTGTAGACAAAGAGTGAAATGCCTACTTATGGGTCCTTTTCCAACAATACAGAAACAGGTGTTTATATAGAAATAGTGACTAGGAATAAATACACAGTAAATAACATGGCCATATACAAGGAGTACCAGTACTGAGTTGATGTGCAGGGGTTTGAGGTAGCTATGTACATATAGATAGGGGTAAAATGACTAGGCAACAGGATAGATAATAGACTGATTTGTAGCAGCAGCGTGTGTGTGTGGCATCAGTATGCATGTGCACATGTTATGCGTGTGTGTGTTGGGGTGTGGGTAGAGTCCAGTATGTGCAGACAAATCATATTTGATTTTATGTGTTGGTCACACACACATATTTGCAGATGTTAAAGTTGGTGTAGTGAAATGCTTGTGTTTCTAGCTAAAACATTGCAGTAGTATCTAACAAGTAATGTAAGACTTAGTTATGAAAAGGGTCAACGCAGGTAGTCCGGGTAGCCATTTGATTAGCAATCTTATGGCTTGGGGGTTTGCTGTGGAGCAGCAGAGCAGGGGGTCGAAGCTGTTCCTGTTGGTTCCAGACTTGGTGCACTGGTACCGCTTGCTGTGGAGCAGCAGAGCAGGGGGTCGAAGCTGTTCCTGTTGGTTCCAAACTTGGTGCACTGGTACCGCGTGCTGTGGAGCAGCAGAGAGAAGTCTATGGCTTTTGTGGCTGAAGTCTTTGATAATTTTTTGGGACCTTCCTCTGACACCGTCTGATATGGAGGTCCTGGATGGCAGGGAGCTCGGCTCCAGTGATGTATTGGGCCGTACTCGCTGCCGTCTCATGCCCACTTCACAACAGTGTGTGTGGACCATGTTAATTCCTTAGTGATGGGGACACAGAGGAACTTGAATCTCTCGACTTGCTCCACTACAGCCCCATTGATGTGTATGGGTGCATGCTCACCCTTCCGTTTCCTGTAGTCCACTATCAGCTCCTTTGTCTTGCTGACACCGAGGGACAGGTTGTTGTCCTGGCACCACGCTGCCAGCTCTCTGACCTCCCTATCTCTGTCTCATCGTCGGTGATCAGGCCTACCACCGCTGTGTCGTCAGCAAACTTGATGGTTTTGGAGTCATGTGTGGCCACGCAGTCGTGGGTGAACAGGGAGTATAGAAAGGGACTAAGCACACACCCTTGAGGGGCCCCCGTGTTGATGGTCAGTATGACGGAGGTGATGTTGCCTACCCTCACCGCCTGGGGGGCAGCCCGTCAGGAAGTCCAGTATCCAGTTGCAGAGGGAGATGTTCAGTCCCAGGGTCCTGAGCTTGGTGATGAGTTTGGAGAGGATTATAGTGTTGAATGCTGGGCTGTAGTCAAATAGCAGCATTCTTACATAGGTCTTCCTTTTGTCCAGGTGGGTGAGGGCAGTGTAGAGTGCAATCGAGATTGCATCATCTGCAGATCTGTTTGGACGGTATGCGAATCGGAGTGGGTGTGTCGCCACCCCCGCAAACACTGTATTGAACATATGGAGCCAGGATAACACATATGACATGATGCCATTATTTCTGTTTGTAATTAATGGTATGTGTATGCATGGTGGGATGTATGTTTGTGCAAGTGTGTGTGTGTGTGTGTGTGTAAAGGACGACTAATACAGAAAAACGTACAGACATTTTGAGCCTCTGGCAATTTCAATGATAGCATCTAATGTATTCACCAGATTTAACCCCACTGTCACAGAAACTGAATAATGACCGACATTGCTATTCAAATTCTTTATGGGCTACACAGTCGCTCATAACAGTCTTCCTCTGGCTTTCATTGGCTTGCAAGGACAGTCGTGGGGCAAAACAGGCAAATTCTAGAAGAACTTAAGCTTCAATGTAATTTTCATTTTACTGCTGAATGACTCTGAACAAGGGCAGTGTGGAGTGCAATCGAGATTGCGTCATCTGCAGAAGTGGTTTTCAGATGAGTGAAATGCAATTAGTGAAAATGTTTATTAATCATATAATTAAACCAGGGCTTTCTGATCAATGCCATCTGTTTTTAAGAGAAACACTTTAATAAGAGAATTAAGATTTGTGCAAGTGTTCTACAGAAAGAATTGGCACTTCAACGAAAGTCAGGTTGACACAAATACATAAGAGCATAATTGTCCAAAATACCCAGTTTTCTCCCAATCAAAATAAAATACATGAGAAGTTCATTCCAACTTGGCTACAGTTGACAGCATGACCTGAGTACAGTTTTATGCACCAAATGACGCATATACTGTACCACTGAAAAACATTTCCTTGAAGATTAGTCTAGGACCATGGGAGGAAAAGGGTGCAAGCAAACAGCTGTATAAAGGAAACAGTTGGAAACACACTAGACCCTCTCCAATTCGCCTACTGCCCCGTCCCAACAGATCCACAGAAGACACAATAGCCATTGCACTGCACACCACCCTCACCAACTTGGACAAAAGGAATGCATATGTGAGGATACTATTCATTGACTATAGCTCGGCCTTCAATACCATAGTGCCCATAGGCTCACCACAAAGAATTGAATTCCTTCCGATGCAACTGGGTCCTGGACTTTCTGATGGGCCGTCCCCAGGTGGTGAAGGTAGGTAACATTACCACCTCCACACTGATCCTCAACACGGGGTCCCCACAAGGGTGCATCCTCAGTCCCCTCCTGTACTCCCTGTAAACCCACAACTGCGTGTCCTCACAAAGTTCCAACTCCAAGCTCGCTGACGACACAACAGTAGTAGACCTGTTTACCAACAGCGACGAGACGGTCTACAGAGAGGTAGGCACTCGGACGGCGTGGTGGCAGGTAAAAAATATCTCCCTCAACATCAGCAAAACAAAGTAGCTGATTATGGACTTCAGGAGGAATCAGGCTGGGCATACCCCCATTCAGATAGGTCCCTGAGGGCCCTCACCACCTTCTACAGGAGCACCATTGAGAGCATACCGTTGGGCTGCATCACTGCCTGATACTGCAACTCTACCGCCACAGACCGCAAGGCTCTACCCTCCAGGACACCTACAACACCAGGTGTCGCAGGAAGGCCAAGAAGATCATCCAGGTCCTCAGCCACCCGAGCCGCGGCCTGTTCTCGACGCTTCCATCACTCAGATGCGGGCAGTATAGGAGCGTCATGGCAAAAACTGTATAACTGTCCAATCGCTTCAAACCCCCTAGGGAGCACAAGATATCGGTAAGCATTTAGGAATCGGCTGATATTAGCTAAAAATGCCTAATGTCTAGTTTAACTCCGATGTGCAAAACCGATGTCAAAGCTGCCGTCCGTGCATACCTATATAACATACTGTAGGTAGATGACATAATAACACCACGAAAAATACAGTGCTACACAGAACAAAAGCAGAAAAATACTAAGTGTACACTTCCAACAACTAAACAAGTTCGAGTCCAGCAGTCCTTTGAAAGAGTAAGAACATTTTATCGAGACAACTCAAAGCCAAAATCCAAGCCAAGCTACTTGCTTAACGCCAAGCTACTTGCTATGGGCGTCACTACTATTAGCTTCATGACTGACATTTGGATCAGCAATGTCAGCCCCATGAGCATACTGAGTCTGGCAGCACAGTGGGTCGACGAGGATTTCGTACTGAGGAAAGACGTTTTGCATGCTCAAAGAATGTGCTCGTTCTCATACCGCTGCTGCCATTTCAATGGCATTTGAGAACATCTTTGAAACTTAGAAGCATGAACACACTCCTAGCTCCATTCGAACAACTGACTGGAGAAATAAGCTCATCAACTGTCTCTGCAGCAGAAGTGATACCCTCTGTCATGACATTGAAACTCCTGCTGAACAAAACTGCCGACACAGACCGTGGGGTTAAAACTTGCAAGAGTACTCTACAAGAGGCTGTGAACAAGTGATCCGGTGGCATTCTCTCTTTACTGTGTCGCCACCATGCTCGATGCTAGGTACAAGAACCCCTACTTCGATGCAGACAAGAAATAGGGTTTATGTGAAATGTTGGACACAGCTGGACAAGATAGAAACGGACACAGTGATAGTGCGCACCAAAGAAGAGAGGCCACGGACAGACAGAGCTGAAACTTCAGTGCTTGACATGTATCATGAAATCCTGGTTGAGACTGAACAAATGAACAACGAAACAGCACAGCAAGTAAGTGAATTTAATAGGTTATGATCATGTTTTATTGGTAATGGGGACATATGTATATGCCAACAAAGTCACTTTTTGGTGTGTGTGTTTGTGTGTTTGTGTGTGTGTGTTTAAACTATTTAACTGTACTAGAATGCTTAAAAGGCTGCTAAAATTTTAAATATCGGTGCATCCCTCATTGTTACAGTTGTCAATATGTTTATTATTATTATTATTATTGTTTTTTCCTGCCCTTTTTGATCGGCACTGTTAGAGCTTAAGAATTTCACTGTGCCCTGTGCATGTGACTAATAAACTCTAATCTAATCCCCAATGCACACACACAAGCACACACTCCTCTCTCCAGCAGCTGATATGCAGATGGTGAGACCAACTGTGCCACTGACAGGGAGGTGCATATCATTTAAAGCCTCGTTTGCATCTTAAAATACATTGGGACCATATTGACGAACAGTATACATCATGTCACCAAGGCCCGCTCGTTTGCAATGGCACCTCTCTGCTGTTCCATATGCATGAGAACGACACATACACAAATGCACATACACACACACACACGCACACACGAAGCTTGGTAATGAATGTGGCCTCTGCCCAGCCTGAAGGTCAGCTTTCATTTCTGTCTAATGGCCAAGAGTCAACTGTTTTCCAAATGAGATGTATGCAGAGTAGACTGCAGAGTAAATATTGAAATCACCTCCGGGGTTGTTACTAAGATTAATTCCGCCACAAATCAGGTGCGGCATAAAGGACTTTTAGAGTACAGAAGATGGCATTCACTGATTCATTGTGATGTATGCATGTACAATTTTTATTTCACCTACTGTGTAGGTTTGATGTACACTGAGTTTACAAAACATTAGGAACACCTGCTTTTTACATGACATATACTGAACCCATATTGATGTCAGTGTAGTTGAAGGGGTTAAAGAAGGATTTTTAAGCCTTGATACAATTGAGACATGGATTGTGTATGTGTGCCATTCAGAGAGTGAATGGGTAAGACAAAATATTTATGTGTCTTTGAATGGGGTATGGTAGTAGGTGCCAGGTGCACTGGTTTGAGAGGGTCAAGAAGTGCAACGCTGTTGGGTTTTTCACACTCAACAGATTTCCATGTGCATCATGAATGGTCCACCACTTAAAGGACATCCAGCAAACTTGACATAACTGTGGGAAGCATTTGCGTCGACATGGGCCGGCATTCCTGTGGAACGCTTTCGACACCTTGTAGAGTCCATGACCCGATATATTGAGTCTGTTCTGAGGGCAAAAGGGGGTGCAACTCAACTAGGAAGGTGTTCCTAATGTTTTGTACACTTAGTGCATATTGTGATTACAAATTATTGACCAAATGTGCTCAAATCATCAGAGACATTGATCTAATCTAGAAGCCATTGTGATGTTCAGAGATATTATTGAAAGGTATCTCTGCCAAGAAAGGACGTTTAGCAGAAAAATAAAAATAAACACCCAATAAAAAACTAACAGATTCATCCAGATCTACTTATCTATGATAAAGGGACTCGGTGAGACTGACCCCCACCTTCCGAACCCCATCTTTATATAATATAAGTGTAAATTGAAACCTTTGTTCATATAATTATTTCATTTCAGCCAATCTAGTGTCAATAGCTCATAACACGCACCCACCTTACACTCAATCTAACAAGGAGGCGTCAAGATCTCCGAACAGTGCAACAAGTCTATTAAAACGACTAGACGTGTAAATGTCAAAAGGCCCATCCCACACCCTCCTCCTAATCTGCATTCAGTACTATGCAAACAAAATACCGACATCATGGATTCTTTTAAATTCACCCTAAAAGATTCAGACAGACAGGTTTTTTCGTCTGGTCATCTCATATACACTCACAGAGAATCCTCCTTGGCCACAAACAAACACCAACACAACAGGGTCATGTTCATAACAGAAAACATTTTAAAACATTTTGCAACGGGAAACAAAAATGAGTGTTTCTCATTGGAAAAGTCAAAGCAGTCCATTTTCTTTCATTTGGTGCCTAATGGACATGACCCAGTGTTACATGGTATGGACACAGCCACACCACACAAGTTGGAAAGCAAACACCCTTCCCAACGCCCCAATTTCGACAAATGGAAAACAGCATGGCAGAGGAGGAGAGTCAGAGTCAGAAAACAGCAAATAATGGAGACGAGGTCTGATGGTTGCCCTCGGAGCAGCTGTCATATTAAATAATAATGAAGCGTCTATTAATATGCAAAGGAAGTGGCAGCCTCGACTGGCTTAACGCTGTCATGCCTCTGCATATTGTCAGGATCTTCATCATTAATTAACACGCAAAGCTACCCCATACCTGCGACCAATGTCAGAACATTTCTCTCTTACGACAAACACCCACCCTGATGCCACAGCCCTTCTCAACACCAACCGATGGGAGTAATTCAATTAAAATTAGATTAACTCCACATCGGTACACAAAAGAAAGACCGACTTTTACGTCTCTTTTTCCCTTCTCTCTTGATAGAGAGGCAGTGATAAAGAATGACCTGTGTTTTATCTGTTGTGTTGCTTTCTCTTTATATCTCTCTCTCTCTTTATGGTCTATCCCTCCCTCTCTCTCTTTGCTTGTGCCTTCTCTCTATCTCTCTCTCTCTGTAATGCTACTGTATGGTCCCCCCGGTCCCTCGCTCTCTACTCTTACGTGGAGTGCTGAAACAGTAACTAAAACTGTTTCTGAGATGCAGAGGTTAAGCTAAGTAGCAGAGAGGAGAGACAGTCCATGTCAATGAGCATGGATTTGGGGAAGCTTCCATTTATGCATGGGCTGGCTGTGACGACGGTAGTGGCAGTGACAAACTGGGGTTTTGGAGTTCTGCGAGTCCTCGGGTACACCGCATCCGCGGCACTTGAACTCAGCGCTATTCACATGACAAATTGTGTATCAATTACAGATACGCACAAACCTTGTGACCAGCGGCGAACTGGAAGCTGGAATGGGAAGTTGTGTGTGTGTGCAGAGCTAGGATATAGTGGTGAAGATGGGTGCCTAGGTAGTGGCCAGAGTGTGAGTCTCTGAATGCAGGCTGTTCAGAAAGCCTCTCTACAGTAAAGGAGATGTCATCTATGTGTGCTGTCAGTCCACGGCATCCCATTTAGTGGGCCAATCTGCCTGTAATGCATCAGCAACTGGAAAGACTCCAGAGCAACCCCAATCCCTGGGGCGCACCCACATGCACATGAACACACACACACACACACACACACGCACACACACACACACACACAGATTCATGCACACACACACACGCAGATTCATGCACACACACACACACACACACACACACACACGCACACACACACGCAGATTAATGCATACACACACACAAAAATACACACACAAACACACAAGAACACACACACGCACACATGCAAACACGCAGATTCATGCACTCACACGCAGATTCATGCACTCACACACACACACACAAGCACACATACACACACATAGATGCATGCAAACACACACACAAGCACATCCAAGCACACACATAAACTTGCACAAAAGCACACAAATGCATACATACACACACGTGCACACACACGAGCAAAGGATGTTTCCTTAAATTGAAACCATGGCAAATTAAGACACCCTTCCCTGAATTGAACTGGTGTCAAGGGCAAAACATACACATGTCAACAATGTCTCTCACATAAATAGGCTTTCTCAAAATATAAGTCATTGACTCATTGTGTGGAAAGCACACTTTCATAATGCACTGTATCTCAACTTTGGCACTACAAAACAAACAAAAAAAGTCCACATTTTCAAAGAACCTTCATTGGTTGAACAATATCTGTGACTCTCTCAGTGAAGTTTCCATGAAGGTGGCCATCGGAGAAGATTGGGTTATTGGGTGATTTGTCGGATTTGGTGCAATGCATCATGGGGGACAGATTTTTGTTAAATGGAGTCACCTGCTCTGCAGAGACAGGGTACAGGACTGAGTAGTATTCCATTGCTAGTAAGCAAACTACTATGTATGGTCACTTTGCATCATTTTGAAGAATAATTTGTCATAACTTTGTTACTAACTTTATACCATAATCAAACCACAGAAGCCAGTTAGGGAGAAAGTTCAGCCACCTTGGCTTTTGCGGCCACACATAGAAAGGAAGTTACGAGGGGACCAAAAAAACAAAATTACTTTATCTTGCTTTCCTGAATAACCTGACTAAATGTCAAGGTCATAGACTCCATCAGGGCTTAAAGGGGAGGGATATCAAAAGGCTTTTCTGTTGCTTTATGTTCCACTAAATAAAACCATGGCTTTCTCATCTTTGTCCTGCTTTGCTGTACCGAATGGCCTTTTGAGTCATTCCAAACAAGACACAGATATTATGTGACCTCACCACACTCCCAGAGTTCAAAGCTGGGCATTGATCTGTGAGCCTCCATTGTTAAGAATGTGGCCAATCTGTGTCTGCTATTGAATTTAAAACATTTCTCAGGTGAATATTATAATTTTTTGCCTTGGAAAAAACATAACTCACTCCCACGCTGTTTTTTCTTGATGAGAAAATGCGAGTGTAAGGTAGGAAGATTTTCAGAAATACTTAAGCATAGCAAAATCTTGGAGGCAAACTTGTAAGATTACAAAGAAAACAAAACAAATTATATGCAGTTTAGTTGTTTCTTGCAAGATGGCTAAATACAGCAAAACTAAGAGTTAAGAGAAACCTAAAGACAGAAAAATATTATTAAATATGGAAAAATCTAAATAAATGAGGGGGAAAAACTAAATATGCAAATCAGAGCATTTACACCCAGCGACATCAAAGACGTCACAATGCAACCAGCCACAAATAGAACAAAAGCATTAGCTGCATTAAGACTCGCCCGGGGGCACGTTAGGTCACAAACGGTTGTTGTTGATTCTTGTGGTGATAAAGCTTGCTTTAGCATCAACCATGCCTATGTACATACACCAGTGGAGTGGATTTAATCGCACTAATTAGAATGCTCTCAAGGCGAAACGCAGCATCTACTAAAATAATCTGAGAGAAAAGGACGTCACTCCAATTTATTCTCCCTTTCTGTCTCTTTCCTTCCTTTTCTCTCTCTCTCCGTTTCCGGGGGATGAGTTAAAATATTTTTTGTGAACTAGTTCAAACGAGCTGCTTGTTGTCTGGTGGTTGTCTGATGGTTGTCTGGTGGTTGTGTGTGCATGCGTCACTTCGCTCTGCTTGCAGTTTAGAGGACAAGGAGAGGGAAGCATGGCGTGCTTTGGGGGTGCTGAGGGTATGGAGGATTGTTTCAGTGTGTGTGTGTGTGTGTGTGTGTCCGTGCATGTGTGTGTATGGTTAGCGTGTGCATGTAGGTGCACAAATATGTGTGTGTATGTATACATTGACTATGTGCAAATACTGTATGTGTGTGTGTTTTTGCGTGCGTGCATGTGTGTGTTCGTGTTTGTGTGTGCCTCGTGTGTGTGTATGTTAGTGTGCACTTGCGTGTATGCATGCGTCTTTGTTTGTGTGTAACTACAATACATACCTGAGGATGGGAAGGTTCCAGGGGACATGAGGCCAGGGACAGAGTGAGGCATGATGTGTGGGTTCTCTGATGATGTCACACTCTGGGTCCTCTTGGGAGGTCTGCCTGGTCTGGAGCTGGGAGAGACAGAAGAAAGAGGACTTGAACTTTTGATGCTCTCTCTATAGAGACATCTTCACTTACCTAAAAACAATCCCTCAATACCCCCCCCCCCCCTCCCCCCCCACCACCACATCACTGTAATAAGTCAAACAGAATGGAGGGAAAAATGTAATAGGGTAAGGTAAGCAGATGTCGGCCAGGGAGCAGAGCGAGAGAAGGGGGGGATGAGTGAAGGAGAGAGGGACAAATATGAGGAAGGATAGAAATGTTGAAATACATGTTGAAATAAAGACAGACAAAGAGAGGGAGGAGAGAGTGAGAGGGGAAAAAAGAGATGGGGGAGAGGAAGGTGCAATTCCATTCCAGAGAGCCAACAAAACACGGTACTGTAAATAAATTCCCTTTTCAAGGACAGTTGCTTTCCGCCGCTCCAACATAATAGACTTCCCGTAACTAATTAGATTACACGCTGAATTTATTTCCATTATTGAAGATCAACCACTTTTTGATGCATAATTCATCGGCCGTACCTCGTTACCTGCTCCCGCGTATTAATATCCCAGCACACATTTGAATTGCCTCACTTGCATATGATAAAACCTAGCCGAGGCCGGCAGCGCTCTAGCAGCCCTCTCGGCCTGGAAATTACATGTTAACTTGCTATAATTATTGCAGTCAGGCCCCACTATTGATTTATAGGACTTTGAAAAAACCCAAATATGTGTAGTTCTGGTAATGAATGATATGTTAAGGTTCTTCAGGAAATTAAAAACCACTGGGTGCCTTAGGAAATGTTCCGCTTGTTTGATTTAATGTGACGCCGTAGCTGGGAGGTGGAGGAGAGACGAGGTGATTCGGTGATTCAGACTTGTTGGATCTTTTTGATGGGCCCCCGTTTATTACTGCAAATGACAAGGAGCCCAGATTTGGACTTGATAAATGACTCTTCTGGCTTACTTTCAGAGCTGAGCTGATGTACCCTGTGTATGTATTCCCCCATATCTTAATCAGTTACTTATTAATAAGCTTTGTATCGCAATCGATATAAACTTTAGCTGGCGTAGTTATAGTTTGAAAAAGCCTATGGGATTTATTGTCAATATGATCACATATTCAAGACGCAGGGATTTTATTAGGCACATTCTATTATGGGACATAGACTGAAGAGGTATCTTTGGTGGAGAAAATGAATAGCCAAGTCATGATACTGGTTGCATGCATTATCAGTGATGATAGTCAATTTTAAGCAACACTACATTTCCCTTCCCCATGCCAGAGAAAAAAAAATATATTTCACTTCTATAGAAGACCACAGTTAGCAGGTATACTATAGTTCTTTATCACATCATCCTCAATATTTTGCATGGAATCATCTCAGATCTTCCAAAAGTGAATCTTCTAAACTATAAACAGCCTTATTGAAATATAAAATTGTTTATTTGTCACGACTTCTGCCGAAGTCTGTTCCTCTTCTTGTTCGGGCGGTGTTCGGCGGTCGATGTAAACGGTCTTCTAGCCATCGCCAATCCACCTTTCATTTTCCATTTGTTTTGTCCTGTTTTCCCACATACCTGGTTTCAAATCCCTCATTAATTGTCGTTTATTTAACCCTCTGTTCCCCCCATGTCTGTGTGTGAAATTGTTTGTTGTTGTAACGGCTGTTGGAAGGAGTGGAGGACCAAGGTGCAGCGTGATACATGTTCATCTTTATTATTTGAACTGAACACTAACTAACAAAAAAACTACGAAGAGAACGAACAAAACCAAAACAGTTCTGTCTGGTGCAGAAAGACACAAAACAGAAAACAACTACCCACACAACACAGGTGGTAAAAGGCTACCTAAGTATGATTCTCAATCAGAGACAACGATAGAGAGCTTGCCTCTGATTGAGAACCACACCCGGCCAAACACACAGAAATAGAAAATATAGAACCCACAACATAGAATGCCCACCCCAACCATCTGACAGTTGTAAGTGCTTGTGTACTATGACTGGTTATTTTGTACCCACATTTTGTTCTGGATGCTGTTGGTTTTGCTAATAAAACTGCTCCGGTTATTACCCAGTTCTGCTCTCCTGCACCTGACTTCCCTGCCGCCAGCAACGCACCCCTTACATTATTGAAATTTAAGAAAAGAGGTTTCATGCTCAAACAACAGGAGTAGAAGTTGAACTCAATTGACATTTCCCACAATGATAAACGGTTCAACACAGTGGTGTGTCAGTTCAGCCAGTCTCAGAAGTTTAATCTATTCAGTCCGTTTTCTTTGTGATGTGTATTTACCTATATGCAGCCTAAGTACTCTCTCCCTCACACATTATCTGACTCACACACAAATGAGAGAGAGAGATAAGATAGCGAGAGAGAAAGAAGAGCGAAAAAATTGTGAACAAAAGGGAGGTAAAAAGATACCAAGATAGAGAGATAGAAAGAAGAAAGAAAAAGAGAGAGAGAACAAATAAGTGTCCGTTCAATCTGGGGACATCTGGAAATGTAATTCCCATTTCTACAGAGCCACCACCTCTTTGATCTTATGAGAGGGACAGTTTTACTGTCATCACTTTCACTTATTCTCCGTCTGAATTATTTACGAAAGACCTCAATAGAGGGCATATGATGGGTGAATGGCTTTTTTCAAACAAAACTAAAAGCAGAAAAACTCCAGTGGACAAAACATGTCACATCGACTTGGAGCTGATGGCCAGAGGGGACCAGACGATGTGTGTGCCGGTAGAAAGGAACAGTTTAGTAGAAGTCATGTTTAGATAGGCTAGAAGAAGATATGTCTGTGTATTTAGAGGGGTAGCATTTCAACTTTGTATGCAGCGGACTACAAAGCACTGGTGGTGAAAGCTGTACCATAACAGAATAGGGGGTGTCATCTGAAACAGATGTCATTGGGCCACTGCATGTTGTGGTCATGAAGTACAGTATGCCTGGGACATCATTAATAACCATGCATTGTAATACCCATGCACCCCAATAATGTATATTAGCATGGGCTAGATTTAGCATGATCAATTATCCGTATAGAATTTTGAATATGCAATATATACATACAGTGGGCCCCATAATGATTTTTTTTTGTTATTTTGGTTCTGTACTCTAGCACTTTGGGTTTGAAAGGATACAATGGCCTTGAGGGTGAAGTGCAGACTGTCAGCTTTAATTTGAGGGTATTTTCATACATATCGGATGAACCGTTTAGAAATGACAGCACCTTTTGTACATGGTCCCCCCATTTTAAGGTACTAATTATTTGTTGAATTGGCTTCACAGATGTGTGTCATTAGGCAGGTGTATTAATTTGTGTAGTTAGTGAATGCAGGAGAGCTGTTGATGAATATTATTGATTCTAGACTTTGCTATTGCCTTTGTAGGTTGTTGTTGGGGTGTGACAACATGAAGACAGCAGTGTCGATGTAAATGAAGCTGGCCGTCATAAAGCTCAGAAATGAAAATCAATCAGGAACATTGCAAAAACCCTGGGCATGCCCAAGTTAACAGTTCGGTTCATCATTAACAAGAAAAAAAAAATGGTGAACTCAATTATGTCAAAAGACCAGGTAGACTGAGGAAGACCAGGTAGACTGAGGAGAATACTCTCTATGGTGAAACCCCCCTGACAACAGCCCAACAGATCAAAAACACTCTCCTGGATGCAGGTGTAGATGTCAAAGTCTACCATACATAGAAGACTACAACAGCAGGACTACAGAGGATACACTACAAGATGCAAACCACTGATACGCCTGAAGAACAGAAAGGCCAGATTACAGTTTGCTAAAAAGCACCTAAAAGAGCCCCAAGAGTTCTGGAAAAAAAGTATTGTGGACAGATGAGACAAAGATGGAAAGAGGAAAGTGTGGAGAGAAAAAAAGACATGCCCATGATCCAAAGCATACCACCTCATCCGTGAAACATGGTGGAGGGGGTGTTATGGCTTGGGCCTGTTGCTGCCAGTGGAACAGGCTCAGTTGTCTGCATCGATGATCTGACTGCAGACAGAAGTAGAACAATGAATTCTGAAGTCTACAGAAGTATTTTATCTCCTCAGATAAAACCAAATGCCTCCAAACTCATTGGACGGCACTTCATCATGCAACAAGACAATAAACCTAAACATACTGCTGAAGCAACAAAGGGGTTAGTGATGGCCAAATAGTGGAAAATCCTTGACTGGCCGAGTCAATCACTGGATCTGAATCCAATTGAATATGCATTTTACATGCTGAAGAGGAGACTGAAGGCAATAAGTCCCCGAAACAAGCAGGAACTGAAGATGTCTGCAGTACAGGCCTGGCAGAGCATCACCAGGGAAGATACCCAGCATCTGGTGATGTCGATGCATCGCAGACTTCAAGCAGTCATTGCATGCAAAGGATATGCGACCAAATATTAACAATGATTACTTTATTCTACATTATGTTAAACTGTCCAATGATTTTTGATGCCTGAAAATGGGGGGGACCATGTACAAAAGTTTCTATAATTTCTAAACGCTAAATCCGATATGTATGAAAATACCCTCAAATCTGACAGTCTGCACTTCACCCTCATTATCATTGTATCCTTTCAAACTCAAAGTGCTAGAGTACAGAACCAAAATAACAAAAAAATGGTCACTGTCCAATTAATTATGGTGCTCACTGTATACACGGACTTTACAAAACACATGCTCTTACCATGACATACAGTAGACTGACCAGGTGAATCTAAGTGACAGCTCTGATCCCTTATTGATGTCACTTGTTAAATCCACTTCAATCAGTGTAGATGAAGGGGAGGAGAAAGGTTAAAGAAGGATTGTTAAGCCTTGTGACAATTGAGACATGGATTGAATGGGTGAATGGGCAAGAACAAATATTTAAGTGCCTTTGAACAGGGTATGGTAGCAGGTGCCAGGCGCACCGGTTTGTGTCAAAGCTGCTGGGTTTTTCACACTCAACAGTTTCCTGTGTGTATCAAGAATGGTCTACCACCAAAAGGACATACAATGTTTGGTATACTCAGTGTCTATACCAGAAGCAATGTATGGTTGAATATATTTGATATATTCAATTCATTTCAGTTTAATGTTAAATTATGTTAGCCATTGGGTGCATGACCCATACTTTTCATCATATCATACAGGTCCTGAGAGGATTGCATTAGGGAGACACTGAGGGCATTTTAACTTATTAACACTCATCAGGGATCATTACGAACCATTATGAACTCTCTAGCATTTCATATAGTCCTTCCCATATGGTTGAGCCTGACAAAGATCCCAGTGGGCCAAACCGTCTTATGTGTGTGTCACTATAATTCACTGGGAAGTATTAGAGTTGCGGACATCACTTTTGTCCTATATTTCTTTCTCTCTATGCAGCACCTGACTACTGAATGTCCATACTTTTCATTTTTCTACTGGGCCCATGCAGGACCATGCTGTACAGTGGATTGACAATGGAACTCAAACTGGCCCAGAACAAAAGAGCCAGGCTATTTGTCAAGCTGCAGATGCTGACTCCCTAAATAGCTTGGCACATAAACTCCTCAGAAGTAGGGCATTATTGCAGAGAGAGATGGTTTAAATTTAAGACTCAATGTGATTGGGATAGCGTATTTGGTTGATCGAGAAAGTGCGGTATCTAGACCTACAGACAAAAGTATCATGCTTAAAAATGTAATACGCAAATCATCTCAACATAACTTACCAAACCAAGATATTGTACTGCTCAATCCTTTTTAGAGACTTTGAGATATGAATTAATGTTATGTATATTAGGGTACATTGACTTTTATTTGGGTTTTGGGGGTTTGAAAGTGCTACTATTAGCGGTTAATGGCTAGGTAAGCAAATCCAAAGTGTGGATTTGTACATAGACCACTTTCATTGTGTAAGTCATTTGGTAATGTGGGTGAAGTGTCCCTTTAATTTGGGTGAACCAGCCCACAGACTATCCACTCCTCCTTTTGTGTTTCCACCACATGATTATCCGTGGGGTTTCATAACTCTGGAAACCAAATAGGACCCCACCAACATAGGGGGCGTGGGCCAGAAAAATATGTTACGAATCGAGGAATTCTTCCTTGCTCTCCTTTAGCTGTTTTGCTACCATGGTGAAAACAAAATAGTGGCTGAACTTTCCCTGAACCATCACACTTCCTTTAATGGACTGGGTCTGTGTTGACTGAACAGTAAATGTCAGGGACCCTGATACTATCTAAAACACTATGCCGCCCAGGCAATCAGATTACACAAGGCCCAACAATACACTCAACCGTGCGGGTCCAATTTCAATGCAACAACGCAATAAAAGCCCAATAATTAAATTCATGTTCTCACCCCCTTTTACAGGAAGCAGACATGAGGTGATACTGTATAATACCAATACATCAGATATCACATCAGTCTTTTAGATCGCATGGCGCAACAGTGCACCTCCACCCTATCAGACTTTCCAGTCGACAACAAATACGAATGAAAGGGATCTTGTTTCGGCGAATACCGTGATTATGATTGTTACGCAGATTGATGGTAAATGTAGTGATTATGATCTATAAGAAATCTATTTAAACTTCAGAATTCTGATTTCTTATCTCCAAGTAGGCAAGCTTTTCCTTACAAATCCTCTAAAAGGAACATCTTCAGATGAAGTTATTAATGTAGGCCTAGTCTGGGTCAATGTGTATGCATTATGGCAGATTTACTCAAGTCAGGTTTACCCAAGTATTATTTTGTGTTGCCTCAAGTCGAGCCATTGACCTTTTTATCTCTGTCTTCTGTTTGACATCTCTGAAAGGTAAGGAGTAACGGAATCATTCTGTGTGTAAACAAAGCTTTCCCTCTCCAGGCCTCTGCCAATCAAGCCTTATAAAATATTAACCCAATGTCATTGCCCTTTTCAAAATCTCTCACCTAGAATTCCCTAATTGTTCCTTTTCTTTATCTCGAGAGAGCAGCGAGTAAATAAATTAACAAAATAGCTTTTATCGCCCCCGCATAACCTTTTAACTGAGGGATTATCTAGAGTTTATTTTTCATTTCTTTTGGAGATAGCCAAGTGAGGCCCATTAATTGGTTTGCTGAGGTGGTGACCACTACCAGCAATGGAACAAGGTCTTTTTGATAGAACAAAAGCACAGCTCCTTACCTTCTCGACAGTCAAAGACAAACAGTCAGGGGGAAAAAATGTTGGGAAGCCATTTAGAAACACCAGGGCTGAATGTGCTGAATTTATATTTTCTATTCGGTTCAATTGAGTTGCTCTAATACGCAATTCCCTGAAGAGGTTATCTTTGTGTTTGTTTGAAGGACAGGGATAACAAGGCTGGGTTGTAAACAACGCGCAATTTACCATCCCTGCAGATAAGATAGGATTGTTGGTAGTAGGGAAACAACTCAAATTAACTGTTTAACTTTAGTAATGGGAAGGAATTGACAATTAGCTATACTGTCATGTATTTTTCTGTTGTTGTTTGGGATGTAAAACCTGTTTTGGAGAATATAATAGAACATTTTATTAGAAAATGTAGGGAGAGTGAAAGAAATTATATATAAAACAATTATTTGATGAAACATTTTATTTGGCCTTACTGCTATTAGCCTTTACCAGATGCCCTTATCCAGACTTACAGGAGCAATTAGGGTTAAGTGCCTTGTTCAAAGGCACATCAAGAGATTTTTCACTTACTGTAGTTGGCTCGGGGCTTTGATCCAGCCACCTTTCAGTTACTGGTCCAACACTCTTAACTGCTAGGCTACCTTGCCGCCCATACAAACGCATTGAATAACAGATTCACTACATGGAACAACAGATAGTCCCCTCAAAACGATCTGAAGTAAGTTTGTTCTGATAGATATAAGAAAGACCAGGAAACATGTATTTAACCCCTTATTTTTGGCACTAAACAGTCTCCAAATACACTGCCATTCATTTTCTCAGGCCTGTGGGCGTCCTAGAGCAAAACAACCAACATGTATGTATTCACGAGAGTCTCACCTTTTCACAGCGGGGTCATATTAGTGTGTTGCCCAAAACTGTTCGGATACTACAGAGAGAAGTTGGCAGATCGGCTGATATCTCTAGCTTAAACTGACAGATTTTTATGGGGATTTTTTTTATTATGCTCATTAGATTTACGCGGGGGCATGGACATTTACGAAAGTATTCTTTCTAACAAAATATTTACATATAGTTCAGGATGTTGTGTATCCCTGGAAATTATCAGGATTTATGTAAACATTATGGGGTGGCAAGTAGCCTTGTGGTTAGAGCGTTGGGCCAGTAACTGAAAGGATGCTGGATCAAATCCCTGAGCTGACAAGGTAAATATCTGTCATTCTGCCCCTGAACAAGGCAGTTAACCCACTGTTTCCAAGTAGGCAGTCATTGTAAATAAGAATTTGTTTTTAACTGACTTGCCTAGTTAAATAAAGGTTAAATTTCATAAAATTTCAGTTTTGAAAACAAAGTGGAACAGGGTGTGTTATTACCACTACTTTTTTAAAACAATGTCTATATTTATTTCCCAAACACAATTCAACACAATCACAAATTGTTGTCTTTTAATCACCTTAAGCATCTGTTATTACAGTCTTAACACCTAACAAACGCTTTGTACTTTTTCATTTTTTTAAAAATATTTAACATAGGCCAGCCCTTAATGGTCCCAGCAATGATGCCTTGCATTAAACCTGGGAAGAAAACACTCCAATTTGCCATTGGCTCAACAAACCCCATGGCCATTGGCTCAACTTACACATATACTGTATATATATACATACAGTACTTGTCAAAAGTTTGGACAAACCTACTCATTCAAGGGAATTTGTTTATTTTTACAATTTTCTACATTGTAGAATAATAGTGAAGACATCAAAACCATGAAATAACACATATGGAATCACGTAGTCACCCAAAAATTTTAAGCACATTTTATATTCTTCAAAGTAGCCACCCTTTCCCTTGATGACAGCTTTAAACACTCTTGGCATTCTCTCAACCAGCTTCACCTGGTATGCTTTTCCAACAGTCTTGAAGGAGTTCCCACATATGCTGAGCACTTGTTGGCTGCCTTTTTCTTCACTCTGTGGTCCAACTCATCTCAAATAATCTCAATTGGGTTGGGGTTGGGTGATTGTGGAGTCCAGGTCATCTGATGCAGCACACCCGCACTCTCATTCCTGGTCAAATAGCCCTTACATAGCCTGGAGGTCTGTTTGGTCATTATCCTGTTGAAAAACAAATGATAGTCCCATTAAGCGCAAACCAGTTGGGATGGCATGTTGCTGCAGAATGCTGTGGTAGCCATGCTGGTTAAGTGTGCCTGGAATTCTAAATAAATCACAGAGAGTGTCACCAGCAAAGCACCCCCACACCATCACACCTCCTGCTCCATGATTCACGGTGGGATCCACACATGCGGAGATCATCTGTTCACCTATTCTGCGTCTCACAAAAACACGGAGGAGGGAACCAAAAATCTACAATTTGGACTCATTAGACCAAAGGACAGATTTCCACCGGTCTAATCTCCATTTCTGGTGTTTCTTGGTCCAAACAAGCCTCTTCATCTTATTGGTGTCCTTTAGTAGTGGTTTCTTTGCAGCAATTCGACCATGAAGGCCTGATTCACGCAGTCTCCTCTGAACAGTTGATGTTGAGAAGTATCTGTACTTGAACTCTGTGAAGCATTTATTTGGGCTGCAATCTGAGGTGCAGTTAATTCTAATGAACTCCTCCTCTGCAGCAGAGGTAACTCTGGGTCTTCCTTTACTGTGGCGGTCCACATGAGAGCCAGTTTCATCATAGCGCTTGATGGTTTTTGCGACTGCACTTGAAGAAACTTTCAAAGTTCTTTAAATTTTCCTGATGGACTGACCTTCATGTCTAAAAGTAATGATGGACTGTCATTTCTCTTTGCTTATTTGAGCTGTTCTTGCCATAATATGGACTTGGTCTTTTACCAAATAGGGCTATCTTCGGTATACCACTACCTACCTTGTCACAACACAACTGATTGGCTCAAACGTATTAAGAAGGAAATACATTTCACAAATTCACTTTTAACAAGGCACACACACCTGTTCATTGAAATGCCTTACTGACTACCTCATGAAGCTGGTTGAGAGAATGCCAACAGTGTGCAAAGGTCATCAAGGCAAAGGGTGGCTAATTTGAAGAACCTCAAATATAAATTACATCTTGATTTGTTTAACACTTTTTGGTTTCCATATGATTCCATATGTGTTATTTCAAAGTTTTGATGTATTTACTATTGTTCTACAATGTAGAAAATATAATATAGAAGATATTTCTTAATTTGTTATTTCTTTATTTAATTTGGAATATATTAGCCCACATAACTTACATGCTAGGTTTAGGATTTCATATTGAAGCTTATAGAGACCCCAACTGATGTATAGAACAATCTTAAAATGATCTACTTTGGTTTCGATTCAAGCATCATGAAACCTCTAATACTATAACTTAATTTGACTTGGTGAAAATGTTTTATTTAATTTTTTTACCTCTCTTGTGTAGGGAAGTATTTTGACGTTCGGATGAAAAGCGTGCCCAAAGTAAACTGCCTCTTACTCAGGCCCAGAAGCTATGGTATGCATATAATTGATAGATTTGGATAGAAAACACTCTAAAGTATGTCTGTGAGTATAACAGAACTGATATGGCAGGCGAAACCCCGAGGACAAACCACCCCCTCCCCCAAAAAAATTCAGCCTACCACTATTTTCAATGGCTATCACTTTTATTATAGGGCCAAGTCCTCCCAGATTGCAGTTCCTAGAGCTTCCACTAGATGACAACAGTCTTTAGAAAGAGTTTCAGGCTGGTATTTGGAAAAATGAGCCAGAAATTGTCATTTTCCTAGGTGGCTCCCATTTTGGCTGTAGTGTTTCCAAGCGCGTGGATGAGAGCACGTTCTTTGGTATTTTTTTTCCGGTAAAGACAATAATGATTCTCCGTCTTAAATTGTATTGTTTATTTACGTATTAGGATACCTAAGGCTGAATTATAAACGTTGTTTGACTTGTTTGGAAAAGTTTATTAGTAACATTTGGGATTCATTGTGTATGCATTTTGATGGAGGGAAAATGGGTGGATTATTGAGTGAAGCGCGCCAGCTAAACTGAGTTTTTATGGATATAAAGAAGGACATTATCGAACAAAATGACCATTTGTGATGTAACTGGGACCTTTTGGAGTGCCAACAGAAGAAGATCATCAAAGGAAAGGTATTTTTTAAATGGCTATTTCTGACTTTCGTGTCGCACCTGCCTGGTTGAAATATATTTTACATGTGTTTGTAGGCGGGGCGCTGTCCTCAGATAATCGCATGGTGTGCTTTCGCCGTGAAGCCTTTTTGAAATCTGACAAAGCGGCTGGATTAACAAGAAGTTAAGCTTTATTTTGATGTATTACACTTGTGATTTTATGAAAGTTAAATATTGATAATTCTGTAGTTTGAATTTTGCGCTCTGCAATTGCACCGGATGTTGGCCAGGTGAGACGCTACTGTCCCACCTGCCCATAAGAATGAACTAACTTGCTTACCACTTTTTCCATTTGGTTTCTTCCATCCATGAAATGATGACCTCTTCCTGAATATTTTGTGAAATTATACATTTTGTGTATGGTTTCAAAGAAACAAGGATGGCTCAACTTACCCCATTGACTCTGCTTACCCCACTCTCCCATATGTTCCTAAAAAGGACATTTACTTTTCACACACCTCAGGCCTACAAATAGATACGCTGAAGAAATCTCACAAATTGTAACATAGTGATACATGAGAACATATGTATTTATTTATATTTATCCATCCATCTTTTTTTCTCATCCATCCATCCATCCTTTCCCTCATCTCTTATCTGTATCATTTATTTGCATTTAGCCTCTGTTGCTTTATCTCCATCAGCTTTTCCTCACACCTGTCAAATAGTCCCTCGCACAGGTAGCCACATTTCCCTTATCAGATTCAGATACAGTAGCTGCATTATTATTGTGTCCCTGTGTGTGTGTGTGTGTTTATGTGTGTGTGTGTGTGTGTCTGTCTCTGTGTGTGTGTGTGTGTGTGTGTCAGTCTCTCTGTGTGTGTGTGTGCTTGCGTGCGTCTGAGTGTCTGTCTGTCTGTCTGTCTATGTGTGTGTATCAAAACCCCATTCTTTCCAATTAGCAGTCGGAACAGCTGCATCTGTTGGTAAACGGCGAGACTTTTGTCTTGGAACAATATATCACAGATCAAATTAATTGGAATCAAATAAGGGTATAGAGTTAGCAGCAACAATCCCAAGGCTACTGCCTGTCTTTAGTTCCTGCTTTAGTGCCCAGATCTACCCTCTTAGAAAATAAGGGTTCGTAAAGGGTTCCTCAGCTGTCCCCATAGGAGGCAGAACCCTTTTGGTTTCCATGTAGAACCCTCTGTGGAAAGGGTTCTACAAAGGTTTCTCCTATGGGGACAACTAAATAACGCTTTTAGGCCCTGGTGAAAAGTAGTGCACTATATTGGGAATAGAGTGCTATTTGGGATGGATCCATGGTGTTCAGATTAGAAAAATGGGGGGTTCTGAGAGTGTTCTTCATTCCTACTTCCCTTTATCTGTGGTAACCGACTGATTAGCAACACAGTGGGTAGGGCTATCAGATAGCACAGTGGCACAGAGGAAAGCCTGCCCAGGTAATGTGGTTCCTTCCTTTGCCTGTAGTTACCTATACTGTACTCTGTCATGAAATGAACCAGACCCATGCTGGCACGGTGCTGTATGCTCAACATGGTCTCATTCAAATTAGTGTTGTTATATGTCGTCTATTGTATACGTCACCAAAGATGACATATTACATATGACATGTCTAGTTTGCTAGCTACTGACAACTTCCTTAAGAACTTAAAATCTATTTAAACTCCATCACACTTGTTTGAAATACTTATTGATTGGGGAACTTCTTATTGTGGAATGTGCTGTATTTATTGTGTTTGATTTTGATGCTGTCTTCTGAAATTGCTTGTGAAAGAGACCCTGGTCTCAATTTTGACTCCCTGCTTAAATAAAGGTCAAATAATATGGAGAAGGAAAAAAAGGATAATTGTAAAGTTTTGATTGTTAAACATGAGTTCTACGGTCTGTGATAATGAGTAAGCAGACTACTTCCTACATCCTGGGACTTGATGAGCTAACTCATAATTGGTTGACTTTTCCATGCCTAATGGATGATTCCCTTAATTAAAAAGATACTGTACCAAATGTTATAAATCAGATATGGCTAAAAGTAAAATGCTGTTAATCAAATGTACGAGAGTCAACAGTTTCAGGAAAGCCTAAATGAGATTGCGAGACATGATATATATATATTTTTTACTCCTACCCAATATTTATTAATTGCAAATCCCTTTGGTTCGACAAAACAGAGCAAGTCTTATCTTCAAACTGTGAGGAAATGTAATCCAACCACGCACTGACTGATCTCTCTTTTTCATGAACTGCGATACATATGAAACAAGTCTTCAAAACAAGGCTTTAAAAAACTTACCCAGTCAGGGTGCCTTTGAGGATATTTAATTAAAATATAATCCTGCATTCATTACTGCTCATATAAATTAAGCTGTCATTCATAAGATTTATGGAATCTCGTTTGCATATTGCATACAATTCATCAATTACTCAAGTATGAAAGGATCGCATTTCCCTTGGAGATTCCTGCTAGCCTGCCAACATTTGAAATGAGAGAAAGAGCAGGACTGTCAGGCATTCAGCACAAACTTTCCCCACAATGCCTGCCGCACTGATTAATCTCATTTCGGAGGCATCCCTTACAAAATTGTACACAGTCCAGCTGCACTTTTCAATTATTTATCCTGTCCTCATAACTAACTGAATGAAATGCAGATCGAGGCTAAAATGTTACGTGGTTCTGGGGGGCTACTTAAGTCAAAGTCTTTAAGTATATAACATGGGATGTTCATACATTAGAGAGAAGGGTTTTTACAGATAACCTAATGGAAGGGAAATGTAGCTGTTTTATTGTGAACGCTGTCAGGCAAATGCTCAGCATGCTGTAATAGCATATTTTCTGTCATATCTGGAATAGGATACATCCACCAGGCATGCTGACAGAGGGTGAAGAGAGAGAAAGAGGTGGGGGGAGGAGGGAGGGAGAGACAGAGGGAGGGATAGAGAAAAAGAGCTGAATAGAGGAGGGAGAGAGTAAAAGAGAGAGAGCGGAGAGAGAAGACAGTGGGAGGGAGATCGAAAAAGATGCAGGGAGACAGTAAAATAAAGAGGGGGAGAGAGACAGGAAAGAGGGAGGGAGAAAAAAAGAGGGAAGAGAGGCTTACCGTTAAACACATTAAAAAAACTCCCTTTTTTGGACGAGGCAGCTATGGGAAACGCAGTATGGAGTAAGTGCTTAAAGCGAGCGGAGCGTGAAATGCGTCTAAGATGAAAAGGTCAGGCAAAAACAAACAGAGGACCAGTCGGCGAGGAAGACGAATGGGAATTAATTGACTCATTAATATGGACGGCTAATAAAGCAGTGTCCAAATCCTAAAACAAAAATCATTGTCAACCATTTCGCTTTAATGGCCCCTTATTTTCAGCTTGAGGAGATTTGGCCTTAAGGTGCATATCAATCTTCAAGAGGGGTGTACTTCCTGTTCCCTTTCTCCCTCTCGCTCTTCCCTTTTCACCTAAACATGTTAGGGGTAACCTCAGTTTTGTGTGTGCATGTCTTTCCCTAGCAGACAAAGAAAGAGTTGATCTGTATATAAGGATTCCTTGAGAATTAATCTGGGTTTCTGGCAGCGGAACAGAATGACATTAAGGAGTGAAAGTCATCCTGAAGGGTAGCTAATTGGTTCCCTGTAGAAAAATAAAAAAGCAGCTTGATTTATACCAAAATCAAGCCACATTCAGAAGTTCAGATTAATCCTAAACATCATTGTTTTCAGAATATTATTGTCCTTGAGCATTGACTTCAGATCGAGTCAATAGCTAAGGCGTTTTAATTAGATTTTAAATAGACCAGCATGGTTACAATTATGAAACCCGTTTGATTAGAACAATGTAGCTGTGAGAGATTAAAGCGTACGAATGGGATGAGAAATTACTTCAAAATCAATAGCTGATAAGCAATTACTCAACATCAGAAATGATAATTCCATCTAACACACTTACTGTATAACAACACACAGACAGCAACTAAATAATTAGTTAATCTCTCCCTCTAAAACACACGCACACACTCTCTTTCTGTTTTTCTCTCTATCACACACACACACACACACACGCATGCACGCACACACGATCGTTTGAACTTGGTAATTGTACAACCAGATTGTCGGATGTGATTAATTTCAGGTATAAATGGACACAACACAGAGAGAGGATGATGTAACCACAACATGGGCAGGCAGGAGAATAACTAACAGCAGAGAGAGAAGGAGAGAGAGAGAGAGGAGGGAGAAAGAGTGAGAGAGAGAGGTTAGGTTATTTCCCTGACATCTGGAATCAAGGACACATAACCCCAATCTTTAAGAATGGAGACAAATTTGACCCCAAGAATTACAGAGGCATTTGTGTGAACAGTAACCTGGGGAAGGTTTTCTGTAGTATTATAAATGTAAGAGTTCTAAACTTCCTTAATAAGCACAATGTCTTGAGTAAAATCCAAATTGGATTTATACCAAAACATCGCACAACTGATCATATTTACACCCTGATAGATAAACATGTCCACCAAAATAATACCAACATATACGCTTGCTTTATCGACTTCCAAAAAGCATTTGATTCTATTTGGCATACAGGACTGTTCTACAAAGTTATTGAAAGTGGTGTAGGGGGTAAAACACATGACATAATTAAATCAATGTTTACTGGCAATACGTGCAGCATTAAAATTGGTAAGAAAAGAACAGAATTCTTTAACCAGGGCGGGGCCTTCGCCATGGTTGCAATCTGAGCCCTGCACTCTTCAATATTTACATTAACGAATTGGCCACTATTCTAAAAAAATCCTCAGCCCCTGGTGTTAGTCTCCACAATTCAGAAGTAAAATGCCTACTCTTCGCAGATGACCTGTGCCTGCTGTCACCCACAATACATGGCCTACAGCAGAGCCTGGACCTGCTAGAGCAGTACTGCCAGACCTGGGCCCTGGCAGTAAACCCCAAAAAGACTAAAATAATGATTTTCCAGCGAAGATCCATATTTCAGGGAATTAGACCAAAGTTCTCAATTGGTACAAAATATATAGAGTACTGCACACACTACAATTACTTAGGTTTAAAAATTAAGCTTAACTGGATACCTTAATGAGGCAGTGAATGAGCTGAGAGAGAAAGCACACAGGGCATTCTACACCAATAAAAAGCAAATTCAAATTGAAATACATATTAAAATTTGCCTAAAACTAATTGAATATGTTATATAACCAATTGCACTTTATGGCAGCGAGGTGGGGAGTCCACTTGCAAAACAAGATTTCATCAAATGGGACAAACACCCCATTGAAACCCTGTATGCAGAGTTCTGTAAGATTCTCTGACATGTCCAGAGGAAAACTACTGGGCTGAGTTCACAAACCGGTTCTACTAACACACTGAACCCTCAGGACCAGAACATCCAATCAATCAGGATAAACCAAATTACAACACAAATTACAACACAGTCAAAACTATGTTGCTTATTGGGAAACACAAACACAAGCACAAAGCAAAATGCAGTGCTATCTGGCCCCAAATCGACAGTACACCGTGGCTAAATATTTGACCATGGTTACTGATCAAAACCTTAGAAAAACCTTGACAAAGTACAGGCTCAGTGAGTACAGTGAGCACCGCCTTGCCATTGAGAAGGGTAGACATGGGAAAACCTGGCTCCCTGTAGAGGAAAGGCTGTGCAACCACTGCACAACAGCAGAACCTGAGACAGAGCTGCATTTCCTGACAAAATGTAAAAACTATAAAACAATTAGAGTGTAATTTTCCCAAATTTGAAACACTTATTCAAGGTTTCAAAGACCTCTCTGATGAGGATAGGCTACCCGTCCTGTTAGGGGAAGACGCAGAGAGCTGTGGGTTGGCAGCACACTACATTGCTGTCTGCCATAAGATGAGGGACAGTGTCTGACACACCAATCAACCTGCACATGTCCTCTACTGTATACTTATTGTTATTGTTGAATGTATGGTTATTTTGACACTTGGTTATTGTTGTTACTGTTGTCCCGTTGACAATTTGATTCTCATTATTTATTTTTATATTGTAAATATCCAAAATAAGCTTTGGCAATATGTAAATTGTTACGCCATGCCAATAAAGCAAATTGAATTGAATTGAATTGAGAGAGAGCGAGGAAAGGATAGTGAGAGACAGGGGACTGAGTGAGAGGGGGGAGAGAGAGAGCAAGAGAGAGAAGAAAGGAGAGAGACAGGGAAGAGTGAGGGAGAGGGAGGAAGAGACCACTCTGAGACAAACACACTCCATGTGGAAGCTAAACAGGAAGGCTGTAATGATTAACATTAATTGCACTTCAGATAGCAATCCTGTGTGAAACATTCAACCAAATGTTTGGTTTATTTGTCAATTTTTTAAAGATTTTTCCTGTTAATAATTAATGAAATGCATCAAGGAATCCAAAAATTGCAGGAGGAGAAGAAGAGAAATGTTTACATAATCTGAGAACACAGAGGGTTTTGGTCTCTCTCTCTCTGTGTCTCTCTCTCTGTGTCTCTCTCTCTGTCTCTCTCTCTCTCTCTGTCTGTCTCTCTCTCTCTCTCTCTCTCTCTTTTTTTTTCAAGACAGAAAGAGAGTAACTATAATTGTAGGTAGGCCTAACTGTAATTGTAGCTGACGGATTCTAAAGACCTAGCCAAACAAATGTAGAATAACATTCTACTCACAAACTTAGGGTATAGTTTACGTAAAATAACCTGCTATGCCTACTACCCTGTGGCAAATCCACTGAATCCTAAATGTTAAATACATATTTTAACTATTTGCTTTTAATATCATCACCACTTGAAGAGAATAATCAGAATTAAACATACTCCATATTTATCTCTATCATCAGAGTTATACAGCAGGTAACTGCATGCTTTTCATGATCAGTAAACATCAACTGATCCTGTATTTTCAGATATTTGAGGGTAGCCTATCCATTTGGCATGTAGCTAGCTAGCTAGCTAAGCAAACAACATGTGGCCTTGATCGTGGCGAGCGCCTCAAACAGGTGCTGGGGTATTTTGACCTGTTGTTTGTTGCATCAAACAGGCTGAATTCCCTAGACAGGATTCCCAGCAGGTCGGTTTTGCATTCGGCCTCGTCGGCATTCATTTTAGTAAAGATTTGCCACACAAACAACATCTTTTGAATGAATAAAAGCAGGTAAACCTACCGGTTGCTTAAAAGTTGGAAACAATGTTGTTGCCTTGTAAACTGCATTTCAAAGTCGGGTGTACAGTTTCAGCATAAACAATGCGTGAGCATTGAATTCATGGTGGTAGGCTACAATAACACACACACACACACACACACACACACACACACACACACACACGCACACATTCACATTCACATACCCTGAACGTTAATTATTTATCATGCAGATAGCAGAGCAAAGAAGGCCATATGAAGACAGATTTAGACATTGCATATCATTCAACAGTTCCATTTTACATCACGCTGTTCATAGAAATAATTGATTATAGTTTACCAGTTTCTCGCAATTATTTATCCCAGGAAAAGGGAATGGGTTTCGGCGGGAAATTTGTGCAGATCTCTGTATCCTGGGTTCCCGCCATTAAACCATAATGCCCCACGCTCGCACCGCTCAAGTTCACTCCGATGCAGGGCCCTTATCAAGTTGGCCAGCTTTGCTTTATATGCTGCTCACAACAATAACATCCCAGCTAACAAAGCAGGAAAGCAGGCACATACGCACACACACATGAAAGTAAACACAAACACACACAGATATGCACACGTGCACGAGCACACACACCCACACACACCCACACACACACACACACACACACACACTACTTCCCAGGGAGAGGCAGATAGAGAGGTTCAGAAGGAACCCCCAGCCGGCACAGCATTCCCAGACAAACATTTGTACTCCTGTTAGGAATCAAAGCTCCTTGCTACTCTGCACGACTCGGAAACATCACATTCAGTCTGTGCGTACATCTCTGTGATCATTCCGTAACATTCTCAGGCTGACTGAGCTCACAGGGAAATACCAGCAAGGGTGAATAAAGAAAACAACAGGAACTGAAAAAGGCGGATTCCCACCCTGACAGGGGCCAAATTGAACGTGACACAAACACTGCACCAGTTAACTCACTCCACAATGACTGATTGACATCAGACTGAAGAACACAGAGTAAGGCTGGCTAAAGATACCGGTAACACGTAAAGTTTAAGACTTTCCCAAATGACAATTATCTTAGACACGTTTTATCAGGTCTTCTATCTAACTGAGGGGAAAATCACCTGCTTTATTTATTGAGAAGCTGTACTTCAATAGTGAGAAATGTCTCAGTCTCTGTAGCAAAAACATTGTGCTATCCAGGAGCCCGAGTACATGACATCAATAAGCTGCTCCCAAACATTATAAACCAGCATCAGGACATCAATAAGCTGCTCCCAAACATTATAAACCTGCATTAGGACATCAATAAGCTGCTCCCAAACATTATAAACCAGCATCAGGACATCAATAAGCTGCTCCCAAACATTATAAACCTGCATTAGGACATCAATAAACTGCTCCCAAACATTATAAACCTGCATCAGGACATCAATAAGCTGCTCCCAAACATTATAAACCTGCATCAGGACATCAATAAACTGCTCCCAAACATTATAAACCTGCATCAGGACATCAATAAACTGCTCCCAAACATTATAAACCTGCATCAGGACATCAATAACCTGCTCCCAAACATTATAAACCTGCATTAGGACATCAATAAGCTGCTCCCAAACATTATACACCTGCATCAGGACATCAATAACCTGCTCACAAACATTATAAACCTGCATCAGGACATCAATAATCTGCTCCCTAACATTATAAACCTGCATCAGGACATTGATAAGCTTCTCCCAAACATTATAAACCTGCATCAGGACATCAATAAGCTGCTCCCAAACATTATAAACCTGCATCAGGTCATCAATAACCTGCTCCCAAACATTATAAACCTGCATCAGGACATCAATAAGCTGCTCCCAAACGTTATAAACCTGCATTAGGACATCAATAAGCTGCTCCCAAACATTATAAACCTGCATTAGGACATCAATAAGCTGCTCCCAAACGTTATAAACCTGCATTAGGACATCAATAAGCTGCTCCCAAACATTATAAACCTGCATCAGGACATCAATAAGCTGCTCCCAAACATTATAAACCTGCATCAGGACATCAATAACCTGCTCCCAAACATTATAAACCTGCATTAGGACATCAATAATCTGCTCCCAAACATTATAAACCTGCATCAGGACATCAATAAGCTGCTCCCAAACATTATAAACCTGCATCAGGACATCAATAAGCTGCTCCCAAACATTATAAACCTGCATCACGAAATTGAGTCTATATTAGTTAATGTGGGATTCAATGACATTATGAAGGGCAGCTCAGAACAGCTGAAGGTAAAGAACTGATTGGCTCTCTGCTTGACACCAACAAATGCCCCATAATATCTGGCCCTCTACCCACCATAAATCGTGGTATTGAACATTTCAGCAGACTTTTATCCCTCCGTAACTGGCTATGAGACTATTGCAGCTCTGTGGGTTTAAAACGTATTGACGATTTTGATACCTTCTGGCAACAACATTTGTTTTGTAAGGAGGATGGGATCCACCCAAATAATCTGGGTTCCTGGATCCTTTCACAGCATTATAAGGTTGCATTGAGACAAATAATTATCAATGACCCAAGCCCAGCTCCGTTAATCTCTACCATTGTGTCGCTTGAGTTGTCAGAATGCTTCAGCAAATGTACATTATCCCAGGGGCGTTGGAAGACAATGTAAGTAACCTAATTTATGTCTCTCTGCTGATTCTACTGCTATTGTATCCAGTAACCATGTGCCTATGAACCAGAGTTATACTGTTAACACTGAGGCAGTGTGCCCTAGTAGGAAGTCCACTGTGTGCAGCTCACCCTGTGCTATCAGCTCCAATATAAATAACATGAGCAAGTCTACTTCTGATAAGCTTCCCAGTAAAGCAATGTAAACAATCAAGCATTCAAGAAAAGTGCTAAAAATAGCCCACGTTAACATATGTAGCTTAAGAAACAAGGTTCTTGATATCAATAATTTGCTATAAAGAGATGACATTCATATTCTGACAATCTCTGTAACTCACTTAGATAATACCCTCAAATCAAATCAAATCAAAGGTTATGTGTCATGTGCACTGTCTACACCTTACAGTGAAATGCTTACTTACAGGCTCTAACCAATAGTGCAATGTGAGGGTGGTTGCAATACATGGTTATAACATCTACATAAAATGTCAAAGGTGGAGGTGTTGCCTTTTACTGTATATTCAGAAGCACATTCCTGTAAAGCTTAGAGGATCTCATGTTAAATATTGTTGAAGTTATATGGTTACATGTTCACCTGCCTCAACCATTCTGATGGGAAGCTGCTATAGACCACAAAGTGCTAACAGTCAGTATCTGGATAATATGTGTGCAATGCTTGATAACGTATTTGATGTCAAGAAAAAGCTTAAAACTGTAACTAGTGCCTGCAACCTGGTTCAGGTTGTCAACCTACCAAGGTAGTTACAAACAGCACAATAATGAAATCATCACGTGTAGTGATGTAGTGATCACAATATAGTAGCCATATCTAGGAAAACCAAAGTTCCAAAAGCTGGGCATAATATAGTGCAAAAGAGATCATACAATACGTTTTGTAGTGATTCCTATGTTGTTGATGCAAATAATATTTGTTGGTCTGTGGTGTTTAATGAGGAGCAACCAGACGCTGCACTTGACACATTTATGAAATTGCTTATTCCAGTTACTAATAAGCATGCCCCCATTAAGAAAATGTCTGTAAAAATGGTTAAATCCCTGTGGATTGATGAGGAATTTAAACATTTTATGGTTGACACGGATGAGGCAAAATAAATGGTAAATAAGTCTGGTTGTACAATCGATTGGCAAACACACTGCAAATTGAGAAATCATGTGAATAAACTGAATAAAAATATGAAACTATATTATGAAACAAAGATAAATTACCTAGAGAATGATGGTAAAAAGATTTTGGAGCAAAATGTAAATTACATTTTAGGCAAAATGGCAAACTCAGCTCCTTCATTCATTGAATCAGATGGCCCATTCATCACAAAACCCACTTATATTGCCAATTACTTTAATGATTTTTTCAAAATTAGCTAATTTAGGCATGACATGCCAGCAACCACATTCAGGACATTCCACAAACGCGGCACTTACACAAATGACTGAAGATTGGCTGAAATAAATTGATGATAAAAAGAGAGTGGGAGCTGTTCTGTTAGACTTCAGTGCGGCTGTTGACATTATCGATCATAGTCTGCTGATGGAAAAATGTGATATGGCTTTACACTTCCTGCTATATTGTGGACAAATAATTAGCTGTCTAACAGTAGACAGAGGGTGTTCTTTAATGGAAGCCTCTCCAACATAATCCAGGCAGAACCAGGAATTCCCCAGGGTAGCTGTCTCGGACCCTTATTTTTAAAAAAAATCTACTAAAAAAATTGACTAATGACATGCCACTGTCTTTAACCCTTGTGTAGTCTTAACATTTTGTATACTCCCGTTGTCCTATGGGTAAAAAATGACCTGCCGTCACTAAACCTCTGAAATAAAGCAGCTTAATTGAATTTTAAACCCCAAATCGATTTTGTATGAAGAAACAACCTGTCATTCATCATAAACTTTGAAAATATCTGTGTTTTCCCTCTTCACAATGCAGAAAGACAGGATTTAATCTGTGGACACCACTCGTTTTTATTACAACACACCTGCCATAATTGTTTCCTTTACTAAAGTAGAAGTTTATTATTATTATTATTATTATTATTATTAATATTATTATTGCTAAAGGTACTGCATAAGTGTAAACATAACTTATTTAGCAAGAGATGGCACTTGTATAGCCAAAGAAAGAAGCAGAAATGTGCAGAAAGTAGTTTTGAATGCATTTTATTGAAGGGAAACAATAACAGTCTTGAACTTTTTGGCAACATGGTGATATATTCTGTTATATACTGTACAACGAGGAATTCAACTAAACTCAGCAAAAAAAGAAACGTCCTCTCACTGTCAACTGCGTTTATTTTCAGCAAACTTAACATGTGTAAATATTTGTATGAACATAACAAGATTCAACAACTGAGACATAAACTGAACAAGTTCCACAGACATGTGACTAACAGAAACTGAATAATGTGTCCCTGAACAAAGGGGGGGGGGGGGGGGGGTCAAAATAAAAAGTAACAGTCAGTATCTGGTGTGGCCACCAGCTGCATTAAGTACTGCGGTGCATCTCCTCCTCATGGACTGCACCAGATTTTCCAGTTCTTGCTGTTAGATGTTACCCCACTCTTCCACCAAGGCACCTGCAAGTTCCAGGACATTCCTGGGGGGGATGGCCCTAGACCTCACCCTCCGATCCAACAGGTCCGAGATGTGCTTAATGGGATTGAGATCCAGGCTCTTCGCTGGCAATGGCCGAACACTGACATTCCTGTCTTGCAGGAAATCACGCACAGAACGAGCAGTATGGCTGGTGGCATTGTCATGCTGGAAGGTCATGTCAGGATGAGCCTGTGGGAAGTGTACCACATGAGGGAGGAGGATGTCTTCCCTGTAACGCACAGTGTTGAGATTGCAATTACAACAAGCTCAGTCCGATGATGCTGTGACACACTGCCCCAGACCATGACGGACCCTCCACCTCCAAATCGATCCTGCTCCAGAGTACAGGCCTTGGTGTAACGCTCTTTCATTCAACGATAAACGCGAATCCGACCATCACCTCTGGTGAGACAAAACATCGACTTGTCAGTGAAGAGCACTTTTTGCCAGTCCTGTCTGGTCCAACGACGGTGGGTTTGTGCCCATAGGCAACGTTGTTGCCGGTGATGTCTGGTGAGGACCTGCCTTACAACAGGCCTACAAGCCCTCAGTCCAGCCTCTCTCAGCCTATTGCGGACAGTCTGAGCACTGATGGAGGGATTGTGCGTTCCTGGTGTAACTCTGGCAGTTGTTGTTGCCATCCTGTACCTGTCCCGCAGGTGTGATGTTCAGGTGTACCGATCCTGCGCAGGTGTTGTTACACATGGTCTGCCACTGCGAGGACGATCAGCTGTCTGTCCTGTCTCCCTGTAGCGCTGTCTTAGGCGTCTCACAGTACGGACATTGCAATTTATTGCCCTGGCCACATCTGCAGTCCTCATGGCTCCTTGCAGCATGCCTAAGGCACATTCACGTAGATGAGCAGGGGCCCTGGACATATTTTTTGGTATTTTTCAGAGTCAGTAGAAAGAAAGGCCTCTTTAGTGTCCTAAGTTTTCATAACTGTGACCTTAATTGCCTACCGTCCGTAAGCTGTTAGTGTCTTAACGACCGTTCCACAGGTGCATGTTCAATAATTGTTTATGGTTCATTGAACAAGCATGGGAAACAGTGTTTAAACCCTTTACAATGAAGATCTGTGAAGTTATTTGGAATTTTACGAATTATCTTTGAAAGACAGGGTCCTGAAAAAGGGACATTTCTTTTTTTGCTGAGTTTAGAACATACAAGTCTTCTCCCATTGTATTAACCATTGCCCCCACCCACAAGGTGTATAATCAACAACAATAAATAATAATAAAATAAGATAATAGATACAAAACAAAAACGTGAAGAACATGAATCAATCAACTCTAATTAGCACATGTAGGACAGTATTCAAGTGTGTGTGCCTCTCTCCCCCTTGTTGTGAGGAGTGCAGGGGGGAGCTCAGGCTTGTTCTTTCTAACTGTGCCATGGTGATTTTCCTCTTCAGGAGCTGCTGGCTGAGTTCAATCAGTAGCAAACACAATCTCAATTTCTCATTGCGTATGTGTGTAAATGATTGTATTACTGCCGGGTCAAAAATGACCCGAAGACAATCTTTGTACCCTGGTAGTGTCCAGCTTCCATGGAAATATGAACAAAGGCAATATTTCACTTTTTCTAATGTTGGGGTCACTCTAGGAAAAGTCATTGAATATATAACTACCTAAATGTTGATGAACGCCAGGAAGAGTAGCTGCTGCCCTGGCGGAAGCTAACAGGGATCCTTAATAAATAAAAATACTTCCCACTTAAAACGCTTCATAAGAGAGATGAACAGAAAAAGTACATTTAAGTCTGTCAGGAGAGTAAATAGGTCTACTCAGCAGAAAGGAGGAGAGAAAAACTATTGGTGTCTTTGATTATTCTCTCTCTCTCTGTCTCTGTCTCTCTCTCTCTCTCTCTCTCTCTCTCGATAATGTAATTCTTAATGTATAACCTGGCAAGACATACATTTTGAAGGCATGGCCAGATAGTTTTTCTAGTTCTCTCTCCATCTTTCTCTCTCTCCCTTCCTTCCCTCTCTCTGTCTATCTCTGCCTCTCTCTCTCTCCCCTGCTTCCCCCTCCCCCTCTCCCTCTAAGATGAATTGTTTGCTACATCTCCACCACTAAAAGCCTTCAACCTCTTCAAAGCTGGGTTTGTTATAAGGCCTAGTTGCTGGGAAGAGAGGTGACAGCATGATGAATCTCACAACAAATCTGGGACCATTTTTCTCCGATGGTTATCTCGCACGTAACATCAGAGAATAGGAAGATGATATTGGTCTACACGGTGTATTACAGATGGGGTACCTTTCTCTCCGATGGATATCTCGCCCGTAACATCAGAGAATAGGAGGATGATATTGGTTTACACAGTGTATTACAGATGGGGTACCTTTCTCTCCGATGGATATCTCGCCCGTAACATCAGAGAATAGGAGGATGATATTAGTCTACACGGTCTATTACAGACGGGGTACCTTTCTCTCCGATGGATATCTCACCCGTAACATCAGAGAATAGTAGGACGATATTGGTCTACACGGTGTATTACAGGCGGGGTACCTTTCTCTCCGATGGATTTCTCATCCGTAATATCAGAGAATAGGAGGATGATGTTAGTCTACACGGTGTATTACAGACAGGGTACCATTCTCTCCGATGGATATCTCGCACGTAACATCAGAGAATAGGAGGATGATGTTAGTCTACATGGTGTATTACAGACGGGGTACCTTTCTCTCTGATGGATATCGCGTCCGTAATATCAGAGAATAGGATGATGATGTTAGTCTACACAGTGTATTACAGACGGGGTACCTTTCTCTCCACGCTGCACTCCCAGTGAACCTGGGCTATATTTCCTTCTGCGGAGTCGGATGAGTCTCGCCCGTAGCATCAGAAAATAGGAGGATGATGTTAGTCTACACGGTGTATTACAGACGGGGTACCTTTCTCTCCGTGCTGCACTCCCAGTGAACCTGGGCTATATTTCATTCTGCGGAGTCGGAGGAGTCTCGTACGGCTATGCTTCACTCACAAACTGCATGGAGACCAATCATAGCATGGTTCTCTGTACTGTTTGGAATTAGCGTAGCACGTGACTCCGCCAACCGCCGCCGAAATGACTTGTTCGACACAGGGATGAACAGCAAGGAATGGTGAGGAGCGTTACTTAGGTAGATGTTACAGGCCATTATTAGTGTAGCGAGACATAAAGAGAGTTCATAGAGAGCTCATCAGGGAGTTCAAGCTATTAAGAGCAGTGGTAGGGTTAACATATATTAAATATTTCAAATGAGAGTGTACCTCTGATCCCAGACCAGTTGAAGCGACAAGAAGTGTCTTTATCACACTTCAGTTAGGATGTGTATCTGATGTTGCGATTCAGACAATGCATATTTAGATAAGTTCAAACACTTGTTGAGACCTCAATACATCTGAAAACATGTGCTGGCATTACATTTGGAAATAAAATGACAGTAACTTTTAAAGTTGCATGGGACTCCTCAGTTAATGTACAAAACACACACGTCTGAGACTGGCCAGAAGAAACAGAGAGAGAGACAGAAATGCAAAGAGAAAGAAAGAAAAGTGCAATGTAATGTCAATATTATTTCCCATTTTGTTTTGTTTTGTCTTTCATAGCACGTCATGTGTCTTCTCAGTCATGTTGACACTGGTCTACTACCATTGCTTTAATGTATTGTTGTTCTCATTAATATTGTTGTTAATGGTAATCCCATGTCCACTACTACTATTATTATTGCTGTTGGTCCCACCATTTATTTATATATAAATATATATACAGTATATATTTTATACATATATAAATATATTTTTATATTTTTCTATATGTATACTTTGAAAATGTAAGTAATAATGAACTTACCATGTCAATAAAGTCAATTGAATTGAATTGAAAGACACAGACAGACAGACACAGACAGGGGCTGAAAAAGAGGGAGAGAGGGGGGAGACACATAGAGAGAGTGAAAAATGAAAAAGAGACCAGGAAAGAACGACCACAGACGTTCCTATAACGCCCTAATATCCTCCCTCTCCAGGGGGTCGGGGACCCGGGGCCCCTCTGTTCTTCTCTGCTGACAGCCGCAATAGGGACGGCCCTTTGTGAGAGCCCAGAGGTTCGTTAAATGCTATTAATGAAACACAGTATCCCTTGTGCGGGAGACTTGTCAGTATTTCATTATAGACTGATAAACATATAATATTTAAGTGTCAAATGCCGTGCGAGTGGAGTGACATGACGGCAGGAGGGAGGGAGGGAGGGAGGCAAAGATAATTTAGGGATTGCAGGACCGAATTCATTCCCATGCTCCAGACTGACAGAATTTATTATTTCAGAGAGAGAGAGAGAGAGAGAGAGAGATGGTAAAGACAGAGACAGACAGAAAAGATAGATAGAGAAAGAAAACACAAAATAAACTGAGAAAGATACTGTAGAGGGACAGAGAAAGATAAAAAAAAATATTAACCAAGTAGGACAGAAAAAGAGAGAAAAAAATTGAAAGGGTGGGCACGTATTTGAGTGTCTGTTAGGGGGATAAGCTCGGCAAACATTGAAGTGTATTCTTCTCTTTAACAGAGTAAAGAGGGGAATATGTCAGACAAGCTAACAGCCATTGTTAGGACAGTCTGGCCTACCTCTATTGTTCACTATCAATACCAGAATGGGCCAAATAAAAGAAATGTTAATACTTTGGTTCACATCACTGGACAACCGAGCCCAGCATTGGGACTCTGAGCAGGCTTCTCAAACTCCTTTTGATAATAGTGTAACAATAAAATAGAGGATAATGCTACAGTATGTATATGGGAACAAGCTGCTAGTAAAATAGTAATAATAATCATTTGGATACATCAACTTCAGAAACAACTAATGGAGATATGGACTGTATGAGATGTACAAGTTTCACTTTTTTAAGAGAAGTCTAAAGGCACTGTATTCCCAATGGGCATTTGTTTACTGATACTGCCAGTTAGAAGTGTGCTGTTAGCTTTTATAGCTTTTAGCTCCGGCGCAAATGCCTGTACAGTACTCTTTGGAGTTGAAGAACTACACTCTTACAAAAAACGGCTACCTAGAACCATAGAGGGTTCTTCGGGTGTGGGAGCACCCTTTGAGTTCCGGGTAGAACCTTTTCATCAAAGGTTATTTGAGAGTTATTTGTTGGATGAAAGGGTTCTATCCAAAACAAAAAAAAAGGATTATCCTATGAGACAACCAAAGAACCATTCATGAACCTCCTTTTCTAAGTGCGTGGTGTTTAAGAGCTCAAGGAGCTATGTTACTGTACAGTTAGCTGCTAAACTAGCCACATCTCTGTCCCCATGAGCAAGTAATCAGTGGTAACCATGACTGTTAATCAGATAATCTTGTCTTTTTCACCCCCTCTCTCTTCAAAATACCAGGAGTTGGGAAGGATAATTAAAAACGTGTCAGGTGAAAGTCCAATGAGCATCTTCGCCACCGCATGTTCATCTCGTGTTCCATCGCTTTGTTCTTCTTATTAACCTCCTCTCCTGCTCGCCATGCCTTTAAAATGAAATCTTTAGCCCCTTACATGTGAAATTAAATATGCCCTCATTTGAACGCTTTTAATTATTCTTTATTCCCCCTTTCTGCTTAAATAAAGGTTAAATAAAATTTGGAAAAAGGAGAAGAGGAAGAGCTTCCATCTTGCACTTCCACTTCCACTTTTGTCAGACGCTTTACTTCATTTATCTCTGAAGAGTGCTGATGGTCCTTCCCTTATCCTCTCCTTCTCCTTCTCTTCGTTTACTCCTCCACACACACTGCCCAGGTCTGTCATGATTCACTCCTCCTCCTCCCTCACTCCCCTTTCTTTCTTTTCTCTTTCTTTCTCTCTTGTTCTGCAGCCAGTGCCTGTTTAATTCTCACCTTGCTCTGCCCTTGTCATCAAGCCGCTGAAGCATAAAGCCAGGGAGCAAAGGGAGTGTTTACTCATTTCAACACTACATTACCTAGCTATTAATCACAGCCTGCACTGTAGCACCGCGCAACAGAAACCTCTGGACAAGAGACACATCTCTGCAGCTGCCATTATCTGCCCCCAAACTGCCCTTGATACTAATTTGGTCGCTTGAAAATAACTGTCATGGGTGATAGTCACTGACACGTCTGTGAAGCACCTGTATGTATGCATCAACTGCTTTGGAGCCATTCTAGCAGTGTTTAGAAATGCATACATGTCTAGCCAGTAAAGCCAATAGGGTTGTTTAAAATAACATCTTACTGTCCTAATTATCTTTAAAAAAACACAACAAGGAAGTGGTATGTTATGTAATCAAATAATATAATCAATGTGAACATGAGTTGGCTGACATTAAAATGCAAGACAATTACGGCACAGGATAGGCAGGAGTCAGTAGGTCTAATTAATCACAATGAATTTCATGCAAATTATATTTGAATGCATAGAAAAAAAATTGAAAGTGCTTTCTGAGGTGGCAAAGCCATCCTCAGTCTTCTCCAGGTTGAGCAGGTCACAGAGTGGAATTTATTCATTCATTTAATAATTATTTTCTATAAACACTGCATCAGGCTGCAGGTTGCACAAATATTTCTGCACATTTGACATTCAATGTCATCTTTACCCTTTCTTCTTTCCAGTGAACATTGATATGGAATTGCTTACTCTTTTTACTTGCATTATATCCTAAACACTCCTCTTTTTAGACAAAAACTAACATTTTCTGGAAAGTAATTTCCAGCATTTCCAGTAACAACAGAAAATAAAATTCATTGCACATTTAAGTTCTCGTGAAATTGAATGAATACAACAACAGTCAGCACTCACAGGTCTGCTAAAGTGCTTGTAATGAGAGCTCTTTAAATATAGGAAGGAGACGTGTGAGAAGACGGATAGCTACGGGGCTAGGAGATGGCCAGGCAGACTACAGCAGCAGCATAATGCCTCTCCTGCCTTCTCTCTCTGTTGTTTCTAATGAGGCTATGGACACAACAGGAACATTATCATTACTGATTGAACCCACTCCTCTCTCGTCTCAGTTTTTATCTCTCTCTTTCTTTGTTACTCTCTTTTTTGCCTTGGCTCCCTGTCCTTTTGCAATTAACATTTTGCGTGGACGGCCAAAGGCGGCAAGCAGTGTGTGCGTGCGTGCATACGTATTGATGTGTGTGAGAGTGTGTATGGGAGATAGACACAAACCAGAATCATCTGATTTTCAAATAAATGAGCAATGTAAATAGTTTAGAGAGCCAGTTTAATCTCTGAACAATGAACCCTTATGAGAGAGAGAGCGAGAGAGAGAGAGAGAGAGAGAGAGAGAGAGAGAGAGAGACAGAGTGTAGAGGAAAAAAGGTGTAGAGGAAAAAAGGGACTGGTGGTGTGCTGTGGGGATGGGAGCAAAAGCTATTGGGGGTGGAGAGGGGATGAGCAAACACAATGTATCCCTTCTCTAATGCAACCTGTTAGAAACCTAGTTAAATAAAGGTTAAATCAAATAAATAACAAATCACCCCATTCAATCAGCATTTATATACATGCCAGTCCACTACTACTCATTTGCATTCATTTCTCCTATTGTATAGTTGGAAATGGCCGACTGTCTCACCAGCACAATTTGTGAGCCTATCAGCAGCCAGAAGAGCCCACACCTGATGCCAATTTAGCCCTCTTGGCTCTATTCATTGCTTTCCACCCGATCTGACAACTCCTCTCCACTCTGGCTCCTCTTCCTTCCAGGAGATTTTTCAATTTGATCTGCTTGTGGTGACAAAATTGTTTTGCTGGTTGTAGAGTTTTTTCCCCCCTCTTCCTCTTTATTTCACTCCCACTCTTTTCCTCTCACTCCTTCGCTCTTTCTCTCTCTCTATATCTATGAGACTGGGTGTCTATTTGGGTGCCATGGGAAAAGGAGAGGCGAATGATTCTCAGTGGCTTCTGATTTCCTCTATTTGTTCAGAATTAGGGCCCACTTATCTGCTGAAAGAAAAAGCAACTTGTGGAGTGAAAGTGACAGGCAGAAACTAACAGGGCTATTGTGCCCCAAGGATATGCACTCAAACAAGAGGGGCCCTCTTGAAAACACACACACACAGGGAACACAAACACTCACACACTGACACAGACATAAACTCACTCACTCACTCACTCACTCACTCACTCACTCACTCACTCACACACACACACACACACACCTCACTCTGTCTCAGTTAATTACCACTGTTAATCCACAGCGCATTTGAGAGTAAATATTTAAATATTTAGTTTCAATATAAAGAGTGAAAAGGGGCCGTGGAGTGTCATCCACCCCGTGAATAGAGTGCTGAGGACCTGAGCTCATTTCCACCATAAAAGGGCTGGGGCGCTAAAGTGTAGTTTTTGTGCTGACAGCGGCTAAAGTCATTAGACTTTGGCAACAAACTCTTTAGAAGAAAAGCAGAAAGGCAGCCCACAGTTTATACGTCCTTCTCACTGGTGGGAACACAACACACACACACAAACACACCTCAACATTCTCCATTAACTCTCTACCAACTTCCTACCCAAAACAAAACACCACCTCTACCCTCCCTGTCCACTCACTACAAAAAAGACAATCACTTTCCTTGACAGACAGACAATAATTTCTCATCCTAGCCAAACAAACAGACTAACTAAGCAGTCTTGGGAGTAGAAATTAGCAGATGAAATAATAAGAGAGTGGTGGGGAGGAGGGTGGGAGGTTGACAGTGGGGGGATGGAGAGATAAGGAGGGGGGAAGAGGAGGATTGTGACAGAGAGATCCCAGAGTCTAGCTGCTCATTAATCACTGCAGCGTCTTTGACCTTTCATTTGCCAAGGGCGCAACACAAGGAGGAGGAGGGAGAGAAAAGGAGAGAGAAGAAGGAGGAGGGTGGCTGCCACTGTTTACCGCGGCCACTCAGGAATAAAAAAAAATAAATAAAGACAAACGGATGACGTGTGAATAGATATGCTTGAGTCCAAGAGAAAAAGATGCCGCAACCCATTCTTAATGAAGAGTGAAATTAATCAGCTTCACGGCTTGTTGGATAAATCAGGCGTTCTGTATCCCTCCCCCCTTCCCCTCCAGCCCCTAGGTGGTATCAGCTGCTCTGTGCTCTGCTTGCCGGGCCTTGATAGAGACTGATAGGCCCGGTGACCATTTACACATGTTATTAAAAGAATTACAAAGATGTTGGCTCATGCTCTCGGCTCCCATGCTCCATCCCCTCCCCTTCACACGTAACGAGGGCTGTGAGGGGGTTTGGGAACTGGGTGCTGGAAATGGCAGTAGGGTGCGACATGAGCGTCAGGCAGTATTTTTAGCTTTGGGATGCTTGGCTCGGCGTTACCGGATGGGGAAGGAGCCGAGCTGTGCAGAGCGCTGTAGAGGCAGCAACGGCAGTGAGAAAAAGCTTGACAAGCTAAAGCCATTACATGGGGAGTGTGAGAGAGAGATATACAGCTGTAAAAGTAGTAATGTACAGTTCAGCTGTGTGTGGAGGTTTGTGTTGAGTAGTTAGAGACGATAAGGAGAGTTAGAGACGACCATACTGTAGGAGAAACTGGTTGTTGTGCTTTATCCTAGTAAAAGGGCATTTCTTTACTTTCTCTTTCAATCTCTTTACGTTTATTAAAACATTTCAGTTGAAAAACATTTGTATTGTATCTAACACTGATTTGCTTGAGAGACTGAGTTAATCCCTGAGAGTGCAAAACAATAAGATGCCTAAAAGAGAAATTGAGAGTTATTTTAAGAGAACACATTACAAATGAACTCTCTACTGTGGAAATAATGGTTTCTGGGTGTGAAAATAATAGAAAAATAGAGTTGAACTTTTAGGATAGTTTACTGTCAAATACAGTGTGTAGATTGAAACATACAGTACTAGTAAAAAGTTTGGACAAACAAGTGTTTTTCTTTATTTGGACTATTTTCTACATTGTAGAATAATAGTGAAGACAGCAGAATAAATAAATAACACATATGGAACTCAAAAGCATTAAACAAATTAAAATATATTTTATATTTTTCATTCTTCAAAGTAGCCACCCTTTGCATTGATGACAGCATTGCACAGTTTTGGCATTCTCTCAACCAGCTTCACCTGGAATGCTTTTCCAACACATATGCTGAGCACGTTTTGGCTGCCAGGTCATCTGTTGCAGCACTCCATCACTCTCTTTCTTGGTGAAATAGCCCTTACACAGCCTGGAGGTGTGTTGGGTCTTTGTCCTGTTGCAAAACAAATGATAGTCCCACTAAGCACAAACCAGATGGGATGGTGTATCGCTGCAGAATGCTGTGGTAGCCATGCTGGTATTTTGTGCCTTGATTTCAAAATAAATCACAGACAGTGTCACCAGCAATGCACCCCCGCACAATCACACCTCCTTCTCCATGCTTCACGGTGCGAACCACACTGGTGGAGATCATCCGTTCACCTACTCTGCATCTCACAAAGACACAGCGGTTGGAACCAAAAATCTCACATATGGACTCATCAGACCAAAGGACAGATTTCCACCCATCTAATGTCCATTGCTGGTGTTTTTTGGCCCAAGAAAGTAACTTCTTCTTATTGGTGTCCTTTAGTAGTGGATTCTTTGCAGCAATTCAACCATGAAGTCGTGATTCACGCCGTCTCTTCTGAAAAGTTGGTGTTGAGATGTGTCTGTTATTTGAACTCTGTGAAGCATTTATTTGGGGTGCAATTTCTGAGGCTGGTAACTCTAATAAACTCCTCTTCTGCAGCAGAGGAAACTCTGGATGTTCCTTTTCTGTGGCGGTCCTCATGAGAGCCAGTTTCATCATAGCACTTGATGGTTTTGCGACTGCACTTGAAGAACCTTTCAAAGTTCTTGACATTTTCCAGATTGATTGACCTTCATGTAATGATGGACTGTCGTTTCTCTTTGATTTTTTGAGCTGTTCTTGCCATAATATGGATCTGGTCTTTTACCAAATAGGGCTATCTACATGTATACCACCTGTACCTTGTCACGACACAACTGATTGGCTAAAATGCATTAAAAAGGAAAGAAATTCCACAAATTATCTTTTAAAAAGGCACACCTGTTAATTGAAATGCATTCCAGGTGTCTACCTCATGAAGCTGGTTGAGAGGATGTCAAGAGTGTGCAATGCTGTCATCAAAGCAAAGGGTGGCTACTTTGAAGCATCTCAAATATAAATATATATTTTGATTTCTTTAACACTTTTTTGGTAACTAAATGATTCCATGTGTTCTTTCATAGTTTTGATGTCTTCACTATTATTCTACAATATAGAAAATAGTAAAAATGAAGAAAAAACCCTTGAATAAGTAGATGTGTTCATTTTTGACTGGGACTGTACATTTAAGTTATTTTCAACTCTAATTTTCAACTCTAAAAGTTAATCTAATCAGTCCATTTCTACCTCTGGAAGAGCCTGCTCTACCTTAATAGTCTATTTCTATTGTCTCAGCAAGATTTTAATTGAAACCAATGGGGATCTAACAACAACTGTGACATGTTGACGTCTGTTGATGTCTGGGGAATAGCTATAAATACGTGACAAAAATGTGTGCATCAGTAATGTGATTTCTTAATTATTACTGTAAAATCTCCAGTGGTGGAAAAAGTACCCACTTGACATACTTGAGTAAAAGTAAAGATACCTTAATAGAAAATGAGTGAGTAAAAGTAACCCAATAAATTACTACTTGAGTAAAAGTCTAAAGGTATTTGGTTTTAAATATACTTTAGTATCAAAAGTCAAAGTATAAATAATTTAAAATCCATTGCATTAAGCACACCAGACGGCGTGATTTTCTTGTTTTTTATTGATTTATGGATAGCCAGGGGCACACTCAAACACTTGACCAAGGATGTTCTCTTGATAAGTGTGTGAATTTAACCATTTTCCTGTTCTGCTAAGCATTCAAAATGTAACAAGTACTTTTGGGTGTCAGGGAAAATGTATGGAGTAAAAACATAACATTATTTTCTTTAGGAATGGAGCGCGGAAAAAGTAAAAGTTTTCAAAAACATAAAAGGCAAAGTAAATTTCAGATACCCCAGAAAACTACTTAAATAGTACTTCACAGTATTTGTACATAAGTACTTTACACCACTGAATATCTTCCCTGATCAAGAGATATTCCTTCAATTGCAAACCGAGAGAGAAAAATATACAACAAATTAGGATTTAGTCTTAAATACGTCAAGGAAATGAGACAGAGACAAGATGTTTCTTCTGGCATAAAGAGACGAGACATCTCGGACTTTGAGCAATTATTTAGATATAAAACATGACTGTCACGCCCTGACCTTAGTTATCTTTGTTTTCTTTATTATTTTGGTTAGGTCAGGGTGTGACAAGGGTGGTTGGTTTAGTTTTTGTATTGTCTAGGTGTTTTAGTCCTGTCTAGGTTTTTTTTGTAATTCTATGGGGTTAGTATGTCTAGGTATATGCAGGTCTATGGTGGCCTAAATTGGTTCCCAATCAGAGGCAGCTTTTTATCGTTGTCTCTGATTGGGGATCCTATTTAGGTTGACATTTTCCATTTTGGTTTTATGGGTTATTATTCTATGTTTAATTGCCTGTTCGCACTAGTCATATTGCTTCACGGTTCGTTTTGTTATTTTGTATAGTTTTGTTCAGTGTTACATTCGTTTAATAAATAGAATGTACGCTTATCACGCTGCACCTTGGTCTCCTCGTTATAACGAACGTGACAATGACCAGGACCAGGAGTGAGATTTCCATCTCTTCCTGTTAGACTCTTTGTAGTACCCATCACTCTGGCCACTCATGCCCTGTCTACAGCTTTAGTGGATTCTGGCACCAGGGAACTTTATGGACCCTTGCCTCCTCTCCATATTACTACCTACCCACTCTCCTCTCCTTTTTCGGTTCAAGGTCTCGACTGTCGGCCTTTAGGTTCCGGAGCCATCACACACATCACCCAACCACTCACCCTGACCGTGGAGCCCAATCACCAGAAAAACATCCCCTTCATCACCATTGCACCAGTTCACAAGATCATCCTCGGCCAACCTTGGCTTCAGCGCCATAACCCTACCATCTCATGGTCGAGGATGAGAATCACCGACTGGTCACATGAATGCCGGCAGACGTGCTTGCCTGTCCCATGTGGTTCCACGTCGGTTGAGAGTCCTGTGGTTGCCCTCCAGCCCTACATCCCAGAGGAATATCAGGATCTAAGGGAGGTATTCACCAAGACCCGCGCTACCTGTCTCCCTCCTCATCGCCCCTGGGACTGTCCCATTGACCTGTACTCCGGTGCTACGCCTCCCCGCAGATGCATCTACCCTCTGTCGGTGGCTGAGACACAGACCATGGAGGACTACATTCAAGTGGCCCTCCAACAGGGTTTCATCCGCAGGTCCACGTCCCCTGCGTCGGCTGGTTTCTACTTTGTGGCCAAGAAGGAGGGAGGGTTAGGCCCTTGTATCGATTACCGTGGACTCGATGACATCGCCACTAAGTATCGTACCCTCTCCCGCTGGTGCCATCAGCTATCGAGCGGCTCTGCGGGGTCCAGTTCTTCACCAAACTGGACCTGCGGAGTGCCTACAATCTCATTTTTATCCAAGGAGGGGGATGAGTCGAAGATGGCATTCAGCACGATGTCTGGTCACTACGAGTACTTGGTTATGCCCTTTGGCTTAGTCAATGCTCCGTCAGTATTCCAGGCATTCGTCAACGTGGTCTTCAGGGACATGCTTGGACGTCAGGGGATTGTGTACATCTGACATCATGATCTTCTCGACCACCTGGAGGATCCCACCACTCACGTTCGAACAGTCCTGGAATGACTCTTGGCTAACCACCTGTTCATCAAGGCAGAGAAGTGCCAATTCCACCAGCGGTCTGTCTCCTTCTTGGGCTACCAAATCAGCCCGCAGGAAGTGAGGATGGAGGACAAGAAGGTAGATGCGGTGAGGTCATGGCCAGTCCCAACCACCATCAAGGGGTTACAACGGTGTTTGGGGTTTGCCAACTTTTACCGGTGCTTCATCAGCAACTTCATTGCAGCCGCCGCCCCTCTCACCTCCCTCAAGGATGGGCCTCGTAGGTTGTTTTGTCTCTAGCAGCCGACGAGGCCTTTCGTCTCAAGGGGCACTTCACCTCCACCCCCTTGCTAAAACACCCAGATCCCACACTACCTGTGGTTGAGGTAGATGCATCGGAGGTGGGTGTAGGGGTAGTTTTGTCACCAAAAACAGGGGGACCCATGAATTTAATCCTTGTGCTTTCTTTTCCAAGAAATTGTCCCCCGCTGAATTCCGACGTCGACGATTGGGAGCTCTTGGTGGTGAAGTTGGAGGAGTGGAAACACTGGCTGGAGGGGGCCAAGGAACCAGTCGTCATCCTCACCGACCATCGGAACCTAGATTACATATGGACAGCGAGGAGACTGAACCCGTACCAAGACAGGTGGGCGCTTTCTTCACCAGGTTCTAAGAACATCAAGGCTGATGCCCTGTCCTGTATCTACGATTTGGGAGAGGGTCCTGTCCAGAGGGCATCCATAATCCCATCCTCCCGAGACGTGGGTGCAGTGGTTTGGTATGTAGATGTGGACATTCACCAGGCTCTAGAGAGGGAACTCGCACCCCGGAATTGTCCTCCCTCGCGCATCTACGTTCCCACAGGGATAAGGGATGGGCTGCTAACCTGGGCACAGGCCATTCTGGTGGTAGTGGATAGATTTTTCAAGTCATGTCAATTCTTCCCCCTGCTCTCCAGGTCGCTGAGGCACTCTTCCGGAATTATGGCCTTCCGGAGGACACAGTCTTCGACCATGGCCCCCAATTCGCATCCCGAGTATGGAGGGCCTTCTTGGTGAAAGCTCGGGTCACGGTTAGCCTCACATCAGGTTATCGGCCTCAGTCTAATGGGCAGGTGGAGAGGATGAATCAGGAGCTAGGGAGGTTCCTGAGGAGTCGCTGTCAGGACCTGCAGGTTGAGTGGGCACATTTCCTTCCTTGGGCAGAATACACCCAGAGCTCTCCACATCACTACTCCACTGGGCTTCCAGTGTGTTTTGGGTTTCCAGCCGGCCCTGGCTGACCTCCAATTGACTAAGATTATGTCAATTAGCCTATCATACATAATTTTCTGGAATTTTTCTAAACTGTTTAAAGGCACAGTCAACTTAGTGTATGTAAACTTCTGACCCACTGGAATTGTGATACAGTGAATTATAAGTTAAATAATCTGTCTGTAAACAATTGTTAGAATTGCTAAAACTATAGTTTGTTACCAAGAAATTTGTGGAGTGGTTGAAAAAGAGTTTTAATGACTCTAACCTAAGTGTATGTAAACTTCCAACTTCAACTGTATATTGTCATCAGTTATGATATCACTTAAGCAGCCTCAACAGACTGATGGGTTCATATTGATGGGTTCAAAAGCATAGGGTTAAGCTACCTTCGTATAACGGAAGTGTTGAGACTGTAAAAGGTATCATTGATTCAAAGGGAGGCGATTACATTGTCTCAGACACAGGCGTGAACGATAGCATGAACCCCCCCCTATCAAATTCTGCACGCCAGCAGCAATAGCCATTGATATTGATCACAACCATGGCAAATACTACTAGACAGCTCACTGAGAAGAAAACGCTGCACTTGGTATAACTTCATCTCTTAATGCAAAATTACTACCAATGTTTCACTTACATGAGAGTTTGTGATGTCACATTATAAAGGCCCTTAAATGGTGTCATAGAAAAACAATTACATCTACGCTGTTTTGTGTCTTGTTCAAATCTGTTTTACTGTTTCTCTTTTGTGTTAAACAAGCACAATATCCAATTCAAATTGTATGCATGTTTATTCTTGCTTCACAATATAACATTTTTTAAATAAATTAAGTTGCTGTCCTGAATCTTTCAAGATTCCAGCCCTTTGCTTATAGATCCATATCTAATTGGAGGCTGACTGAGTATTTTGTCATACGATCTAGAACATCCCAGTGAGATTTTGCAATAGTAGTGCTCAATGCAGGGATGTGGCCTAGTAGAGAGAAACGTGCTCTGTTTAGAACTCACTACAGATTTTAGTCTTGGATAAGTCCCGTGATTTGTCCTCTCTGGGATGATGACAGTCACTCCTACCAGCGCTTTAAATGTCAAACCTATTTATTGTGTGTGTGTGAGAGTGAGAGAGATGGAGGGAGGGAGGGAGAGACAGAGTAATAGATGGAGCGTTAGGGACAGAGAGAGAAAGGGATAGAGAGATCGAGGGAGGGAGAGACAGAAATTGAGCGTTAGGGACATAGAGAGAAGAGAGGAGTAAATAACAGAAAGAAAATGAAATAGATAGATGGAGAGAGAAAGAGGGAGAGAGAAAACGAGAGAAAGAAAAATATTAAAAGCCTCTCTTCTCTCTCTGTTACTGAATAAGGCTACCAGGGCTTGTAGCTGTAAAAGTGGAAAGCACAACCAACTCAAGCCTGACATCTGTATCAAAACAAAAATAATCTGCTGTCAGCAGAATGTTCAGTGACTTCTATCACCCCGGTGCTGATAAAGAGTGTTGCGGCTGCTATGAGAGGGGCTCAGTGCATAGGAATGCATGTTAATTGCCACCAGGAAATATGTGTGTTGAGCCTTTTCTGGCATTGCTCCGGTAACTTGGTGAAGGACATGCCAGAAGGGTTCTGGGAAAACAAAGATTAATGAACGGTGTTGAATTGTGGTAATGCCATGTCAACAAGAGCCATACATTTAATTTCCTGGGTCACATGGGGCTCCTGTGTTAATGTCATGCTTAAAATTTCAGAGCATAACTCACCCGAGCGAGGCCTGGAAATAGAAGATTCATATTTTTATTGTTTTGTTTTTGTACTCTTGATGTGATTATGGGGAGTTGGGGAGATGGGACACACACTAGCAAAATAATATTAGTTAGGCTATATACAACTAAAGATGTGGAGGAGAGTATTGAGAAATGTGATGCAAACAACATTGAGCTCTGATGATAAAAAACAGAGAGTGAGGAGCTTGTCAATGTAATCCAGCCTGTCGGTAAAAACCCTGTGCTCTAAACAGGAGCAAACCTTTCCGTTTAAATAATTGATATTTTCTGATTAAACTTGGCAGTTCGCATATAATTAATTCTTTATAGTGTGCCTTGAGCAACTCAACAGCCCTGGCTCTACGTGACAGCTTTACGGTGTGTCGGGCGGCTTTTAGCCCAAAATTTTTCAAAAGTGTAACCTATGCAAATCAATGTACTTCCTTAAAAGAGTTTAATAAATTAATGAGCAATAGGCCTCTCTCTCTCTCTCTCTCTCTCTCTCTCTCTGCTCTCTCTCTCGACGAGCTAGAAAAAGCTGATGAGACAGGTTTAGTTTAATCTCAGGCAATAGAAGTCATTAACCATTCTCAGAGGTATTAAAATATAGCTTGGCCTTTTCTTCTCTCACTTATCATTAGCATCACTTTAATCTCCCCGTGTTTCAAACTGCTATTTTAATAATTACTTACTGTCTTTTGACAACTGGAGAACACGGCACAGCCTCGCTCAGGCAATATCCCGATTTTAGCTGACAAAATGTAGGACATCTATCTACATTTTCCATTCTTTCTTTTTTTCATCATATTCTTTTAACTTCCATCACTTCTGCTTGCCCCCTAAATGTCCGGCTATTAATATCAAAGACATCACAGGATAGAGGGAGAAGAAAAAGAGAGAGAGAGGGAGAACGCTAAAAATGTGAGATTTGTCCATAAGGATAGTAAAGGGAAAAATAAAGACCTGGTCTCATTAGAATAATGATTCAACATGGTCTCATTAGAATAATGTCAAAATAGTGGCATTTAAACATTGTAGTTATATGTTGCCTATGCTGACATATTAACTCTGTTTCAGGAGATATCTGGAATATTTGCATCTACGTTGTCCAAGTGGATCACGAATTCTATGTCTTGTGTGTTGAGGGCACCCATTTATTTTATCCTTGATTCAATGAGAATTTACCACAGAAATTGCATATCTCCAAAGCAGAATAAAAAATGAACTATTATGCCCAGTCTCCCAATGACTTTGACAGATATAGGGCACGTTCTGTATAACTTTTTGTTTCTGTGTTGTTGTACTTGTGTTGAGGGAGCAGTAACAATAGTAGTCAATCTTGAGCATGACTTATTCAAACATAATCCATAAAGAATATATACAGTACATACAGTATAAGAGTTATTATGATGAATTCTCAGCAGACTTTTTATATCACATATGTATAAGTAGACTTAAAGGGAGGGATACTTCAGGATTTTGGCAATGAAGCCCTTTTGTCTAATTCCCCAGAGTGGATACCATTTTTATTTTTATTGAAGGAAGTTGCTAACTGGCGTTATCACAATTGCAAACTAGCATCAGCGCAATGACTGGAAGTCTGTGGTAACTGCTAGCATGCTAGTAGATACCATAGTCGTCCAGACATTGTTTTAACACTAGTTAGCATTGGCTCATGAACCTACCTCTAACTTCCTTCAAACTGGATGCAGAGAAATACATTTTTTATCCATGATTCATCTGAATCTGGGGAAGTAGATAATGGGGTTCAGTAGTCACCAACCGGTTGATCTTCAAGGCATTCCTTAGTCAATCACCAAACATTTCTGCAATATAGCCAAGAATAAAGGCTTATGCTTCTGTTTTCTATTATTCTTGTTGCGCTGTTGGCGGTAGGTGCACTTGATTCGGAAGCCCTGCGCAGTGTTCAAATGTTAAACCATTTAGTTTGTCTGAAAAAACAAACTCTACCTACCCGGCGGTCCGGAAGGCCTGTGGCTAAATCGAGTATGCCTACTGTGCTGGCCAATCGGATAGCTCAAATCACCGTGCCTACAGATTCCACGACCCCGGCCACAGCAAAGTTTGATACTAGCCTATGTGAGATTTCACACAGAGCTGCTGTTTTTACAAGTGAGTTCATGTAACATTTTTCATTTAGCACTGTCAATGTTTTTATTCAACACTACTAATAATACATAATACACACTTGTCTCTACTTCCACTCACGCTGAAATGAATGAGTAGCCGGGTCTATCGATAGGCCTGCATTTTTATTATTATTAGCAGCCCTTCGTGTCTATTTTAACATTTCACCTTGGTCATAGGTACAACATGAATTTGTGCTTGAGGCAGATGTGGATGTGGTGCGACTAGAGCTTCACCATCAGGTGAATGACGGTACGCCCTTTCTCTGGCCAGCCTCACTGGAGGAAAGGAAGGAGAGAGCAGGGACCGCAAGAGGCTGACCCACTGCAGCTATTTTCCTCCCTCTGCTGAGACTAATGCTTCCAACTTCCGACTTCAGTGTGTTCAACACAAATGGGTTCTGGGAAAAAAATCAGACCGGGAAAAATATTTTTGAACTGTCATCCAACTTGGAATTCCAAGTCGGAAATTCTGGCATCTTTCTAGAGCCCTGACTTTCCAACCTGAACATTACTGAAGTCATGATTTGACCTAGTTTTTGTCCCCGAGTTCTCAGTTGTCTTGAAAGCACGATGACCATCAGATGCAGATACCATCAGTCCAGTAAAATAAAAAGCAAATTATTTGCTAATTATTTCAATGTATACACAGCTGTGCCTCGCAAGTGCTACACCACTGATTCGGGGCCTAAAATTATCACCCGCCACCCCCCAAATGTGGTAAAATATCTATTTCACCAGACACATTGTCGGTTGGTCAGGAGATTGAAGTCAAGTATGTACACATTTATTGCAAAATAAATTATGCAGTGTTTGTGTATTTTTGTTTCATAGCTGATAGCTATGATTGAAGTGAAGATACATTTTTAGAAGCACTCCACACAGGCATAAAAGTCTCACTAAAGTGAGCCTTTGTCCTTGTGTTTCTTGGCTATTTACAAGCTAGGTTGTTTTTCAACGTTTGAGCGTATGCTTCAGTAAAGACACATCGCCTGCTAGTCAAATTATCCTATATCACAGGCAGGCACATTGTAACTGACGACACCTTCGGCACGAGCACCCTCATTGCCACAGTAACCTCCTGCCCTTAAAGGGGCAGCTGAACATTTGCCTCATCTGTGATATTATATTTGCAATATACCACATCCATTCTTACTAGTAATACATTTATTGTTTTAGAAACATTGCAAAGCATGCTCGTCCGTTTCTGTTTTTTGTTTCAATTATGGAAACAACAAAAAATATTTTGTCTGGAAAAAATATCTGAGTGGCTGCCACAGTGGCTGGTGGACCAAAAAGTTAGTTTCAGGCCCTGAACGTATTTATTTTATTATCAACGCTTGAGTTTTGAAACATAATATGGTCAAAATATTTAATTGCCTTTGAACGGGGTATGATAGTAGGTGGCAGGTGCACCGGTTTGCGTCAAGAACTGCAACGCTGCTGGGTTTTCACACTCAACAGTTTCCCTTGTGTATCAAGAATGGGCCACCACCAAAAGGACATCAACCCAATTTGACACAACTGTGGGAAGCACTGGAGTCAACATGGAATGCTTTCGACACCTTGTAGAGTCCATGCCTGATGAATTGAGGCTGTTCTGAGGGCAAAAGGGGGGGGGGGGGGGGTGCAACTCAATATTAGGAAGGTGCTCCTAATGTTTGGTATACTCAGTGTATATATATATATATATATATATATATCAGTATACTTTAATACTTACAGGACTTTGACGTCCTTATAAACCCTTTTCGACCTCATAAACCAGGTTGTTTACAACATCAAGGGTCACAACAATTTGCACATAAAAATCCACAAGCCCATAAAAGTGCATATAATATATTTACAATTTACTTTAAACATGTACAGTAAGTATGTACTGTATTTGTGGATTTTTACATTTCAAATCCATGTGTTGTGTTTTTCATGTTAGAACTAAGTAGACATAATGATGGCTAATTTGTTCAGGCATTGATCCTGTAGTGTATAACATTGTTCATATGAGGAAAAAGAAAACGAGACAGATTCATATGTTGTACTATTGGATTATATTTTCAGGGGAACCAACAATCACTGTATCTCCTTACATGAAGCCACGTGCTTATAAAGAGGCATAATGAATCCATGTGTCATGAAGTACATTTCAATTCACCAATTATATAGTAATCCCACAAAAGCTAGTGTATCTCTTCCTTAAAAACATGAAATTGAACTAATCTGCTTTCCCTTCAGTGACTCTGTACTTTGCTGCCTCTCTCAAACTGCTCCAAGATTAAAGGCATTATCAAAGAAGTGGAAACCTCGAGTCCTTTAGATTAGTGTTCAATTACTTAATCCTATAATAGAATTTGAGTTTTTGCCAAAACAACAAGTACCTCAAACGCACATTTATTTCCTCTGTCAAAAGCAACAAGCCACACTAAGTATAAATATTACAGGCTGTTTTAACTCTTCGGAGAGCCTTCGGGGCTGTAACCATTTAATACGTTTGAATGGGGGGTGGTATTGTGGTTCTGATGGTATGTTCATTTAATGAAACATATGGATAGCATAATGCATTAGTAAGCCACATAAGGAAGTGTAGGGTCTGAGTCCTGTTAAAGAAGGTAAACAGTGTGACTGACTGTATCTCCAAGAAAATGGCTCCTCTCTTTAAGAGATAACAACTGTTGTTTTTACTTGTGGGTTATAAGGTGTATGATAACTTAAAACTGACTCTTTCTTTATTTCTTTCTTTCTTTCTCCCTCTCTCTCTTTCTTCCACCCCTCATTATCCTGCTTCCAATCTTGTCCTCCAACCGGTTGGAAGCCGTTTATGAACGTTTCAACAATAAAAATCCCGTCCTTACATCAAAAAGAAGCCCCAATTCATTTCATGTTCAAAGGCTAGCTTAAAGTGATACTTCAAAGACGGAGCCCAATCAAAGACACGCAGCTGTTAAAACAATATTTTGTCAGTTAATTGTCTTCAAACCAGATTCTGTACAAAATCTCCCAAAATTAAAGGAAAAACAGAATCAAATAAGTAGCATTCAATCATTCTGAGTAGGATGCTTCGGTGTCTCGCTGACAGAAATGCTCTGCCGAAGATTTACAACTATTTACACCCTGGAGAAGCAGAGTACAATAAGCCTGTATCCTGCTGCAGGAAAAACGAGCTCCCTCTTAAATATGCCAAGGGCTCGAGGCAAAGTAAAGTATGTCCCGAGTCCAAATTGAAGCATTTTTGATAAATGAAGCACCTAGTTATGAAGGCTACATTGCTATAGTTGATGTTAGTACCCTTGCTTTTTCCCTCTCGCAAGGGTCTGTATCTCCACCGTAAACGCCCGTATAATGCATTATCACTCTTTCTTATGTGGCCCGCTGCGCTCTGTCATTAGATTTCCTACACAAGGGCAAAGTTGCGGCTGTATTAATAAGTTGGCTATCGCTACTTGAATTGCATTGGAATTTTAATGCTGCGAGGCCGGTGGGGTGGGGGTTGTGGGAAAGGGAGGAGGGGATTTGCAAAGGGAGAGAAAAGAAAGAAGAAGAGAGCTTTGCCAGTCCACTGACTTGACTTAATTTTTTCTAATACGCGTTAGCACCTTGCCTTTAATCCGACTCTAATGTACATTGTTAAGGGTCACAGTTGAGATAGAGAAAGGGGGTGTCAATCAAAGTGTGGTCAAATTATAGCCAGACTCCATTAGAGTTTAGAATGGAGCGGTGAGGTCTAGCACGAGTCAATCAAATCATTTAAAGACTGTTACAGTTATTATGTCCCGCATGTTATGGAACCTGCTCTTACCTTTTATATTATTATTACCTTGACATAAGTGAAGTTAAGGGAATAGGAATGGGGATGTGAACTGAATGGCATCCATTAGTTTAGGTTTAATTCCATTCTGAGAGTTCTGTAAATTTACTTTTTAAGATATTTTGTTTGATCGTACAAAAAAGTGCTCAGACCTTGCATTGCGTGGCTGATTCCCTGAATTGCAGACAGAAACCACGCAAGCTAGACCATGGCAATAGGTTTCTGAGAAACTTCAGTGTTGGTGTGTGTAGGGAGAGTAGGAGAGAAGTGACCAAAATCTCACCAAACAGGGTAATAAGACAATAGTGACTGAGGCTGACATTTTATGAGGGAAAACATATGAAATATAATCCCACTACATGACCCATGGATAACCTTGATCCTTGTGGATGGTTTTGGGGATGGATAACCTTGATCCTTGTGGATGGTTTTGGGGATGGATAACCTTGATCCTTGTGGATGGTTTTGGGGATGTTAGATTCTGAGAAGTAAAGAGTACTAACCTGTATTTCAGGGCATCCACAGAAGAACCCACGTGTGAAAGATAAGGGAAAATATCATTATCATTAGCTTTAGCCTCAAAAGCTTTAATTACATGCTATTTATACTTTAAGTCAACCAGTATACATGAGTCACAGAGTCATTTTGAGTCTACAAGTCACAGACATATTTTCTATGCAACTAAGAAGTGAAGCACAATAAATCATCTCAGCTGCAGGCACACAGGTAATAATTGTGCCCTTCTACAGTAAGTATTTCAGATTGCATTACACCATGCATTACTTCTCAGATGAGTGGTGTTACGGAATACTGTTTCTGTGGGCTTGCGCAAATCGCTTGGGTAACAGAGTAAGTGAATTACATGTACTCTGAAATAAAATAATAAAGTTGTAAAACACTTTCATTCTCACTTTTTTTAAACACCAGTGTCATTCTGCAACCTTGATGAACAGTGGTTCTTAGTTTACGAATCTGCAGCATACAATACACATTTGGGAATAAAGATGTAATATAATAATATAATTTCCCCTTTCTGCCAAAAGCCAAGGATATATGATGTCAAATGCTAAAAGCTGTTGAGGGTGTGCGTGTAAACCTGTCTGTCTGTGTGAGTGTGTGTATATGTGTGTTGTTGTGTTATTGTGTGCGTGTCAAACTGTCAGTGAGTGTGTTTTTGATTTTACTATCCTTGTGGGGACCAGAAGTCCTCACAAGGATAGTAAAACAAGGAAAATTGTGGGGTCCCCACAAGGACATTTTAAATTTTAGGCTTAGGGTTAGGGTTACAATTACGGTTAGTGTTAGAATAAGGGTTAGGGGTTAGTTTAGGGGTTACGGTTAAGTTTAGGGTTAGGGAAAATCTGAATTTGAATGGGAATCAATCGTTTGGTCACCACATGGACAATAAAACAAATGTGCCTGTGTGTGTCCCTGCTCCATCTGGGTGACTGTAGCACTTGGAGGCTAGTCACACAACAGGGAGACGAAAGCCTGCTGAAGGATAACAAATGACTTCATGACAAAACAGCCATTGAAATTATTTCAGTATGTGGCATTAAAAACAACTGAACAAATAGAGATAAGAAGGTTAGCAGGATTTGAAATGAGATTTCTCCTCACTCTCTCTCCCTCTCCTCTCCCTTCCTCTCTACCCTCAGCTTAAAAGCTCAACAAAACGAATGGAGCTTATTACTGAAGATTACCTTACACTGGACAGATTCACCACGTGGGGCCCAGAGTAAACAATGCCTTTCTCTCAGCAGTACAAACTATGTTCCATTTATAACAGTGAGCGATCATATCATATCCACCTTAGATAAAGGAAAATATATGCTTGTCAGGAGTTTACAAATACAAATCATTTAAGGAGCCAGTTTCTATGTGTGTTACCATTGCAAACATAGATAAAGTAATTTGATTATGTTATATTACCGCATATATTACTGCTACATAAATAGCGGTGGGCTGTGGATCAGGCAGTGTGTGTGCATGTGTCTGTGTGTGCGTGTGTGTTTCCATGACTAAAGGGGACATTTGATTTTTCTATCTCAAAGTAATTGGAGAGGTATAAGGGGAAAGGGTCATGACCGAAGCCAATAAAAACAATACTCTCAATGACGTGGATACGTAACTTGTAGAAATAGGAGTGTCGAAGTGCAAAAATGTCATTAGTTGTATATTTAAAAGCTTCAATAGATTTTCTGTAATTGTTTGTTAAACTAATCCAATCATATTTCCCTGTCTCTGTCTTGGTCTAGAGATGGAGAAATGGATTGAAAGATTGAGAGATGGAGAGAAGAAATGGAGAGATGGATGTAATAATTTAGATATGTGACCGAAAGGCTTGATTCGGTCTTATGTAGCAAAATTTGAAATTGTGTTTTTTACTTTGGATAAGAGGAGATACTCAGAACTAGAAAATGCTATATCATACACTACAGTTGAGGAACAATGGGTAAGTAACATTGCTTTGAAAGTTTATAAAATTGTAAACTCACTTTTGAGAAAATGGCTCTTGAAAATGTTGGTACACCTACTGGATAGCTCTTCTTTGTTAACACCCATTCAGCATCGTTCACACCCTCTTAAGCTTTATCCCTACCCATCTCTTTAAAGATTCACATGTGAGCCCATGTACTAAACAAGCAAAGATTTCAAGACGAAAGGCTGGTTTATACTATGGGTGTGTTCATAAATTTAATCTGGAGTGCCAGAGTATGCTCTGGGCGTTCGTTAATAAAGCGTTGTCAGATTGTCTGTTTGTAAATTCAGAGCGTTTCGCTCTCGGAGCGCACACTGGACACTCTGGCGGAGGAGTAGGGATGATCCGAGCGTTCTGACCTCACAGCGGCAGTTAAGCACCCAAGCTAACAGGCTAAGGTTGGCTAGCTTGCTAGCTACTTCCAGACAAAAATGAGAGAACACCTCACTCTGATTATTTTACTCACCCTTGCATAGTTGATCAGGCTGTTTTCATTTCATCCAAAGTGTTGGTGACTGTAACTGTGATGCTGGCAACAATTTAATTAAGATTTTTTTTGCCAACGTTTACTGGCACCGGCCATATTTGACAGTTATTCTGTACTATTGCAGACAGACGAGAGTGTTCTGAAATCGGAGTAGATGGCCTGAGGTAATTTACAAACGCCCCCCAACAAAAGCAGTCAAGCATGCTAACTAACTGGCTAACGTCGGCCAGCTACTTCCCGATACAAATGAGTGAACAGCTCACTCTGACCATTTTACTCGCCCTAGCAGAGCTGGTTAGACTGTTTTCATGTTATCCAGAGCATTGGTGACTGCAACTGTGCTGCTGACAAAAACTGAATTACGCTTTTTTGCAAATGTTTGTTGACACCGGCCACGTTCTACAGTTATTCTATGCTATGGCACACTCAAACATGAGTGCTCTGAAATTGGAGTAGAGCCAGAGCAAATTTACCAGCTATGTCTATCGACAGTTGTTGCAGTGACATCATGAACATTCTATTGAAATGGTTAGTTGCATAGTGGAGTCTTTTGTTTAGACGTGTAGCTGGCTAGCTAAACAATGAGCCTTATTCCCAGCTCATAACGTTACTACCCTGCTTGAATCTGCAGGTAGCTAACCAACCAGGTTCAATGTTAGCTAGCTAGGCTATAAATAGCAATGCAAATGGCTCTGAGATATGAATAATATTACTATACAGATCATACACGTAACGTTAGCTAGGGAGCCAGACAGCTAATGTTAGCTAGCTAGCTAAACAATTAACCATAATCCCAACTCATAATGTTACTGCCCTGTATGAATCTGCAGGTATCTAACCAACCATGTTCAATGTTATCTAGCTACTGTAACATTAGTCTATAACTAGCAATGCAAATGGCTCTGAGATATGAATAATATTACTACACAGATCATACACGTAACATTAGCTAGGGAGCCAGACAGCTAACATTAGCTAGCTTACACTTTAACTTGTAATGAAAACAACTTTCTGACGAAATTAGAAATGTGTAATATCTGAAATGTAGCTAGCTAAACTTTTTGACCCATATACATGGATGGACGCTTCTCCCTCTCTGCCATGGTTGTCCTTAGTTTGAAGATGTAATCTGGAGACAGGTGTTTTATACAACAGCCTTCTGTTTGTTCTCTTTTCGACTCTGTCTGCATATTTGCAATAAAACGCCAGCATTTTCTTAATCTCCTAAACTATCATACTCTAATTCCACTGATTTCAAAACTCGGTCATCCAGAAAGTGGAGAGCAACACTTATGAAGTTACACTACGTGTTATCTTTTGAAAAAGCTGTGTTAGAGAAAATTGCCTACACATACTGACCAGCAAATGTTACAGACAGAAGTGTGCTACATGGCAGACCAATCTGAACTCATCTCTCAGCATGTCCAGCCCACCCATTATCTCAGCCAATCATGGCTAGCGGGAAGGTTGCTGGCTTTCTCCGTGGCTAAATCAACTAGGCTCGTAATTTAACTATTTTATTTGTATGTACAGATGGCATACAAGTTATTTATTAGGGCACATGATAGCTCACATGTTCCAGAAGGTATTTCTGCAAAAAAAACGCATTTTGATTTAAAAAAAAAGTTTATTTAAAAAAAATCCAACTGTCAAGTTGGATGGGAATTATTGGAGTCAACATGTGCCAGCATCCCTGTAGAACACTTTTGCCATCTTGTAGAGTCCATGCACAATGTATTAAGGATGTTCTGAGGGCAAAAGGGTGTGCAACTCTATTGTACATTCATTGTATATCCTCTTTATTCCCTCTCTCTCTCTTTCGCTCTCCTGTCAGTGTAGTAGCAGTGGCTATCCATAGTCGTTGGCGGGATCAGGTGTAGCTAGCTAGTTTACAGTATGATTTATCTTCAGATGCAGACAACAACAGCGTAGAGCGTTGAGCTACCGCCCAACACAGCCACTCCAGATGTTAAGGAGAACAAAAGTCAATTCCAAGTAAATTCCCACTGTATTTGTGTTGTGATTTGATTTAAAAGCCTGTGGGGAGGCACCATTTGTTAGCACAAGAGTCAGCAAGAGGTAGGTGGTGGTAGCGTCTGTGTGTGTGTGTGTGTGTGTGTGTGTGTGTGTGTGTGTGTGTGTGTGTGTGTGTGTGTGTGTGTGTGTGTGTGTGTGTGTGTGTGTGAGGGGGCGAGGGGGCGGTAGGGGTGCTCATGTGCCAGAAGCGTTTATTGGTTCACAGTGATTTATTGAGTGAGCTTCATTTCACTGAATGTTCTCAGATATTTATTTCCCTAAAGGCCCACACAACAATATGAACAGGTCTGCGTCCACATATGTCATCATGGGCCATTTTACACTGTCAGGAGATTTCGCTCCAACTAAGAAGGGAAAGACAAGATAGAAAGAGACTGAGGGTGTAAGAGACACACAAAGAGAGAGCGAGAGTGACAGAGAGAGAGAGAGAAAGAGAGAGATAGTGATTGAAAGAGGGAGAGAGAGAGAGAGAGAGAGAGAGAGATAGAGGGAGGAGAGAGAGAGAGAGAGAGAGAGAGGGAGGATAGAATGATAGAGTGGGGGAGGATAGAATGATAAAGTGAGAGAGACAGTGAAAGAGAGAGAGAGAGAGAGAAAGTAATAGAGAGAAAGTGAGAGAGAGAGAGGGAGGATAGAAAGAGTGAGAGGGAGACAAAGTAATAGAGAGAAAGTGAAAGAGAGAGAGAGAGAGAGAAAGAAAGGAAGTGAAAGAGAGAGAGAGGAGGATAGAATGATAGTGAGAGAGAGACAAAGTAATAGCGCGAAAGTGTGTGAGAGAGAGAGAGAGAGAAAGAGGGAGGAGAGAGAGAGAGAGAGAGAGAGAGAGGGAGGATAGAATGATAGAGTGGGGGAGGATAGAATGATAAAGTGAGAGAGACAGTGAAAGAGAGAGAGAGAAAGTAATAGAGAGAAAGTGAGAGAGAGAGAGGGAGGATAGAAAGAGTGAGAGGGAGACAAAGTAATAGAGAGAAAGTGAAAGAGAGAGAGAGAGAGAGAAAGAAAGGAAGTGAAAGAGAGAGAGAGGAGGATAGAATGATAAAGTGAGAGTGAGACAAAGTAAGAGAGAAAGTGAAAGAGAGAGAGAGAGAAAGTAATAGAGAAAGTGAGAGAGAGCGAGAAAGTAATAGAGAAAGTGAGAGAGAGGGAGGATAGAATGATAGAGATAGAGAGACAAAGTAAGAGAGAAAGTGAGAGAGCGAGAGAGAGAGAGAGAGAGAGAGAGAGAGAGAGAGGGGAGGATAGAACGATAGAGAGAGAGACAAAGTAATAGAGAGAAAGTGAGAGAGAGAGAGAGAGAGAGGAAGGATAGAATGATAGAGTGAGAGAGAGACAAAGTAATAGAGAGAAAGAGAGAAAGTAATAGAGCGAAAGTGTGTGAGAGAGAGAGAGAGAGAGAGAGAGAGAGAGAGAAAGTGAAAGAGAGAGGGAGGGGGAGAGAGAGGGGAGGATAGAATGATAGAGTGGGGGAGGATAGAATGATAGAGTGAGAGAGACAAAGTAATAGAGAGAGAAAAAGTAATAGAGAGAAAGTGAAAGAGAGAGGGAGAGAGAGAGAAAGTGAAAGAGAGAGAGAGAAAGTGAAAGAGAGAGAGAGAGGAGGATAGAATGATAGTGAGAGACAAAGTAGAGAGAAAGTGAAAGAGAGAGAGAGAGAGAAAGTAATAGAGAGAGAGAGAGAGAGGGGGGGAAGGATAGAATGATAGAGTGAGAGAGAGACAAAGTAAGAGAGAAAGTGAAAGAGAGAGAGAGAGAGAGAGAGAGAAAGTGAAAGATAGAGAGAGAGGGGGGGAGGATAGAATGATAGAGTGAAAGAGAGAAAGTAAGAGAGAAAGTGAAAGAGAGAGAGAGAGAGAGAGAGAGAGAGAGAGAGAGAGAGAGAGAGAGAGAGAGAGAGAGAGAGAGAGAGAGAGAGAGAGAGAGAAAGAGAGCTACCATGATCAGGACACCTTTTCATTTGTGTAACCAATAGAAATGGCATCTTTGAATATGGCTGAATAGTTTTCACTGTTCATCCTTCCTTCACTCTTTCCCCCCTGCCAAAAATGTACTTACATTACATACATAATTCAAGCAGAGCCAACATCAGCTCTCTCAGTTAAGGCAGTCTTACGTCAAAGAACTCTTTAGCTTGAAGATGGTCACAGTAATTTTGATATGTAACAAATATTGACTACTCATTCACACAAAGCCCAGTTTGAGCTTCTCAAACAAACATCCCCACCCGTTAAATAAAGGTCACTTGGAAACCAAAATGATGAAATGATTGTGCTTCTCACAAACGTCCCGATAACCTTTATTCTTAATCTATTTCTTTAGACATAATTATTTTAGACCTAACTGCATATTGGTCCATCATATTCTTTGCTGAGAATTGATATTGAAGACCATTCTAGTTTATTTGATAACAGTTTATTTTACACTACTGTTTCCACTGGTATATACCTGGTATTCGAAAGGAACTTGTGTGGAGGCAATGGGTACCTTCTGGCACGTACTTCAAAGAATTCAATACAATTGCTAACTGTCTGCTACCAAATTGTGTCGTGTGGTTCTTGTTTCAATCCCATAGAGACAAACCAGTATTTCACAAGTTATTACTGTACAATTGAATTAGCAGTCAATACCTTGTAATTCATGTCATATTAAGGGAAACCTAGTCAGTTGTACAACTGAATGCTTTCAACTGAAATGTGTCTTCCGCATTTAACTCAGCCCCTCTGGATCAGAGAGGGGAGGGGGCTGCCATAATCAACATCCACGTCTTCAGCGCCCAGGGAACAGTGGGTTAATTGCCTTGCTCAGAGGTAGAATGACAAATTCTTACCTCGTCAGCTCGGAGATTCAATTCAGCAACCTTTCGGTTACTGGCCCAACGCTCTAACCACTAGGCTACCTGCCAGGTGTTACCGCTATTCTCAGAAACGTAATATTCAGAGTGTTTCCAACCACCTTTATTAAAAGTTAAAATATCATGATGTAGTGCATTCTTATTCTGTAAGGGTGCTGAGTGGCTGAGCCAGCCAGATGGTAGAAGTCTGATTCTCCAGGCTGTTTTCACTGCTGTGACATCGGACACACTCATTGACGTGCTGCCTCTCCTCTATCGATTCTTCTTCTTTCCTTTCCACTCCGCTCTTCTCCTCTCCTCTCATACCCTTACTTACACCCATCCAATAATTTCAGACAAAACTACGGGAAATAGGTACCTACTGTCGCATAGCCACACTATGAGGTGAGCCCCTAAGCCCTGACCTAACGTCAGTTGGATGTGTATTCTTGAGTAGGTGGCTAGGATTAGGGTTGAAGTAAGCTGGTCTCATACCTGTGCTTCAAGGAACCATCTAATCCTACAGTTGTGAATGAAGGGTCATATTTCAAGCAACTTACCCTTTTCACACTATCCTGCTGACCTGAACTGTACTGTACTGGCTCTAATATTTTACTATTACATTTTCCTTTCCAGCACGGTTCTAGGAACTATTGTGAATGCGTAACCTGGCTAGCACAGTTTGTCTTGGCTCAGCTCAGTAGTGTTAAAAAGGGTATTAGAGTCACAGTGTACAGTAAAGCAAAGGGGCTGAACAAAGGCATAGGTACGATAACTACAGTATATCAATCAAACTAATGAATACAATTCCCAATGACTTAGTCAGTGAAAAAACTCTACCATAACCACAAAACAATCCTCATGCCATTAGAATGACTGTTCTGTACAACTATACCCACTGATTGCTTGGCTAGCATAATTGTCACGGCCGTCGTCAGAATGAGACCAAGGTGCAGCGTGGTGAGTGTACATTTTCCTTCTTTTTGTTAAAATGTCGCCAACAAAACAAGAAATAACAAAAACGACCGTGAAGCTTACAAGGGCTGTAGTACCCATAACAAAGACAACTTCCCATTATGACAAAAGGGGGAAAGGCTGCCTAAGTATGATTCCCAATCAGAGACAACGATAGACAGCTGTCCCTGATTGAGAACCATACCCAGCCAAAACATAGAAATAAAAAACATAGAAAACAGAACATAGAATGCCCACCCAAATCACACCCTGACCAAACCAAATAGAGAAATAAAAAGGCTGTCTAAGGTTAGGGCGTGACAATAATCACTTTGTCGAAATGTGCAAAAGTCAATATGCAAAACCTCCCCGCTGCTGAGACCAAAAAATTACTAAATTGACCCTCATCATAATTTTTTACAGGGAGGATGAAAAAAAATCACCACCATCACGGCCAAAGATGAGAAAAAAAATCCCTCCCTTTTGTAAAATGAATCTACATTCATGTACATCTATATGAGCCAGTTAAGCAAATCCACCCCTAATTTGAATTGGACCAGCTAAGACCCTGCTCTTTGCATATCAGCCAAGTCCTGGCATTAAAACCCACTCATGCACTTTTTTTATCTGACCCCTAGGTGCTTTTTTGGGTCATATCATCATTACCATAATGTAAGCTCAGAGCCAGGGCGTGGTCTCAGAATATCTCAGCTATCCTCCCTGGTTAAATAAAGGTTAAATAAAATTATCCTTATAGTGTGCTCTAAAATATGGAGTATGTCAAGATTCTGAAATACATTTTGTTTCTATTCATTTATTCAAGATAAAAAATATATTCATTAATATCTCAAAATGACCCTTTTTAATTTTTATACATATTGTTTGGAACAATATACTCTACAGGTACATCACATTTCCATTGTGGGCTCTCAACAACTTTTTAAGTAATGACACATTTTATGAGCACCACCAACACAGTGAATGGGAAAATGGATTCAAGCGTAGGGCTGTTGCGGTGACCGGACTGTTGCGGTGACCGGACTGTTGCGGTGACCGGACTGTTGCGGTGACCGGACTGTTGCGGTGACCGGACTGTTGCGGTGTTGCGGTGATCGCCACACCAGCAGTGACGAGTCATTATCACATTCAAATTCCACATGTCACAGTAATCTCCTTCTATGAACTCTTGGACATGCGTTGTTAGTACACAACTCGCTAATGACCGTCAGGTAGCTAATGGTCTGGTACTCAGTGCTCTATTGTCCCTCTAACCACTCTGACAATGCAAATGCAATCGAAAATCATATTAAACACTTATCATCAAAAAAGTATTATGCTTTTAAAACTCACGTCACTGTGATCGATCAACTTGAAGAAAGACGTTCAACAACCGGTTGAAACTGAGTGGAAAACATGGTCGTTGTGGATGAACACAACAAAATGGACAGTGCTTTCTAAGGTGATGATTCATTCGAAACACCCATACGCATAGACCTATACTTTATATGAGACCAAGCACAAAAAAAAAAATTGAATTAAAATAACGATTGTGCCGTTATACAATACATAGCCTAAAAGCCTACCGCATATAACATTCGGCAGAAAAACATTTTCAAAAATGTAGGTTTAAGATGTCTTTGGTACATAATTGCTCTAGCCTACACTCCAAAATTAAACACATTCTAGTAATCACCATTGAGTGTGGACTGCATTATTATGCATACTGGTGGACTGGTTACCTCATGCTACACTACAAACGTTTTATCCATGAGTCTGGGAGGGAACGTATAGCCTTAAGCGATGCTGTTGGTTCATTAATTGTACAGGGCGACTTACAGTGTTAGCCTACAATTAAAGTGAATTTGTATTTTATTTTGAATAGCCTAGTAATATGGCAATTTAAAAATATTTAGAATTAATAGGCTGACGTAGGGGCTATTAACAGTTTAATGAAATATGTTTCATTGTGACAACATGTTACTATCGATGTTAAAGAACAGATTTCACTTGGTTTCCCAAACAAAGCACTGGGTAGCTGCAGGAACAGGGTTGACGAGCCCATGGCATACAGAGTTTGGGCGGAACATCACCTGTCGCACAGAGAGAGGCTGCATGCTCCTCCAACAATGGTTGATGCATGGAGTGAAATTATCAAATTAAATCAAAGTTTATTGGTCGTGTACACAGATTTGCAGGTGCAGTGAAATGCTTGTGTTTCTAGACCAAACAGTGCAGTAATACATACCAGTAATAAAAAATACAAAAAATACACACATAGTCCTGAAAAAAAATGTAATGAAGGAATACATATAAATAACTATTCTTATAAACCCAGATATGTAATCTCATGTAAAAGGAGAGTTTTGATGGTTACCACTAAAAGAGGAGGATGTCAGCTGCTATTGTATTTATTTCTCAGCTGTGCTACAAAACCAGTTGTTTTTCATGATTGAAAAACGAACGGCAGGAAAGTCGTCTCCACTGTGCCTACAGGATGACGTCTTTTCCCCCTGCCCCTGTTCCTGCCATTTGATAATTGGTCATTCTAAATCTAAACTAATTTTACATATTAGAGTAAAGACAAGATTAAATTGAAAATAGTCTGATGGGTGAAAATATGACAACTTGATGAGAGAACAGCGTGTGTAGCTTTAGGCAAGGAACAAAGCACAAGATTTTTGTGACTTCTTCAAATCATGATAGCATAGCCTGATCATAGCATAGTCGCATCATGCAGCCCATATATGTTCTGATTACTAAGACATTCTAACGTTTGAGTCATTCACAACTAAAGTTGTCAAATAACTCTAATACTAGTGTATATGATCACATTCATGCTCAACATAGCCACTTCATATGCGCACTCGCTCTGGAACGGGAAATGTATCCTCTCTGTTTTTTGAAAAATATCCTTTCTATTTTATTAAAGTTCAATTATATTCCTCTCACTATAAAATCATATTATATAAAACAATGGCACGGGACTTATAAGCATATCTTGTCTGCTAAATAAACTAGCCTACAGCCTATGGCATGGCGTATAACATACGTAGGCCGACTCATATTCTGTTCAACTGAAATACATTTTCTGTAGACCTACCTAAAATAAAAAATGTATTTATTGTGTTGGCGTATATTAAATGGATTTCTTAGACTTTTTAAAATGTAGATGTTCCAAAGGTACGCATCAGCTTCTTGTATGTGCGGAGGCCTGGAGATGATAAACATGTTTATGTTAATTACCAGTCAATTACCGTGAGACCGGCAATCATTTGTATGACAATAACCGGCAGACAAAATGTTATGACCGCCACAGCCCTATTCAAATGGAATTCCCTCTGCTGGTAATTTGCTGAATAAACAATCCTAAAGGTGGGCTGTTATTTGTTAGCACCATTCTTTTTATAAACTGGGTGATAGCTCCAAAAGTACAAGAGAGCCCACTCTGGAAATTTTACGTGTTTGAAGAGTATATGTGATGTGCTCTATCAAAATGTGCAAGCTAATTAGCATAACAAGTAACATATAAACAGTGTTTACAGTGCTGTACAGCAGCTCTTTTCTGTATTATTTGACAGTCTCTCTCTGGTCAGTGGTGAAATCTCACATAGGCTAGTATCAAACTTTACTATGATTTTGTGGAAGCTGTAGGCACATTGATTTGCGCTATATGATGAACCAGCGCAGTAGGCACTCTTAATTTATCCACATCTCCTGGTCTCCTGGTAGGAGGAGTTTGTCCCTTCAGACAAATTAAATGGTTCAAAATGGGAACACTTTGCCTATCCGGGACGCAAAGTTTCTGAATCAAGTGCACCTACCGCTAACAGAGGAAGACAATAAAAAAAATGGGCTTTTCTAAAGAATCAACTAAGAATGCCTTGTAGATTGATTGGTGACCACTGCACTAGAACAGCATGTTTTCTAACCAACCTGATTTTTTTGAATGTCGAAATCAAAGTGTAAGTAAACTTTTAAAGCCTCAAGCGATAAAATGTGTCCTTGGCTAGCTAACAGTCAACTGACAATCTATTGGGTGTCCAATCAAGAGCACATCTTTCAACTAATGGGTAAAGTACAATATGTTAATTGTGTAGATAATTCTCTAAAACAACCAATAGTCCAAACCTCATGTCTATATTATAATCCATTCAAAAGTTATTGTAGGATGGCCAGAATTAGGGTACATAAGATATACCTGTTATTTTTCAAAGATTTCTCATAAAAACAAGTGTACAGTACACAAGAGGTTGGTGACACCTTAATTGGGGATGATGGGATTGTGGTAATTCTGGAGAGGAATTAATGGGATGGCATCAAATATATAAAATATAACACATTGTTTCCAGGTGTTTGAATCCATTCCATTTCTGCCGTTCCGGGTATTATTATGACACATTCTCCCCTCAGCAGCCTCCAGTGGTACATTATCTCTGTGAAATGTCAATGGAGCACTGAGCATATACCAAACTTGTTAATTTTCATAGCCTTTTACATTTAATTCAGCTCATGTGATGCATTTTTTTTTTTGCGACCCACAGAACCCACCTTCAAGACAACAACCGCAAAATCTAAAATCCTTCAAAGTTGTTATGAGAAACCTGCACCGTTATGTCAACTGAGCTCGGTGCTTATTATTTTATGTATTAGGTTACAAAATCCAGCTTTTTGGATATAATGTTGATGATATGTTAGAGAAAACATCCACTGAATGATTCAGAACATGACTAATCATATTGGTCTTTGTAAAATGTATTTTATAACATAAGTGAAATTTCACAACCAATGTGCATTTTCACCACTCTGAACAGAGCAGGTGGATACCCTACAAGCTAGTTAACTAGCTGTTTAGCTTCCTAGGTAACCAACAAACGAGTTTTTAGACTTATTAACCAGCTAGCTAGCCTAGCCTGTTAATTGAGCCAAGGAGTTTTTTTTATCCCTTTTTACTCTGCCTGATCCATTCAGTAGTTTTTTACTCTGCCTGATCCATTCAGTAGTTTTGTACTCTGCCTGATCCATTCAGTAGTTGTTTTACTCTGCCTGATCCATTCAGTAGTTTTTTACTCTGCCTGATCCATTCAGTAGTTTTTTACTCTGCCTGATCCATTCAGTAGTTTTTTAGTCTGCCTGATCCATTCAGTAGTTTTGTACTCTGCCTGATCCATTCAGTAGTTTTGTACTCTGCCTGATCCATTCAGTAGTTTTTTACTCTGCCTGATCCATTCAGTCGTTTTTTATTCTGCCTGATCCATTCAGTCAGTTTACTGGGACACATACCTGAATAATATCCATGTTACTGTAATGGATGTCATCTTTTTAATGTAATGCTCCTTATCCACATTGAACAGAGTGAGGAGTGTTATGGAGTATTATGGACTATTACTGCTTTGGAGATATTCTGGAGATCGTCTTTGAGAGTGTTAGAGAAGGGAAAGAGAGATATGAAAGGGAAGTTAGAGTGCTGTGTGCATGATGATACTGAAAGAGATTCCTGATTTCTGTGATGTCACGTCTGGGAGTGTGTATGTGTGTGTGTGTGCAAACAATACACATGTTAACATAATACATCTTCAAATGAATTATATAGTTAGCAGATAAAAAATAAAATTGATTAAAACACTACAAGCCTGCTCTGAGTTCACCAGGAACAATATCAGCAACACAATCATTGTTCAAGCTTGAGTTAGTTTTAGATGGCTGTTAATCAAGAGCACAGTGTGATTGCTATTACTTCATTACTCTGTAGTGATGATACCATCTCTGCCACAACTATGAAACTACGTGACGTATTACTCTGCTGTGTTCCTTTGTAAACCCAGGTATTCCAAAGTACACACACATTGCTGTCCTTTAATCATCTCAGTGTCTGAACCCCCGGGATTATGCAGGATGACATAACATTGGGGGCCGTGTCCCAAATGGTACCCTATTCTATGTTAAGTGTACTATATAGGGAATAGGGTGTCATTTTAGATACAAGCCAGTTACAAGTGAAAGCCAGAGTTAGTAGGAATGCCTGGCTATGCCAACCACAAATAACAGCGAGCTGAGATACACACACACACACACACTTCAAAGCTGCTGGCACACAGTATCTTTCCATCTCACAACCAATACTTCTTACAACCACCCAGTAAACAAAGAAGTTTGATACAGTATTAAGGGAGAGAGAGTAAAGTTACAGTATAGTAATCTCTCTGGCTGGATATGATATACAACTGTAAAACATTAGCCTTGAGAGGATTTGATTGGGGCCTGAGGATTCTTTCCATGCTGCAGTGTAATGCTCTCCCTGAGAGAGCAGGGGCAAGTAGTTAATAGGGGTCAGGGATCAGAGGCAGGCTGGGCTGGCCTGTCAATTGGCAGGGGTGCATCAATTAGACAGTGGCAGAGGGTAGGATAAGACCAGGTGGATGAAGAGCATGAGTGGATGGAGGGAGAGAGAGAGGGGAGGTGGAGAGAGAAGAGGTGGAAAGGAGAGGACATGAGAGGAGGGGAGATGAGAGGATCGGAAAGCAGAGCAGGCGGTGGATGGAAAGAGAGGAGATGGGTTAGGTGAGAGTGAAACACAGTACAATAACATGAAATGTACTGTATTATACTGAAAAAACATACTACTGTAATCAGAATTAATTAATTAAATTAATTGAGGGTAGGGGTTTATATTTCACAGTATTTTACTGTAACTAGAAGGGATTGATGCAAGCAGGTGTTTGGTGATTTATATCACTTGCACTTCTAGAAGCTTAACTGGCAGCAACTACAGGGCAAAACAGACCAAAAGGATATGGCAAAATGCTCAACCATTTAAGACTTGCTGCCACTCCAATTTGTCCCCTATACATGTTAAATTGAGGGGGCACTATAACCACATAGGAGTTAAATTGGTACAGCATTCTCACTCACGGTACAACAATAGCCTCTTACAAGACATGCTTCAAAATATGTTAATGAGTCAGAAACAACAATACCATGCACCCACTAGTGGTCAAAACGTTTTTGGCAGTCCAAAGATACGGTATGATACTGTATTCTGTGGGGCAGAATTACAGTACCATTCGAAATACAACAGATATTTCCCCCACCCACAACATTTTCATTCAATGCACCAACATTTACAGTGCGCTGCATTAAAATGTTTCCGAGTATGTTTACTGTTTATAATGCCTAAAATTACCGTATAAATTACAGTTTTTCATTACAGTTTAGAGGAGGCAGGGGAGAGCAGGAAGAGAGAATTAGAGGAGGTAAATAAAGAGGAGAATAGTGTCATCTAATGTAATCATCAGAATCATGAGGTCATGACAAATTCTAACAATACAAAACAATTAAATACTGGTTTGAGTGTCAAGATTAACATCCAGCCCATACATAAGTAATACATAGCCTTATATATCAAAGAACATTTATTATAAAATATATGATCATATATTTATTTGTATTTATTTATTATTTGTATTTTTTTGTGTTTTACTCCCTTTTTCGATCTTGTCTCATCGCTGCAACCCCTCAACGGGCTTGAGGTGAAGTTCGAGATTTGCGTCATTCGAAACATGACCTACGCTTCTTAACACCCGCCTGCTTAATGCAGACTCCAGCCGCACCAATGTGTCGGAGGAAACACCGTCCACCTGACGGCCGAGGTCAGCCTGCAGGCGCCCATCCCGCTACAAGGAGTCACTAGAGTGCGATGAGCCAAGTAAAGCCCCCCTGGCCAAACCCTCCTCTAACCCGGACGACGCTGGGCCAATTGTGCACCGCCCTATGGGACTCCCGGTCATGGCCAGTTGTGATACAGCCCGGGATCGAACCTGGGTCTGTAGTGACGCCTCTAGCACTGTGATGCAGTGCCTATGACCGCTGTGCCACTCGGGAGGCCATGATCATATATAATATAACATATATAAATCCCACACCCCAATACAAAAATAATAATATGGATATGTATTTTCATAATGAAAAATGTACTCAGAACATTTGTTTTTCTTTTGTTCAATGCGTTTATTGCTTAGAAATGTGTTCCAGAAAAGTTTTTTTTTTTACATGGCATATATTGAAAAACAATAAATACATCTAAGATGTAGGGGTGAATTATTTTCTAGCTGCATTTAGTGTTAGGCAACCTTATGACTACTTTGTTGTATCTTTGTATCTACCTTAGATGTTGCCATCTCATTTTGAGATTAGATTGAGATGGTGTAGACTGTTGTAGGTTCATCATTTTGATGTACAAGTTTTGAAAACACACAGAGACTTATCTAAGTATGAATGTTTATTTTGATACAGTATAGTGGTGGCTGCCCATAAGGTTATGGAATTACACTGTAATAATAAAACATGGTTTAGATATTGTAGGAATCAACAACTGTATATGGTTGTAATCCACTATTTATTTTGGGCTGAGTCCTCCAAGGATTTCCATTGGGAATTGTTTATGCCTGTTGCCACCAGCAGGAGATGAGGGACCACAGCGGTTTGCGTATCCACACCTATGACAACTCTACCGTTTCTCCTACTCTCTTTTCCTTTGCTCTGTTCAAAAGTTTGGTGTCACTTAGAAATGTCCTTGTTTTTTAAAGAAAATAACATTTTTATGTCCGTTAAAATAACATCAAATTGATCAAAAATACAGCATTGACATTGTTAATGTTGTAAATGACTATTGTAGCTGGAAACTGATGATTTTTAATGGAATATCTACATAGGTGTACAGAGTCCCATTATCAGCAACAATCACTCCTGTGTTCCAATTGCACGTTGTGTTAGCTAATCCAAGTTTATCATTTTAAAGGCTAATTGATCATTAGAAAACCCTTTTGCAATTATGTTAGCACAGCTGGAAACTGTTGTTATGATTAAAGGTCAATAAAACGGGCCTTCTTTAGACTTTTGAGTATCTGGAGCATCAGCATTTGTGGGTTCGATTACAGGCTCAAAATGGCCAGAAACAAATAACTTTCTTCTGCAACTCGTCAGTCTATTCTTGTTCTGAGAAATGAGGGCTATTCCATGTAAGAAATTGCCAAGAAATGGAAGATCACGTACAACGCTGTGTACTACTCCCTTCACAGAACAATGCAAACTGTCTCTAACCAGAATAGAAAGAGGAGTGGGAGGCCCCGGTGCACAACTGAGCGAGAAGACAAGTACATTAGAGTGTCTAGTTTGAGAAACAGACGCCTAACAAGTCCTCAACTGGCAGCTTCGTTAAATAGTACCCGCAAAACACCAGTCTCAACATCAACAGTGAAGAGGCAACTCCGGGATGCTGGCCTTCTAGGCAGAGTTGCAAAGAAAAAGCCATATCTCAGGCTGGCCAATAAAAATAAAATATTAACATGGGTAAAAGAACACAGATACTGGACAGAGGAACATCCCGGAGTCACCTCTTCACTGTTAAAGTTGAGACTGGTGTTTTGCTGTGAAGTGCTAGGGCAAAAACCAAAATGTGTACCGAGGGGGCCCCAGGACCAAGATTGGGAAACCTGAGAGTTATGTACAGAGAGTGTATAGATCATATAATTAGAATTACTAGAAGGGGAATAGGCCCTTAGATCATGGCTAGGAGCGGCTCTACCTTGGGGGTGAAGAGGAACTTTTTCAAGCTCAATAGTTCAAATAAGATCCAATCCCATTGGAACATTTTGGGGGGGGGGTCTCCATCTCAGAATGAACATATAAGGATAACAGGCGCTGTGTCGGAGATACATTGCCTGTGAAAAGAGGCTACTTGCTGTTCACCCAAACCAACACTGTTTCAGATGAGAATTCCATTCTACACATTCTAATTCTAAGCAACAATGGCTGTGGTACAGTATGTGTTATTTGTAACATTAGTGTAGTAAGCCAGTATCGTTATCTTCAGACGTAACTCAAATTTTGATATCTGTCTGTCATTATGACATTGGAGAATTATTTATGACACATTGAACTTAATTCATTTGAACAATTCTAGGTGGCAAAGCTAAAAGGGGAGAAGATGGGGGAAAAATATGGATTGGATCCTGAAAAAGTGGCCACGATAACTGGTGAGTAGTATTGTCATGATATTTTAAAAATAATATGACTAATGACAGGATACTTCAATAATCTCCAAACTGCTGACTGAGACATAGAAATGGTATTCATGAGTTCATCTGACTCTGGGTAAGTAGAAAATTGACCAATAATTTCCAAAAATATCTCAGTATCACTTTACTTTTTAAGTATACCCCATAACAGGGTTGGGACTACTTTCAGGCTAAGGAACCATCTGACTGGCTATAGTTAACTATCCCTTAATCCAGTTAGACTATTCCAAAGAACACACATAATAAACTAAACCAAACGTCTGTATATCAAGAAGAAGAATGTTTTTGATTTGTAACACTAAAGAAATTACCAAATTGAGTCTCACAGTTGAAAAACATCTCTACAGCATGATGCTGCCACTACTACGCTACACCGTGGGATGGTGCCAGGTTTCCTCCAGACGTGACGCTTGGCATTCAGGCCAAAGAGTTCAATCTTGGTTTCATCAGACCAGAAAATCTTGTTTCTCATGGTCTGAGGTCTTTAGGTCTCTTTTGACAAACTCCAAGCAGGCATTCATGTGCCTTTTACTGAGGAATGGCTTCTGTCTGGACCTCCTACCATAAAGGCCTGATTGGTGGAGTGCTGCAGAGATGATTGTACTTCTGGAAGGTTCTCCCATCTCCACAGAGAAACTTTGGAGCTCTGTCAGAGTGACCATCGGGTTCTTTGTTACCTCCCTGACTAAGGCCCTTATCCCCCGATTGCTCAGTTTGGCCGGGTGGCCAGCTCTAGGAAGAATCTTGGTGGTTCCAAAACTTATTTAATTGAAGAAAAATGGAATGCCACTGTGTTCTTGGGAACCTTCAATTCATCAGAATTATTTTTGGTACCCTTCACCACATCTGTGCCTCGACACAATCCTGTCTCTGAACTTTACGGACAATTCCTTTGACCTCATGGCTTGGTTTTCTGCTCTGACATGCACTGTCAACTGTGGGACCTTATATGTGACTCACCACCTGAATTTGGTCTTATGCTGCAACATTTAAAAGTAGAGAATCAGAGCTAGAACATGGTATACCATACACAGCATTTTTGAGGAACAATAGGAAAGTAATTCTGCTATTAAAGTTTAAACTTGTAAACTCACTTTTGAGAAAAGAGCCTTTGAATGTTTTGGTACCTACTGGAGAGCTCTCCTTTGTCTACACCAATTCAGCATTGTTCACATCCTTTTAAGCATGCCCCACCCATCTCATTAAGGATTCACATTTGAGGTCATTTGCTAAATGGTAAGTAGTGTAGAAAAGATTAAGACTAAAAGTGGTGGGAACACTCCAACACTCAGACATAATTTACAAACGAAGCATTTGTGTTTAGTGAGTCTGCCAGATCAGATGAAGTAGGTATGTTCTCTTGATAAGTGTATGAATTAGACCATTTTACTGTAAAAATATAACGAGTACTTTTGGGTGTCAGGGAAAATGTATTGAGTAAAAAGTACATGAATTTTATTTCGGAATGTGAAGTAAAAGTAGCCAAAAATATAAATAGTAAAGTAATGTACCCCCCCCAAAAAATACTTAAGTAGTACTTTAAAGTATTTTTACTTAAGTACTTTGATCACTGCCCAAATGCCTTCACATCAGTGCATGAGCATACTTTATATACTGTTACACATGCACTTATCACATAGTATTCCATACATAAATTAAGGCCATGCAACCTGAGTTGAAACCTGAGTGAGATGCACATGTGCAGTACATAAACGGATGCATGTGCCATATATTAATGTGGATGCGCCATATCTTTATGTGGTGGACACTTGATACGGTCACATGATATTGTTGAAGTATGTAACAAAATCCTGTTACAACCACACATATCAATATTAATTTGATATATCAATATTTTGCTAAGTCTTGCTAAGTGGATGGGTGTCTACAGAAGGTGTAAACAGTACATCCAAATGATTACTTGCATAATAGCAATATCAGAAATAGATAGTGTCCAAATAAAATAATATACAGTATGTACAAGAACAATATCAACAATGATATCAGTGATAGACAATCAGGGGAAAAGTGACAGAGCAGCAGGACAAAAACAATAGTAGCAACAACGTGTGTTAGGAGAGTATCATTTGAATAGAAGCACTGCAGATAGTGCTGATGACTGGTCCGTCTGAACCACGCATGAACAAGGGAATCTATATTCGGAGAGCCTGTTTCTGTCCTGCTCTTGACTTTGGTGCAGGGCATGTGACATCCATAGCCTCTTCGTCTCAAAAACTCCCTGATCTTCTCAAAAATATAATTTTGTCTAGCTGTTTCCAGTCCAGGTGGTGCTTGTACAGGCACACCATCTATGGGAGGAAGGATGTCAGCATTGAGCAGCAGCTGAAGCCTGGTCCCGACAGTCCGAACGCTCGTTGGTGACAACACCAGGCTCCAGAGCATCGAAGCTGTAAAACAGGGAATAACAACAACAAAAAATCAGAAGACATTACAACCCTGCACAACATCAATTCACCTCCCAAGTTTAGATAAGAAGAATAACCTCATGCAATGAAATGAAAATTATTTTCACCTGAAGTGCTGGTACTGCGTGATCTGTGGCAGCGGCCTGAAGTACTAAGTCAGGTGTTGTAGCCAGCCATAGCTTTCCGCCAGCACCGTACCATCCTCCAGTCCAACCAGCTGTGGGATGTTGACCCCTGTCACAGTGCTGTCCTTCACAACACCAGCAATCTCAGACAAAGCGTTCACTATGGTCTTTCTGAAGCACTGCTCGATGAGGCCGAAGCATCAGTAAGAGGCAAACTGTCCGGACTGTGGTGGAGCTTGTGCATGGTCAGCCAGGCACAATACCAGAGCATAAACTTGTTCTGGCCACTGCAGTTATCACAATTCAGATCCACACGTGTTTCCCCAACTCCGTAGTTAAAGAAAAAATGGTGCATGTAGTTGGTGACTGCGCTACTGCCTTTGCTTGCTTGGGCCAGCTCTCTTTTTGATGGGAGCATTAGACCATTCTCCTTGTATGACTGGTGCAGGAGAGTCAGGCGTGTTTTACTGATTTTTAAAGACAAATTCCAGATACAAATATGTTAGCATTATTATACAATAGATGCAAAATGGTATTCTGAGATAACATCACTACATACACGTAATGTTAGCTAGCTAGCCAGCTATCTAACATCAGCTGGCTAGCTAACAGAAAGCTTTAACTAGCAATACAAATTGATTATCATAGCTAGCTAAAGTTAACAAAATAGGTTCAATGTTAACTAGCAATGCGAAATGGCATTCTGAGAAAACATCAATAACGTTACACACAATTCATACATGTAAATTAATGTTAGCTAGCAAGCCAGCCATCTAACGTTAGCTAGCTAACAGCAAGCTTTAACTTGGGGGTCTTTTTTTTAGACATGTCACGTTAACGTTAGCTAGCTAAAACATGTACTATAATCCCAAATCAATTGTCATAGCTAAAGTTAACCAAATAAGTTAGGTTCAATGTTAACGTTAGCTAGCAACCCAGCCATTGAACTCCAGATGGCTAGCAAACAGCAAGCCTTAACTTGCAATGAAAACAGCTTTCTGACAAAATTAGAATCGTATCATATCTCAAACTGTAGCTAGACTCTTACCCATATACGTGGATGAAAGCTTCACGGTAGACTGCAACCCCTTTCATTAAATAAGACGTCCTGTGTCATTTCCATTTAGTTTGCACAGCTTGTTTCGTTCCACTGATTTCAAAACTCGGTCAACTTCTTCCATGACAACAACACTGTTGATCGTCGTTTCTTCCCCATTACTGCGTCAGAAGACTCCAGAATGTCTTCTTCAATTAAAATGTTTTTACCTAAATCAGGGATTTCCTCATCGTCTGATTCATTTTTCAGAGTCAGAGAGAGTCAGCATGGCACGATCGTCCTCCAGAAAGTAGTCCATCACAACTTTTTCCCACTGACCTTTGTCGAGAGCGCCTGATAAATTCTGGGCAGCAATGTTATTGAGAGCAGTAGCAACATATTTGCTGTTCTCCATGGCTAACATTATATTTTTAGAAAAAACTGCAGTAGAAAGGATTATCTACGCATAACGAGCATCTCATTTTATAGACACAAGATGCTACACCGCAGACCCATCTCTTGGTATGTCCAGCCCAGTCATTATCGCAGACAATCATGTCTAGCGGGAAGGTTCCTGACTTTTTCTTTGGCTAAACCAACTAGGCTCTTAATTTAACAACTTTATTCGTATTTACAGATGGCATAAAAATTTGTTATTAAGGCAAATGAAAGCTCAAATGTCCGAGAAGGCAATTCTACCCCAACAAATGCATTTTTATTAAAAAAAATATATGTGTTCAAACGGCGTGACTTGCGACGTATGCCTAGATTCCTGAATTGGGTCACATATAGACGTGTGTGCCTTTCCAAATCATGTCCAATCAATGGAATTTACCACAGGTGGAATCCAATCAAGTTGCAGAAACATCTCAAGGATGATCAATGGAAACAGGATGCACCTGAGCTCAATTTCAAGTCCCATTACAAAAGGTCTGAATACTTATGTGAATAAGTTATTTAGCTAAAAATTCTAAAAACCTGTTTTTGCTTTCTCGTTATGGGGTATTGTGTGTAGATTGATGAGGAACAATTTTAGAATAAGGTTGTAATGTAAAAAAGTCAATGGGTCTGAATACTTTCCGAATGCACTGCAGTATAACCAGATGATATTACAGTTTCAATAAATTAATCTTAAATGGCACTTGTTTTTTATTGACTGAATATGTATGAAGCAATTTAGCAATTAGGATTTGTTTTCTGTTATGGTTATGATAAACTAGGCATTGCTGACATATTGATAAATGCCCACATATCATTTTTCCAGTGCAGACATTGTTCTAAAAATATATATTTTTTTTTTCTCATTCGGGTACTCAAAATAAATCATGCTTGTACTCGAACAGTCAAAAAAGGTCAAATGCCCATCCCTAAAACATTTATTCAGTGGGCTTATGACCTAGTTCATACATTTTTAAAACATCTTAATAAGAATGATAAACTATGAAGTTAATGGAGTCTATATTCATTCAATTATCAATTAAAGAAACAATATCAAATCAAACTTCAATTCAAACTGTATTTGAAGCACATTTAAAATAGAAACACACTTAAAACAATAAAATGAAAAAACAAGCATGGCAATAAAAGAGATCAAATGTTATCAAAGAACATAAAACACAAAAGCCTCATTGATTAGGCCAAGCTAAAAAGGCTAGTTGATAAAAATGGTGGATAAATGAAGATGTCTTACTCAGGCCTTTTACCGTTGAAAAAATGGTCACAGTCCTGGTCTACGGTACTTAAAACCAGTTTGGGATAGGGGGCGGTATTTTCACGTCCGGATGAAAAGCGTGCCCAAAGTAAACTCATAATATATATATATATATATATATATATATATATATATATATATATATATATATATATATATATATATATATATATATAAAATAGTCTTAGTAGATTTGGATAAAAAACACTCTAACGTTTCTAAAACTGTTAAAAGTATGTCTGTGACTATAACAGAACTTATTTAGCAGGTGAAACCCAGAGGACAAACCAACCAGGAATTTATTTTTTTGAATTGACTGTGTTTTCAATTAGCTTTCTATGGGAATCTAGATTTCTGAGGCACCTGGTTGCAGTTCCTAGGGCTTCCACTAGATATCAACAGTCTTCAGAAATTGGTTGATGTTTTTCTTTTGAGTAATGAAGAAGTATGGCTGTTCAGACTGTGTGTCGAGTCTATTGTACTGTTGTGTTTAGGGAGCGCGACCGGTATTGAACACAGTTTATCCCATCTTAAATTTGATCGATTATTTACGTTTTAAAATACCTACATTTGGATTAGGAATGTTGTTTGAAATGTTTGGACCAAGGTTACAGGTCATTTATTAGATAAATGGTAGTCATGTTGCGCGAGTTGGAACCAGTGATTTTCTGAATCAAATGCGCCAAATAAATTGACATTTTGGGGATGTAACGACATCCCCATGTGTGATGTTTATGGGACATATTGGAATGCCAACAGAAGAAGATCTTCAAAGGTAAGGCATGAAATATATCGTTATTTCTGGCGGGTTGAAATATGATTGTCATGTGTTTGTTTGATGGGGTGCTGGCCTCAGATAATAGCATGGTTCGCTTTCGCTGTAAAGCCTTTTTGAAATCTGACACAGTGGCTGGATTAATTAACTTCTTACGGATAGGCGGGACAGTTGCGTTTCACTTGGGCAAAAAACGGGGAAAATGCAGCGCGGCAAATTCAAAAAAATGATATAAAATCAAACTTTTATTAAATCACACATGTAAGATACTCAATTAAAGCTACAACCCTGCAGGCGCTACACAAAACACAGAAATAAAATATAAAACATGCATTACCTTTGACAAGCTTCTTTTGATGGCACTCCAATATGTCCCATAAAGATCACAATTTGTCCTTTTGTTCGATTAATTCCATCCATATATATCCAAATGTCCATTTATTTGACGAGTTTGATCCAGAAAAAAACAGCTTGCAAAAAACGCAACGTCACTACAAAACATTTCAAAAGTTGCCTATAAACTTTGCCAAAATATTTCAAACTACTTTTGTAATACAACTTTAGGTACTTTAAAACGTTAACAATCGATCAAATTGTAGACGGGTCTTTCTGTGTTCAATACAGGAATGAAAACAAACCAGCGATACTTTTCACATCTTGCGCAACTCTCAACAGTGTACCCAGTTCCTAGTTGGCCTACTTCTTCATTGCACAAAGGAATAACCTCAACCAAATTCAAAAGACTGGTGACATCCAGTGGAAGCGGTAGGAACTGAAAACCAGTTCCTAAGAAATATCGTTTTCTAACTAGGACTCACTGAACAGACAGAGACCTAAAAAAAAAAAAATCTGAACGGTTAGTCCTCTGGGTTTTGCCTGGTACATAAGTTCTGTTATAATCACAGGCATGATTCAAACAGTTTTAGAAACTTCAGAGTGTTTTCTATCCAAATCTATGAATGATATGCATATCTTATATTCTTGGCATGAGTAGCAGGAAGTTGAAATTGGGCACGCTATTTATCAGAAAGTGAAAATTCTGCCCCCTAGCCCCAAGAGGTTCCAACAATGCAGTTTTAAGAAAAATACAAAAACAATTAGAAATAAAAGTAACAAATAATTAAAGAGCAGCAGTAAAATAACAATAGCGAGGCTATATAAAGGGGGTACCAGTGCAGAGTCAATGTGTGGGGGCACCAGATAGTTGAGGTAATTTGTACATGTAGGTAGAGTTATTAAAGTGACTATGCATAGATAATAACAGAGTAGTAGCAGTGTAAAATGGGAGGGGGGGGGGGGGTCGCAAATGCAAAAAGTCTGGGTAGCCATTTGATTAGATTTTCAGGAGTCTTATGGCTTGGGGGTAGAAGCTGTTTAGAATCTAGAGTTGGCGCTCTGGTACCGCTTGCCGTGCGGTAGCATAGAGCACAGTCTATGACTAGGGTGACTGAACTCTTTGACAATTTTTAGGGCCTTCCTCTGACTCCGCCTAGAATAGAGGTCCTGGATGGCAGGAAGCTTTCCCCCAGTAATGCACTGGGCCGTACACACTACGCTCTGTAGTGCCTTGCGGTCGGAGGCTGAGCAGTTGCCATGTGATGCAACCCGTCAGGATGATCTCTAAAATATGTGAAGTCACGCCCTTTTTGTGTAAAGCCACGCCCCTTTGCTGAAGAATTGCATTATGGGCCCTAAAAGCATGGAAATAGTGTCCACTGCTTGTAAACTTTGTATTTTGGCGAATTTAGTACGATATCTGGGAACTTGGCTTACTAACTATGACCAATAAGCATACTTCATACTCAATTTACATCACAAATAGTGCAGTTAGTATGAGTATTCAAACACCGCTATGGACTGCCTGTAACATAATGCTACAGCTGACAGTTTTCTCAAGGTTTTTGATAAATAAAGACTGCTAATACACCACACTGATTCTTCAAATGCAGCTGCAAATCGGTTTTGGACTGAAAGAGTGGCATAAGCTGTCAGATACCCCAGAGAGAATAAAGGACCGGGACATCAAAAAGTAGGGGCACCGTCACCAGAGATGTGTTAGTTTATAAATGTAAACTAATCCATACATTTTAAATGCTGTACTTTAAAAAAAAAGTTTAGATTTGTTCCTAGGCATCTAATTAATGTGTGTGATTCTTTAGCTTTTTTTGTTTGAGGTTCCAGTGTTCAATATCGTTTGTTTATTGGGCATAAGAGCTTACTGTCTCCTGTAATTTCACAGTCAGTCAAAAGAACTCTGCTGAAGACAAGCAGAGGTTTGCAGGGCCAACTGAAGACATGATGTCTGATGTAGAGACAGACCAAAAAGACCCCGATGCATTTTTAATAACCTTCCCAACCTGGCAGAGAATGGCCCAGTACATCACTGGGGCTGCCATCCAGGACCTCTATACCAGGCGGTGTCAGAGGAAGGCCCCAGAAATTGTCCAACTTCAGATACCCAAGCCATAGACTTATTTCTGCTGCTGCACAGCTAGCGGTACCAGTGCACCAAGTTTGGAACCACCAGGACCCCGAACAGCTTCTACCCATGAAGACATAAGACTACTAAACACGACTGCTAAATAGCTAATCAAATGGCTACCCAAACAACCTGCATTGACACTTTTTTGAGAAATGGATTTTGTATATGTGCCATTCAGAGTGTGAATGGGCAAGACAAAATATTGAAATGCATTTGAACGGGGTATGGTAGTAGGTGCCAGGTGCACTGGTTTTGAGCTGTGTTTTTCACGCTGAAGTTTCCCGTTTGTATCAATAATGGTCGACCACCAAAAGGACATCCATCTAACTAGACACAACTGTGGGAAGCATTAGTCAACATGGGTCAGCATCCCTGTGGAATGCTTTCGATACCTGGTAGTCCATGCCTCGACGAATAGAGGTTTTTGTGAGGGTGTAACTTAAATGCACTGGACAGAAATATAAACGTAACATGCCACAATTTCAAAGATTTTACTGAGTTACAGTTCATATAAGGAAATCAGTCAATTGAAATAAATACCTTTAAAAAAAGAAAGTAGGGCTGTGGATCAGAACCAGTCAGTATCTGGTATGATCATTATTTTCCTCATGCACAATGACACATCTTCACTTAGTTGATTGTGGCCTGTGGAATGTTGTTCCTCTCCTCTTCAATAGATGTGCGAAGTTGCTGGATATTGGTGGTAATTGGAACACATATGTCAATTCAGAGCATCCCAAACATGCTCAATGGGTGACATATCTGGTGAGTATGCAGGCCAAGGAAGAACTGGGATATTTTCAGCTTCCTGGAATTGTGTACAGATCCTTGCGACATGAGGCCATGCATTATCATGCTGAAACATGAGGTGATGGCGGCGGATGAATGGCCTCAGGATCTCGTCACGGTATTTCTGTGCATTCAAATTGCCATCAATAAATGCAATTGTTGTCCATAGCTTATGCCTGCCCTTACCATAACCCCACTGCCACCATGGGGCACACATCAGCAAACTGCTCATCAGCCATACACGCTGTCTGGCATCTGCCCGGTACAGTTGAAACCGGGATTAATCCGTAAAGGGCACACTTCTCCAGTTGCCATCGAAGGTGAACATTTGCCCACTGAAGTCGGTTTACGATGGTGAACCTCAGGTCAAGACCCTGGTGAGGACAACGAGCACACAGATGAGTATCCCCGAGACATTTTCTGACAGTTTGTGAAGAAATTATTTTGCTTGTGCAAAGTCAGTTTCATCTGCTGTCTGGGTAGCTGGTCTCAGACAATCCCGCAGGTGAAGATGCCGGATGTGGAGGTCCTGGGCTGGCATGGTTACACATGATCTTCAATCGTGAGGCCGGTTGGACATACTGACAAATTCTCTAAAATGACATTGGAGGCGGCTTATGGTAGAGAAATGAACATTAAATTATCTGGCAACGGGTCTGGTTGACATTCCTGCCGTCAGCATGCCGTTTGCACACTCCCTCAACTTGAGACTGTGGGATTGTGTTGTATGACAAAACTGCACAATTTTAGTGGCCTCATATTGTCCCCAGCACAAGGTGCACCTGTGTAATGATCATGCTGTTAAATTAGCTTCTTGACATGCCACACCTCTCAGGTGGATGGATTATCTTGGCAAACGAATAATGCTCACAAAATGTCTGCTCACAATTTGATAAAAATAAGTTTTATTTGAGAATGAAACATTTCTGGAATCTTTTAATTCAGCTCATTAAAGATGGGACCAACACGTTGCAGTCATATTTTTGTTCAGTGTAGATATAATATTTAAACCAATGAGAGAGAAACACCTATCTATTGATGGGAAGATTACCCTGATTAATTCTCTAGTGATATCGCAGTTTACATATTTATTAATGGCTCTACCAACTCCAGAAGAAACCTATTTGACAAAATATGCGTGAAAAATATTTAACTTTACTTGGAATGGCAAACCAGAAGTTAAACGACCACATTTATATAATGCAAAGGACTTGAGGGTTAAAACTATTAATGTATTAAACTTGTATTAAACTCTCTTAGTCTCCATTGTCCAAAATTGTAATCTAGTAAACTACTCTTTGCCTTTTGTAGATTCAAATCGTAAATTTTCGGTAGATTGACAATGGATCTCTGTTTAACGTATCCTCCTTTTTAAATTAAGTCATACAGAGTTGGCTACAAGTTCATCCTCAAGAAAAGGCATATCTAATATTACAGCAAATAATATGGCTCGACTCCAAAGTACTGATGGAGAGAACCAAAATATTTGAAAAGGTATAATATTTATGAAGGACATTGTAAACAGGGATGGTAAAATTGTCACAAGCAACTAACAATAGTGTCTGGAGGTGTATGCTCAATACAAAACTAGAACCAACTCATACTGGCTCAAAATTCATGCCACAAAATTGGAAGAGACAATTACTTAAAGAAGAAATGAAAGAATTAGTATGCCTAACACCCATAAAAAAATGATAAATGGCTTAAAGTGATTAGCATAAATTGAAAAATGTATCAGTTTCACTTAAAGTCAAAAGGGGTGACAGCAATGCCGCATAAAATTCAAGATAGTTGGAAGCAGGTATTTGATGTCCCAACACCTTGGCATCGGGTCTATATATATATATATATATATATATATAGAGATAATAAATAACAACAATGGACACATCAATCCGTTCATTTCAATTTAAGCTATTATATAAAATACTTGCTACAAAAAGAATGCCCAATATATGGGGGAATTGAACAGTCAACCTTGTGCAGACTCGAGGAAACAGAATCAAAAGAGCATATTTTCTGGTACTGTCCATCGGTGGCTCGCTTTTTAAGTCCGGTCTGGGAATGGTTATGTCATAATATCAGGGTTCAGATGGATCTGCAAACTGTATTGTAAGGATATCTGGAAAAACCATGATCAGTCAATGGGAAATAGCATTATACTCTTGGGTAAAGTGTTTACTTTTAGGGCAATATTGGTTTAAACTTTACAAATAAGGAGATTCAGGACCCTCGTAAGACATCACAATAAAATGGAGGGATGTATTGCAAAAGGAAATTACAAAATGGCATTCTACTGGGAAAGATGGGTTAATCTGTGGACATCGGAGGGTTGGAGTTATGATCACAATGAATGACGGATTGGCCGCTGTGTGTGAAAAATCCAGCACTTGCAGAAAGAGGAAATTAATAATGTATGTATTAACGACATGTACCATAAATGTGAGCAAAAATAGCTTTAAGTAGAAGTACAAATAAATAAAATAAGGGGGATCATAAATGATGTAAACAATTAAAGTGATAGAACCCACAATCTTATCTGTAAAATTAAATGAATATATTCTCAAGGACTTTTTGTTTTTAAGTGCACGTGTGTGGTATGTGAGCATGTGCTTCATCCATGTGTGTGCGTGGGAGGGAGTTATTCAAAAGGAGAGATATTTGATTACATTTGTGTTCACCTATCCAAGTGATCCAAATGATTTAAACATCGAGCACTGGAGCAGACAGGCTCTCCGGAGCTTACATTTACAATCGTATGCAGTTTAAGGGTATATTGGATAAAGGACAATGTGGCCTATTGAACACATTCACCCTTGAGGCCAAACTCCTACGGTAATGAACAGAAATACAGTCCTTTATCATGCTGTATAGGTGGATGAAAAATAATATAAAATGTTATTTGTCACATGCGCCAAATACAACAGGTAGGCCTTACCTTGAAATGCTTACTTACAAGCGCTAAACAAACAATGCAGTTCAAGAAATAGAGTTAAGAAAATATTTACAAAAAAAAAAAATAACACAAGAAAATGACATAACAATAATGAGGCTATATAGAGGGGGTACCGGTACCGAGTCAATGTGCGGGGCTACAAGTTAGTCGAGAGAATTTGTAAAGTGACACTGCATAGGTAATAAACAGTGTGTAGCAGCAGTGTAAAAACAAAGTGGGGGGAGGGTTAATGGAAATTGTCCAGGTGGGCATTTGATTAATTGTTCAGCAGTCATATTGCTTGCGGGTACAAGCTGTTGAGGAGCCTTTTGGACCTAGACTTGGCGTTCCGGTACCGCTGGCTGTGTGGTAGCAGAGAGAACAGTCTATGACTTGGGTGACTGGAGTCTTTGACAATTTTTTTGGTCCTTTCTCTAACACTGCCTAGTATATAGGTCTTGGATGTCAGGAAGCGTAGCCCCAGTTATGTACTGGGCCGTCAACGCTACCCTCGATAACTCCTTACGGTCAGAGGACGAGCAGTTGCCATACTAGGCAGTGATGCAACCGGTCAGGATGCTCACGGTGGTGCAGCTGTAGGACTCTTTGACGATCTGGGGGCCTATGCCAAATCTTTTCAGTCTCCTAAGGGGGAAAAGGTGTTGTAATGCCCTCTTCACAACTATCTTGGTGTGTTTGGAAATGCTTCACAAACACACACACACAGTCACAAGTTCGTAGGTATGCATAAACACACACGCATGGCACTCTTGGCATGCTCTCAATCAGTTATGTTGTGTTGTGACAAGGTAGGGGTGGTATACAGAAGATATCCCTATTTGGTAAAAGACCAGAGCAAGAACAGCTAAAATAAGCAACAGTTCAGCATTACATTAAGACATGAAGTCAGTCAATACAGAAAATGTCAAAAATTTTGAAGGTTTCTTCAAGTGCATTTGCAAAAACCATCAAGAGCTATGATGAAACTATCTCTCATGAGGACCGCCACAGGAAAGACTTACCTCTACTGTATAGGTTAAGTTCATTAGAGTTAACTGCACCTCAGATTGCAGCCCAAATAAATGCTTCACTGAGTTCAAGTAACAGACACATCTCAATATCAATTGTTCAGAGGAGAGTGTGTGAATCAGGCCTTTATGTTCAAATTGCTGCAAAGAAACCACTACTAAAGGACACCAATAAGAAGAAGAGACTTGCTTGGGGTCCAAATTTGAGGTTTTGGTTGCAACCGCCATGTCTAGGTGAATGGATGATCTCAGCATGTGTGGTTCCCACTGTGAAGCATGGAGGTGTGATGGTGACACTGGCTGTGATTTATTTAGAATTCAAGGCACACTTAACCAGCATGGCTACCACAGCATTCTGCAGTGATACGACATCCCATCTGGTTTGCACTTAGTGGGACTCTCATTCGCTTTTCAACAGGACAATGACCCAACACACTTCCAGGCTGTGTAAGGGCTATTTGACTAAGAAAGAGAGTGATGGAGTGCTGCGTCAGATGACCTGGCCTCTACAATCACCCAACCTCAACCCAATTGAGAAGATTTGTGATGAGTTGGACTGCAGAGGGATTACTACATGATTCCATATGTGTTATTTCATAGTTTTGATATCTTCACTATTATTCTACAATGTAGAAAATAGTAAAAAAAATAAGAAAAAACATTGAATTAGTAGGCGTGTCCAAACTTTTGACTGGTACTGTACTTATCACATGTTAAGAACTCTGTGGGTAGTGCTAAAACTAATAACGTCATATCTGAATTCTTCCATCTTAATGCACCTTCTCCATTAAAGGCAAATTCTATTTGGGCAAACACTGTCCATCTGACACGGACAAAACAAAAGCCAAGATGCTCCATTATTACAAAAATCCTTACTCCCACAAATGTTCTTGCTCGGAAATGTTCAGTTTCTAGGAACTGCACACACACACGCAAGCACAAACACAGACGCACACACAGACGCACACACACACACGGTTAATTGCTGCTTGGCTGTGAAGTCAGGGTTAAGTCCTCTAGAAACTGGCCCCAGATGGAGAAAATCAGCTCTAATCAAAACAGACAAATGCATTCACTTCTCCAATAAGACAATGAAGTATTTTTTTCCCCCAATGACTAAAGGTTTTATGCATATCAAAAATAAAGGATCTCACAGGAGAGTGAAGGAAAAGAAAGTGAAGATGAGAAAAGTGGAGAGAGGTTAGAAAGAGGAGAAATTGTCAATATGATCATCATTGAAAACAGTCAACATACTAATAATAGGAAAAAATAGTACCAATTCGTACTACGAAATGATGTTCTATATGTGCAGAAGAAACATGGCAGCCAGCATATGTGTAAGTTTACTTGAAAAGCACTATTGATAAAATCAACTATGTCAACCAGTATCTAAATTGGAAGACATTTTGAAAAGGCACCACATCATCATGTTGTACATTTTGGGATAGGGCAGATAGGTCTAGAAGCACGGCTGCCCTCCCTTTAGGCACCATTTTACTAAGCCACACCAGCTGGAGCATGTGCAGACCAGCTGGCTGGTGGGTTTACGGACATATTCATTCTCTTCCTATCCCGGTGTGCTGTCTCCACATGCTTCAAGATGGCCACCATTGTTCCTTTACCTATGAAAGCAAAGGTAACTGAACTAAATTACTATCGCCCTGTAGCACTCACTTCTCTCATCATGAAGTAGACTTCAGGAAACAGCAAAAGGAGCACCCTATCCCTATCCACATCGACAGGACCACAGTGAAGAAGGTGGAAAGCTTCAAGTTCATCGGCGTACACATCACTGACAAACTGAAATGGTCCACCCACACAGACAGTGTGGTGAAGGCGTACCTAAAGCCCTCACAAACTTTTACTGAGGCACAATTGAGAGCATCCCGTCGGGCTGTATCACTGCCTGGTACGGCAACTGGACCGCACTCAACCACAGGGCTCTCCAGAGGGTGGTGTGTCTGCCCAACACATCACCAGAGGCAAACTACCTGCCCTCCAGGACACCTACAGCACCCGATGTCACAGGAAGGCCAAAAAGATCATCAAGGATAACAACCACACAAGCCACTGCCTGTTCACCCCGCTATCATCCAGAAGGCGAGGTCAGTACAGGTGCATCAAAGCTGGGACCGAGAGATTGAAAAACAGCTTCTATCTCAAGGCCATCAGACTGTTAAATAGCCATCACTAGCACATTAAAGACTGCTGCCTATATACATAGACTTGAAATCACTGGCCACTTTAATAAATGGAACACTAGTCTCTTTAATAATGTTTACATATTTTGCATTACTCATCTAATTTTACATACTGTATTCTATTATATTCTACTGTATCTTAGTCTATGCCGCGCTGATATTGCTCGTCAATATATTTATAAATTCTTAATTCCATTCCTTTACTTAGATTTGTGTGTATTGTTGTGAAATTGTTAGATATTTCTTGTTAGATATTACTGCACTGTTGGAGCTAGAAACACAAGCTTTTCACTACACCCGCAATAACATCTGCTAAACACGTGTATGTGACCAACAACTTGATTTGCAGTCACGGTCTTTCTCTAAGATATTTAGTCAATCTCTGCCGAATCTGCATCGTTCTTGGTTCTACTAAAAAAAATATATAAAGTTCTCCTTTATTTTATAATCCTATTTGTCCACTTTAGAATGGGAGATAGATAGTGATAGATAAAGATTTGAGGATGTATGAGAGGAGAAGAGAAAAGAGGAGAAGAAAGGTTTCAAGGGACTGAGTGAGCGAGCACTCAACTAGCTTTAAACTTCAGAAACGCTATCATCTTCAAAGGTGGAGAGAGTGTGTCAATTTAAAATCCAAAATGTATCTGGCATCTTTATGCTCCTTAAAATACAATACATCTCGGGCTGATTAAAGCACATCAAAGCCGGGCTCATTCAGTCCTTAGAGCGACGAGGGGAGATTTTAATTGCAAAGTGTTAAAGCTCACAATTAAAGGCTTTGTGAGGGCTCTGAGCTAGCCTAGCCCAAACACCACTTTTGAGGACGGCATACAAATTAGTCTCAACACTGGTGCGAGTGCAGATGGAGAGAGAGGGGTGGAGCTAAAAGTGAGCCTCGACATAAATTGTAATGTTCGGTCAGATTCGTCTTGGAGACTCTAGGTACGAGACAATCAGTAGATTGAGCTTTATCATCTTCTATTTCTCTCTCTGATAAATGTAGTTCTAAAAGAGGGGGTGGGGGTCACACATGGGTATACGCGCACACACACAGTAAGGTGCAAGTATGTCAGAAAAGGCTGTGCCCGCCATAAGAGGCTGAAAATGACATTGTACAGTTATTAGACTGGAAATAACCTGCCAATGCAAACAGCAGACTGGGCAGGCCTATTTTTAGAGTCCAGAATTCAAAGATGTCATTGATAACAGCACTTTCATGTACCTTTTCACAAGATTATTTGCCTTAAAACTACAGTAAAGAGTTGTATTTGAACAGAAACACACAAAAAATTCACATCTCAAAATATAAAATAAACTAAACAAGCCATCTTTGAACAAATCCACAACCCCACTCAACTCTCATCCATCATTAATTATTTTCTAATAAACAGGGAGCCATATACTGAAAATATAGTGCCATGGCAACCACATTAATTAAAAGCCTTGATAGATGCGACGGCAGCACGGCGACTTCCATCTAGAAAGGAACCTATCAGGAATTACATTTCCATCAGATGCCAAAAGGACCAGTTGAGGGGGTTTCTCAGTTGTCCCCCTCTAGGGGTTTAATGAAAACACACTTTCATGAAGAAAGTCATCAGAGTCGAGAAGGGGGAGGGGAGACTCCAGCAGCCTTTTGCCATGTGTGGGGAACGACCGTGTGTCTGACCTCTCATTTCAGATTTTAATAAAGTTGCACCCAGGTGTCCTTGTTGCCTTACGTCGCCTGGGGGTTAGGGAGGACTATTTGCTAAACAACAAGAGAAGAAGAGGCAAATGTGGTTCTGACTGGAGGGATGGAGAAAGGACGCCTTTTTGTTGTGTTGCAAACGCATGCACACTCACTCACACACACATACTGTCCACTTGGTGTTAACTTCAATGTGATTTCAGGACTGCTATCTGTGCTTAAGCTAAGCTGTGCTCAAGCTCTGTTGGGAAACCTATTGTAGACCATTGTGTCACTCTGTGGCCTGTAAGATTGAGCACTACTTGAGCAACGAACAGAAACACTTGCATGAATTTCAAAGAGCAAATGCCTCAGCTTTGGGTTGACCTCTGGTGTGTGTGTGTGTGTGTGTGTGTGTGTGTGTGTGTCCGTTTGTGGCTTACATGTACAGTATGAAGTACAGCACAGTCTGTTCAATGGTGTTTGGTGCAACTGTTTGGACTAGTTAGACATGTAAATAACGTTATAAATGTTACAAATACACAGAGGCTTGTCGTGCAATTCTACTGAACGTCTTAACTTCAGATCAACATGTTAAACTCGTACAAACTCATGTGACACACACATCTGTGCATGCACACGTGTTTGATACATTCTTAAAGCAAGAGCATTCAATACTCCACAGAGCTAGAACCCCACATTACTGAACACAACAATACATTACCCTCTGGACTCACACAGAGGATCTAGAGATGTGTATACAAATATAGACCTCATTTATACAATATATTTAGGGTTTAAACACTTAACCTGACTAGCTATTATCTGCCATACGCTATCACTGGCTTCGTCCCATATGGCATCCTGTTCCCTATACAGTGCACTACGTTTGACCAGTGCTTGATGTGCCATGTGACCTTCTTTAATCTACATTAAAAGGAGCAGCAGCAGAGCAGATAGAGTCAAACAGTGTCATTTTTAATAACACAATTGTATAGGACCTGGGTCAACAGAGCCAAAAGAACAGACTGAAGCTTCCTGGTGTAAATTATACGCATGTAATAGTCTCCAAACTTCCTCTGTCGAGCCTAGCCTGTGACAAGCACTCCTAAGAGACCATCTGACTCCCAAATTGCACCCTATTATAGTGCACTATTTTTGACCAAGGCCCATAGGGCTCTGGGAGAAAGTGGTGCGCTACGTACATAGGGTGCCATTTGGGACAGATTCAGAGTAGAGAACAGTCTAGCAATCGGGAGGAGAAAAAAAAACTTTGTATTATCAAGATCATACATTTCTTTAATTAGTGGGAATATTTATTCTTTAGCAAATTGGCAATTTAGTCCCAAAACGAAACTTTAGAATGTGAAATGTCATAATAATAGTGGAGAGTGATTTAATTTCAGCTTTTTATTCTTTCATCACATTCCCAGTGAGTCAGAAGTTTACATACACTCAATTAGTATTTGGTAGCATTGGCTTTAAATTGTTTAACTTGGGTCAAACGTTTTGGGTAGCTTCCCACAATAACTTGGGTGAAATTTGGTCCATTCCTCCTGGCTGAGCTGGTGTAACCAAGTCAGGTTTGTAGGCTTCCTTGCTCGCACACGCTTTTTCAGTTCTGCCCACACATTTTCTATGGGATTGAGGTCAGGGCTTTGTGATGGCTACTCCAATACCTTGACTTTGTTGTCCTTAAGTCATTTTGCCACAACTTTGGAAGTATGCTTGAGGTCATTGTCCATTTGGAAGACCCATTTGCGACCAAGCTTTAACTTCCTGACCGATGTCTTGAGATGTTGCCTACCTCATGAGTGCACCAGTCCCTCCTGCAGCAAAGCACCCACACAACATGATGCTGCCACCCCCGTTTTTCACGGTTGGGATGGTGTTCTTCAACTTGCAAGCATTCCTCTTTTCCCTCCAAACATAACGATGGTCATTATGGCCAAACAGTTGTATTTTTGTTTCATCAGACCAGAGGACATTTCTCCAAAAAGTACAATCTTTGTCCCCATGTGCAGTTGCAAACCGTAGTCTGGCTTTTTAATGGCGGTTTTGGAGCAGAGGCTTCTTCCTTGCTATGTCGATATAGGACTCGTTTTACTGTGGATATTGATACTTTTGTACCTGTTTCTTCCAGCATCTTCACAAGGTCCTGTGCTGTTGTTCTAGGATTGATTTGCACTTTTTGCACCAAAGTACGTTCATCTCTAGGAGACAGAACGCATCTCCTTCCAGAGCGGTATGACAGCTGCGTGGTCCCATGGTGTATATACTTGCGTACTATTTTTTTGTACAGATGAACGTGATACCTTCAGGTGTTTGGAAATTGCTCCCAAGGAACCAGACTTGTGGAGGTCTCCAATGTTTTTCTGATGTCTTAGCTGATTTCTTTTGATTTTCCCATGATGTCAAGCAAAGAGGCACAGAGTTTGAAGGTAGGCCTTGAAATGCATCCAACTGACTCAAATGATGTCAATTAGCCTATCAGCAGCTCCTTGGAAAATTCCTGAAAATGATGTCATGGCTTTAATCAAATCAAATCAAATAAACTTGATTTCATTTGATTAAAGCCATGACATCATTTTCTGGAATTTTCCAAAGTGTTTAAAGGCAGTCAACTTAGTGTATGTAAACTTCCGACCCACTGGAATTGTGATACAGTGAATTATAAGGGAAATTATCGGTCTGTAAACAATTGATGGAAAAATTATTAGATGTCCTAACCGAGTTCCCAAAACTATAGTTTGTTAACAAGAAATTTATGGAGTGGTTGAAAAACCTAAGTGTATGTAAACTTCCGACTTCAACTGTATAAAGAGTTTTAAAAATACTTAGCTATTAAATGAAATAATTTATTCAGGTTAAATTTAGGATTAATGAATTTTATTCAACCATTTTGATAAAAAGCAAAGTAATATTAATTAAATCCCTAGAACTTCTGTACAAAACTATTTCTCTTTTGAGAAAGGAAATTGCATCTGATATTACAGTAAAATAAAGCATACGGCTAACAAGAAGGAACAATTAAGTATAGTCCAGCTATATTGTATGCTAAAAAAATAAAACATTAATATTTTATACAAATACAATTGCTCAGGGAAATAGATTTTGTTTAGTAAAAAGAAAAACCAAAAAAAAGTCAAAATTATTGCAACCCCTAATGATTCCTATAAATAAAAGCAAACAAAATGTAATCTGCATTAACATTAAACTTTTTTAAGATAATCTTAAGGAACTGTATTGTAGCTTTTCATGGCTTCCTGTTTCAGTGGGTATAAACATTTGGTAACACGCATGTAAAATCTATTTACATGGTGAAAGGAAAATAAATCACAAATGGTTGACTTTCATAAATTAGCCAATGGATACAAAAAAAACAGAAAAAACAAATATACTGTACCACTTACCACTATTAGGGCAACAATTAAGAAGTTTAAAGTAAAGGAAACTTGCATGGCAAAGAACCCAAGTGTATCTTATCCCCACACACAGTGAGAAAGATGGTTAGGGAAGCAAAGAAAAGTCCAATGGCCACAGTTGGAGACTTACTGTACAGAACTTGGTCACATCTTGGGTCTCCATATCTACAATTAGACGCCACTTCCATACCGATAGGCTATTTGGAAGGGTTCCCATAACAAAAATCTTTATTGAGAGCAAACAACAAATGCAAAAAAATTGAATTTGCCAAACAGCATTGGCACTTGGATTGGAACTGGGTGCTATGGTCAAGATGAGATGAAAATAGAGATTTTTGGCCACGCACACCAGTGGGGTACTTGGTCACAAAAGAAGGATGCAGGTGAAAAAAATGACCTCATACCAAATATAAAATATGCTGGCGGATCTTTGACCCGGCAGCCCTCGCTAGAAGAGGAGCCCACGAGCTCTGGGCGCCCATGCAACTATCATCTCACACCTACAGTGCCTTCAGAAAGTATTCACACCCCTTGACTTTTTACACACTTAGTTGTGTTACACCCTGAATTCAAAATTGAGATTTTTTGTCACTGGCCTACAAACAAGATCACATAATGTCAAAGAGGATTTTTTTTGTCTTCCCCAAATGAATTCAAAACGAAAATCTTAAATGTCTTGAGTAAATAAGTACTCAACCCCTTTGTTGTGGCAAGCCTAAATAAGTTCAGGAGTAAAAATGTGCTTAACATGTCATGTCTAATATTAGTGTTTAACATGATTATTGAATAACTAACTAATATATGTACCCCACACATACAATTATCTGTAAGTCCCTCAGTCGAGCAATGAATTTCAAACACAGATTTAACCACAAAGACCAGGGAGGTTTTCCAATGCCTCACAAAGAAAGGCACCAATTGGTAAAAAAAACTGACATTGAATATCCCTTTGAGCATGTTGAAGTTATTCATTACACTTTGTATGGTGTATCAATACACCTAGTCACTACAGAGATACTGGTGTCAGTTGCCGGACTGGAAGGAAACTGCACAGGGATTTCACCATTAGGCCAATGGTGACTTTAAAACAGTTACAGAGTGTATTAATGGCTGTGATAGGTGAAAACTAAGGATGGAAAAACATTGTAGCTCCTCCACAATACTAATCTAATCGACAGAGTGAAAAGAAAGAAGCATGCACAGAATAAAAATATTTGCAATTAGGCTCAAAAGTAAAGCTGCAAAGAAAATTGTAAAGAAATTAACTTTATGTCCTGAATACAAAGAGTTGTGTTGTGTTAGATTTACCCCGAACATATCAGTGAATGCCACTCTTGATTTTGTCAAGCATGGTGGTGGCTACATCATGTTATGGGTATGCTTGTCATTGGCAAGGACTAGAGAGCTTTTTCAATTATAAAAATAAACAGAATAGAGCTAAGCACAGGCAAAATCCTAGAGGAAAACCTGGTTCAGTCTGCTTTCCAACATACACTGGGAGACAAATGCACCTTTCAGATGGACATTAACCTAAAAACACGAACTGGAGTTGCTTACCAAGACGACATTGAATGTTCATGAGTGGCCTATTTAGAGATTTGATTTAAAATTGGCTTGAAAAGTTATGGCAAGACTTGAAAACAGCTGTGTATCAATGACCAACAACCAACTTGACAGAGCTTGAAGAATTTAAAAAAGAATAATTGGCAGATATTGTACAATCCAGGTGTGCAAAGCTGTTAGAGAAAGACTCACATTTGTAATCGCTGCCAAAGGTGATTTTAACGTGTAATGACTCAAGGGGTTGAATACTTACATTATCTAATCAAGATACACCACATGACCAAACGTGTGTGGATACCTACTCATCGAACATCTCATTCCAAAATCACGGTCTTTAATATGGAAAGGCTTTCACTGGATGTTGAAATATTGCTGCGGGGACTTGCTACAAGCATTAGTGAGGTCGGGCACTGAAGTTGGGCGATTAGGCCTGGCTTGCAGACAGTCACTGTTCATTTTCATCCCAAAGGTGTTTGAAGGGGTTGAGGTCAGGGCTCTGTGCAAGCCAAGTTCTTCCACACTGAACTCAACAAAACATTTATGTATGGACCCCGCTTTGTGCACGGGGTATTGTCAGCATTCTCTTGGCATCCGCCAAACCCCGATTAATCTGTCAAACTACCAGATGGTGAAGCGTGATTCATCACTCCAGAGAACATGTTTCCACTGCTCCCAGAGTACAATGAAGGTGAACTTTACACAATTACAGTTGACGCTTGGCCTTGTGCATGGTAATCTTAGGCTTGTGTGCGGCTGTTCGGCCATGGAAACCCATTTCCTGAAGCTCCCGACTAACAGTTATTGTGCCGATGTTGCTATCAGAGGCAGTTTGGAACTCAGTAGCGAGTGTTGCAACCGCGGACAGACGATTTTTAAGCGCTTCAGCACTCGGCGGTCTCGTTCTGTGAGCAATGTGTGGCCTACGACTTCACGGCTGAGCCGTTGTTGTTCATAGACATTTCCACTTCACAATAATAGCATTTACAGTTGACTGGGGCAGCTCTAACAGGGCAGAAATCTGATGAACTGACTTGTTGGAAAGGTGGCATCCTATGACGGTGCCACGTTGAAAGTCACCGTGCTCTTCAGTACGGGCCATTCTACTGCCAATGCTTGTCTTTAGAGATTACCATGTCTGTATGCTCGATTTCATACACCTGTCAGCAACGGGTATCGATGAAATAGCTTAATCCACTAATCTGACGGGGTGTCCACATGCTTTTGGCCATGTAGTGTATATTAGTGTTTTATTTTAAATTAATTTTGTACGAGTGTTGTAATTCTTCATCCAATTTGACATAACAGAGTATTTTGTGTAGCTCATTGACAATCGTTTTTGAATTACATTCATTTCAATCCCACTTTGTAACACAACAACATGTGGAACATGTACAGTGGGGCAAAAAAGTATTTAGTCAGCCACCAATTGGGCAAGTTCTCTCACTTAAAAAGATCAGAGAGGCCTGTAATTTACATCATATGTACACTTCAACTATGACAGACATATTGAGAAAAAAAATCCAGAAAATCACATTGTAGGATTTGTAATGAATTTATTTGCAAATTATGGTGGAAAATAAGTATTGGTCACCTACAAACAAGTAAGATTTCTGGCTCTCACAGACCTGTAACTTCTTCTTTAAGAGGCTCCTCTGTCCTCCACTCGTTACCTGTATTAGTGGCACCTGTTTGAACTTGTTATCAGTATAAAAGACACCTGTCCACAACCTCAAACAGTCACACTCCAAACTCCACTATGGCCAAGACCAAAGAGCTGTCAAAGGACACCAGAAACAAAATTGTAGACCTGCACCAGGCTGGGAAGACTGAATCTGCAATAGGTAAGCAGCTTGGTTTGAACAAATCAACTGTGGGAGCAATTATTAGGAAATGGAAGACATACAAGACCACTGATAATCTCCCTCGATCTGGGGCTCCACGCAAGATCTCACCCCGTGGGGTCAAAATGATCACAAGAACAGTGAGCAAAAATCCCAGAACCACACGGGGGGACCTAGTGAATGACCTGCAGAGCTGGGACCAAAGTAACAAAGCCTAGCATCAGTAACACACTATGCCGCCAGGGACTCAAATCCTGCAGTGCCAGACGTGTCCCTCTGCTTAAGCCAGTACATGTCCAGGCCCGTCTGGAGAGCATTTGGATGATCCAGAAGAAGATTGGGAGAATGTCATATGGTCAGATGAAACCAAAATATTTTTTGGTAAAAACTCAACTTGTTGTGTTTGGAGGACAAAGAATGCTGAGTTGCATCCAAATAACGCCATACCTACTGTGAAGCATGGGGGTGGAAACATCATGCTTTGGGGCTGTTGTTCTGCAAAGGGACCAGGACGACTGATCTGTGTAAAGGAAAGAATGAATGGGGCCATGTATCGGGAGATTTTGAGTGAAAACCTCCTTCCATCAGCAAGGGAATTGAAGATGAAACGTGGCTGGGTCTTTCAGCATGACAATGATCCCAAACATACCGCCCGGGCAACGAAGGAGTGGCTTCATAAGAAGCATTTCAAGGTCCTGAAGTGGCCTAGCCAGTCTCCAGATCTCAACCCCATAGAAAATCTTTGGAGGGAGTTGAAAGTCTGTGTTGCCCAGCAACAGCCCCAAAACATCACTGCTCTAGAGGTGATCTGCATGGAGGAATGGGACAAAATACCAGCAACAGTGTGTGAAAACCTTGTGAAGACTTACAGAAAACGTTTGACTTATGTCATTGCCAACAAAGGGTATATAACAAAGTATTGAGATAAACTTTTGTTATTGACCAAATACTTATTTTCCACCATAATTTGCAAATAAATTCATAAAAAATCTTACAAATGTGATTTTCTGGATTTTTTTTCTCATTTTGTCTGTCATAGTTGAAGTGTACCCATGATGAAAATTACAGGCCTCTCTCATATTTTTAAGTGGGAGAACTTGCACAATTGGTGGCTGACTAAATAATTTTTTGCCCCACTGTAAATGGGTGTGAACGCTTTCTGAAGGCACTGTATATCCCCAAAAAAACGATACACAATTTTTTACAGTAACCCTCCAATTTTTATTTCCACATGTAGCAAGTGAAGTGTTTGAATAACACAATTTACATGGGTAGCAGGTGAGTTAGACAGATAATATAGTTGTCATTAGCCTATTTCTCAGCGGTGCCTGCGGCAGCCCACCTCGGCCTCCTCACCTAATTAGCTATCAAGTTAAAAAAGTGAGGTGAATCAGGTCGAACTCAGATGGAGAAGCTTTATCTGATCAAGCACGTGCCAAATTTTCGAAGATAATCACGTCAGCTAAGCTACCACCTCGTCCTGGACTGACGAATCACCATCGCAAGTGAAAGCTAGTAGGACTACTTATGTAGCAGCTGGCACCTGCAGCCTTCATGTCCCGACAGAGACCTCACTGCCCGGGCCCGGCAATGACAGTGGCCTTGCTCCTCCTCTTCTTCCTCCAATCGAGAACAGTGACAGTTCTTCTAGTGAGTGTGACGGTCCTCCTCCTCCTCTTCCTCTCCCAGAAAACCAAGCTGATGACTGCCAAAGACCCAGCAGCGCTCGCGAGAGCGACTCCACTTCTGTGAACACTGGTAATCCTACGAGTGATGAGCTGCCAGCTAAATACTGTATATAGCTATAGATAGGCTAGTAGGCTAGACTGCATTGTCTGCATGATGATTGCATTATTTGGCATTAATAGACTGGTTTTATGCAGCACAAACTTTCTATCCAAGCTGCAAGAGAGGTCGAGGACAGCTAAGGTAGGCTATAGGCCTACAGGACAGTTGTATATCCCCCCAAAAAATCTATTGGTTACTGATTAGTATTTTTTATTTAACATTTATTTTACTAGGTCAAGTCAGTTAAGAACAAAATGTTATTTACAATGACGGCCCAGGAACAGTGGGTTAACTGCCTTGTTCAGGGGTAGAACAACAGATTTTTACCTTGTCAGCTCGGGGATTCGATATAGCAACCTTTAGGTTACAGTCCCAACACTCTAATCATTAGGCTACCTGCCGCCCCAGTATGCTGTTACATTGTAAAATTAATTTACAATCTGCAAATGTTTGAATTTCCCAATATAATTACTGAACAAGTAAATACATTATTGCAGTAAGCCAGTATTCTAAATCGCAGCATTGCGACACCGTAGGCCTATAGCTTTGTCTAACATAAACGTTAGGCTTAACATGAGAAAATGACAACCAAATAAAAATAAACATTTACCCATTATAGCAATGCTATAGGCTACCGCAAGCACTAGCTCCACATAATCTGATAGCCTATCGATAGGCAGTGGCATAGATGTCGCAATTTCAAAACCGTGGACAACAATCGGTAGTCTATACTTGATGAGTGGCTGATGCATTCTATTATTTTTTCAGGGAGGGGAGAGGGCCCAAACTCCGACTTTGAAGGGGGGTCCGGAGAAACTGACCTACGCCAGTCATCTTTGATATTATGGGGCTGCTTTGCTTCCACTGCTCGAGGCCCTTGTTAAGGTCAACAGCATTATGAACTCTACCAAGTACCAGAACATTTAAGCCCAAACCTGGTTGCCCCTGCCAGGAGGCTGAAACTTGGCCGCATGTGGATCTTCCAAAATCCACAAAGAAATGGTTCATTGACCACAAAATCAACATTTTGCAATCTTTAAATCAGTCTCTGGACTTAAACCTCAGTTAAAACCTGTGATTTGAACTGAAGAGGGCAGTCTATAGGCGCAGACTGAGGAAAAATATTCTGTATGGAAGAATGGTCTAAGATCCCTCCCAATGTGTTCTCCAATCTCATAAAACATTTTAGAAAAAGGCTAAGTGCCGTTATCCTCTCAAGGGGAGGGTGCATAATGTACTGAAATAATTTTTACACCTATCTTTTTGAGATTGTATTTATTTTGTATTACTTGTTAAACAAAATGTTTTTCTCTGAGCAGTTGTAGGAGTAGAAACTCATAATTTACTGAGCATAAACTATAGCTCATTATTGTATTACTTATTTTATACCGTCTTTTTTGCAATTACTCTGGATGTGACTGTACCGACCTATATCCGACCTACCTTTTTTCGATCTTACTTTCTCCCTCTCAGACCAATGTGCAGCATTGAGTCTACCTGCATACCCCTCTCATTTCCCTCTCTCCATTTCTTCCCCTCTTTTCCTCCTGTGCACCTTTTCTTCCCACTGGATAGCAGGTGCTGAGTGCCTGTGTTTTCTTCCTCTCTTCCTCTCCCCTAGCCCCTTAGGGTTGTCAACCTCAACCCCCCATTTAAAAAAAAAGGCAAACAGAGGGAAAACTGTTGCAGTCCAAATATATTGAAGTCCTTGGCCAAGCACAACACCAGTCTTCTGCATGTGAATAAGGGCCACTAATACGGTGTCTGTACTAGACAGGATATATATGTATATGATAATATGATGAGAGGTTTTCTGTCCGTTCCAAATTCATTTTGTCAGCAATAGAAACAAATATATTAGGCAGGCAAAAGGAAGAATAATACAGTACCATCATTAGAGAGTTTTTTTCTGGTCCTTTTTCTGGCCCTAACAATCATTAATGTAGTTCAAGGAGAATGTTGTTTTTATAATGGGAATTGTGTTAAGATATATTTTATGGACAACACCACTTTCCCCCTCGTTTTCACTATGTGGGTCATCAGGAAAATTGCATCAAAAAACATCAGCTCGCAGGCTTTGTTTGGTCCTGGCAAGGTTAAGCGCGGCTCATTCCAAATGTCCCGAGGGGGGAATGGAGGAGAAAAACTAGTCCATGCAGATACATAAGCCTCAAAGACCAAAAGACAAATCAGGAGGAAAACAAAAGATGCTGACTAATGGAAAACAATGGTGAGAGAAGGGGATACGTGTGGGTATCATAAGAGCAGAGACGAAAGATCCAAAGAAAGAAAGATCCCTCTCAATCAAACAAGGGTTGCCAGGGTTGGTGGAATTAGTCAAAAACAACACGTTTTTTCCATGTAGAGAGAAAGCAGGTATTGTTTTAATTAATATGCAGTTGAGATTATTTAATAACGTCGCCAAAGTATTCGGCCTATTTCTCAGGACCAGATGCTAGAATATGCGTATAATTGACAGCTTAGGATAGAAAACACTCTAAAGTTTCCAAAACTGTCAAAATATTGTCTGTGAGTATAACAGAACTGATTTTTGCAGGAAAATCCAATCAGGAAGTGCCTCTTAATTTGAAACCCTTCTGTTCCTTTGCATGACTATCCTCAATTTAAAGGGATATCAACCAGATTCCTTTTTCTCTGGCTTCCCTAAGGTGTCAACAGTCTTTAGATATAGTTTCAGGATTTTATTTTGAAAAATGAGCGTGAAAGATCACATTGTTTAAGTGGATAGGTGGGGGCTCTCAGAGTGAGATTTTGCACTGTTATTGAAAAACCTACACACTCGGTTGATATATTATCGAATATATCTTTTAAAAACTACCTGAGGAATGATTATAAAAAAACGTTTGACATGTTTCAGTGGACATTATGAAGACTATTTGGAATTCCGTCTGTGTTGTCGTGACCGCTCTTTCCTGTGGATTTCTGAACATAACGCGACAAACAAACGTCTGTATTTTGGGTATAAAAATTATCTTTATGGAACAAAAGGAACATTTGTTGTGTAACTGGGAGTCTCGTGAGTGAAAGCATCCGAAGATCATCAAAGGTAAAGGGTTCACTTGATTGCTTTTCTGATTTTCGTGACCAAGCTTCCTGATGCTACGTGTACATAATGCTATGCTAGACTATCGATAAACTTACATAAACGCTTGGATTGCTTTCGCTGTAAAGCATAATTACAAAATCTGAGACGACAGGTGGATTAACAAAAGGCTAAGCTGTGTTTTGCAATATTGCACTTGTGAATTCATGAAGATGAATATTTTTTTGTAATATTATTTGACTGTGCTATTTGACTATGCTATTCAGCGACAGGGATGGGTAGCGTCAAGAAGTTAAGTACAAAGTAATTAAGTATAAAGAAGTTTGTGTTTGATTTGAATTCGTATTAGATTTTGGGTGCTGTTATGAGACCTTGGGGTAACTATGCTAACTATGCTGGAAAGTAAACATTTTTGAGGGGGAACAGATAGTTACTGTGGAGTTGACTACAACTATACAAATCCCCCCCAAAACACTAATTGTTTTGACTATTTCAGTACAGCTCTTGGAAAGTGACTGCTTTTTAAAATCTATTTGAATATAGATATGAGAAAGCAACAACTTTTCAAAAAGATTTGAATACAGATCTCAGGAAGTGACTACTTCTACTTTTCAGAAACTTTTTTTGCTCCCTTCAACTGCCTTCAACTAATGGCAAGGCTGTATCTGGAACTGCAAGTTGAAGTTAGAAATAGTTTTTTCCCTTATTCATTCTATCTCCTATACTATTCCAATCTATCGAACAGTCATATTTGAACATTCTGTAAATAGACATTCTCCTGAATATCTAGAGTAAAAAAAATCTTAATTAAGTTAATCTGCGAAGCATTTATTTGGTGGTGTTGCAGACTCCTGTCAGAACAGGTGCATATATACTGAGATCATGTGACAGATAATGTGACACTTAGATTGTACACAGGTGAACTTGATTTAATTAATTATTTGACTTCTGAAGGTAATTGATTGCACCAGATCTTATTTAGGGGATTCATAGCAAAAGGGAAGAATACTTATGCACACACCCTTTTCTGTTTTATACTTTTTTTTTAAATCTACAAGTTCTTTTTTAAATTTCACTTCACCAAATTGGGCTATTTTGTGTATGTCCATTACATGACATCCAAATAAAAAAAAATAATTGCAGGTTGAATTGGAACAAAATAGGAAAAATTCCAAGGGGGGTGAACACTTTTGTAAGGCACTGTACGTCTGGGTCTTCCTTTCCTGTGGCGGTCCTCATGAAAGCCAGTTTCATCATAGCGCTTGATCGTTTTTGCTACTGCACTTGAAGAAACTTTCAAAGTTCTTTGAATTTTCCAGATTGATTGACTGTCATGTCTTAAAGTAATGATGGAGTGTTGTTACTCTTAGATTTTTTTGAGCTGTTCTTGCCATAATATGGACTTGGTCTTTTACCAAATAGGGCTATCTTCTTTATACCACTTTGTCACAACGCAAATGATTGGCTCAAACACATTAAGAAGGAAAGAAATTCAACAAATAAATGTTTCACAAGGTAAACCTGTTAATTAAAATGCATTCCAGGCGACTACAGTGGTTCCTCCTTTAACAGTTGTGTCATACTGCGGCACACCTTGCGGGCTGCTGCAGCAATCTTTGGCACGTTATCAATTTTTTTCTGTTAATGCAATTTCTGATATTGCTAATTTAACCACCAGAGGACATCTTTGATAAGCAATTGATAGTATTCCGTATTGGCATTACCAGAGAATGTAAAACCTTTATTGCAATAACATAGTATTTGGGATTGAGTTTAAGAAATTTGGCTTAATTAATTTTATTAATATTATGATGTTTTTGTTCAGAGAAAAAAACAAAAACGAAACCCTCAGGGTTTCCGTTAGGATGGAATGGAAAATATGGCGCTGTAAAACATGACGGTCGGGGTTAGGCTACAGCATAAGAGGATTGGAGGATTCTAAATTGTTTGCACTCATTAGACAACTTTGTTCCAATATTTCTGTAAATGAGTGATATTTATTCCCTTAGTAATTCGTTATGGATCCATAAATAAATCAACATCTGCATTTTGAAAGAGTATTTTTATAATTATTTTATTAACAAAACGTGTTTATTTGTTTATTAGTCTACTGTGCAATCTACAATACATAGTGTTGTAAACATGGGAAAGTGCCTAATTCCTTACATAAGGGAGAGCAGGCCATGTCTGTACTACAGAATTCGGGGCACGCGGGAGACTGGAATATAATTCTAAATGAATTAAAAATAATACTAACAATAATCACTTTGTTTAAAAAGTAACAATATTTTGTAGATTCTGTTTTCATTTAACCTAGAGTGAGAACTTTTTTAACAAATCATGCGAAAGTATTCGGCCCCCTTGAACTTTGCGACCTTTTGCCACATTTCAGGCTTCAAACATAAAGATATAAAACTGTATTTTTTTGTGAAAAATCAACAACAAGTGGGACACAATCATGAAGTGGAACGACATTTATTGGATATTTCAAACTTTTTTAACAAATCAAAAACTGAAAAATTGGGTGTGCAAAATTATTCAGCCCCCTTAAGTTAATACTTTGTAGCGCCACCTTTTGCTGCGATTATTACAGCTGTAAGTCGCTTGGGGTATGTCTCTATCAGTTTTGCACATCGAGAGACTGAAATGTTTTCCCATTCCTCCTTGCAAAACAGCTCAAGCTCAGTGAGGTTGGATGGAGAGCATTTGTGAACAGCAGTTTTCAGTTCTTTCCACAGATTCTCGATTGGATTCAGGTCTGGACTTTGACTTGGCCATTCTAACACCTGGATATGTTTATTTTTGAACCATTCCATTGTAGATTTTGCTTTATGTTTTGGATCATTGTCTTGTTGGAAGACAAATCTCCGTCCCAGTCTCAGGTCTTTTGCAGACTCCATCAGGTTTTCTTCCAGAATGGTCCTGTATTTGGCTCCATCCATCTTCCCATCAATTTTAACCATCTTCCCTGTCCCTGCTGAAGAAAAGCAGGCCCAAACCATGATGCTGCCACCACCATGTTTGACAGTGGGGATGGTGTGTTCTGGCTGTGTTGCTTTTACGCCAAACATAACGTTTTGCATTGTTGCCAAAAAGTTCAATTTTGGTTTCATCTGACCAGAGCACCTTCTTCCACATGTTTGGTGTGGCTTGTGGCAAACTTTAAACAACACTTTTTATGGATATCTTTAAGAAATGGCTTTCTTCTTGCCACTCTTCCATATAGGCCAGATTTGCGCAATATACGACTGATTGTTGTCCTATGGACAGAGTCTCCCACCTCAGCTGTAGATCTCTGCAGTTCATCCAGAGTGATCAAGGGCCTCTTGGCTGCATCTCTGATCAGTCTTCTCCTTGTATGAGCTGAAAGTTTAGAGGGACAGCCAGGTCTTGGTAGATTTGCAGTGGTCTGATACTCCTTCCATTTCAATATTATCGCTTGCACAGTGCTCCTTGGGATGTTTAAAGCTTGGGAAATCTTTTTGTATCCAAATCCGGCTTTAAACTTCTTCACAACAGTATCTTGGACCTGCCTGGTGTGTTCCTTGTTCTTCGTGATGCTCTCTGCGCTTTGACGGACCTCTGAGACTATCACAGTGCAGGTGCATTTATACGGAGACTTGATTACACACAGGTGGATTGTATTTATCATCATTAGTCATTTAGGTCAACATTGGATCATTCAGAGATCCTCACTGAACTTCTGGAGAGAGTTTGCTGCACTGAAAGTAAAGGGGCTGAATAATTTTGCACGCCCAATTTTTCAGTTTTTGATTTGTCAAAAAAGTTTGAAATATCCAATAAATGTCGTTCCACTTCATGATTGTGTCCCACTTGTTGTTGATTCTTCACAAAAAAATACAGTTTTATATCTTTATGTTTGAAGCCTGAAATGTGGCAAAAGGTCGCAAAGTTCAAGGGGGCCGAATACTTTCGCAAGGCACTGTATTTGACTGTGGCGCTATGCTATTCAGCGGTTGCTGATGACATTATCCCGTACCGGGATGGGTAGCGTCAAAGAGTTAACAGTTCCATTAGATTTATCAATGTGCATCCACTGTCCCACAGCCTAGCCAGTCAATGTATACATTTAAATTGTGAATAGCCTAGAATATGGTTTGCTACAGCGGTGGTTAATATAAGCCTCGCTGTGTCTATCCGATCTGTGCAACATGTTGCAGGTTTTTTTTGTGCCATGCATATGAACATGATGAGACTGACAGCTTCTCTGATCCAGTCAAGTTAATTTATCAGGATCATTATAATAGATATCCAAATAATTGGCAATCGAAAGGAAGGTTAAACAAACTAAAATGCATATAGTTTGCTGTCATTTCAGCTGCTTAATGTGATTGTGTGTTAGCTGTAGCTGGCTAGCTAGCTAGCAAAGTAGAAGTAATGTCAGCCTAGCTATCCTCTACAACTATCTTATTGATTCAACAATCAGCTGGTTGTTGCATTTTTATAAATTATTTATTAACTCATAATTTATTGAAGTTCTTGTCTGTCTTGTAGTCCTTGAACCTCTACTAGATAGCTACATGATTTGTTTAGCATAGCAACGTGGAATGAATAGAATGAACGACTGCGTCAAAACGTGAACAGAATCAACGACCACCCTGTTTGGTTAGAAACCTCAGAACCTCAGAACTAACAACTGGCTTTTGCCTGGACTATATCATCTGGTGGAAAGATGGAATAAAATAAATGTACATATTAAAATAAAGTTTTTAATTAAAACATGTCGCTAATTATTTTATAATATTTCACAACCGTTTCATAAAATCAATAAGGCCCTCAAACCCGGGGATTATCGTGTGTTTTACAATGGGGTGGGTCTAATCCTGGATGCTGACTGGTTAAAACCGCATTCCAGCCGGCGTATATTCCGTATAAGTTACCACCAGCTAAAGCTATGATGTTGAAATGCCTATTTACTCTGTTCCATCTCACTGCACAATCAGCCCAGCCAGGCAATTTATAAACTTGATCTCCAATATGAAAAGCATCTAGACATTATCTCCCATTTCTTTTAGACTAGCATTTAATTTTTAACAGCGGAGATTTGTATAAAGATTGCCGTCTGTCTCTCTGACATTTGCAACATTGTTTTAATATTGAAATTCGATCTCCAGCAGTCCATAGTAATGAACATGTCGGGAGTAGGGACGAGACAGACAGGGAGGCAGACAGCTTTTCTCAGCCAGCTAAAATCATGAATCAGCTGAAGTAATTTTTATGAATATAAATGTATACAAAGAAATGTCAATAGAAAACAGGTAAAACGAAACGAAATGCAGCTAGTTTGCGGTCTTTCCAGCTTCCCTTTGAAGGGATTTTGTACTAGCTGTGTTGTTGGCTAGCTCCTCTGAACAACAGTATCCTCACGAGAGATCACATTTTCAATGCCAGGTGAAATCGCGCATCATTAGCTCATTGTTATGGATGTATCCAAATAAATAGCATTAGAAAACAGCTTAAACAAATGCAGCTACTGTTATTCTGTCTCCACTGTTTGACGTGACTGTAAATTAGCCGTAGTTGGCTAGCTACCAAGCAAGGGATAAGAACGTTGCCAGCCAGTATAGCAAGGGAATATTTAGAACGAACGACTGGGTCGCATATACAGAACAAAAAGACTGAACTACAGGGTCGCATCTCTGGTAACCGAACCAATAAAACGAACAACCAGCCGGCTTGGGTAGCAACCCTAGATTTGTGCCGGGATTATATTTTTCATACGGATGAAATAGTTTGAATAAATTAATCAAAATAACATTTTTAATGAAAATATTATTATTGTATAATAGTGATAACGCCCACAAAGCCGGTGTTTGGAGGATATATTGGCACGGTTACCAACACCCGTGCCAATATATCCTCCAAACACCGGCTTTGAGGGCATAATAACTTAAATAACTCCCTCCTAAGGCCTGTTTTCCGGCCCGAGGTGTGGAACAGCCCTTATTCTGGAGTTATCACACAATAATCACCGGATTATCATACCTTGTTGCTTAAATATGCCAACATTCCATTCAAACAATGCAGTCAATCCACAGCCATACACTGGCTGAAATCAGTTTATGATTGACTTAGACGAGTTGCAACAAGTACTGATATTGTATCATATAATCACTCACAGCTTTCCAAAAAAACATGTGTAGCCTGTTACCATATATTTTACAAGCTATTTATATCAACATTTTTATACAGACCTGTATAAACTATTTCTAATTATATGACAATATTTTAGGCTGGCAGAACTTCTATTACACAATTTCTGATACATGCCTTGTTTTTAAAATCAGGATTATTCCTCTCCTGCATTCATTCATTAGACTGGTTAGGATTTCTCCCTGACCAATATGGCTGCCATTTTCACCGCATTGTGGAACTTTGAGGGTTTATAACATAGCTTCTCTAGTAATTTAATAGGATCTCTGTGGTTCCAAACCTCTCTGCAAATAATGCACAGTTATGAATACAAGTACCTTTCCCTGAAGGAGGGAACGAGGTATGACATACCATGGGGAGTCAACGACCAATCCTATTCACCTGATGCAAAGTTATATTCATAACTGTACGTTCCCTTTTGTGGCTTCTGTAACCCCTTTTTGGAGAAAGTGGAACCTTTGTGTGCTTGGGCTACAGTGGTCACTCACTATAACATACTATGGGGACAAACAATCATGCCCCATGCTGCCTCAGAGAGTACCAAACTAGGAGGCCCACAGCAGTCCAAGCACACACAGGTTCCACTTTCTCCAAAAAGGTGTTACAAAAGCCACCCTTTCCCTAATACTTACCTGAGAAACCTGAACTGTCAGCCTCAAGTCTGAACTGTCAGCCTGAAATGTCAGAGCACCATATAGGGAACCAGAAGCCACTGCAGCCCAAGTCCCTAGACCCCACAGTTCCAAAAACAACACTTACCTTGCAAGCCTGAAATGTCAGAACTCGTACCAAGAACTGCAAGTCCAAAACAACAGAACACCTGTTGTGACTTGGTAAAGCGCACACGCGTACTGCATAGCATTGACCAGAGTCGATGAACCACGGCAGCCTGAGGCTCAAACCCACAGGACACCTGCAGTAACCTGTAAACTGTGTAGTTGCACACTGCCACGGCAGCCCAAGGCTCAGACCTACAAGGAACTGTGGTAACCCAGACAAAATGCTGACTAACATCGGCCACATTGGCCCAAGTCCATAGACCCTACTGGTTCCAAAAAAGCTCACACCGAGACCTGTCGAGCCTGAAATGCCAGAAATCACACAAGGAATCACAGTAAAAAAAAACAGGGCCTCTTCTGTGACTTGATAATGCATATTCGCGTGCCACCTCATCGACGAACAACGGCAGCCCAATGCTCAATCCCACAGGGGAAATGTGGTAACCCGGATAAATGCACAACCTGCACGCTGCCTAAAACCAGACCCAGGCAAAAGAACACTATGAGCCACACTGGGAGAAGGTCCATCCAAGCGATCAAGCTTCACAAAGGTATGCGGGGAACCTCAACTAATGAATCGCCATGCCCCTGAATACTGCCCAAGAACCGGCCACACACCTAGTGGAGTGAGCAGGCACACCGCTAGGCAACCGTTGTCCTTTGCCGTCATATGCCAGGGTGAAAGCCTCCACAATCCAATGAGAAAGATTCTGCTTAGAAGCACACTACCCCAAACTGGATGAGCAAAACAGTCAAAAAAACGGGTCACAAATGCGGATATCCTTGGTCCTATCCATGTACGTGTGTAAAGTGTGCACCCGACACAGGCCACGCAACCTCCGTTGTTCACTAAAAGCAAACAGAGGTGAGAATGGGAACAGCTCGAAAGCCAGGGACCTGTAAGGTTGGTAAAGCCGTCAATCCTTACATGACACGCATGAGACAGATGTCATACAAAACTTCAATGTGGAAAAGCAAGGCCCTGCACCAGAATATCTTTCAAGAATATCAAAATGTCCACCAAAGAGCTCTGAAAAGAGAAACTCCTTAAATCTGACACCAACCCCTAAACGCAAGCCACTTACAGTGTATTCAGGAATTATTCAGACTCCTTTACTTTTTAACATTTACAGCCTTATTCTAAAATGTATGTAATTGTTTCCCCCCTCATTAATCTACACACAATACCCCATAGTGACCAGGTTTTAGGAAATTTTTGAAGATTTGTAAAAAATAATAAGTCCGAGGTCCTGAGTGCTCGGGAGCAGGTCAAGGATCTCTCTGTATTTTGCTCCATTCACCTTTCCCTCAATCCTGACTGGTCTCCCAGTCCCTGCTGCCAGAAAATATCCCCACAGCATGATGCTGCCACAACCATGCTTCCCCGTAGGGATGGTGCCAGGTTTCCTCCAGATGTGACGCCTGGCATTCAGGCCAAAGAGTTCATTCTTGGTGTCATCAGACCACAGAATCTTGTTTCTCATGGTCTGAGAGTCCTTTAGGTGCCTTTCGTCAAACTCCAAGCAGGCTGTCATGTGCTTTTTTACTGAAGAGTGGCTTCCATCTGGCCACGCTACCATAAAGGCCTGACTGGTGGAGTGCTGCACAGATGGTTGTCCTTCTGGAAGGTTCTCCCATCTCCACAGAGGAACTCTGGAGCTCTGTCAGAGTGACCATTGGATTCTTGGTCACCTCCCATACCAAGACCCTTCTCCCCTGATTGCTCAGTTTGGACGGGCGACCAGCTCGAGCAAGAGTCTTGGTGGTCCCAAACCTCTTCCATTTAAGAATGATAGACTATGTTCTTGGGGACCTTCAATGCTGCATACATGTTTTTGTACATTTCTGTGCCTCGACACAATCCTATCTCGGAGCTCCACGGACAATTCCTTTGACCTCATGGCTTGATTTTTGCTCTGACATGCACAGCTGTGGGACCTTATATAGACAGGTGTGTGCCTTTCCAAATAATGTTCAATCGTTTGAGTTTACCACAGATGGACTCCAACCAAGTTGTAGAAACAAAACATCTCAAGGATGATTCATGGAAACAGGATGCACCTGAGCTCAATTTCAAGTCTCATAGCAAAGAGTCTGAATACTTAAATAAATGAGGTATATGTTTTCATATTTAATACATTTGCAAAAATGTCTAAAAACCAGTTTTCGCTTTGTCATTATGGGGTATTGTGTGTAGATTGATGAATAATAATTGAATGTATTTTAGAATAAGGCTGTAGCGGAACAAAATGTGTAAAAAGGGTAGGGGTCTGAATACTTTCTGACAACCCTCTCGTAGATGGCGCACGCATTCGTGGGTGAAGCCCTAGCCGTCAAATTCACCCTTTTAGATAGGCCAATACACATTGCACATTAAAATATGCAATCGTGGGATGCACCGGCTGCAATAGCCATCGAAGTGTGAGCATTGCAACCTTGCAACCTTGAGGTGCTTACTTAAAACAAGTCCAGGATGGGACACAACGTTTCATCATTCTTGCGAACTAAGAAGTACCGGTTGTAACCACCACATCGGGCACGGGGACCAACGAACAGCCAGATTATGAACGAGAGACAGGCACTAGGACCTCGGGATCCATTGATGTAATGACGCCACGAAAAGAAGGAGGACGCACAGCAAACTGCAGACCATACCGTCTCATCACGTCTTCATCACCCATGGTGAAACTGCGCATTTCTGTCACATTGACAGTCTCCCATACATTATCTCTTGAAGGGGCCAAGCACCGCCCTGAGGACTGGGATAATGTTTTTCTTGTCCTTCTTGTTTTCATATCCAGAACTCTTGACACCTGTATGTCTGACCGTGGGGAAGGAACTGTGTGTTCTGATACCCGGCCCACACCGGATTCAGGGACCTCAGCAACCAGTAACGTTCCCCCATTGACCAAGACACTTGGGAGCACTGTTGCCACAGTAAATGCTTGGGAAGCAGGACCCCGAGCCAAACAACCTTGTTGGTGAAACTGGATCATCCAAATACATCCGACTGTCACTCTCAGGAATCAAGAGAACTGGCTCTGTTTATTCGGAAGCACTGTGCTAGGATTAAATCAAATCAAATTTTATTTGTCACATACACATGGTTAGCAGATGTTAATGCGAGTGTAGCGAAATGCTTGTGCTTCTAGTTCCGACAATGCAGTAATAACCAACAAGTAATCTAGCTAATAATTCCAAAACTACTACCTTATAGACACAAGTGTAAGGGGATAAAGAATATGTACATAAAGATATATGAATGAGTGATGGTACAGAGCGGCATAGGCAAGATACAGTAGATGGTATTGAGTGCAGTATATACATATGAGATGAGTATGTAAACAAAGTGGCATAGTTAAAGTGGCTAGTAATACATGTATTACATACAGATGCAGTAGATGATATAGAGTACAGTATATACGTATACATATGAGATGAATAATGTAGGGTATGTAAACATTATATTAGGTAGCATTGTTTAAAGTGGCTAGTGATATATTTTACATCATTTCCCATCAATTCCCATTATTAAAGTGGCTGGAGTTGAGTCAGTGTGTTGGCAGCAGCCACTCAATGTTAGTGGTGGCTGTTTATTAACAGTCTGATGGCCTGAGTTGCCGTACCAGGCGGTGATACAGCCCGCCAGGATGCTCTCGATTGTGCATCTGTAGAAGTTTGTGAGTGCTTTTGGTGACAAGCCAAATTTCTTCAGCCTCCTGAGGTTGAAGAGGCGCTGCTGCGCCTTCTTCACAATGCTGTCTGTGTGAGTGGACCAATTCAGTTTGTCTGTGATGTGTATGCCGAGGAACTTAAAACTTGCTACCCTCTCCACTACTGTTCCATCGATGTGGATAGGGGGGTGTTCCCTCTGCTGTTTCCTGAAGTCCACAATCATCTCCTTAGTTTTGTTGACGTTGAGTGTGAGGTTATTTTCCTGACACCGCACTCCGAGGGCCCTCACCTCCTCCCTGTAGGCCGTCTCGTCGTTGTTGGTAATCAAGCCTACCACTGTTGTGTCGTCCGCAAACTTGATGATTGAGTTGGAGGCGTGCGTGGCCACGCAGTCGTGGGTGAACAGGGAGTACAGGAGAGGGCTCAGAACGCACCCTTGTGGGGCCCCAGTGTTGAGGATCAGCGGGGTGGAAATGTTGTTGCCTACCCTCACCACCTGGGGGCGGCCCGTCAGGAAGTCCAGTACCCAGTTGCACAGGGCGGGGTCGAGACCCAGGGCTTGGAGGGCACTATGGTGTTAAATGCCGAACTGTAGTCGATGAAGAGCATTCTCACATAGGTATTCCTCTTGTCCAGATGGGTTAGGGCAGTGTACAGTGTGGTTGAGATTGCATCGTCTGTGGACCTATTTGGGCGGTAAGCAAATTGGAGTGGGTCTAGGGTGTCAGGTAGGGTGGAGGTGATATGGTCCTTAGTTACCTTAGTTACCTTAGCTTTCTTGGGAACAGGAACAATGGTGGCCCTCTTGAAGCATGTGGGAACAACAGAATGGGATAGGGATTGATTGAATATGTCCGTAAACACACCAGCCAGCTGGTCTGCGCATGCTCTGAGGGCGCGGTTGGGGATGCCGTCTGGGCCTGCAGCCTTGCGAGGGTTGACACGTTTAAATGTTTTCCTCACGTCGGCTGCAGTGAAGGAGAGTCCGCATGTTTTAGTTGCGGGCCGTGTCAGTGGCACTGTATTGTCCTCAAAGCGGGCAAAAAAGTTATTTAGTCTACCTGGGAGCAAGACATCCTGGTCCGTGACGGGGCTGGTTTTCTTTTTGTCATCCGTGATTGACTGTAGACCCTGCCACATACCTCGTGACTGAGCCGTTGAATTGAGATTCTACATTGTCTCTATACTGACGCTTAGCTTGTTTGATTGCCTTGCGGAGGGAATAGTTACACTGTTTGTATTCGGTCATGTTTCCGGTCACCTTGCCCTGATTAAAAGCAGTGGTTCGGGCTTTCAGTTTCACACGAATGCTGCCATCAATCCACGGTTCCTGGTTAGGGAATGTTTTAATCGTTGCTATGGGAACGACATCTTCAACGCACGTTCTAATGAACTCGCACACCGAATCAGCGTATTCGTCAATGTTGTTGTCTGACGCAATACGAAACATATCCCAGTCCATGTGATGGAAGCAGTCTTGGAGTGTGGAATCAGATTGGTCGGACCAGCGTTGAACAGACCTCAGCACGGGAGCTTCTTGTTTTAGTTTCTGTCTGTAGGCAAGGATCAACAAAATAGAGTCGTGGTCAGCTTTTCCGAAAGGAGAGCGGGGCAGGGCCTTATATGCGTCGCGGAAGTTAGAATAGCAATGATCCAAGGTTTTTCCAGCCCCGGTTGCGCAATCGATATGCTGATAAAATTTAGGGAGCCTTGTTTTCAGATTAGCCTTGTTAAAATCCCCAGCTACAATGAATGCAGCCTCCGGATAAATGGATTCCAGTTTGCAAAGAGTCAAATAAAGTTCGTTCAGAGCCATCGATGTGTCTGCTTGGGGGGGAATATATACGGCTGTGATTATAATCGAAGATAATTCCGTTGGTAGATAATGCGGTCGACATTTGATTGTGAGGAATTCTAAATCAGGTGAACAGAAGGACTTGAGTTCCTGTATGTTGTCATGATCACATCATGTCACGTTAACCATGAAGCATACGCCCCCGCCCCTCTTCTTACCAGAAAGATGTTTGTTTCTGTCTGCGCGATGCGTGGAGAAACCAGCTGGCTGCACCGACTCCGATAGCATCTCTCCAGTGAGCCATGTTTCCGTGAAGCAAAGAACGTTACAGTCTCTGATGTCCCTCTGGAATGCTACCCTTGCTCAGATTTCATCAACCTTGTTGTCAAGAGACTGGACATTGGCGATAAGAATGCTAGGGAGTGGTGCACGATGTGCCCGTCTCCGGAGTCTGACCAGAAGACCGCTCCGTTTCCCCCTTTTACGAAGTCGTTTTTTTGTTAGCGTCTGCAGCCAAGTAACTCGCCACTCATAGTTGAAATCTTTAAACATGGGTAAGCAATTGCTTCATCGCTGCAGGGACAGAAGGTGAATACCTTCCTCCAAACCTGGAGGACCTCCACTACGGGGGAGAAAATGCCATCAAAGGTGCATTCACCATTAATGGATCACTCTCCCCTGATGATTCACACTCTGAAAACCCTCCAGATCCAATATGCAATATATTGTCCCCGGAATCCGGACTCTGAACACTGCCAGAGTAATGAATGATGAATGAGAATGAGCCTCACTCGGTTGGGGTGACACCTCTATCAACTCCGCAACCAATTTTCCTCACAAAGTCAGACCGACTCCCAATGGAAGTTGAACCCAGCTGGAGACAATGGTCATTCATTTTAATTGTAAAACCACATGCCATACGGCACAGTCAGAGGTTCAAACTTGGCTGGTTAGCCTTTTTGAACTTACTCTTACCACTGACCATCTTACTCAAGCAAGGAAGCACTGGCTACACAAGCAGAGCAGAAAGTAGTGGGGGTTTAGCCAACACAAATCCTACTCAAGCAAGGAAGAATTAACTACACAAGCAGAGAAGAAAGAAGTTTGCTTTTAGCAAACACAAAAACCGATACCAATCCCCAAAATGAGTACTCTCTCCCCACTAACAAACACCTCAGTTGGGGCCGAATCTCGTAGCCTTCTTGTGCTTGAAAAGGTTGTAAATTGCGTTGACACGTTCTTCCTTCAGGCGAGCTGAAGAGCGAAGAATTTAGGAAATGTATGCGAGCCCGCTATTATAGCCAGGAAGGCGGGGCTTCCGAGAGTGGGCTTGGCATCTACTGGCTGATTTCAGTTTGCTTCAGGTGAATAGGATTGGTCGTTGACTCCCTATAGATGTTATACCAAGTGACCGACAAAGGGAACAGCTAGTTCTCCTCCCCACTCAGACCATTCCCAGACAATCCTAGCAAAATTCTTGCTTGAGAAATTGCTTTTTACCATTTTAATTGAAAATAATCTCAGTAAGGTACTTAACTGTTACCTAAAAATGATTTGATATTGAAATAAAAACGACTGCATTGAACCTTGAATATCCATATCTGAGAGCCCTCTAAACCATGTGCTAATAATAATATATTTAGAAAATAACTTCAAACATGATTTTGTTTTCTGAAACCTGTATTTGAATTTCAAAAAATATATACTGGACAGAAATATAAACGCAACATGTAAAGTTTTGTCCCATGTTTCATGAGCTGTAATAAAATATACTGGAAATGTTTCATACGCAAAAAAAATGTATTTCTCAAAAATGTGTTTAAATCCCTGTTAGTGAGCATGTCTCCTTTGCCAAGTTAATCGATCCATCTGACAGGTGTGGCATATAAAGAAGCTGATTAAACAGCATGATCATTTCACAGTTGCATGTTGTGCTGGGGACAATAAACACTGTAAAATGTGTGCTTTTGTCACACAACACAATGTCACAGATGTCTCAAGTTGAGGGAGTGTGCAATCAGCAGGAATGTCCACTAGAACTATTGCTGGAGAATTGAATGCTCATTCCTCTACCATAAACTGCCTCCAACGTAGTTTTAGAGAATTTGGCAGTATGTCCAACCGGCCTCACAACCGCAGCCCATGTGTAACCACGCCAGCCCAGGACCTCCACATCTGGCATCTTCACCTGCGGGATCGTCTGGGACCAGCCACCCTGACAGATGATGAAACTGTGGGTTTGCACAACCTCTATATAAATTACAGTACTAGTCAAAAGTTTGGACACACCTAATCATTAAAGAGTTTCTTTATTTTTACTATTTTCTACATTGTAGAAAGACATCAAAACGATGAAATAACACCCTGAATAATTTATTAACCAAAACAAAATGTTAAACTGTGTGCTTGCATGTGCGTCTCTGTGTGCTTGCATGTGCGTGTGTGTGTATGTGTGTGTGTGCATGTGTTTCTATGTGCTCACCATCTGTGCATGTGTGTATATGTGTGCATGTGTGTGCACTTGCATGCGCGTTTGTGTCTGTGTGCTTGCATGTGCGTCTCTGTGTGTGTGTGTGTGTGTGTGTGTGTGTGTGTGCGTGTGTGTGCGTGTGTGTGTGTGCGTGTGTGTGCGTGTGTGTTTCTTTCTACATCCCCTCTGTAGTCTCCTCTCCCAGACAGCTCCCCCATGCAGCTCTTCACGCATCAGAGTCCCAGACTTCTATTAAGTGCTTCAATACAGACAATAAATAAATATTGGGTTCCACAACTCTTTATCATCTCCTCACGACTTCAGAGAATTGAGACATAGAGGAGAGGAGTGCTTTGGGATTGTGTGTGTAAGAGCTAGCAGCAGTGCCAATTCTGAACATTAGCTTAGTAGTTTAGCAGATTAGCATCAAAGTGTGTCATAGATGACAGCAGAGCAAGTATCATATCATTTTTATGAGCAATTTTCTTCACTTAAGAATGAATACGCGAAAAAATAATTGGGCTAAAGGAACAGCACCTTGTGACTTAACTTTCTAGCACATTTCCATTATGCATTGAGAGTTGAATTATGTTCAAAATACAATTTAATGAAGTTTAACATTGCACTGCTGAACTGCAATATTTGATCATTTTTTTCAAAGATCAAATCCAGATAACAGATCAATTTAGATTAGGCTTCTGAATGGTGAGTGTAACGCTTATCAAACCAATGATCTAATACCATTCTTCAAGCTGAATAACATAATATTAGTTCCAATGTTTCAATGTGAATTTTTTTGATCCACTCCTATAAAGAAAAAACCTGAAACAAAGTCAAATCCTTCTACCCTGAAAAATGTAGATTTTGATGTTTGTTTGTTCCAATTTTATAATTTACATTGTGGCGTTTGAAAAATTGGTGCAGTTAGAAAAGCTGGGTGATTTCTAAATCTGTGGTTCAAGTGGACTATATGGCAAAAGGGACTTTCAGAATAGGGGCGGGGGGGGGGGGGGGGGGGTCTGTGTGTAATGGCAATGACCTTATCCATACTGCTTTACTAACAGTACTTGCACCTAATGGTAACTATCCTTCTAATGACTGTAGGCTATTTGTCTTGGGATCCTGGAGACCTGGAGCTATGGGTGTGTCCAGTTTTTTATTTTACCTTTATTTAACTAGACAAGTCAGTTAAGAACAAATTCTTATTTTCAATGACGGCCTAGGAACAGTGGGTTAACTGCCTTGTTCAGGGGCAGAACGACAGATTTTTACCTTGTCAGCTCAGGGATTTGAATTTGCAACCTTTCGGTTACTAGTACAAAGTTCTAACCACTAGGCTACGAGCTGCCCTCCAAATTCACTAAAACACCTCTATATTGCAGCTCATTATAAACCCAGACTAAACCTACAGTGACCCACTAGATTGAGTACCCATAAACTGTAGGCTAACAGTAGGTTACAGTGGACAAGTTAGACTACAGCATATCTGCATTACGGGAGGAGTGAAGCAACGATTTTACACAAACGTGACAGTGGGAGGAGACGCAACTTAAGGACCACTCCCGCAAAGCAGCCTACCATGCCTTCGGAAAGAGTTCAGACCCCTTGATGTTCTCTACCTTTTGTTAGTTTACAGCCTTATTCTAAAATGTATTAAATCGTTTTTTCCCTCCCTTCACACAATACCCCATAATGACAAAGCAAAAAACGTTTTTTAGAAATGTTAGCTAATTTATTAAAAACAAAAAACTGAAATATCACAATTACATAAGTATTTAGACCCTTTACTCAGTACTTTGTTGAAACACCTTTGGCTGCGATTACAGCCTTGAGTCTTCTTGGGTGTGACGCTACAAGCTTGGCACACCTGTATTTGGAGAGTTTCTCCCATTCATCTCTGCAGATCCTCTCAAGCACTGCAGGTTGGATGGGGAGCGATGCTGCAAGCTATTTTCAGGTCTCTCCAGAGATTTTCGATCGTGCTCCGGCTGGGCCACTCAAGGACATTCAGATACTTTTTCCGAAGCCACTCCTGAGTTGTCTTGGCTGTGTGCTTAGGGTTGTTATCCTGTTGGAAGGTGAAACCGAACCCCGGTCCTGAGTTCCTGATTACTCTGGAACAAGTTTTCATTAAGGATCTCACTGTACTTTGCTCTGTTCCTCTTTTCCTCGATTCTGACTAGTCTCGCAGTCCTTGCTGCTGAAAATCATCCACACAGCATGATGCTGCCACCACAATGATTCACTGCAGGGGTGGTGCCAGGTTTCTTCAAGACGTGACACTTGGCATTCAGGTCAAAACGTTCAATCTTGGTTTCATCAGACCAGATAATCTTGTTTCTCATGGTCTGAGAGTATTTAGATGCCTTTTGGCAAACTTCAAGCAGGTTGTCATGTGCCTTTTACTTGTTTTATTTTATTTAACCTTTACTAAACCAGGAAAATCCCAAAGCTGATTGGTGCTGCAGAGATGGTTGTCCTCCTGGAAGTTTCTCCCATCTCCACAGAGGAACTCTAGAGCTCTGTCAGAGTTACCATCGGGTTGTTGGTCACCTCCCTGACCAAGGCCCTTCTCCCCTGATTGCTCAGTTTGGCGGAGCAACAAGCTCTAGGAAGAGTATTTGTTGTTCAAAACTTCTTCCATTTAAGAATGATGGAGGCCACTGTGTTCTTGGGGACCTTCAATGCTGCAGAGATTTTGTGGTAACCTTCCCCAGATCTGTGCCTCAACACAATCCTGTCTCGATGCTCAACGGACAACTCCTTTGACCTCATGGTTTGGTTTTTGCTCTGACATGCACTGTCAACTGTGGGACCTTATAAAGACAGGTGTATGCCTTTCCAAATCATGTCAAAACATTGCGTAAATATCTCAAGGATAATCAATGGAAACAGGATGCACCTGAGCACAATTTCGAGTCTCATAGCAAAGGTCTGAGACAGCTATTTTAAGGTCCATATAAGTTTGGACACTCAACTACTCATTCATGGGTTTTTCTTTATTTTGACTATGTTCTACATTGTAGAATAACAGTGAAGACATCAACTATGAAATAACACATATGGAATCATGTAGTAACCAAACATGTGTTAAACAAAACAAACTATATTTTATATTTGAGATTCTTTAAATATATACCCTTTGCCTTGACATTTTTGCACACTCTTGGATTTCTGTAAACCAGCTTCCCCTGGAATGATTTTCCAACAGTCTTGAAGGAGTTCCCACATATGCTGATCACTTGTTGGCTGCTTTTCCTTCACTCTGCGGTTCAATTTATCCCAAACCATCTCAATTGGGTTAAGGTCGGGTGATTGTGGAGGCCAGGTCATCTGATGCAGCACTCCATCACTCTCCTTCTTGGTCAAATAGCCATTACATAGCCTGTAAGTGCATTGGGTCATTGTCCTGTTGAAAAACAAATGATACTACCACTATGCGCAAACCAGATGGGATGGCGTATCGCTAGAAAATTATGTGGTAGCCATGCTGGTTAAGTGTGCCTTGAACTCTAAATGAATCATCGACAGTGTCAGCAAAGCACCCCCACACCTCCTCCTCCATGCTTAACTTCTTGACGCTACCCATCCCTTAAGCGAGACAATTGTCATCAACAACCGCTGAATAGCATAGCGCCACAGTCAAATAATATTACTAAAAAATATTAATATTCATGAAATCACAAGTGCAATATTGCAAAACACAGCTTAGCCTTTTGTTAAATCCACCTGTCGTCTCAGATTTTGAAATTATGTTTACAGCGAATGCAATCCAAGCGTTTGTGTAAGTTTATCGATAGCATAACAAAACATTATGTACACTAAGCATCAAGTAGCTAGGTCACGGAAATCAGAAAAGCAATCAAATAAAAAGTTTACCTTTGATGATCTTCGGATGTTTTCACTCACGAGACTCCCAGTTATACAACAAATGTTCCTTTTGTTCCATAAAGATTAGTTTTATATCTAAATACCTCCGTTTGTTTGTCGCGTTATGTTCAGAAATCCACAGGAAAGAGCGGTCACGACAACGCAGACGAAAATTCCAAATAATATCCATAATGTCCTCAGAAACATGTCAAACGTTTTTTCTAATCAATCCTCAGGTTGTTTTTTCAAATATATAATCGATAATATATCAACCGCAAATGTCTTTCAGAGTAGGAAAAAAACAATAGCTGTCCAAATTCTGTTGCGTGAGCAAAACTCATGTGACCACTTGACGTGATGTTAGCGTTCTGGCTCATTTTTCAAAATAAAAGCCTGAAACTATGTCTGACGACTATTGACACCTTGAGGAAGCGATAGGAAAAGGAATCTGGTTGATATCCCTTTAAATGGAGCAATGGGAGGCTATGGAACATGGAGTTTTCAAACTAGAGCCACTTCCTGGTTTGATTTTTCTCAGGGTTTCGCCTGTAATATCAGTTATGTTATACTCACAGACAATATTTTGACAGTTTTGGAAACTTTAGAGTGTTTCCTATCCTAATCTGTCAATTATATACATATTCTAGCATCTGGTCCTGAGAAATAGGCCGTTTACTTTGGGAACGTTATTTTTAAACATTTTTAAACATACAAATAGTGCCCCCTAGCTTCAAAGAGGTTAACGGTGGGTTCCACACATGCGGAGATCATCCATTCACCTACTCTGCGGCTCACAAGGACGTGGCGGTTGGAACCAAAAATCTCAAATTTGTAATCATCAGACCTAACGACAGATTTCCACTGGTCTAATGTCCATTGCTCGTGTTTCTTGACCAAAGCAAGTCTCTTCTTATTATTGGTGTCCTTTAGTAGTGGTTTCTTTGCAGAAATTCGACCATGAAGGCCAGTTGATGTTGAGATTTGTCTGTTACTTGACCTCTGTGAAGCATTTGTTTGGGCCGCAATTTCTGAGGCTGGTAACTCAAATGAACTTATCCTCTGCAGAGGAGGTAACTCCGGGTCTTCCTTTTCTGTGGCTGTCATCATGAGAGCCAGAGTCATCAAAGCTCTTGGTGGTTTATGCGACTGCACTTGTGTTTTCTATCCTAATCCTAATATGCATATTCTAGATTCTGGGCCTGAGAAATAGGCTGTTTCAATTGGGTACGTTTTTCATCCAAACATCAAAATACTGCCCCCTACACTCAACGAGGTTAACACTTTTGTGGTTACTACATGATTCCATATGTGTTATTTCATAGTTTTGGTGTATTCACTATTATTCTACAATATAGTAAATAGTAAAAATAAAGAAAACTCTTGAATGAGTACGTGTGTCCAAACTTTTGACTGGAACTGTATATATATATATATATATATATATATATATATATATATATATATATATATATATATATATATATATATATATATATATATTTATATATTTTGGAAACTTGAAAACAGTTTTCGATTATGCAAGTTAAACTAATTAAAACGAGAGAATCAGAAAATTGAGAACTTGAGAAATTGAAACTAATATTATATTATTCAATTTGAACAAATGTATTAGATCATTAGACTGTGTTACATGGACCCTGGATGAAGGACAATTGTAAAATAGGTTTAGAAAGAAAGAGCCCATATATAATAACACTAATCTAAACAAGGGAGAGATTTGATACCGCTGTTCTGTCCTTAGAATAGGAGGGAAAAAACAAGCTCTCTGCTGCAACAAAGACAGGAAAGCCAGGATAGATTCCTACTTCTTTCTTTTCTTTTCTGCCTTGCTCTCTCTCTACTTCACATAGCTCACTGATTATGTAGAGAAAACAGAGCTGGGATGATGAACCAAAAAGTACAGACACTGACATTGCCTTCCTCTTGCCAAAGCATTTTGCTTACGTTGATTTTGCTTCCTGTATATTGTTCAAAAACCGTAATTTGGTCAACATAATAGCCTATGCATTATGTTTATTCCTGCTATGAAAGTATCTACCCGTTGCTCAAAATGCTATTGCAGAAAAAATACAGTTTTAAAAGTAACTACTGTTGTTGTAGTTACAGAGAGGTGAGTAATAGCTTTCTGTGGGAATATAATGTATTTCTCACCTCTTACTTAATATCGAGTTCATGGCACCACATTACTACCGGAGTAGGCTGTGGAACATGGTTTTGATGTGCACATGTTGTGGAGCCGAGCAAAGCGGGACATTTGCAGTTAATAGGCCTGCATCAAGTAGCCTAGGTCTAGCGCGTTTTTAATAGGACATTAGCCTACATTAGCACAGTTTCAGCTGCTACGCTTATTTTAGATGGGAAATTGCTTGGAAAATGAAAAATCTTTGTGCTGCCTCATTTATAGCCTTATTTCCAAGGCCTTCACAGTAGGTATGGTGTTCTTTGGATGCAACACAGCATTTTTTGTCCTCCAAACACGAGTTTTTACCAAAAAGTTATATTTTGGTTTCATCTGACCATATGACATTCTCCCAATCTTCTTCTGGATCATCCAAATGCTCTCTAGCAAACTTCAGACGGGCCTGGACATGTACTGGCTTAAGCAGGACATCTTTGGAGGGAGTTGAAAGTCCGTGTTGCCCAGCAACAGCCCCAAAACATCATTGCTCTAGAGGAGATCTGCATGGAGGAATGGGCAAAAATACCAGCAACAGTGTGTGAAAACCTTGTTAAGACTTACAGAAAATGTTTGACCTCTGTCATTGCCAACAAAGGGTATAAGGGTATATTTTCCACCATAATTTGCAAATAAATTCATTAAAAATCCTACAATATGATTTTCTGATTTTTTTTTCTCATTTTGTGTGTCATAGTTGAAGTGTACCTATGATGAAAATTACAGGCCTCTCTCATATTTTTAACCTGTTAGAGCTCTAGGGGCGCTATTTCATTTTTGGATAAAAAACGTTCCCGTTTTAAGCGCGATATTTTGTCACGAAAATATGCTCGACTATGCATATTCTTGACAGTTTTGGACAGAAAACACTCTGAAGTTTCAGAATCTGCAAAGATTTTGTCTGTAAGTGCCCCAGAACTCATTCTACAGGCGAAACCAAGATGATGCATCACCCAGGAATTAGCAGAATTTCTGAAGCTCTGTTTTCCATTCTCTCCTTATATGGCTGTGATTGCGCAACGAATGAGCCTACACTTTCTGTCGTTCGCCCAAGGTCTTAGCAGCATTGTGACGTATTTGTAGGCATATCATTGGAAGATTGACCATAAGAGACTACATTTTCCAAGTGTCCGCCTGGTGTCCTGCGTCGAATTCGGTGCGCAATTGCCAGCTGCTTCTACTTTACCATTTGATTCAGGGGAGAAAGCATGTGTCCAAGAACGATGTATCAATGAAGAGATATGTGAAAAACACCTTGATGATTGATTCTAAACAACGTTTGCCATGTTTTCAGTCGATATTATGGAGTTAATTTGGAAAAAAGTTTGCGTTTTGAGGACTGAATTTATGGATTTTTTTTGGTAGCCAAATGTGATGTATAAAACGGAGCTATTTCTAATACACAAGGAATCTTTTTGGAAAAACTGAGCATCTGCTATCTAACTGAGAGTATCCTCATTGAAAGCATCAGAAGTTCTTCAAAGGTAAATGATTTTATTTGAAGGCTTTTATGTTTTTGTTAATGTTGCGTGCTGGATGCTAACGCTAATGCTAACGCTAAATGCTAACGCGAAATGCTAACTCTAGCTAGCTACTTTTACACAAATTATTGTTTTCCTATGGTTGAGAAGCATATTTTGAAAATCTGAGATGACAGTGTTGTTTACAAAAGGCTAAGCTTGAGAGATGGCATATTTATTTCATTTCATTTGCGATTTTCATAAATAGTTAACGTTGTGTTATGCTAATGAGCTTGCTGATAGATTTACACAATCCTGGATACAGGGGTTTTTTCATAGCTAAACGTGACGCAGAAAACGGAGCGATTTGTCCTAAACAAATAATCTTTCAGGAAAAACTGAACATTTGCTATCTGAGAGTCTCCTCGTTGAAAACATCTGAAGTTCTTCAAAGGTAAATGATTTTTTTGAATGCTTTTCTGTTTTTTTGTGTAAATGTTGCCAGCTGAATGCTAATGCTAAATGCTACGTTAGCCATCAATACTGTTACACAAATGCTTGTTTTGCAATGGTTGAGAAGCATATTTTGAAAATCTGAGATGACAGTGTTGTTAACAAAAGGCTAAGCTTGAGAGCTAGCATATTTATTTCATTTCATTTGCGATTTTCATGAATAGTTAACGTTGCGTTATGGTAATGAGCTTGAGTCTGTATTCACGAACCCGGATCCGGGATGGGGAGATCAGAAAGGTTAAGTGGGAGAACTTGCACAATGGGTGGCTGACTAAATACTTTTTTGCCCCACTGTACATGCTGTTCTCTTGTTCTCGCAAGAATGTTTCAGATGGATTACATATTTATTCATGGAGGGTTCTCCCATTGATTGGGTTCCCACCTACAAATATCTGGGCACTTGAATTGACAAAGATTTCATGTTTAAAAACATACAAATGAGCTTGTTAAAAAGCTAAGATTTAAATTAGAAATAGATCTTGCCTCTCCCTAAATAGCATGAAGCAGATTGTACAGTTAGTTACCTTTCCTGCCAGTTCTTGATTACGGTGACACCATTTACCAGATTGCAGCAGCCACTACTCTTAAACCTTTGGATGTCATCTACCATAGCAGCATTTGTTTTATCACCGGTGACAGTTTTAATACTCTCCACCGCATTCTGTATCAAAAGGTTGGCTTGTCCTCATTAAATTCCTGAAGATCAATTCATTACTCCCTTTTTGTTAAAAATCCCTACCACACACGCATACAACTTAACTAACTCTGTTGTTAAAGTATATAAAAAAACATGAGATACCAAACCCGCTCACAGGGTTGGTTAACTCGAGCTTCCTTGGGACTCCACCGAATTAGGTAAATGTGCTTTTAGTTTTAATGCACCTCATTGATGGAACCAAATACAAAATACACTGCAATTGGACGCTCTGATGCTGCTTGGGCAATTTAAAATATTAACTGGGGAAACTGTTTTCTCAGGAATGTGGCTGTTTTTTTTATTGTTTGTTGTGCTGTATTTTAGTTTGATTTGTCTATGAATTGTGTGTGCAGGACTCCCTTGTGAAAGAGACCCTGGTCTCAATGATGAATCCTTGTATCAAACAAAGTAAAAATAAAATAAAATGACTGATTAATAAATTACCCTACAAAGCTATCTAGCAACAATATCATATTTAGAGTTAGCAATCTAGGACAAGTGTTTTGAGTTCCCTCTTCCTATTGGCCTATAGGATATATGCACAAAGATGTCGGCAAATCCTCTGAAGAACCAAAAATACATCTGATCATTCTGGATCGTATTTTGACAGGTTGCACATCAAAAATATAAATTATGCATTTCCTGGATATGTTTGATGAAATAGCTTACTTTCTGAATCATAGGCTACCTTCTCAATGGTCTTACTTGGCATTGGGGAAAAAAATTCTAGAGCCATCCACTAATGCAAAGTAACTGTACATTAAACTTTTTTTTAATCAATGTATTTGCTGTTATCTAGCAAAATACTAACATTTATCGTGATGTGACTTTTTGTCTATCGCCCATCTCTAGCACCTCCCCCAAATTATATTTATCCAAATTTTTTGTTGATGTGTCTTTATAGCATTTTTTTTCACAATATAGATTTTTTCCCGTAATGCCCCCAGCTCTACCCCCCCCCACACACACACTCATATCCACCCCCCACACCTCCCCCCTACACACACACACACACACACATAATCACCCCTCGACATTAAAGTCTTTCACAGAAATCGGAATTGAATAAATCACCCCTGAAGCATGACAGAGTTTATCGCCTGGGGTCGCCACCATCCCGCAGCGCGGCAGACTCACAGACAGACAAAGCCTGGTCCCGATAAGATGTGAAATTACATACAGTTAGCACTTTGAGACAAAAGGAATGGAGAGTGTCACACTGCAGCTACGGGCTGTAAACGTGACTGGCTGACCATGGTAACAGTTAACAGGCACACACAGAAACCCACACACACAAACACAGGTTTAGACATACACACAAGTACGTACGTAGGTTTAGACACATTCACACACACATACAGGTTTAGATGGAGACACACAAGCACACGCGCACACACACACCTTTTGGGTCCTGGTCAAAGGTAGTGCACTATAAAGGAAATAGGGTGCCATTTGGGACGCGACAATCGCCTTTCATCGCAGAAACATTCAAGAGCTTTCATTAGACAACAAGGGGTTGACATGACATCCCATCTTACCCAGACTGCACTATTATTAATCACTAGCTAGCGATAGATAGTGCTGGTCCCATGTGGACTCATCATCTCTGTCACAGATCAAACGCTATCTGTATCTTCCGCGTGCGTTTCCTTTACAAACACACACCTCACACCAGTCATCACTTGAGGTGAGAGAGACTTATGGTTGCCAGTGTATTGGGACTCGGGAATCAGTTGACCTTATGAATAAGGTACATAAGCATTATGCAGTGAGTTGGTATGCTTGTGAGGATTAATTTGACATCCATAGGCCTATAGGACTGGCAGTGACTATCAGTGCAAGGTAGAAGTATCCTAGCACAAATACAAAGATTGAACTAGACACCAAACTGAGGGCTTTGAAATAGCATGATGGGATTATCAGAACCTTCGTTAAATAGTGTCAAAGTACAGTAGGACATTAAAGTGTTCTATTTAATTCCATTAGTAGGACTCTCAAGTCCAATAACATATTTGCTTGATAGTTAAATGGGTAACACTTTACAATAAGGTTCAATTTGTAAAGGGTTTATAAAGGGTTTGTAATTACATTACTAACAGTTATTTAATCATTTGTAAATGCATTTTTACAAACTGGTCAAAATCAGTGGTGTAAAGTACTTCAGTAAAAATACTTTAAAGTGCTACTTAAGTAGTTTTTGGGGGTATCTGTACTTCACTATTTATATTTTTGACAACTTTTACTCTACTACAATAAATAATGTACATTTACTTCTTACATTTTCCCTGACACCCAAAAGTACTCGTTACATTTTGGATGCTTAGCAGGACCGGAAAATTGTCTAATTCACATATTTATCAAGAGAACAGCCCTGGTCATCCTTATTGCCTCTGATCTGACGTACTCATTAAACACAAATGATTTGTTTGTAAATTATGTCTGACCATTGGAGTGTGCCCCTGGCTATCCGTAAATTTCATAAACAAAAGAATCGTGCTATCTGGGTTGCTTAATATAAGGAATTTGAAATCATTTATACTTTAACTTTTCATACTTATTGATATTTTAGTGATTACATTTACTTTTGATATATTAGTATATTAAAAAAAAATACTTTGACATTTAGTCAAGTAGAATTTTACTGGTGACTTTCACTTTTACTTTTTACTTTTCTTTTAAGGTATCTTTACTTTTACTCAAGTATAACAATTGGGTACTTTTCCCACCATTTATAAATGCACTTACAAATGCATATAATATTGAACCCTTATGTATCATGCAACCTTATTATCAATGGTTGCACAGTTATACAATAGTTATGTTCTCAATTTTGGGTGTTATGCACTGCTGCTCTGTCCCAGGAACAGTAATGGTAGGGTTTTATGACCAATGGTCAACTCCCCTGATGTGTCTTGCCCCATTTTTGAAAACTTGATAATGAATTGGTACACTTATTTATTCCAGGAATGAAGGCCTCATTTGAAGATCTCAAGCCATATTATTCGGGTGGTTCGCTGGTTTGGGAGAAATTCCCCCGACTTTGTGAGATCTTCCCATCTGTGAAACACGATTGAAATAGTGACGACCTGGAACGTGCCCAGAATTTTGTGTTGACACTGACATTATGTGACAGTGCAACGTGAAGAATCAGGATGGACTTAGCTATGAGAAGTGTGCAAAGGCCAGACAGAAGAGACAGGCCTTGTGGAATCTGGGAGAAAGAGTGCGCGCTTGTTTGAAATGGAAAAGTGTTGTGGTAGCTAATGATGAAGAAGAGCATCAAGATGAAGCAGCTGCTTTACAAGTGGGATGCACTGTTGAGCGCTACATCCCAAGGGGTTCGTGCTGATTGTACGGAGATTGTGATAGCCAGTTAAATGCCGTCCCTTGACAAAGCAAGAACAAGATGTATGTCAGGAGAAGTGTAGTATTATCATAAGGAGACTTATATTTGGAATAAGGAGGAGGAAAAAAGAGAGGCTGAGGAGGTCTAAGAGAGAGAAGAAGGAAGAGGGTTTTATTGTTTATTTAACCTTTATTTAACTAGGCAAGTCAGTTAAGAACAAATTCTTATTTACAATGACGGCCTACAAAAGGCAAAAGGCGGAGGCTGGGATTAAAAAGAAAAAAATATATAGTAAATATAGGACAAAACACACATTACGAAGAGACAACACTACATAAAGAGAGACCTAAGAAAACAACTTAGCAAGGCAGCAACACATGACAACACAGCATGGAAGCAACACAACATGGTAGCAGCACAAAACGTGGTACAAACATTATTGGGCACAGACAACAGAACAAAAGGCAAGAAGGTAGAGACAACAATACATCACGCAAAGCAGCCACAACTGTCAGTAACATGCTGACCAGACCGGACTCGTCGCGTGTGCGAGCGTTGCAAAATAAATTTAGAAATCCATGTTATTCAATTATTGCACCCACACTGCTCGAGCGCGCCAACGAGCGCCTGCGTTGCCAAGGGTTAAAATATAACTCCTTTCTATATCTGACGCAGATCACGCTGCAAGTCCTGCCTCCCCCATCTCCTCATTGGTTTATAGAAGCAGGTACCCACGTGCCATCTCCTCATTGGTTATACCCACATGGGTGATCGAAAGACGAACTGTTTTGCCGGTCGTCGTGGTAATACTATGAAAGTTTAGATGCCAATCACCATACAAGTTCAAAGATGAAAAATCCTGGAAGGAGGAGAGATGACTGGAAACGATTCGGTTGACCGTTTTATGTGTGGATTAATTGTCGGAGTAGAGGACCTTGTGCATTTCAGGTAAAATAACAACTCAATGTTTATATCCCAGGACAATTTAGCTAGCAACAGCAAGCTAGCTAAAAAGGACAGATTAGCTAGCATGTGCAAGCTAGCTAGCTAAATTGCCATACATGTTTAATGCTTTTCGACCTGTCCCCACATTAATGTAGTTGGTTCCAGTCCTTAGCTGCAGCAAACTGAAAATACGAGAGACCCGGGGATGTGTGTGCTTTCGGGACCTTTAACAGAATGTGAGTGTCAGAATGGGTGTTGTATGTGGAGGATGAGGTCTGCAGTAGATATCTCAGATATGGGGTAGTGAGGCCTAAGAGGGTTTTATAAACAGGCATCAACAAGTGGGTCTTGCAACGGGCATACAGAGATGACCAGTTTACAGAGGAGAGTAGAGTGCAGTGATGTGTCCTATAAGGAGCATTGGTGGCAAATATGATGGCCGAATGGTAAAGAACATCTAGCCTTTTGAGAGCACCCTTACCTGCCGATCTATAAAATATGTCTCCGTAATCTAGCATGGGTAGGATGGTCATCTGCATCAGGGTTAGTTTGGCAGCTGGGGTGAAAAAGGAGCAATTACAATAGAGGAAACCAAGTCTATATGTAACTTTAGCCTGCTGCTTTGATATGTGCTGAGAAGGACAGTGTACTGTCTAGCCATACTCCCAACTACTTGTGTGAGGTGACTACCTCAAGCTCTAAACCCTTAGAGGTAGTAATCACACCTGCGGGGAGAGGGGCATTCTTCTTACCAAACCACATGACCTTTGTTTTTGGAGGTGTTCAGAACAAAGTTAAGTGTAGAGAAAGCCTGCTGGAGACTAAGAAAGCTTTGTTGTAAAGCATTTAACACAAAATCCAGGGAGGGGCCAGCTGAGTATAAGACTGTATCATCTGCATATACATGGATGAGAGAGCTTCCTACTGCCTGAACTATGTTGTTGATGGAAATTGAGAAGAGTGTGGGGGTACTAGGATCGAGCCTTTGGGCACACCCTTGGTGACAGGCAGTGGCTGAGAGAGCAAATTTTCTCACTTTATACACTGCACTCTTTGAGAGAGGTAGTTAGAAAACCAGGCCAAAGACCCCTCAGAGACACCAATACTCCTTAGCCTGCCCACAGTAATGTAATGGTCTACCATATCAAAAGCTTTGGCCAAGTCAATAAAATAGCAGCACAACATTGTTTAGAATCAAGGGAAATGGTGACATCATTGAGGACCTTTAAGATTGCAGTGACACATTCATAACCAGAGTGGAAACCAGATTGCTTACCAGAGAGAATACTATGGGCATGTGGCAACAGTGTGTAGGAGTGTCACGTTCTGACCTTTGTGTTAGTTTGGTCAGGGCATGAGTTGGGGTGGGTAGTCTGTTCTTTTTTCTATGTTGTATTTCTGTGTTTGGCCTGGTATGGTTCTCAATCAGAGGCAGCTGTCGATCGTTGTCTCTGATTGAGAATCATACTTAGGTAGCCGGTTTTCCTCATTTTAGTTGTGGGTGATTATTTTCTGTTTAGTGTTTTCTGCACCATACAGGACTGTTTCGTTTTTTTTGTTTAGTCACGTTGTTATTTTGTATTTCAGTGTTCAGTGAATAAAACATCATGAACACGTACCTCGCTGCGCTTTGGTCCACACCTTCTTCATACGACAACCGTTACAAGGAGGGAGGTTCCTAGGTGTGAGAAGTGTGCAGAAGGGCATGAGACAAAGGAATGTGTAGCATTGGGGAAAGTTGTGGGATGTTTTAATTGTAGGGGTGCCCATGGGGCTGGGGATCAGAAATGTCCTGTGCGAGAGAGGCATGTTGAGGTTTCCAGGTTTAGAGTAGTTGTCATATGCTGAGGCAGTGAAGAAAGAAGAGGAAGATGGATCAAGCAATTGTTATCAACTGTACTGCAGGGATGAAACGTAAATCGCAGAAAATAGAGGTTGTGGTGTCAGCTGCAGAGAGGTATTTGGGTGTGCGAGACTTGACGTCAGAAGAGTTACAGGTTGTGTTAAGTGGTGGTGTCCCATCCTTTCAGGCTGTTGGCCTGAAGTAGTACTAAATATATTTAAATAGTGGAGTATTTTTTTGTGAGTGTACTGTTAGATGGCAGGGTATTTGTTTTTTTTGTGTGTTTTTTGGAAGCAACATATAAGGGAGTTTACAATCCAGTCTAGTAGGTGGTGGTAACACAACATTTATTGGATGCCAACCGCTATTAAACCTCATTGAAGAAGAAGAAAAGAAGAGACTTCACAACAGAAATGTTGATCACAAGATAAAGGAGAGCGGGTAAGTCCTCTATGCAATTTGTTTCACTTTTGGATACAGAAATTCCGCGGAATGATTTAGCACACTGCTCAGCTAACGTTAGCTAAGTAGCTAGCTAGCTAACATTTGCTAGCACCTTCGATGTCCTACTTAGCTAGCTAGGAAACATTAGCTATCTAGCATTAAGGTAAAACCTAAAACATATTTTTGAATATAGAAATTCTGCTAGATGATTTAGCATAATATAATCATTGATATGATATAGTTAGCTTGTTAAGTAGATCATGTTTACTGGCTAGTTAGCGTCGCAACGTTAGCTAGCTAACATCGACATGACATAATTTCCATGTCATTTTTTGCTAGCTTTTTTGGATAAGCATGCTAGATAATTAGTCATTTAACCTTTGAACTCAGGTAAAGTTAGTGTCTCTAGCTAGGGAGCTGGTAAATTAGCTAGCTTGCATCCTTTGTCAGCACACTAGTGGTTTCAATTTTAAGATAAACTTACTAGCTCGGTAACTAGCTATTTCATCCATCCACAAGATATAGTCCCGACACAAATCTAGGGTAGCTACCCAAGCCGTCGTTCATTCTATCGGTTCGGTTGCCAGAGATTCAACCCAGTCGTTCAGTCTTTTTGTTCTGTATTTGTGGACGTGACCCAGTCGTTCATTCTAAATGTTCCATTGCCATACTGGCTGGCAACGTTCTATTCCCTTGCTTGGTAGCTAGCCAACTACGGCTAACTTACAGTCACGTCAAAAAGTGCGGCCACCGCGACCGGGAGGTCCGTGGGGCGACGCACAATTTGCCTAGCGTCGTCCGGGTTAGGGAGGGTTTGGCCGGTAGGGATACCCTTGTCTCATCGCGCACCAGCGACTCCTGTGGCAGGCCGGGCGCAGTGCACGCTAACCAAGATTGCCAGGTGCACGGTGTTTCCTCCAAAACATTGGTGTGGCTGGCTTCCGGGTTGGATGCGCGCTGTGTTAAGAAGCAGAGCGGCTTGGTTGGGTGGTGTATCGGAGGACGCATGACTTTCGACCTTCGTCTCTCCCGAGCCCGTACGGGAGTTGTAGCTATGAGACAAGATAGTAGCTACTAACAATTGGATACCACGAAATTGGGGAAGAAAAGGGGGTAAAAAAAAACATTTTAAAGTGCGGCCAGAATAACAGCAAAGTAGCTGCATTTGCATTTGTTTAAGCTGTTTTCTAGTGACATTTATTTGGATGCATCCATAACAATGAGCTAATTAGGTGCGATTTCACCTGACCTAGAACATGTGCTCACTCGTCAGGACAATGTTGTTCAGACAAGCTAGCCAACAACACAGCTACAGTAACACAATCACTTCAAACTGAAGCTGGAAAGACTGAAAATTAGCTGCACTTTGTTTCGTTTAACCTTATTTTAATTTAAAAAATGCATATATGCATAAAAATGATGCCAGCTGATTCATGATTTAGACTGGCGGAGAAACGCTCCCTGCCTGTCTGTCTTGTCCAGACTCTCGACACATTCATTACAATGGGACAGCAGGAGATTGAATTTGAATATTGAAACAATGTTGGAAATGTCGGAGAGACAGACAAATCTCTGTTGACACATTTTAATACAAATCTCTGCTGTTGACAACTAAATGTTAGTCGAAAAGAAATATGAGATAATGTTTAGATGCTTTTTCTAGTGGAGATCAAGTTTATAAGTTGCCTGGCTGGGCTGATGAGACAGTGGATTGCGCAGTCAGATGGAAGAGAGTAAATAGTCAATTTAACAGTGGTATCACCGGCTAAAATAGTTTTAACCATTCAGCATTGAGGATTAGACCCACCCGTTGTATAAATTGTCATAAATTCCTCTTCTCTCCCACAGATTCCCGTAAGGTCTCAGACTCCAGGATGGGAAATGATTAACAAGAAAGAAACAGATGAAGACACAGAAGGAGGCCATGAGACGCTGTTGTATTTTAAATAGTTAATCTGTTGTCAATTTCTATTCTGACTTGTAATGTTAAAAAAGGGGAGAAAAAGACAACCCCTGTTTATCTGAATTAGCTAGGCTACTCACTGAATGAGTGATACAGATGAGTAACTGCAATTCAAATTGTTTTCCCAATGTATCCTTGTATTAAATTACATGTTTTTACTACGTTTGAGGAGATTATATGCTGTTATAAATGACTTCAACTCATTAATAAATGGCCAGAAGTTTTCCACTTTCTTATAAGGTATATATATTTTTTAGTTATACATATTGGTAAGCCTAACTAATTAATAAATGGTCAGTAGGTTTCCACTTTCTTAAAAATGATAATTTCAGCAGTTATTCATGTTGGTAACTCATCTGTTAATGGTCAGTGGATTGCCACTTTATAATAAGATTACATTTTTGATAAATTAGTTATAAATATTCATAGTTCTGTCACTTTAACTGCTTTTAGCAGTTATACATGTAGGTAAATAATTTATTGATCATTTGAGAGTTCACCTTAGAGATACTTATAGACAGTATTGGGTACTCATCACTACATACATAAGAGAAGATTCAACACTTTGTTAAACATGTTCAGTCAATGAATGGTGGGTATGAAGACCAAAACATTCAATGTTGCGAGAGGATGCCTCCATTGTTTCACCAACCGGAGGTATTACGGTTACCATTTCACACCAGAGCGTTCACCATACTTGGACTATCACAGAGAAGTGGTAAGGTAAATATAAATATTTGCTCACTATTTAGCAAACACTACCAGTTGTTGCACTATTTTGAACAATATGATATAACTGTTTATAATGCATTTAAAAATGATAAAATAATTGTTAATAACAAAACACCTTTATAAACCCTTTCCTTATTGTAAAGTGTTACCGTTAAAAGGTATATGTAGTATGTAATTCTGACCATTGTTTAACAATATAGAGCTCTTCTCTGAGAGGAAGCTTTTCTTTTATTATTTTTCTACTGTCCGAACAGCAGTGTTCATATCGCAGCGACAAGACATGGTCCATCCTACAGTGGTTCATCCATTAAAAATGTTGAGTTTATGCCGCAACCATTTGTGGTAGATGGTGGCAGATTGTGGTAAATTGCGTCATTGTGGCAACTCCGACATGCCATAGAATTCTGCGGCACCACACAAGGAAGAACCACTGTAGCTGTCCAATATGGATTATTTTTCTCCCCTCCTCAGCAGACCTGGGTTCAAATACTATCTGAAATCTTGGAAATAATATTAGCATTCACCTTAGCTATCCTTGAGTGCCAAGTTAAATCCCGCCCTGCTAAAGTATCTTATATTATGTCAAAAAGTATTTGAACCCAGGTCTGGTACTCCATAGTTAGGAGATTTCCAGGAAGAAGTCTACACCATGGTTTAGTCATTGTGTTTGACCCTGACCTTTCCTTCTAGCAATACTGAGGGGTTGTGTGTGTGTGTGTGTGTGTGTGTGTGTGTGTGTGTGTGTGTGTGTGTGTGTGTGTGTGTGTGTCTCCTGCTGAGATAAGAGTGTCAAGGGGTACAGAGGTGCCATGCTTGGTGTCAATGTCAGCCATTGATGTTAAAAAAAAATCTCAAAGTTTGCCAAACACTTTCCAGACAGATTATCTATGCTCTGCTATGTGTTCTCCCTGCCTGACCTTCTCCTCAGTCTGATGGAGAAAAGACGGTTTCTGGGTACTGTAGACGGTCTTTTATTTCCTGAAGATCTTTGTCTTATATTCTTATTGGTGGCGTTCCAGGTCGTCTTTATCACAGATGCCTTAAGCATCTCTGAAGATTGCTGTATCAAATGAATGTGGTTCCTAAGACATGAAACACCTATCCTGGCATTGTGAGATCTGATCATCTGTGCAGTGAGACTGCAAATTAGAATACCTGGAATGTAACCATAACTGGAAAGTGAATTGGCTCTGAAACTACAAAGCCAAACATTTAATTGTCAACTTTAATTCAATAAATAAAAGGCCAAAGGAGAATTACTGTATCTGAGGGACAATTTTTTTCTGCTGCGTGTAGCTTGGTTTGGTGTGGTTTGTATAGTAATGCGTTTTCAGAGCCCCTCTAGAGCAAAGCGTCAATTGTAACAATATTAGCCTTTCTGGCATGTAACAGCGAGAACAGCGTGCGCACACACACACACACACACACACACACTAGAAAAACAGACAGAAATCTCTTCAACTAAAGTACAATGCTACTTTTATTTAACAATATTTACATTTCAATTACCAACCTGTTTATGAGTATGACCATTTTGATTTTGTACATTACCAGATTTAAACAAAACACTCCCTCTGGAACAGACAGTACCAATGGATGTCTGATCCTAGTAATCAGATCAGTGTGTCTGGGATCATCTCACAGTCCTACTGTGACATTTCAAAGGTCAAGCGTGAGAGGTCATCGATAGACACAAAAAGCAATTTTGGCTTTATTGCAGAACTTTCCATCTCCTGTCCAGGATATAGGTTTTCAGGTTTTCTTTTAAGGATAAAAATCATATGAAACAGATCACTGAACACAGCAGTGAACACACACAAACACACCGTAGCTCAATGACACCCACTCCCCCCCACCTTATCAATCCCTTTTTGCTGTTTAATAGCAAACTTGGGAGAGGACTGCACCGGCGCGACACTTAACACCCACTAGTCTGAGAAAAATGTTTTTGATATGCTTGTGTCATTTAATTATCCCCATTCTACCGGGGCCAGCGCAGGACAATTTTGCAGGATATTAACTTCCAACTAAAACTCTGGCTTGTATAATTTGTGAGGCCAGTCAAGCAGGAGTCGCAGGAGAGCCTTGAAGGAGGGATTCTTCCCACTCACAGTAGTAGTTTCAATGGGTCGAGTGAGAGAAAGAGAGTGAGGAGTGAGGGGGAGATAGAGAGAGAGAGAGAGCACCCCAGGACAGCAACACAATTTGACCCAACCGAATCATGAGAAAACAAAAAGATAATTACTTGACCCATTGGAAAGAATGAACAAAAAACAGAGCAAACTATACTTAACAAAAATATGAATGCAACATGCAGCCATTTCAATGATTTTACTGAGTTACAGTTCATATAAGGAAATCAGTCAACTAAAATAAATAAATTAGGCCCTATGGATTTCACATGACTGGGCAGGGGCGCAGCATGGTTACACGTCGTCTGCGGTTGTGAGGCCAGTTGGACGTACTGACAAAATCTCTAAAATGTTATTGGAGGTAGAGAAATTAACATAAAATTCTCTGGCAACAGCTCTGGTGGACATTCCTGCAGTTAGCATGCCAATTGTACGCTCCCTCAATTTGAGACATCTGTGGCATTGTGTTGTGTGAAAAAAGTGCCAATTTTAGAGTTCCCTTTTATTGTCCCCAGCACAAGGTGCACCTGTATAATGAGCATGCTGTTTAATAAGCTTCTTGATATGCTACATGGATGGAGTATCGTGGCAAAGGAGAAATGCTCACAGGGGTGTAAACAAATTTGTACACAACATTTGAGAGAAATAAGCTTTTTGGGGATATGGAACTTTTCTGATTTCAGATCTTTTATTTCAGCTCATGAAACATGGGACCAACACTTTACATGTTGCGTTTATATTTTTGTTCAGTATAGAAAGCTATTTGGCCTTAAACAGAGAATACACAGTGGCAGAATACCTGACCACCGTGACTGACCCAAGTTTAAGAAAAGCTTTGACTATGTACAGACTCAGTGAGCATAGCCTTGCTATTGAGAGAGGCTGTCATCGGCAGACATGGCTCTCAAGAGAAGACAAGGTATATGCACACTGCCAACACAATGAGTTAGAAACTGAGATGCACTTCCTAATCTCCTGCCAAATGTATGACCATATTAGAGACACATATTTCCCACAGATTACACAGACCCCCAAATAATTTGAAAACAAATCCAATTTTGATAAACTCCCATATCTGTTGGGTGAAATACCACAGTGTGCCATCACAGCAGCAAGATCAAGATTTGTGACCTGTTGCCACAAGAAAAGGGCAACCAGTGAAGAACAAACAACATTTTAAAAACAACCCATATTTATGCTTATTTATTTTCTCTTTTGTACTTTAAATATTTGCACATCGTTACAACACTGTATATAGCCATAATATGACATTTGAAATGTCTCTATTGCTTTGGAACTTTTGTGAGTATAATGTTTACTGTTCCTTTTATATTGTTTATTATCCATTGCACTTGCTTTGGCAATGTAAACATATGTTTCCCATGCCAATAAAGCCCTTTGAATTGAATTGAGAGAGAGATAGAGGGTGGTGGGGTAGAGAGAGGGAGAAGAATGAGGGAGAGAGATGGAGAGGGTGAAAGAGAGACAAGCTGCACATGGGTTGCAGATCACATAGGCAACATACAGACAACAACTATCACAACGATAGAAAATTGAGTGTATAGGTGATTTGGCTTTAATAACTGACATGTACAATATGACGGTAGTGCATTGGTGGTTGATAATTTGGTGATTGTTGAAGTGAGCGCTTGAGAAATGGCTAACAAGGGTTAATGTATGTGGACAGACCATTTCAGCCAAGAGGTGGTGTATTATCATAACCCAGTTCATTTTCAGAGGCAACATGCCTCGCTGTGTGTTTTCTGCTCTACTGTGGAATTACCAGAAAAGGAGCTACTGACCGTTTTTGTTGAAAACACACAGAAGGCACAGGTATGTACCAACTTCAACAGCCTGTTATTTTTTTTATTTAACCTGTATTTAACCAGGAAAAGACCCTTGAGGTTAGAAACCTCTTTTGGAGGGGGACCTGGCAAGAGGTCAGCAGGAAAAAGTCTGCGTGTAAATACAACACTCAGTACAGTACATACAGTCACACACACACTCACCATCCCCTTTTTCCTCTACTAATACCAGTATGTCAAATTAAATGTATAGTCATTTGACCAATTTAAATTAAAGAACACATTTTATATTTTGCAATAACCAACTGGCAGTAAAATCAAAAAAACAATCGTACCCATTGAGATTGAGACTACATTGTCTTTAAAGCCCATTGTGTCTGTTCTGTGCACCATTTACCTTCTAGCTTCTATTCAACCAGGTGTACAGTAGCAAGAATCCTTGTTTCTGATTGGCCAAGGACGTGTAGGTTGATGCAGTGCTATAGATTTCCCACGGCAGAGTTGAGTGTCACTTTTTAGGAGGAGGGTAACAATAGCTAGGGCGCCATGGTTACAGTACTGTAGTGGCGGCACAAGAGTTTTTAAAAGAGCATTCTGCAGTTAAAACAACAGCAAAGGTCACCCTATTATTTTTTAAATAAAAAGTTGAGAGATGGGGCTGGAGAAATGTAAACTCAAACTTCATAGACGTAGCTATAGATGCAAGGTCTGATCCATGAGCTGAAAATTATGGTTTTAACCGTGTATTGAGGCTATATAGTGTTTGTTTACAATTCTATAAAGCTTATTTTTGGGTTCTGACCATGTTCATTACAGCTACACGTGTCCCTTGTGGGGTCGGGAGGAGGCTTTGGGTGGTAGCTAGCTGTCTGGAAAACATCACTGATTGGCTGCAGACGTTAACGCCTCGATCACATATGTGTGCAACAAAAGTTAAACATTCCCCTTCTGCTTCCAATTCTGTCAAGCTGTCTAAGCACACAATTTCATAAATCCCACATATGCACCACAAAAAACGCACTGCAACTGCCTCTGCAAAGCAATGCTGCAAGGCAAATACAGCGTTCTATTGGAAATGAACGTACTACTAGTGTACCAAATCGCAATAACGCTGTTGATGTGATCGAGGCATAACCCTGCAGATATTAAAACATATCGATTGACGCATACTGTGAATTTGGAGCATTAAGCAATCAAGTGCTGTGTTTTTGTGTGAATTACTGGACATGTGTGTATTCAACTTTAATTTTAAAAAATTACACCTTTCATCCAAATTAGGATTTGATTTGCTGATAAACAGTTAAGTGATTTTAAATTGATGTATGAGCAAAATATTGCTCTACATTTTCTATTCCACGACTGTGAACAAACTCATTTTTAAGGCTTAGTGATAACACCATTGCGAGGGAGAAACTAGATAGGAAATTACATTGTTTACCCCCTCTCCTCTCCTCTTCTTCTGTTGTTAGCTTCAGACAGGCTCCAATGCCTCCAACAGTATCTATTAAAGCCCCTGATTGTTATCTAATCTTTACCTGGCGCTCGCTTGGAAAAGGCCTGAAGCTAATGACACTTGAGACCAGCACCACTTTCTATGGTTTTTCAAAGCATCTGCTCACTCAATGCCTCCTGACGAAAACAAGAAAAGAGCCTCTAAAGCTATTTAAAGCAAAGACTCAAATCCGCCCAGACAGCAGATTTAAGACCGTTTTTTTCACGTCAATTTGGGTGTATTGAATTATAACTAATGACGTGCATAAATATTGTTTTGGTTTGTGGAGATGATGATTCTCTATGGAAGCAGCTGGCGGGACACTCAGCTGTAGTATTTGGTAGGAAGACTCACCAAGGTTCCGTAGAGATACACATCAATTAGATCAGAGATGCTAAATACAGATTTGAAATGAGATGAATGGTAGAGATTGAACCCTGCGGTGAGTGAAACTCAGTGAATTTCATAAAAATAAAAATAGTGAAACATATTTAAAAAGGTTTTTAGATAAGACTATAAATATATTTACATCACCAAATAACTGATTAAAACACACTGTTTTGCAATGAATGTCTACAATAGCCTCAACAGCATTCTCTGGGGTAGCACCAGGGTTTAGCAGGAGGACAGCTATTTTCCATCCTCCTCTGGGTACACTGACTTCTATAAAAAACCTAAGAGGTTCATGGTTCTCACCCCTTTCCATAGAGTTACACAGTAATTATGATGACTTGCGGAGGACATCTTCTAACCTATCAGAGCTCATGCAGCATGAACTGACATGTTGTCCACCCAATCAAAGGATCATAAAATGAATCTAATACTGAAAACATAAGCTAGAGCTAGCTAACGCTGCAGTGCATAAAATGTGGTGAGTAGTTGACTCAAAGCGAGGGAAAGACAATAATTGAACAGTTTTGAACAAATCAATTTCTTAAAAAAATTAAGGAGAAGCAGCAGAGAGAGAGAGAGCTTGATTTAGTTATATAGATTTTTTCACTTACTTAGCTAGCTAATGCAGCTAGCTAATTTAGCTTACCCAAACACCCAGCTCAAATAGAGAGGAATGCTATGTATGTTAGCTAGCTGGCTAACGCTATCCAACACTGGAACTCTTCCAAGTCAAGGCAAGCTTTTGGTTTTATTCATTTATTGAATTCGGGGCCCACCAGTGTAACTGCTATACTGCTTGCTGTACACTGTACTTACTGCGTGATTGTAGTGGGTTTACTAATGCATTAGTTATAGTAAGCTATGTTGACTATGACGTCAGCTAATATGGTGACAACGATGTAGGCTGTGTGTAGCGGTTAGCGGTTACTGCGGGTGATCAGGGGTATTCATTCTGACGATTCTGTTGAAAAATGTTTCTTAAACGGAAACAAATGGAATGAAAGGGGATAGACCTACCTGAATTTGTCCAATAGAAACTCTAGTTTTGGTTGCAAAATGGAACGGAACTGTTTTATCTAATGATTATAGGTCAGCTAGATGCAGGCAAGAGTGCAAAAGATGGTATTGAATCTGTCACTGTCTTTCACCTTGATTACTCCAATTTGTGTCTCGATATACACTTACATTCGTAAGCTAGGTAGTAGCAACCTCATAATGGGTACAGGGAAAATTTGAGTATCATGAGGTAGCCTGAACTTATCAATGTTACATTGAGCTGGGTGAATGGAATATGAATGACAGTCATTCAATATACTCTAATAGATATGAGGCCATGCTCATTAAAAAAAAATGTGCAATGAGCACATTTCACAAATATTTATTTATATATATTTGTTCCCTTTATTTAACTATGCAAGTCAGTTACGAACAAATTCTTATTTACAATGACAGCATACCAAAAGACCGTCATTGATGTTAAATAATAATAAATAAAATACTACATAAAGAGAGACCTAAGACAACAACATAACATAGCAGCAACACAGTATGGCAGCATGACACAACATGACAACAACATGGTAGCAAGACTAAACATTAGTGGGCACAGACAACAGCACAAAGGGCAAGAAGCTAGAGACAACAATACATCACGCAAAACAGCCACAACTGTCAGTAAGAGTGTCCATGATTGAGTCTTTGAATGAAGAGATTGAGATAAAACTGTCCAGTTTGAGTGTTTTTTGCAGCTCGTTCCAGTCGCTAGCTGCAGCAAACTTAAAAAGACGAGCGACCCAGGGATGTGTGTGCTTTGGGGACCTTTAACAGAATGTGACTGGCAGAACGGGTGTTGTATGTGAAGGATGATGGCTGCAGTAGATATATCAGATATAGGGTAGTTAGGCCTAAGAGGGTTTTATAAATAAGCATCAACCAGTGGGTCTTGCAACGGGTACCCAAACCTGTAAATGCTGTAAATGACTAACTAGAATTAATTATAATAATTATATTGCTGACAATCAGTGTCCTGTAAGATACAGATCTATAATACATGACAATATTTCACATTTAACTTGCACACAATGAAAATACCACCTTCCCAATATGCACAAGCTGAGGTTACTATTACCACAATAACACAGACATACATTTTCATAATCAAAATGGCATTACTTCACAGAATTCCAACCAGTGCAAAAGGTATTTTCATCCGATGATATTCTCTTGCCATATTATATTCCCCATTAATAAAGAGGAGGAGACCCTTAGGATGCATCCCAAATGGCACCCAATCCCTTTATAGTGAACTACTTTAGTCAAAAGTAGTGCACTAGTCTATACAGGGAGCCATGTGAGTCCCAAAGGGCTCTGGTCAAAAGTAGTACAGAGTATAGGGAATAGGGTGCCCTTTGGGATGCATCCTTACTATCCAGCGCTGGGCTAAAAGAGAAACATCGATACTGCAGGAATAACATTGGAGTGTTTATTCAGAAGAAGATTCATCCCTGATAGCCCCTCCTCGAAAATGAAAAGAAGAGTGGGAGGAGAAGAGAGGGGAAGATAAATAAAAAACAAGAGGAAATTTGCAGGAATCCCATCTGAGATTCCATCCCTGATGGCTTCCTCTTCCTGTCAAGTCAGACGAGAAATTAAGCCAGAGAAAATTAACTCCTGATACGGCCATGGCGAATTAGACAGCGCGAGAGAGGGTGAATTGAATTGGAGAGAGAGAGAGTTGGAGGGAGGGGAAGAAAAAAAATAAAGACAACCAACGACACACACTTTTTAAGGATTCCAGCCTTGTCATTTTCCATTTTCTGCTCTTTGGACATGCTTGTATTCAGATTCCACTACATCTATTGCTCAAATCAATCCTAATTAGACAATCTGGACTTATTTGCATAATTTAATCATAAATACTCAGTGATACCTAGTTCCAAATGCATTTGTAAAATTATCTTTTCATCCTTGGGGCAAAAGTATTAATATGATTAGGCAATACATTTTTTTTTTTAAGAGGGAGGAAATAGGGGAAAACCAGCAAGTGTGCACTCTTTTTAAACTCCCCAGCTTTGGGCTATATGAAAAATTAATTAATTTAGCAGGAATATCAATTTCTCTACATGACCATATTAGACGGAGCACGGGTTAGGTCCCCGGCATTCGTTCTCCAATCAGGAAATCTCATCTGCTCTCCTCTAACTTCTGTCACTAGCGTTTAGCATCTGTAACAATCGCCAGTGACTTCTGCCATGGTTCCCTAAATGTACCAGTAACGTGATGGAGACTGGTGACTAAAGACAAGCCAGAGATAACTGAGCTTGAGAAAAAAAGAGTTGAGCCAAAATGTGTCGGACAGGTGTGGATCAGACAGGGCAATATCACTGTTAATGAAACTAGTTAAATCCAGTTTGATAATTATATTTGATGGATGGAATTAATAAAAATATATTTCAAGTGATTTCAACTTAAAATAGAAAAACTTACATTACTTCAAAGTATTTAAGGAAAATTCACAATGGAAAAACCTTATATTAAAACAGGTATGTTGCAGTATGTTGTATAATACTTCCGGCGCCGACAGAGATGGCCGCCTCGCTTCGCGTTCCTAGGAAACTATGCAGTTTTTTGTTTTTTTACGTGTTATTTCTTACATTAGTACCCCAGGTCATCTTAGGTTTCATTACATACAGTCGAGAAGAACTACTGAATATAAGATCAGCGTCAACTCACCATCAGTACGACCAAGAATATGTTTTTCGTGACGCGGATCCTGTGTTCTGCCTTACAAACAGGACAACGGAGCGGATCCCATGCAGCGACCCAAAAAAACGACTCCGAAAAAGAGGGAAACGAGGCGGTCTTTTGGTCAGAATCCGGAGACGGGCACACCGTGCACCACTCCCTAGCATTCTTCTTGCCAATGTCCAGTCTCTTGACAACAAGGTTGATGAAATCCGAGCAAGGGTAGCATTCCAGAGGGACATCAGAGACTGTAACGTTCTTTGCTTCACGGAAACGTGGCTCACTGGAGAGACGCTATCCGAGGCGGTGCAGCCAACGGGTTTCTCCACGCATCGCGCAGACAGAAACAAACATCTTTCTGGTAAGAAGAGGGGCGGGGGTGTATGCCTTATGGCTAACGTGACATGGTGTGATGAAAGAAACATACAGGAACTCAAATCCTTCTGTTCACCTGATTTAGAATTCCTCACAATCAAATGTAGACCGCATTATCTACCAAGAGAATTCTCTTCGATTATAATCACAGCCGTATATATCCCCCCCCAAGCAGAGACATCGATGGCTCTGAATTAACTTTATTTGACTCTTTGCAAACTGGAAACCATTTATCCGGAGGCTGCATTCATTGTAGCTGGGGATTTTAACAAGGCTAATCTGAAAACAAGACTCCCTAAATTGTATCAGCATATCGATTGCACAACCAGGGGTGGAAAGACCTTGGATCATTGTTGCTCTAACTTCCGCGACGCATATAAGGCCCTGCCCCGCCCCCCTTTCGGAAAAGCTGACCACGACTCCATTTTGTTTATCCCTGCCTACAGACAGAAACTAAAACAAGAGGCTCCCACGCTGAGGTCTGTCCAACGCTGGTCCGACCAAGCTGACTCCACACTCCAAGACTGCTTCCATCACGTGGACTGGGACATGTTTCGTATTGCGTCAGACAACAACATTGACGAATACGCTGATTCGGTGTGCGAGTTCATTAGAACGTGCATTGAAGATGTCGTTCCCATAGCAATGATTAAAACATTCCCTAACCAGAAACCGTGGATTGATGGCAGCATTCGCGTGAAACTGAAAGTGCAAACCACTGCTTTTAATCAGGGCAAGGTGTCTGGTAACATGACCGAATACAAACAGTGCAGCTATTCCCTCCGCAAGGCTATCAAACAAGCTAAGCGTCAGTACAGAGACAAAGTATAATCTCAATTCAACGGCTCAGACACAAGAGGCATGTGGCAGGGTCTACAGTCAATCACGGACTACAGGAAGAAATACAGCCCAGTCACGGACCAGGATGTCCTGCTCCCAGGCAGACTAAATAACTTTTTTGCCCGCTTTGAGGACAATACAGTGCCACTGACACGGCCTGCAACGGAAACATGCGGTCTCTCCTTCACTGCAGCCGAGGTGAGTAAGACATTTATACGTGTTAACCCTCGCAAGGCTGCAGGCCCAGACGGCATCCCCAGCCGCGCCCTCAGAGCATGCACAGACCAGCTGGCCAGTGTGTTTACGGACATATTCAATCAATCCCTATACCAGTCTGCTGTTCCCACATGCTTCAAGAGGGCCACCATTGTTCCTGTTCCCAAGAAAGCTAAAGTAACTGAGCTAAACGACTACCGCCCCGTAGCACTCACTTCCGTCATCATGAAGTGCTTTGAGAGACTAGTCAAGGACCATATCACCTCCACCCTACCTGACACCCTAGACCCACTCCAATTTGCTTACCGCCCAAATAGGTCCACAGACGATGCAATCTCAACCACACTGCACACTGCCCTAACCCATCTGGACAAGAAGAATACCTATGTGAGAATGCTGTTCATTGACTACAGCTCGGCATTCAACACCATAGTACCCTCCAAGCTCGTCATCAAGCTCGAGACCCTGGGTCTCGACCCCGCCCTGTGCAACTGGGTACTGGACTTCCTGACGGGCCGCCCCCAGGTGGTGAGGGTAGGCAACAACATCTCCTCCCCACTGATCCTCAACACTGGGGCCCCACAAGGGTGCGTTCTGAGCCCTCTCCTGTACTCCCTGTTCACCCACGACTGCGTGGCCACGCACGCCTCCAACTCAATCATCAAGTTTGCGGACGACACAACAGTGGTAGGCTTGATTACCAACAACGACAAGACGGCCTACAGGGAGGAGGTGAGGGCCCTCGAGTGTGGTGTCAGGAAAATAACCTCACACTCAACGTCAACAAAACTAAGGAGATGATTGTGGACTTCTATCATCCAGAAGGCGAGGTCAGTACAGGTGCATCAAAGCTGGGACCGAGAGACTGAAAAACAGCTTCTATCTCAAGGCCATCAGACTGTTAAACAGCCACCACTAACATTGAGTGGCTGCTGCCAACACACTGACACTGACTCAACTCCAGCCACTTTAATAATGGGAATTGATGGGAAATGATGTAAATATATCACTAGCCACTTTAAACAATGCTACCTTATATAATGTTACTTACCCTACATTATTCATCTCATATGCATACGTATATACTGTACTCTATACCATCGACTGTATCCTTATGTAATACATGTATCACTAGCCACTTTAACTATGCCACTTTGTTTAAATACTCATCTCATATGTATATACTGTACTCGATACCATCTACTGTATCTTGCCTATGCTGCTCTGTACCATCACTCATTCATATATCCTTATGTACATATTCTTTATCCCCTTTACACTGTGTACAAGACAGTAGTTTTGGAATTGTTAGTTAGATTACTTGTTGGTTATTACTGCATTGTCGGAACTAGAAGCACAAGCATTTCGCTACACTCGCATTAACATCTGCTAACCATGTGTATGTGACAAATAAAATTGTATTTTATTTTATTTGATTTGATTTGATTTGTAGTACTTAATAATTTGTTAAAAGGATCTGGCATCCTGGACACAACGGTACTTGTGCTACTATCCAGTGAAAGCATGCAAATAGGCTGAGAGTCTGGACAGCTTCTTCATCCAACAGGAAAATGAACAATGCAAGCCTCTTTGCCATGAAAATAAGCCTAAATCCAGCAATAATATTAGCCAAATATCAAACAAACAAAACATTCCCTTTAAAAAGGTAGAATGTCAAATTTGTATGAATAAGCATTCCAAATGTTCACATACGAATTTGTATTTTTTAAGAGATGAAGAGCAAACGGATATAACTTTTCTGTATTTGTGAACAATTGATCAGGATAATTATTTAAATATCACTAAGGATATAAATATCAGTGCTCGATATTTACACTTATGAAAGACAAGTTCGTAAAACAACTGTGGTTTTGAAGCAGACTCCAATTTGTTTGCATGAAAAAAAACACCAAGCCGCCATCTGCCAGATGAGCCGTTGATTTGAGCATGCAGCTAATTAAATCAACAGTGCTGACAATACATAGAAAAGGGAATTATAACTATTTATTTTCTATCCTTAAGAACAACACAGTGCGAGAGTGGGATTTCAATGGGACTTTCACTTTCAAGAAAGTGCTTGAGTGAATTTGTGTTCTTAACAAACCTTTTAACATCTTTCAATCTCTATCTCTCTCTTCCTCTTTCTCTAGTCAGGCATCTGTCACTCTGCTATTTTGAAAGTTATTATCGCCTCGACTCCCTCGTGGATGTGGTTGCCGGGGTGACGGGTTTCTTAGCACCCACTCAGACTGGGGAGTGATTTTAATCGGATCCAGAAATCTCCACTGAGTACCTGTAAACACAACTGTGCCTCGTCGAAAACAAATATATTATAAGAGAAAGCTCAGCCAAGAGAGGGAGAAAGGAGAATGAGTGAGTGAGTGAGAGAGAGAGCGAGAGAGAGCGAGCGAGCGAAGGAAGAGGTTAGAGGCATTAGACAAGCTGACACCCTTAGTGCCAAGCTCATACTGAGCACTAAACAAAACAATTACATTAATTTGCAAATATGTTTGTTTAGGTGTAAACACGCCAAAATAAGAGGGTGCGAGTAATAGCAAGAAATAGAGAGAGAGAGGTGACATCTGGGGAGAAAATAAAATACACTATCCTGTCAATACCACACTATCATTGAACCTTAACCTCACCACCATTCATCTAACATCACAGACATAACAGAACAGGAAACATTTGACTTTAAAAAAAAAGCCTTTTCTCGTGGGCCTGGTGTCTTAATACTGTACAGTAAGGGGAAGGAGATCTGGAATATTAGCTGACCTAGGATCTGTGTCTGTGTGAAGGAGGAGCAAAAGGGGCAGTGGTAATCTGGGGTCATGGTGGGGATATTATAACTGATCTAGGATCTGTGTCTGTGTGAAGGATTGGAGTGGTAGTGTTAGATGGGGGTGATAGAAGGCATATTACTACTGACCTAGGATGTGTGTCTGTGTGAATGAGGGGAAGGAGCAGTGGTAATCTGGGGTCACAGTGGGCAGTGGTTTCCGTAAAAATATGGAGTAGCCAGCTAAATAGTAAAAGTAGCCAGTTCTGGGCTGGTCCATGCCACCTGAAAAAAATCAGCTCTATTTTAGAGGCCTCAGATACATTCCAATGCCTTGACTCCATCCAGAATACACCATTAAATAATTGAATACTTTAATGACTTTTTTTCCAGATTGATAAAAATTAGTAGTGGTATCGAGTAGAAAGACATTACAATAAAAAATTACTGAACGTAATTTGTATGAATGTATGAAATGCATGAATTCATTACGTTGTTAGTCGTTTTGGATATTGTCTAGGCCTAGGCCTATATTATCAGGACTATTTTCTAAGTAAGATTACCTTTTTTAACATTAAACCGGTCTTCGCTTGAGATTAGTCATATTTACAGTTTTACTGCAATATATGAATTGCCACAATGATTTTGTTCTTCAAATAATGTATTTTATTGGCTCTGCTGCTGTGGACACTTAAAGGAAAACAATGTGTCATTTTGTAATTTGGGTGAACTACCCTTTAACAGTTTGGACTTTGAGTGGGATTGTTGTCACAGAGCTGGTAGGGTTTCAGACCTGTCAATCAATCACTGTGGGTGGGACTTTGAGGGAAGGCGGTAGATTAGTAATCTAGTTGAAAAACTAGTCTATATAATTTATCGTGGCAAAAACAAAATCTAGTCTTTCAATTTAGATTATTGTGGCAAAAACCTAAGAAAAAAAGTTTGTGTTCTATCAAGTGTTTAGAAACTGTTTAGAAACAATACAGAATTGAATGGAAAATGGATTTAAGGATGCACATATTTTCTCCCTCCACCGGGATTTTTTTTTGACTGTTGCCAACCGGAGCGCACAAAAATAACACAGGTACCGAGAGGCGGGACAGACAACAGATTAAAATTAGCTTAGTTAATTAATGAAGTGTGAAAATGAGTCTGTTATCGGCTATTTAGCCGATGGCTGGCGCTTATGGAAAACACTGAGTGAGAATATTATAATTGACCTATGATCTGTGTCTGTGTGAAGGAGAAAAAGGTGCCGTGGTAACCTGGGGTGATGGTGGGGATATTACAACTGAATCTGTGTCTGTGATCAGGAGTGGTAGTGCTGGACAGGGGTGAGAGAAGGGATATTACTACTGACCTAGGATCTGTGTCTGTGTGAAGGGGAATGAGGGGCAGTGGTAATCTGGGATGACAGTAAGAGTATAACTGACCTAGGATTTGTTTATGTGTGAAGGAACAGGGGTGACAATAGGAACGTATCATTACTGATCCAGGATCTGTGAAAGAGAAGGGACAATGGTAATCTGGGGTGAGAGTAGGGATAGAACTGACTCAGGATTTGAATCTGGCAAGAGTCCCTTGAAAGTACATGAAGGATAGGCAAATAAATCATTGCACTCTGCACAGAAATAGATACAGTAGCCTATATGCAGCTCGTCGAGACGTTGGCATTGGGGACGGAAGGCATCCGACCTATAGGATATCACACAGCAATGAAAGCAAGCACACCAATAATGTATCAACATGACCATATTACTTGAGTAAACATAGAAAAAGTGAACTGTCAAATAAAGTGCCACCAACAACACACCAAGTTACATACCCAAAACATATTCTAACGTACTCAAAAAGTTGTAATCTAAAGTGAGCATAATACATATAGTGGCAACATTTACACCCAAGGCCACATCTTGGTCAGACATCAGACGTGCCGTGTCGCTATTTACACAGTGGCTGAATTGAGTCTGTTGTTTTAACCCCTTAACACTTGTGGAAATTGGATTATATGGGATAGGGACAAATGTAAATGATTCTAACGGAAGAACTATAAAAAGCATATGCATGACAATGGTTGTAACTGAAAGAGAACACTTTGTAGATTATGGGGAAATTATCAGACTAAAAATGAGGACACAACAGTTCCCCTAATGCGACTGAATCCAAACATTACGCTGTTGATTTTATGTGCATTTTACATTTGATGTACTTTTCACAGCATTTGTCAATAACTAAATCTGAAAATATTCTAGATACATTCAGTAACATAATAAATAGGTGTAGGTGCAAGATAAGAAAAAACAATGATTACAGTGAGTGAGAGGTCGAACTTATCGCCGAGTGGCCACACACCTCTCCAAACTGCGCACAGTTCCTAAGTAATTTGCTCTCCTAGCTTTGCCATTAAGGAACTGAGGCAAGCACACTTGTAGTTTTTTTTGTTTTGAACACAGCCCTGCGTGCCCACATGATTCCGGTTGTTGTTTACACAATCCAAAAACGTTCCATTATAAATCACAATCTGGGTCAGGTGGGCATCATTTGAAAATGTACTCTATTGCCAACATGAGCTATAAAATATGATTTAACAGTGTTTGGCTTTCAAAGGGCACTTCAGACAAACAGATTGTCATTTTGGGACACATAGAATATAGTCATGAGTGAATTCAAATGCATGTTCCGCAGCTAATTTTCTTCATAATATTACAAACATAGCTTCATTGTGTTCAGGACAACCCAGGGTATAACGCATCCTTGTAACTGTGGATCAAACAGAAATGTTGATACCGTTAATGGCATAAGTTTTAATATATGGTAATGGGAAGTGCACATTTGGACATGTGTGGTTTGCGGTATTTACAACCTTTGCAATGAAGGTCTACAGTAGCCTCAGCAGCAGTCTGACATGTTGTGAACCCAATCAAAGGATCAGAGAATGAATATAGTACTGAAAGCATACTTTTTTATTCTACATTTATTTAACTAGGCAAGTCAGTTAAGAACAAATTCTTATTTACAACGATGGCTTAGGAACAGTGGGTTAATTGCCCTTGAACAACAGATTTTTACCTTGTCAGCTCGGGGATTCGATCTGGCAACCTTTTGGTGACTGTCCCAACACTCTAACCACTAGGCTACCTGCCACACCCATAAGCTATAGCTAGCTAGCACTGCATCAAATGTGGTGAGTAGTTGACACGGAGAAAGAAAGACAATAGTTGAACAATTCTGAACAAATGAATCTCTTCCAAAATAAGGAGAGGCAAAAGAGAGAGAGAGAGGTAGCTACAATATATTTCGCAGTATATAATTTTTCACTATCACTTCCTTAGCTAGTGTCAAATGCAAATAGCTCGTCTAGCCTACTCAAACACCCAGCTCAAACATAGAGAGATGCTATATTAGCTAGCTGGCTATGGCTATCCAACACTTGAACTCTTCCAAGTCAAGGTAATCTTTTGGTTTTGTTATTTTATTGCCACCGGGGCCTGCCAGTGTAACTAATAAACTGATTGCTACTGACTACACTGTACGGCATGATTGTAGCGGGTTTACTAACGCGTTAGTTCTAGTAACTATGCTGACTATGACGTGACAACGTTGTAGAATGTGTGTAGAGGTTAGCAGTCATGATATGAAGGTTTGGCTTGGAAAGGTTTTTTCGCCTGGTGACTGACAGCTGATGTGTTATGCACTAAAGTCCACAAGCAAAGGGATAAGGTGAGAGGAGGAGAGCGCGTAGATAGTTGCGAGAAGGAATTATAAATACAACAAGCTGTTTATATGTATCTGGTATGAAAGTGAACTGTGTTTGCTCGTGATCAGGTGTGTATTCCTTCTGCTGATTCTGTTGAAAAATGTTTCTTAAACAGAAGCAAACGGAACGGAACAGGGATAAACATTTGCAACTGTTGGACTAATGATTACAACCTAGACCAGCTAAATGCAGGCAAGAGTGTGCAAGGAGATATTAAATGTGTCAATGTCTGTCACCGTGATTACTCAAAATTCTCTCGACCTGTGCACCTACATTGTAAACTTTCATTCATAGGCTAGGTTGTATCAACTTCATGATCAGTACAGGGAAAATTACAGTATCATGTAGTAGCCTAAACCTATTGATGTTACATTGAGCTGGGTAAATGGAATATGAATGACAGTCATCCAATATGCTGTAATAAATATAAGGCCATGCTCATAAAAAAAGAATCATCCTCCCTCATCTTAAACGTCACAGACCACCACTGGTAAAGGACTATTTTGAACACCATTGTCACCGAAAATTACCACTGTATGAAAGAGTATAACGACATTGTGAAAAGGACTTTGGATAAAAAACAAAACTACGTCAGGCCACTGCACTAATGTTGAATAAACTGTATCATTGTCCTACATGGGCCTACTTTTTTGGTGGACTAAAAAGCTACAATAGACAACATTGCTCTAAATTACAACCCTGACAGAGCTCCAAACAACAGAAATAGGTCAACCAAGTTGTTAATACAAGTTACTCTTCTTCTTTAGAAGTTAGCACCTGACTAGGCCTATATCCAGTGGGCAGATGCCTCTGTTTCAAACCTATGATGTAATTCTCCAAATGGGACAGGGTGTGTGTGTGTGTGTGTGTGTGTGTGTGTGTGCGTGTGTGTGTGTGTGTGTGTGTGTGTGCGCGTCTGGCCATCCGTCCTTCCGTTCCCCACCTCCCCATTAACAACCCAATGAGTTCAACCACACACTCAGAGAATAGAGGGCGGAGAGGTGAAACTCTCATTGGGGATAGGAACCAAAGTGGTCTAGAACTGCTCCAGAACGCTATCTGAAGGGGAAGTCACAGTTTCTGTTAGGTTTGTGTAAATGCTGCATGATAAGAAAGGGTAAGGTTAATTGATTGTGTGTGAATGTGAATAGGGTGTAGGATAAAACTAGTGTTAAGGCCAGATGTAGAGATAAATGTGGAAATACAGTAGTTTATGAATCCATTGGTATCAACATGTAGACACAGCATATCCAAATAGAGCATTGAAAAGAAGTTCAAAACACTGATGAAAGCTGATAGCATCATTTGATAAAAGCAATGCATTTTCAATCCTAATAAATACCTAATGATCTTCAGTATACAGGGCCCATACACATGGTCAAATGTCAAAATGCTATGTTTGCATATTCTGCTATATACATTGCAAACATTGATGTGTCTTCCTCAGAATTAATTGTGAGCAAATTCATATGTACTTTCAAAAAGTAAATAACCCTTCAATGCATTATTTTCAGAATATTGATTCAGTAGCAGCAAACAACAAAATACTTTTTCTTGATTATACTGCAAATAACTGAATATTTAAATTCAGAAATGTAACCTTATGTGAACCCACCCATAAATTCCTATTTGTTTGTGACAATAAAATGTGTGTGAGTCCATCCGCATATTTGTGTTTATGCAAGCAAGTGTGTCTTACAGCAATAATAAAATAATTATCTTACACACTCAACATCATCCTCAAATACACCAGTAACATTGAGCCTAACAATGGCGCCTAACGTAACATTGCGCCCAGATAGTGTTGTTTTTACATTTTACATTTATATTTTACATTTTAGTCATCTAGCAGATGCTCTTATCCAGAGTGACCTACAGCTTAGCGCATGTTAACCGCCATAAAATATGTATCTCTGCTCATGTTAGACTTTCCATCATATTTGCATTTCCAGCTCATTTCGCAATGGCAGATCAATATTAAATCAATCAACAGATTAGATGGCATATTTGGCCTGATTCAACCCATCCTATTAGATTGAGCAATACATCACAGCATATGAGCAACAGTACACTAAAAATGGCTTTAAATCAAAAGTGGATCTCTACCTAAATCTGTCGCCCATAAAATCCTCCAACACATTGGCAAGGCTGGCAAAAGAAAGTGTATTTTGTAATGATCCTATGAAAAGTATTTATTAATCTGAAGATGAACAGTATATTAATCAATTTAAATCAAATTATTTGAATTCTCTATGGTCTAATGTTTTAAAATGTTGTTTACTTAATTTAAAGTTCAAAGAATTTTAAATGATTGCCCCTATGGCTAGGACAGCTGATATAGGATAACCTACTTTTATTTCAATGTCATTTAAAAATAAAGTAGGGTTAATGGTGAGCTTAATTTAGAGTGGAAATGTGGTAATGCTCACACACAGTTGCGGACTTGACTATATACTATAGTAATTACTGTTTTTGTGGACTGTAGTATACTGTAGTATTTACTGTAGTATTTTTGCAGACTGTAGTATTTAATATACTGTTTTTCAAGACATTACTGTAGTAATGTAGTGTTTTGGATTTGTTATATTTTACAAAACAATGGGGGCTTTGTCCTTAAAAAGAAAACTACTGGACAAAATACTCAAAGAGCAAATTTTCCATAACCTGTAGGTCATGTAGATAAGTAGGGTTGAGGTCTTAACAGATACTTCAGACCATCTGCTCTTTTCTATAACCTGTAGGGAACATAATATAGTCTATACTTGGCATGTAGGAGTCTCAGTTATGGGTGGCACAAATTTGGATACGGGGAGGGTAATGGGCAGGGTCTATGCAAATTAAAATATTGTAGTATACTATGTAATTACTGTAGTGTTTTTGAAGTCATTACTGTAGTATTGACTGTAGTGTTTTTGAAGACATTACTGTAGTATTGACTGTAGTATTTTTGCAGTCTGTTGTATACTTGAGCAATAAGGCTCAAGGTGGGTGTGGTATATGGCAAATATACAATGGCTAAGGACTGTTCATTAGCACGAGGCAACGGGAAGTGCCTGGACACAGCCCTTAGCCCTGGTATATTGGCAATATACCACAAACCCCAGAGGTGCCTTATTGCTATTAGAAACTGGTTACCAACGTAATTAGAGCAGTAAAAATACATTTGTCACACCCGTGGTATACAGTCTGATATACCATGACGTATGTCAGCCAATCAGCATTCAGGGCTGGAACCACCCAGTTTATAATGTAGTATTCTATAGTAAACTCGTATTTTTTCATGTGTGAGCTTTCCCTCCAGGCAATGGTTTTAAACTTGCTGTGGGTTTTGGACACTTTAATTTCAGGCCATGAAAAAGTCCTCAAGTAGCCTAATTTAGTAACACTTTCAAATGACTAAAATGTGACTGTTGCGTTTTAACATTCGTTTGGGTTGAGCAAGTCACTGACACAACTCTTTGCAATAAGAATAAATTCAATTGCCATCAACCTGCCACAACTTTTTCGAGCGGTGCGCCCTCTCCATGTCCATCTGTGTTTCCCTGTTTAGCCTACTAAAAACTCCATAACAGCATATGCCTATAGTCGGATTTGGCACAATAGAGTATTACAAAAATGACCTAAAGTTCAGTCATTACAGCTAAATGACATCTGAAACATATGACTTCCACAAAATGGAAAATGTCTCCCCCTTTCTAGCTTTTCTACCTTGACGCCTAAGCTTCTGCTTACGTAAAACCTATACATCAAATTAGCATCTCTCATGTCTCCACTCACCTGGCATTGGTGCAGTCATTGTACAAAGTCTCGAAGTCTTTTCTGGAGATGAGTTTGCAGCGATTGACTCCTGGCTGGATGGCCCCTAGACCTCGCAGGATGCGGACCTGCTCCACATTGCACACCACCGGTGTGATCTCCAGTCTCTTCAGCTTGGTGTACACGGTGTGCAGTCCTCCGACCAGGTGCTTCAGAAACAGATCGAACGCCTGGGGCAGGCAGATGAGTTCGCAGCCGTCCACGGTGAATGACGCCACCTTCGCCCCCCGCAGTTCTACCATTTTACACTCGTTGTTCTGCGGGGTGTTTTCAACAGGCGACGGGGTCGAGTAGACTGGCTTGCTGGGCAGAGTCCCGGTCGGGGTCGAGATGCCGGGGCTACTGTTGGCGAGGAGCTCCGAGCGGAACAGGTTCTGGCCGGATGGGCCCACGGAGGGCGACGGGGAAGAAGTTGTTGACGGCGGGGACGTGGTCGCGGAAGGAGTGGCGATCGAAGGCGTCTGGACCAGAGGGATTGGCTGGATCAAAGCAGCCGGTACGGCCATGGTCACCTAGGGGAAGAAGAGTAAGTTCAAAGTATAAAAACCACTCCTGCGGAAAAAAGTGCGGCAGTCGAGGAACTCCAAATGAAAGATTCCACGGGAGTTTAGCTCCTCTGATGAGTTGGGGAGTAGAAAGAGATGCTGAAAATAGGTGGTGAGTGAGGGTTTGGGCTGAGCGCGGTGGGACAATGATCAAAGATAGAAGGCGGAATGACAGGAGGAGAATGAGCAGATAAGTGCGGCTCCGCATATGCTCTGTTGATGAGTTGTGCTTGTCACAAGGTACAGAGAGGGAGGAGCTAGGGGACAGTGGAAACCCTTGAAGAAAAGACAGACAGAATTTAAATATGATTATCATTTTATTGAACCTTTATTTAGTTAGGAAATTATTACAAGTCATTGTATCATATTATATAACACGTCATTATTTTATATGGCTTTCTTTAATCTAAAATATGTTTTTGAGATGTTGCATCTCATACGTAATCGCATGCGTCAAGGGACGTTGAATGCAAATACAGTGAAGGAAGGGAGACCGGGAATGATTGTAACACTTTTTAAGTGACTGTTAAGTAAACATATTAACTGATAAAAGTAGCCCTACTTTCACGCAATTATCGCTTGTCTTCTTTAAATGCACTTTTGAAAACTGAAATCAATCAAACATATACCTTTTTAGATTGGTTTATATTTACAAATCACAGTTCAGTGCAATTATGTCAATTAAATTCTGCATCAGCTATGAGCATCTGGGAGACCGGCATCCCTTCAGAATGGTCAAGCGCCATGCAACAGCTTTTTTGCCCATCGTCCTCATTCACCCGGCGCCCGCGATAGGCGGCTTTGTCAAGCATCAGCCGTGCTTCTACGGTTCATGTGTGGATTTCCTAACAAAGCCCACCCGCCCTCTCCCGACCAGTGACACTACAGCTGCCAGTCAGAAGAAATACGATTTTTTTTCACTATCAAGCCAGGGCATGCCTACTCCCTTATTTTTTATTTATTTATAGATTTGTATTATTTAAGATACATTGGATGCCATTTGAAAAAGGTTTGTGGAAAAGTACTGTAAATGATTATGTGTGTGCAGTATATATCAGATAATGAGGGCCAGTCCTGGTCACCTGGATCCACTGGTGATGACCAATCCAAATCCAGTCAAATCGAATTTTATTGTCATGTATTTGCAGGCTTCTCACACAGTGCTATGGTGACAAAAGTGACATAGTAAATCAAATAAGTAGCGTAGAAAAGCAGTCAAATAACTGACATTGCATTTACATAACACTAAGAAAACGACTAAATCAAGTATGAGGCATGCAGATAAAAAATACAAATAAAAACTTTCGGAATAATAGTATGGACATTGTTTGCCCATGTACATTGTGAGTGGAATAAGGTACACACCATACAGCATAGTTATATGAAAATATATACATTAGTAGTGCAGTGAGGTGACATAAGAAGGGGGTGGCTTTGAGACAGGCGGTCCGAGACTTGAAGTTGACCCTCACTGCATCAGATCCCTCTTCCTTGTGCGCCGTCGCCTCCCGCCTTCACAATCGGAGGTCCCTTTCGAGTAACGGGTGACATGAATCTGGACCCCCTCATCTGTGGCATCTCAGGTTGCAGGGTTCTTCTGAATGGCTACTATACACAAATAAAGAGCATTGAGTTACATTTGAATCTACTCAAAAGTAGAGAAAACAAGTGTAACTCATTTAATAATATCAAAACTTACTGTGACGAATGGTCTTCAGAAATAAGTCCCTGAAACAGCCCTTATTCCCTGCCCCAGTGCAGGTTGTGGCGATGTAAAAACGTCTCGACGGAATGGAAGGTAGCAATCGCCCCACTGTCGAACTCAGGTCTTGGCACCCATTATTTTATATACAGTGTTCTGTCATTGAATGTGGCCCAAACTTGGCACTGTTGTAGTGTCTCACTTCTGGCCCTGTTTGAAACAATAATATTACATTGAAATGAAGTAAATACTGTGCAAGAAAGAACAGATAGGCAAAGTCTCATCTGGTCTAAGTGAATGTGACGTTACATACCTCTATGACTATCACATCCACATGGAGTGGTTAATACAATGCCTGGGCTAGCCATTGCCTCCACGATTTACGATGGAGTTGAGAGGCAACTAGTGTGGGCGGATTTCAGCACCAAAAGAATATCCCACATTTAAACATGACAAAATCACAACAAATGTAAGGTATTTATAGAAACAACAAAAAAAAGCTTGCAGTCCCCAAATTTAAAATTAGACAAATTCCTTGCTATTGTCTTTAAGTGATAATGCCAGAGAAGCCGGTGTTTGGAGGATATATTGGCACGGGTGTTGACAAACTGTGCCAATATATCCTCCAAACACCGGCTTCTCTGGTATTATCACTTTTATATAGTGGGTTGCCAACATATTCAAATAATGATTGACATATTTTCATAAAAAATGTTATTTTGTTGAATTTATTCATACTATTTCATCCTTCCACAAGATATAGTCCCAACACAAATCTAGGGTTGCTACCCAAGCCGGCTGGTCCTTCGTTCTATCGGTTTGGTTGCCAGAGATGCGATCCAGTCATTCAGTCTTATTGTTCTGTATCCATGGACGCGACCCAGTTATTCAGTCTTATTGTTCTGTATCCATGGACGTGACCAAGTCATTCAGTCTTATTGTTCTGTATCCATGGACGCGACCCAGTCATTCAGTCTTATTGTTCTGTATCCATGGACGCGAGCGACCCAGTCATTCATTCTAAATGTTCCATTGCCATACTGGCTACCCTTGCTTGGTAGCTAGCCAACTACGGCTAACTTACAGTCACGTCAAACAGAGCAGCCAGAATAACAACAATAGCAGCATTTGCATTTGTTTAAGCTGTTTTCTAGTGACATTTATTTGGATGCATCCATAACAATGAGCTAATGAGGCGAGATTTCGCCTGGTATAGAACATGTGCTCTCTCGTCAGGGCAGTTGTTCAGAGGAGCTAGCTAACCACACGTCTAACATAATCTTTTCAAACGGAAGCTGGAAAGACTTAGTTTTCTTTGACCTTTTTTCAATTCACATTTCTTTGTATATATACATAAAAATGATGCCAGCTGATTCATGATTTAGACTGCCTGAGAAACGCTCCCTGCCTGTCTGTCAGACTCCCGACACGTTCATTACTATGGGACGGCAGGAGATCGAATTTGAATATTGAAACAATGTTGCAAATGTCGGAGAGACAGGCAGCAAGGTTTATACAAATCTCAGCTAAATGTTAGTCTAAAAGAAATGTGGGATAATGTCTAGATGCTTTTTATAGTGGAGATCAAGTATATAAAGTGCCGGGCTATGTTGATGAGAAAGTGGATTGCGCAGTCAGATGGAAGTGAATAAATAGGCATTTTAATGTCATAGATTTAGCTGATGGTAACTTGTAGAATAGACACCGGCTGGAATGTGGTTTTAACCAATCAGCATTCAGGATTAGACCCACCCGCCGTATAATTAATATTAACTCATGGCTTTCCTTGGGCTTGTAGGTGTTTTCTGATTGGAGGCTAAATGCCAGAGATGCAAAAGCAGCCTGACAAGGGCGTATAGCGGTCCTATGAGTGGGGGCTACTCGGCAGAGATCATGTCTTGAATGGCAAAGTCTTTTCACCTGCTGGTGGTAGGAATTTATAGCTTTGGGTGTAGGGAAAGTGGAAAATAGCAAGCAGGAGGACATTGTTTGTGTACTGGGTAGGTACTTATTGGATCTGAAGACGGTTGTCATAAATGAGTACTCTGTGGGAGGTGAAGTGTGAAATCGACTGATAAAAATGATTACTTCCCATACATTCACTTCCCTAAACTTAACACCTCTTAAAAAGGAGCTTTTGGAAGTTAGTAATGCATGATGGGAATCAGGTGTCACATATGTCAACATAAGTCTATTGGGATAATGGGATAAGACTAAGATAAAAGTTGTGTGACACACTTAACTGTAGGATGGAGATGCAGAGCTGTATCTTTAAAAGTTAGACAATATAGACAATAACACATCTCTAGTGTTAATTATTTACACACACTATGTATTTATAATTCAATCATCAGAAGTATGTTGGTATTAATGTACAGCCAACATGATTTCCAAGCTTTCTTTCCATTACTTTACAAAATAGCCAAGCAACATATTGTCTAATGAATGTATCCCACCAACAGGAAACCAAAAACCATTCTTGTACTGTATTTGTATTTGTTTTGATGTAATTACATTTTGTAACAATAAAATAAGTTCATAAGCAAACTGCATTGATTGTCATCTATACATGCAATGCACAATCGTCAATAAGTAACACATTACGGTAAAATTGAATAACTTGAATAACTCATTTATAACCCATTAGTAGACCGTTAAAATGTATTGTGCATGTGTAAATGGTTTATTAAATGTTTTATTTATTTAACCTTTATTTAACTAGGCAAGTCAGTTAAGAACAAATTCTTATTTACAATGATGGCCTAGGAAGGGGCAGAACATACTCTTTGGTTAACACCAAATGCATTCTAGTTGTGTGTCAGATCAGCTTTAAGATAAGCAGTGTGCCTTTTAAAAATTATAATTTAGGGAAAGAGGGGGCTTGTAGTGTAAAATCAATAGCTGCTTAAAATTCATAGCCAGGCAACCTATTTGCCCTTCATGTCACTAACCTTTTGCTTAAATATGCACCATATTAAGATTTCATTATATACAATAAATGTCACAATACTGTTTTTTGTTGCTCTTGTTGATGTTAAATTTAACCTATTTAACTAGGCAAGTCAGTTAAGAACAAATTCTTATTTACAATGATGGCCTACACCGGCCAAACCCGGACAATGCTGGGCCAATTGTGTACCGCCCTATGGGACTCCCAATCACAGCCGGTTGTGAAACAGCCTGGATTCAAACCAGAGTGTCTGTAGTGGCGCCTCTAGCACTGAGATGCAGTGCCTTGGACCGCTGCGCCACTCGGGCGTATGCCCACTATTACATTTTTGTGCATGGGTTAACTGCAAATCATTGCGTTTGTAATATCTTTTTAAAATATCACTCTAATTAGCTTTCTTGAATAGGAGAATAAAAGAGGAGGGGGGTGGAGATGAAGAAATTATGTAACTGCCTTGGCAAGCTGCATGGGCATTTCCTTATAAATCAGACCCTTTATCAAAACACAGAGCCCTTAGAAGAAGAAGAAAAACACCATGTTTTGTGTGATACCCACTGTTATTCTCAATCCAATGCAGCTGTCCAGTATGTACTGTGGTGTTAGTGCCTGTAGCTCTATCATACCTCATGAGCCTTCACATGAGATTTTACCAATTGTAGACAACATGGTTTCTCTGTATATTTTCTTTATGTCAAGCCTTGAAAAGTAGTACAAGAGCTTGAAATGTATCAGTGCACGTGTCACGCCACGATCTATTTCACCTGTCTTTGTGATTGTCTCCACCCACCTCCAGGTGTCACCTGTTTTCCCCATTAGTCCCTGGTATTTACTCTGATGTTCCCTGTTTCTGTTGCTAGTTCGTCTTGTCAAGTCAACCAATGAAGATTGATACGTTTTTTTTGTTAGAATTAAAGTAGAATTACAGTAACTGACTGTGGAAAACATGTGTTAATGTTGTCATTTCTCCCTACTTACAACTAGCAGGTAGAACAGTGTTGCAATGATCAACCCTGACAACCGTCATGGCATGTACTTGGTTGCCAGTCTTGCCAAGAAAATTAGTGTTGCAAACAAATGAGTACTGTCCAACTGTAATCACCTCAAAAGACTTCTGCATGATCAATGACACCATATAATGTTTGATGTAGTAATGTATTCACCCCATAAAGCTTTGATAAAACAATGTTGAAAAGCAATTTCAATTAAATTAATTTAAATGTCAATTCTCATGGTTAGGATTTTTCTATAATTGGCTATTTAATTAAAATAATTTTCATAGTCATTAATATAGCCAGCAACTTGTAGTGCTCTGACGTGTTTTAATTACATTGTATTAACAAAATTGATATGCTTTAGAAAGCATGGTGAATAAGAAATAATTAGACCAATCATATATCATCCCCTTATGGACATTAAGTGTATCACAATATAATTGATGAACTAAAAACACCAGGGAGATGAATAAGTTTAATTGTGCTGAGTTGGTGTACGCTGCGCCGAACAAAGAATCATGCCCACCATATATTACATTTCAGCCGCAATTTATTATCCGCAACATCACTTAGCACTTGGTGGTCAACCACTTTCCCCTATGATGACATGACACTTGAAAGCAGCAGTGATGGGCTACATACATCCCAAATGGCACCCTATTCCATATATAGTGCACTATTTTTCACCAGAGTCCTATAGACCCTGGTCAAAACTAGTGCACTATATAGAGAATAGGGTGCCATTTGAGACAGACACCTTGTGTAGTCTTTTAAAATGTCCCTTCACCCAACATTCATTAATCACCCAACCACTCTTCTACACAAGGCTAATGAGGAAGAAGGATCTTTATTATTTGTTTCTCCAAGGTTACGCTGGCTTGACCCTATCTTTCCTGCTATGCCACCACCACCATCCAATGCAATCATGCCAGTTGAGCCAAAAGAAAGAAAGATGTCAGAGTGAAAAGAGGAACTTGCCAATGCCTGGGGTTGGGTTTCAGTGGCTTTTTTCCCTTACTTTTTCTTCTTCGTATTCAACAGATTTGCTACGATAAAGTTTTGTGATAGATTTCCAGCAGGTAGCACTTGAAGATAAAGGTAGATTCAATGATACGGCATTACCACACGAAGCGGTGCAACTTCTGACACAAACAAAGAGAGTATGAAGCACAAGGCTGATCTCGCCAGCATTTGTTGTCACACAGCTATCACGTTGTATGAAGGGGAGGGAAGTCCTATGTACATGCACAGGTGCTTATTAGTATGCTAACGAGTTCAGCCTTGTTTCAAAATTTCTCTGCAATATCTTTGGCTTCACTGTGTCTCAGTTCAAGTGACAGTTTTTGCAATACCTTCTCCATATAGTCCACACTGATGAGCAGTGCAAAAGGAAAGGAGATAAGGGAGACCATTGAAAATAATAGGTAAAGACCTGGGAGCCTTCAGGGAAGCGGATGCCTCTAATACAGAATTGTGGGAAGTCCATCTGCTCCTGTGGTGTCATTGCTCACCTGCAGCAAGAGGAGTGTTAATGCCTATCCCTCTCATCACATTCATCATCATCATCCATGACACCATACAATCAATTGCATTCAAAATATCAAATTACAGGAGAGGTGGTGGTTGTGCATAATGAAAAACAGAGAGAGTGAGTTTGTGAAAGATTGTAAACATACCTCTTAAACACAACTACAAATCTACATCCATACAGCCTTTTGAGTTTAGCCAGCAGAATGCTCCTACACACACATGCAAATGCGCGCGCACACACACACACACGCACACGCACACAAAAGCACCACCCCTCTGGTCATATCACTCCTCAAAAGAGAATAGAACTAGCCAAGAGAGAACTCGTTTAATTTTCAGAGAAGTCGACCCCACAGATTAAGAAAAGAAAAGACCTACAATTAGACGAGTCATAATGGCTCGAGCCTCTGTTTCAATGTCTTACTGTTTTGTTATATTTCAGTCTTCTGTAATGCATATAAAGTGTACTATTGGGATGCAAATACAAAATGCAAAACATTTCAACTCTATATCTGACATGGTACATGTGTCTTCTTTTTTTTAAGCCCATAACCATGTGTGAGGTTCATACTTTTTTCTCAAAGTAGACAAAGTAGATAAATAATAATAAATACTCTGTGACCATGATTTAGCCCACTGCAGTAAAAGGTTATTCATGTGAAATACTATGAGAACATTAATTTAAATCACCAAAACACATTCTATTTCTTCTTAATTTAGTTGTTTTAACAACCAGTTAATACAATAGCAAAACATTGAAGATACAGTGGGGCAAAAAAATATTATTTTCCACCATAATTTGCAAATAAATTCATAAAAAATCCTACAATGTGATTTTCTGGATTTTTTTTTCTCATTTTGTCTGTCATATTTGAAGTGTACTTATGATGAAAATTAAAGGCCTCTCTCATCTTTTTAAGTGGGAGAACTTGCACAATTGGTGGCTGACTAAATACTTTTTTGCCCCACTGTACATGTTTCAAAATTGCCCTTTGAATGAAATATGATATGGCACTGAAAATTACAGTACAATACACTTTTTTCACATTAGGCAATACACTTGCACTATTCATAAAAAAATTCAAAGGTATTATATGATCATTGAAGACATATTTTGCAATCATTGATAAAAAAACAAAATGTATTTGTCACGCACTGACCTTAGAGATTCTTTTATGTCTCTATTTTGGTTTGGTCAGGGCGTGAGTTGGGGTGGTTATTCTATGTTGTGGGATCTATGTTTTCTATTTCTGTGTGTTTGGCCGGGTGTGGTTCTCAATCAGAAGCAGCTGTCTATTGTTGTCTCTGATTGAGAACCATACTTAGGTAGCCTTTTCCCACCTGTGTGGTGTGGGTAGTTGTTTTCTGTTTTTGTGTCTGCACCAGACAGGACTGTTTCGGTTTTGTTTGTTCTCTTTGTTGTTCAGTTCTATTATTAAATCATGAACACTTACCACGCTGCGCTTTGGTCCACTTCTTCAAACAGCTGTTACAGGATTGTTCAGACATAATCACAACATACCGTAGGTGTACTGTAATCGAATAAAACAAATTAAATGAATGAAATAACCAACGTTTAACAGGTACTAGTTTGCATCAAACGTCTTGAGCATTTGGCCATACCCACTTGGCACAGTTTGTCTAGTTGTGATTAAAATTGTATTTAAACTAACATGAATTTAACGTGAAAAAAACTAAACATTTCACCATTTCATTGGATTTAGTTGGATGAAAGAAATACAAAATTCCCTCATGTTGATGACTTGTTTCAAATCCACGTTGATCACCTGGAAAGAGAAACATGCAGCCTATTAGAGTTGTGTGCACAAAACCTGTTGTTGTGCACTGTCCAGTAGCCTACATAACTCTTTATGTTCTTGTATGTAACTATCAGGAAGTACAACTACAATGTGATCAAGTTAAACAAGTAAAACGCTAAAGTAGATAAAAATAAATGTAAATTATTATATTTTATTCCTCATTGATGAAGAGGGTAATCTGGCCATTTCCTGGTTGGCAAACAGTGAGTGAGGTCAAGAGCACAGTTAATAGCTCCCCCTTCACAGTAGAAGCCTGAAACAAGGTTCTAAAGACTGTTGACATCTAGTGGAAGCCTTAGGAAGTGCAATATGACCCCATAGACACTGTATATTGGATAGGCAATGACTTGAAAAAGTACAAACCTCAGATTTCCCAATTCCTGGTTGGATTTTTTTCTCAGGTTTTTGCCTGCCATATGAGTTCTGTTATACGCAAAGACATCAGTCAAACAGTTTTAGAAACTTCAGAGTGTTTTCTATCCAATAATAGGCATAATAATAATATGCATATTCTAGCTTTTGGGCCTGAGTAGCAGGCAGTTTACTCTGGGCACCTTATTCATCCAAGCTACTCAATACTGCTCCCGTTCCGAAAGAGATTAATAGCTGTTTGAGTCAGGGGTCTGGGAGAATGCCATGAGCTAAGTCAGGCGAGCGGCCGTGAGAGTTAGCTGCGTTCCTTTTCATTTCTAAAGACAAAGGAATTGTCCAGTTGAAACATTATTGAAGATTTATGATAAAATATCCTAAAGATTGATTCTATACATCGTTTGACATGTTTCTACAAACTGTAATATAACTTTTTTGACTTTCTGTCTGAACTAAGTGATCGCGGATTGAGCATTTGGATTACTGGGCTAAACGTGCAAACAAAAAGGAGGTATTTGGACATAAATTATGGACTTTATTGAACAAAACAAACATTTATTATGGAACTGGGATTCCTGGGAGTGCATTCCGATGAAATCGTCGAAGGTAAGTGAATATTTATAACGCTATTAGTTTTGTGACACCTCTCCTCGGTTGGAAAATGGCTGTATGTTTTTCTGTGACTTGGCGATGACCAAACATAATCGCAAGGTGTGCTTTCGCCGTAAAGCCTTTTTAAAATCTGACACAGCGGTTGCATTAAGGAGAAGTGTATCTTTAATTGTGTGTTTAACTTTTTATGGCTGCAGGGGTAGTATTGAGTAACTTGGATGAAAAGGTGCCATTTGTAAACGGCCAGCTCCTCAGTCTCAGTTGCTAATATATGCTAATATAATATAATATAAATGGATAGAAAACACTCTGAAGTTTCTAAAACTGTTTGAATTATGTCTGTGAGTATAACAGAACTCATATTGCAGGCAAAAACGGAGAAATTCCACTTCCTGTTTGTATTTTTTCTGGGGGTGGCAGATTTTCAACCAAGTTCTCATTGAAATTACAGCGAGATGTGGATGGGTTTTCACTTCCTACGCCTTCCACTAGATGGCAACAGTCAATAGAACTTTGTCTGATGACTAATGTGAAGGGGGGTCAAATGAGACAGGAAATAGTCTCCACTGCCACGAGTTGACCATGCTTTCACTATGTGCGTTCACAGGGGAAGGACCTGCGTTCCACCGGTCATCTGAAGTCATTCTAATTCTCCGGTTGGAACGTTATTCAAGATATACAGTGGGGAGCATATGTATTTGATACACTGACAATTTTGCAGGTTTTCCTACTTACAAAGCATGTAGAGGTCTGTAAATTTGTATCATAGGTACACTTCAAATATGAGAGACGGAATCTAAAACAAAAATCCAGAAAATCACATTGTTTGATTTTTTAAGTAATTAATTTGCATTTTATTGCATGACATACATTGATACATCAGAAAAGCAGAACTTAATATTTGGTACAGAAACGTTTGTTTGCAATTACAGAGATCATACGTTTCCTATAGTTCTTTACCAGGTTTACACACACTGCAGCAGGGATTTTGGCCCACTCCTCCATACAGACCTTCTCCAGATCCTTCAGGTTTTGGGGCTGTCGCTGGGCAATACGGACTTTCAGCTCCCTCCAAAGATGTTCTATTGGGTTCAGGTCTGGAGACTGGCTAGGCCACTCCAGGACCTTGAGATGCTTCTTGGGGATCCACTCCTTAGTTGCCCTGGCTGTGTGTTTCGGGTCGTTGTCATGCTGGAAGACCCAGCCACGACCCATCTTCATTGCTCTTACTGAGGGAAGGAGGTTGTTGGCCGAGATCTCGCGATACATGGCCCCATCCATCCTCCCCTCAATACGGTGCAGTCGTCCTGTCCCCTTTGCAGAAAAGCATCCCTAAAGAATGATGTTTCCACCTCCATGTTTCATGGTTGGGATGGTGTTCTTGGGGTTGTACTCATCCTTCTTCTTCCTCCAAACACAGCAAGTGGAGTTTACACCAAAAGGCTCTATTTGTGTCTCATCAGACCACATGACCATTCCTCCTCTGGATCATCCAGATGGTCATTGGCAAACTTCAGACGGGCCTGGACATGTGCTGGCTTGAGCAGGGGGACCTTGCGTGCGCTGCAGGATTTTAATCCATGGCGGCGCAGTGTGTTACTAATGGTTTTCTTTCAGATTGTGGTCCCAGCTCTCTTCAGGTCATTGACCAGGTCCTGCCGTGTAGTTCTGGGCTGATCCCTCCCCTTCCTCGTGTTCATTGATGCCCCACGAGGTGAGATCTTCCATGGAGCCCCAGACCGACGGTAATTGACCGTCATCTTGAACTTCTTCCATTTTCTAATAATTGTGCCAACAGTTGTTGCCTTCTCACCAAGCTGCTTGCCTATTGTCCCGTAGCCCATCCCAACCTTGTGCAGGTCTACAATTTTATCCCTGATGTGCTTACACAGCTCCCTGGTCTTGGCCATTGTGGAGAGGTTGGAGTCTGTTTGATTGAGTGTGTGGACAGGTGTCTTTTGTACAGGTAACGGGTTCAAACAGGTGTTCTCCCCACTGTATGTAAACAACATTCTAAAGATTGATTCAATACATAATTTGACATGTTTCTACTGACTGTTACAGAACTTTTGGACATTTCGTTATAGTAGACGCGCTTTGTGACTTTGGAATTGTTTACCAGACGCGCTAACCAATATAGCTAATTGGATATAATTAATGGACATTTTCGAACAAATCAAGCATTTATTGTGGACCTCGGATTCCTAGGACTGCATTCTGATGAAGGTCATCAAAGGTAAGGAAACATTTATCATGTATTTTCTGGTTTCTGTTGACTCCAACATGGCTGCTAATTTGGCTTCTGTTCTGAGCGCCGCCTCAAATTATTGCATGGGTTGCTTTTTCCGTAAACTTTTTTTGAAATCTGACACAGCGGTTGCATTAAGGAGAGGTATATCTATAATTCCATGTGTATAACTTGGAATATAACTTGTATAACTATTATCATCTACATTTATGATGAGTATTTCTGTTGAAACGATGTGGCTATGCAAAATCACTTGATGTTTTTGGAACTACTGATTTTAATAAGCCAATGTTAACTCAGATTTTTTTAAATATAAATATGAACTTTATCAAACAAAACATGCATGTATTGTGTAAACATATAGTCCTATGAGTGTCATCCGATGAAGATAATTCAAGGTTAGTGATTCATTTTATCTCTATTTCTGCTTTTTGTGAATGCTATATTTCACTGGAAAATGGCTGTGCTTATTGTGGTTTGGTGGAGACCTAACATAATCGTTTGTAATGCTTTTGCTGAAAAGCATATTTGAAATCAGACACTTTGGTGGGATTAACAATGAGAATAGCTTTAAAATGAGACACATGTATGTTTGACTGGCTGTTGTCAAATCGCTCCCGTTAACGGGATTGCAGCCATAAGAAGTGAATGAATGGTACTGGTAAAGCTTATCCCTGGGATGTGTCACGGGATTCTTCTGTTGAAGGAGAGGCGGACCAAAACGCAGTGTGGTTATTGTGATACTTCTTTAATGAAGATGATAAATTAACATTATACAAAACAAGAAACGTGAAAAAACCCGAAAACAGCCCTATCTGGTGTAACAAAGACAGGAACAATCACCCACAAAACCCAACACCAAACAGGCTAACTAAATATGGCTCCCAATCAGAGACAATGACTAACACCTGCCTCTGATGGAGAACCATATCAGGCCCAAACACAGAAACAGACAAACAAGACATCCAACATAAAATGCCCACTCAGATCACACCCTGACCAAACAAAACATAGAACATACAAAGCAAACTATGGTCAGGGTGTGACAGGATGTATATGATTATACTCCAATGTTCTGTTTATGCATCAAAGGTTGCAATATGCAGAAATTCTCCACCATTTCCTGGTTGATAAAATTCGAATAGTTCACCTAATTTCAGTTTATGAAACAAAACAAGCAGTCATTGTGTAGAGAATCCTTGTACCATCTTTTCCATAACCAAAAATAGTGTATTATTGAAGATGGTGTACAACACCGAAAGTAAGAGATGCTAAAACAAAACTTAAGAATGGGAAGCATAGAAATACCACACATAGAACAGATCTACCTCTTCTTTCTCTTCCTTTCAATGAAGAAGAAGGACGGGGGTGTATGTTTCATGATTAACGACTCATGGTGTAATAGTGATAAAATACAGGAACTCAAGTCCTTTTGTTCACCCGAACTTGAATACCTCACAATCAAATTCCGACTGTATTATCTCCCAAGAGAATTCTGTTCAGTTATAGTCACAGCTGTGTATATCCCCCCTCAAGCCGATACCACGACAGCCCTCAAAGAACTTCACTGGAAAGAACTTAATGTGGAAACCACATATCATGAGGCCACATTTATTGTATCTGATGATTTTAACAAAGCAAATTTGAGGAAAAGGCTGAGAAATTCAATCAACACATTGACTGTAGTACGTGCGCTGCTAAAACATTCGACCACCGCTACTCCAACTTCCGGGATGCCTACAAGGCCTTCCCCCACCCTCCTTTCGGCAAATCTGATCACAACTCCATTTTGCTCCTCCCTTCCTATAGGTAGAAACTCAAACAGGAAGTACCCATGCTAAGGACTATTCAACGCTGGTCTGACCAATCGGAATCAGAGCTGCAAGACTGTTTTGATCACGCAGACTGCTGGGATATGTTCCGGGTAGCCTCCGAGAATAATATCGTATACGCTGATACGGTGACTGAGTTTATCAAGAAGTGTATAGGAGATGTTGCACCCACTGTGACTATTAAGTCCAACCCTAACCAGAAACCGTGGGTGGCAGCATTCGCACAAAACTGAAAGTGCGAACCATCACATTTAACCATGGCAAGGTGACTGGGAATATGTCAGGAGTGTTTACGGACATATTCAAATGCTCCCTATCCAAGTTTACTGTCTCCACATGCTTCAAGATGTCCACCATTGTTCCTGTACCCAAGAAAGCAAACTGAATTCAATGACTACAAATGACTGTAGCACTCACTTCTGTCATCATGAAGTACTTTGAGAGACTAGTCACGGATCATATCACCTCTACTTTACCTGACACCCTAGACCCACTTCAATTTGCTTACCGACCCATTAGATCCACAGATGATGCAATCACCATCGCACTGCACACTGCCCTATCCCATCTGGACAAGAAGACCTATACCTATGCAAGAATGCTGTTCATTGACTATTGCTCAGCATTCAACACCATAGTACCCTCCAAGCTCATCATCAAGCTGGAGGCCTTGGGTCTCAACCCTGCCCTGTGCAACTGGGTCCCGGACTTTCTGACAGGCCGCCCCCAGGTATTGATGGTAGGAAAAAACACCTTCACTTCGCTGATGCGCAACACTGGGCCCAACAAGGATACGTGCTCTGCTCCATCCTGTACTCCCTGTTCACAAATGACTGCGTGGCCTCGCACACCTCCAGCTCAATCATGAAGTTTGCAGATGGCACAACAGTAGTAGTAGCCTGAATACCAACAATGACGAGACAGCCTACAGGAAGGAGGTGAGGGCCCTGGGAGTGTGGTGCCAAGAAATCTCTCACCCAACATCAGCAAAACAAAGGAGCTGATCGTAGACTTCAGGAAACAGCAGAGGGAGCACCCCATATCCACATCGACGGGACTGCGGTGGAGAAGGTGGAAAGCTTCAAGTTCCTCTGTGTACATATCACTAACAAACTGAAATGGTCCACTCACAGAGACAGTGTGGTGAAGAAGGCACAACAGCGCCTCTTCAACCTCAGGAGGCTGAAGAAATTTGACTTGGCACCTAAAACACAAACTTTTACAGGTGCACAACTGAGAGTATTTAGTCCCATTGTGCAAGTTCTCCCACTTAAAAAGATGAGGCCTGTAATTTTCATCATAGGTACACTTCAACTATGACAGACAAAATTTGATTTTTTTTCCCCAGAAAATCACATTGTAGGATTTATAATGAATTTATTTGCAAATTATGGTGGAAAATAAGTATTTGGTCACCTAAAACAAGCAAGATTTCTGGCTCTCACAGACCTGTAACGTCTTCTTTAAGAGGCTCCTCTGTCCTCCACTCGTTACCTGTATTAATGGCACCTGTTTGAACTTGTTATCAGTATAAAAGACACCTGTCCACAACCTCAAACAGTCACACTCCAAACGCCACTATGGCCAAGACCAAAGAGCTGTCAAAGGACACCAGAAACAAAATTGTAGACCTGCACCAGGCTGGGAAGACTGAATCTGCAATAGGTAAGCAGCTTGGTTTGAACAAATCAACTGTGGGAGCAATTATTAGGAAATGGAAGACATACAAGACCACTGATAATCTCCCTCGATCTGGGGCTCCACGCAAGATCTCACCCCGTGGAGTCAAAATGATCACAAGAAAGGTGAGCAAAAATCCCAGAACCACACGGTGGGACCTAGTGAATGACCTGCAGAGAGCTGGGACCAAAGTAACAAAGCCTACCATCAGTAACACACTACGTCGCCAGGGACTCAAATCCTGCAGTGCCAGACGTGTCCCCCTGCTTAAGCCAGTACATGTCCAGGCCCGTCTGAAGTTTGCTAGAGAGCATTTGGATGATCCAGAAGAAGATTGGGAGAATGTCATATGGTCAGATGAAACCAAAATATAACTTTTTGGTAAAACCTCAACTCGTCGTGTTTGGAGGACAAAGAATGCTGAGTTGCATCCAAAGAACACCATACCTACTGTGAAGCATGGGGGTGGAAACATCATGCTTTGGGGCTGTTTTTCTGCAAAGGGACCAGGACGACTGATCCGTGTAAAGGAAAGAATGAATGGGGCCATGTATTGTGAGATTTTGAGTGAAAACCTCCTTCCATCAGCAAGGGCATTGAAGATGAAACGTGGCTGGGTCTTTCAGCATGACAATGATCCCAAACACACACCCCGGCAACGAAGGAGTGGCTTCGTAAGAAGCATTTCAAGGTCCTGGAGTGGCCTAGCCAGTCTCCAGATCTCAACCCCATAGAAAATCTTTGGAGGGAGTTGAAAGTCCGTGTTGCCCAGCAACAGCCCCAAAACATCACTGATCTAGAGGAGATCTGCATGGAGGAATGGGCCAAAATACCAGCAACAGTGTGTGAAAACCTTGTGAAGACTTACAGAAAACATTTGACCTCTGTTATATACCCTTTGTTGGCAATGACAAAGTATTGAGATAAACTTTTGTTATTGACCAAGTACTTATTTTCCATCATATTTGAAAATAAATTCATTAAAAGTCCTACAATGTGATTTTCTGGATTTTTTTTCTCATTTTGTCTGTCATAGTTGAAGTGTACCCATGATGAAAATTACAGGCCTCTCTCATATTTTTAAGTGGGAGAACTTGCACAATTGGTGGCTGACTAAATACTTTTTTGCCCCACTGTATATCACTGCCTGGTACGGCAACTGCACTGTCGCAACCGCAGTGCTTTCCAGAGGGTGGTGCGGTCTGCCCAATGTATCACTGGGGGAAAACTACCTGCCCTCCAGGACACCTGCAGCATCCGATGTCACCAGAAGGCCAAAAAGATAATCAAGGACAACAACTACCCGAGCCACCACCTGTTCGGTAGGTACAGGTGCATCAAAGCAGTGACCGAGAGACTGAAAAACAGCTTCTATCTCAAGGCCATCAGACTGTTAAATTCTGTTAAGTAGCCATCACTAGCACAGAGGCAGCTGCCCTATATATATAGACTTGGAATCGCTGGCCACTTTAATAAAGTAACATTAGTCACTTTAATAATGTTTACATATTTTGCATTACTCATCTCATATGTTTGTACTGTATTCTATCCTATTCAACTGTATATTAGTCTAATTACTGTTTGATATAATGCACTGTTAGAGTTAGAAACACAAGCATTTCGCTACACCTGCAATAACCGCTAATCTGCTAAACACGTGTATGTGACAAATAAAATATGATCTGATTTTGATTGGAATGACAGATCTATGACTCTCATTTCAATGTGAATTTGGTCAAGTAGCCAAATAAGTTACATATTGCAGCTTTAAGCATGGTAAGTACATTTATTGAAATCTGTGCTAGATAAATACATGTATATTTATAATCTGAAGACGTTTAGATTATAATTAATGTCTGTGAAATGTTAATTGATCATTGTATCACGTCTTCTTCCTATTGGCTGATGCATTATGGGTAGTGTTATTTAAACACTGTCATTTTCTTGTTTGAGAGGAAGGAGCGTTGAAAGATGGCGGAAGCGGACGCTGATGTGAAGAGTGAATATAATGGCGGGGGAATCAAGGAGAATTGTAATATTGTCCAATAGAAAAGAAAAGAAAACAGAGCAAAGTAGCATACGGTGATGAGAATGTCCCTTCTTATTTTGTAGGAGTACATTTTGTTAATGAGGAGCAGCTGATTGGAAGGCTGTGAGGATCACAAGAGGCGGGCTTGTTTAGATTTTTTTTGTGTTGCGTCCCACCCGATTTGAGAAGTTTGATTTGTCCTGTGTGTCTCTTCGGAACAGGGCACCCAACAATCTTTTGTTGTCGATGTTGCAGAGAGGAAAAATATTCCTGGAGTGATTGATTCTTGACAGATAAATTGTGGGGACTTAAGAAAAAGAGAAGAGTCTATCTGTTCTTTTTTTTTTTTTTTTATGGAATCTCTCCCTACTCAAGTGCAGTTGGGATATATAAACTACAGAGTCAGAGCTTTTGTTCCAAGACCAATGCAGTGTGATCACTGTAAATATTTTAGACATGTTTCAAGTGTTTGCAGAAGGGAGTAGCTGAGATGTTCAAGTTGTGGAAAAGATCCTATCACGTGATGAAAACGTGACATGTTGCAATTGTGTTGGGAACCATGAAGCCACATCTTAGGAATGCCAAACAAGGGTGAAAGAGAATGAGGTGGCCAAAGTCAGGGCTTTCCAGAGCATTTCATATGCAGTGGCTGTTTGAGGTTTTGAATGGTGCTTGAAGAGTGCATGGTGGTGGATAGGCCTTCACTGATGGCTGCAGGTGTTGCCATTCAACAGCAGGACCCAGATATCTTGAAGGTGGAATTTGTGGCCTTTATAGCTATGGTGATTAATGGCGCTGCCAATGTGGAGAGGAAGTCCAGGAAAATAGATATCATTGTGCATGCGTCGGAATGGTTCCTGGGACTGGAAGACTTCTCAGCGGAGGAGTTGCATGGAGTATTGTCACAAGCCGTATCACTCTCTCAGGTCATAGAGCCTGAGGAGGGAGATTTGACCGAAGGAAGAAATGGAGGTTTGAGAGTTTTGGTTTATCAATGTGTTTTTTTATTGTTCTATTTTGGGAGGATTAAGTGTGTTTTCCCTATCATGTATGTGTTTTCTTTCTCTCTTGTTTTTTTCAATCCCATCCAGTTGGTGGCAGTAATACACCTTTTTGGGTTGTAGTCTGCCATAAATCCCAAGAAGAATAATGTTTGAGGACAGCGAACAGGTCAGCATGCTGCTGGGTTTTCATGATCGAGCCTGGGTTTTGAGAGTGCTATTTGATTCAGCTAAGTTTGAGGCTGACATTGTGTTCAAATGCTGTTTTTTTATTTTGTAAGTTCTCAAAATCTGTTGCAGACAAACCAGTTTAAAATCTAAGTTTACCAAACGCATAAGTAATTATCAAGTAGAGAACAGTCGTAAAAGTTAAATATATTTTACAAATTGGAAATCAGTCATATCAAAAGTGATGTTAGCTTTGCATTGTGAAAAGCAAAAACACTGCGTTGTACTTAGTCAAGTGAAAATGTGCTTAGAGTTTTGAAACACTGCCCTTTTTATGATCCGTTTTGAGTTTAGTACTAAGTGTTGTGAAAATGTGCCACAGCGATTGACAAAAACGGTAACATATCTCAGACCTGGGTTCAAATACTACTTGAAATAATTTAAAATACCAATCATTTATTGAGCTTGCCTTATACAACGGAACCAAAATAATAGTAGCAAAACTGCAAACCCCGCCCGTCTTGCACTCCAGGGGGCAGGCTATAGCAAACGCTAAAGAGTATTTGAAATACTTAAAATAGTATTTGAACCCAGGTTTAATGTAGCCAGGCTTACAAAGAGAGAGAGGTTTGTGGATATCTATATTGTAGTGGGCAAGGAGGTAAGACCAAGAATCAGAACATTAATAATGTCATGCACCTTAAATATAGCTAGGCTCACGTAGAGACAGTCATTTGTGGATATTTAAATTGTAGTGGCGTGAAGGGAAATCTGTTTAAACAGCAGTAATTACCGGCCATTGTCAGTCTCGCGGTGTTGTGCTCATTCTGCCACAGCCGCAGTGATTAAAATGAATCCCCATCGATTTCTCCATGACTGCACTGGCAGGAGTGATCCCGTGACCTTTCTCCATTGATTGAACATAACAATCACAATTCAATTGTAATGCAAAGAGAACATTTGTTAGAATGCATGATCCATTTCCCGGGCCTTGTGAAGGGTAATCAATGGAGTGACTCTTTGGAGTATTCCCACTACGATATAGCAAGGAGAGTCTGAGGAGCAGAATGGCGAAAGAGATTTCTACTTTTCATTTCACATTGCATCCTTGCCATACCTTTCGTTGTCGCTGGCAACGTGACATTCTTGGTCCGCAGCTCAAAATGACTGTATATATCACAGTAGCCACTACTAGCCAGTAAGCACAACTATTCAACAATGACAGAAACTTTTCTTCTAAAACATATTACACTTAAATTAAAAAGCATGTGCAAAAATTATAGGGTTTATTTTCTCGTATGTAGGCTACACATTTTAGCTTCAAGACAAAAGCACAGACTTGCTAACACAGCATGTACTTGTCAAGTATCTTTAGCCTATGAAAAATGTAGGATTAACCCTCTCATACGAATATAAAAGTACAGTAGGCCTACCTTACAACATTACAACAAACCAGACTTCATTTTGATCAAAATCATGTAAATAGTTACATGAGGTAAAAGCAAATTGCATCTGAAAATGTGGGTATAAGTGTGACAAGCTGTTTTATATGGAAGCTCATACCCGCCACCCCAAAAATGAAATGCCTCATTTGTTAACGTGCACAATTTGTCTGTGCTTCAGTCTGATCAACTGTAGCCTATTGATAACAGCCACAGCTGCAGGTAGCCTAGAGAAGCCTATGCACTCTCATCCCATCTGGGCCTGGCCAGGGGAAACAAAACATCATGTTTTGTAGACTAAGCTATGTGTTTATCACCTAAAATTGGCAAATGTATTTGTTTTCTGAGAAAATATGATCAAATTCTGTATATAGTGACACAATAGGGATGACATATAGTGTCTTTTTAATTACAGATGCAAAGGCCTACACGATGCCCTGATAGTTTTATTGTCCAATCGCAGTTGTTGTCTCGTTATCTGTGTAAAGGGTTTTAATGTTTTCATCCTCCCTATTACCTGATTAGAAAAATAATCTGGTCCCATCATAGGTCATATACATAATAGTTTTTTTTACAGCTGATTTATTACTGTCATACGCTAAAACTAGGGCCTGGTAAGGTTATCCTGCCCCCCCACCACGATGGGAACTGTGGTGCCACCTCTGAAATCACCACACAATATTACAAATGAAATAAACATATCCTATTTGTATAATCTACATTTGACATGTTTTTGGTGGTTGGGATAGGCTTCCATAGTTGTATGTGGCTCAGTGCAGGCATTAGTTGCTGTAACAAATTAAGAATGTAACAGGCTGTTACTGCAATTTCAAGAAAAACATCTATAAAACAAGTCTAGAATATTAGGAAAATGTCTATACATTTCAGCTATTATTATTTATACTTTACGAGTGTTGGCTCAACGAGAGAATTCTGTTTACACTGCCCTGCTTCAAGGGAGGAAACTGTCTGGTGAGTGTCATGCACTACCCCAGAAGTAGTGGTGGAGACGTAGCAGGTACACAAGTTTACATTTGAGTAATACACTATACGTATATACAAAAGTATGTGGGCACCCCTTCAAATGAGTGGATTCAACTATTTTAGCCACACCCGTTTCTGACAGGTGTATAAAATCGAGCACACTGCCATGCAATCTCCATTCACAAACATTGGCAGTAGAATGGCCTTACTGAAAAGCTCAGTGACTTTCAACGTGGCACCGTCATAGGATGCCACCTTTCCAACAAGTCAATTCATCAAATGTCTGCCCTGCTAGAGCTTCCCTGGACAACTGTAAGTGCTGTTTTCTTGAAGTGGAAACATCAAGGAGCCACAACGGCTCAGCTGTAAAGTGGTAGGCCACACAAGCTCACAGAACGGGACCGCCGAGTGCTGAAAAATTCAAAATCAATTAAAATCAGTCTGTCCCCCGGTTGCAAGATTCACTACCAAGTTCCAAACTGCTTCTGGAAGCAACGTCACCACAATAACTGTTTGTCGGGAGCTTCATGAAATGGGTGACCATGGCAGAACAGTTCCACACAACCCTAAGATTACCATGTGCAATACCAAGCGTGGGCTGGAATGGTGTAAAGCTCGCCGCCATTGAACTCTGGAGCAGTGGAAACAAGTTCTCGGGAGTGATGAATCACGCTTCACCATCTGGCAGTCCGATGGATGAATCTGGATTTGGCGGATACCAGGAGAACACTACCTGCCCCAATGCACAGTGCCAACTGTAAAGTTTTGTGAAGGAGGAATAACGGTCTTGGGCTGTTTTTCATGGTTCGGGCTAGGCCCCTTAGATCCAGTGGGGGGAAATAACCCCGCAGCATACAAATACCGTAGTGCCAAGTCTAGGTCCAAAAGGCTTCTTAACAGCTTCTAATCCCAAGTCAAAAGACTGCTGAACAGCTAATTAAATGGCTACCTGGACTATTTACTTTTACCCCTTTTTCTCCCCAATTTCGTGGTATCCAATTGGTAGTTACAGTCTTGTCTCATCGCTACAACTCCCATACGGACTCGGGAGAGGCAAAGGTTGAGAGCCATGCTTCCTGCAAAACACAACCCAACCAAGCCGCACTGCTTCTTAACACAATGCCCGCTTAACCCGGAAGTCAGCCACACCAATGTGTTGGAGAAAACACTGTACACCTGGCAACCATGTCCATCGTGCATGCATCCAGCCCACCACAGGAGTCGCTAGAGCGCAATCGGACAAGGACATCCCTGCCGGCCAAACCCTCCCCTAAACTGGACGACACTGGGCCAATTGTACGCCGCCCCATACGTCTCCCGGTGACGGCCGGCTATGACAGAGCCTGGACTCGAACCAGGATCTCTAGTGGTACAGCTAGCAACCGCGATGCAGTGCCTTAGACCAGCGTTGAAATATGCTACTCTGTCTTTGTTTACTGTTGTGCTATCATCAAATAATAGCTTCTTATGCTTCGCCGAAAAGCCTTTTGTGAATCAGCCAACATGTCAGATTTCAAACGAGTGTAGCTTTAATTTGGTATCTTACATGTGTGATTTATTGAAAGTTTGAATTTTAGAGTATTTTATTTGAATTTGGCTCCCTGCATTTACCCTGGCAATTGGCCAGGTGGGACATTTGCGTCCCGCCTATCCCAGAGAGGTTTTAAAACCTCTTAAGCATCGGACCCTTTTTAAAAAAATGTTTTGCTTAAAATACCCAAATCTAACTGCCTGTTGCTCAGGACTTGAAGCAAGGATATGAATATTCTTGATACCATTTGAAAGGAAACACTTTGAAGTTTGTGGAAATGTGAAATTAATGTTGGAGAATGTAATATATTAGATCTGGTAAACGTATGGTGTGGTTGTGGTCAGTAGTTGTGTGGTTGTGGTCAGTAAATGTGGTCACTCGTCATAATTTTTTGCCTACGCTGCCACATGTGTGCTGTCACATGTGCCCTGCCACATGTCCTGTGTGTCTGTGATTATCAATAGCAATTGCTCCATTTGGGCGGTTCAGTGGTGAGACGGAGAGCTGTTAGCTGAAGTTAACTAACTTTTTGTCACTCTAAACTCCAACTAAAAGCTGTAACGTTTTATTGGTATTTGGTATATTTGGTAACTTTTTAATGGTATTTGGTATATTTCTGTTCTGATGTTTTTAATTTGAAAAGCAGAAAAGTAGCGGAAGATTTCATATGCTTTTTTTGTGTGTGGGGGGTCAAAACAGCAGTAAAAAAAACTGTTGGAAATAAACGTGTTAATGCAGTAACTAAAACAGCTGTATCGTTAGAGCCGTAGAATACATTTTTGTTCCACAAACAGATTTGAATAGCAGAGAGAAGATGATGTCATACCCTCTAACTGTTTTTCTAACTTGTTGGGGAAGTGGTTAACATTTCAGTTGTTTATAAAAAGTTACAGAAATTGTTGTTGATGCGGTTACTAAAACAGCTGTAGCTCAAAGTAGCTAAGTTGCATTGTTGCATTTACAGTGAATGGAATGTTGGAAATTATGATGTCACAATGGGGCCTTTTAGAATCTTTAGGAAATGCCATGAAAGTGAATGAAGATAAACAAAAAATTACAAAAGGTTAGTAGTTTAAAAAGCATAAAATATATCAAAGGTTGTGTACAAACACAATATTCCAGAGCAATCTGTACATCTGAAAGTGTGAATGATGTGGTAGGAGGAATAACATTCCAAATAATAACAAGAAGAAGTATGACGGAAATTTAAAATGGGACGTTTGCTTTGCTAGAACCATTATTAATAGTAACTATAATAAGTCAGAAGTATTACGAAGATTGTTGAACAATCCTGCTGTGCAAAGCTCTTATCCAGAAAGACTCACAGCTGTAATCGGTGCCAAAGGTGATTCTAACATGTATTGACTTAGGGGGTGAAGTTCTTATCTAATCAAGATATATTAGTGAGTTATTTATTTTTATTTATTTTTTTACAAATGTTTGAATTTTTCTTCCATTTTGACACTACAGAGTATTTTGTGTAGATTGTCGAGAGAAAATGACAAATAAATCCAATTGAATTCCACTTTGTAACATACTTTCTGAAGGCACTCTTTATATCTGATAGACCAAACTTTCCTAAGTGAAAACCACCACTTGCACTGCATACTCCAAGTAATGCATGACTAAAGTCATAAAACTGTAATATACCACACATACATAACATCTCATTCCCTCTTTAAAAGCTTCTCTTGATCATGTCTTTCAAAAACTTTTTTATGATAAAGTGTGTATGCGAACGATGTCCTTAAGGGATTTATTTTTAGAATCGGGAGATTATAGTTTACACGGATATTAAAACGATTAGACCAGTCAGCTCTCTGAAGGCAGTTTATCTAATGGGGAAAATGTGCTATGCTAATTGAGAAATTCTGATGGATAAATGATGCTTAAACTAGGCTACTTCCTCTCTCTCTCTCTTTCCCCCATTCTCTCTCTCTCTCCTTTCTTTCTCTCCTTCTCTGTCTTTGCTGGAGGATTTTAGATTTCAGTTTGATAACATCAGAACCAGCCATAAGCTGTGAGAGACGTCAGGGTGAGTGAAACCAGTGTAGGCCAAGCTAAAATGTAATTGTCTCGGAAAAACTTTGCAGATGACAGATTCAATTCCATTCAGTTAATGTTGAATACATCCTGTACAAGCATGGTAGCCCGCTATCTCACTGCGCTGGAAAAACAAAAGGAAATGTTAATTGCTTTAATCATCCCCAGCTTTGACGTTGTTGTCAGCGGTTTAACAGAAAACTCCTTGATGAGGAAATTGAACCACATTTGGTAAACCGATCCGCAATTGAGATACAGGCCTATCCCAAGAAGCGTAGTGGAGCTCCCAGTCACAACTTGTTTTGTGACTGGGAGTTCCAGGGAACAATGTAAAGCTAGGCCTACAGCATTTACTTTTATTAAGAGGAAACAACCAAGGAAAACAACCAAGCTATTACATAGCCTTTCACTTGCTCTAATCAGCTAGATGTGTGTATCTCTTCTTTTTCTAACACAAACAGCATCATTAACAGATAGGACAGTAGAAATATGCATTTTATCATTACGGGGGATTCAGAATTACTGTCAGGTAGAGGAAAATTGATAAGAAAACTATCTGAGCCATTTAAACTGGTACAACCATTTCAGTAATTGGTGCAATAAATCTAACTGATTGGATCAGTTTAGAAAAATGTATCACTAAGAACTTCAAACGTGTTGCTAAGGCTCTGCACTTTCTGGGGGACTGAGTTTTGAAATCCGTGGTATGCCCAGTGGAAGCAGTGTAGGATATCTAAGGAGATGGAGAAAATTCAGCCATTCGATTGAAAATGCGGAGGGAGTCGAAAAGACAACACAGAAAATTGGTGTGTTGTATAATACACCTGTCTCCGGATTACATCTTCAAACTAAGGGCAACCATGGCATCCGTGACAGAGAGGGAGAATCGTTCATCCATGTATAAGGTTAATAGAGTCTAGCTAGCTACATTTTCAGATATTTTACATTTCTAATTTAGTCATAAAGTAGTTTTCATTTCAAGTTAAAGCGTACTGTTAGCTAGCTAGCTAATGTTAGCTGGCTGGCTGGCTTGCTCGCTAGCTAACGCTACATGTATGATCTGTGTAGTAAAATTATTAAATATTTCAGAGCCATATGCATTACTTGTTATAGCCTAATGTTAGCTAGCTAGCTAAGATTTAACCTATTAGTTGGTTAGCTTTATCTACCTGTAGATTCATAAAGGGTAGTAACATTATGAGTTGGGAGTGGTTCATTGTTTAGCTAGCTAGCTAACGGTGACTAACCCCATTCCGTACAAATTTGCACAACTGCAGCATTCAAATAAGGCTGCAATGATAACTAATGGGACTGTAGCGACTGTGTTGCATCAAAATTCAGGGTGTGAACTAAGTTTTGATTCAGTGTTGATTAACATGGTAATAGACTAAAAGTATTTGAGAAAATATGAAAAAAACTGACCCCTCCGATGCGGTACGTTACATCATGACCTGTCACTACGTAATGTAAGGCACATATTTGCAACACATTTTATGCCGTACAGCCTCTTTCCACCAGGGGTAGCGCTTCTCTCGCATATTAAAAACAAGAAAGGGACAGGATAAAGGGTAAGGGTAACCTATTCAATTGTACAACTGAATGCATTCATTTTTTTGTGTCTTTACTGCAAGCCATCAAGACTCTCAAAAGCCGCAACAGCTGCTGTTTACTTCTGAAGATAACTTTAGCGCTGCCCTAAAAACCCAATTCAAATAGGTATTTAATGACACATTATATAAACTCTTTATAGTGTTTTATTTAGATTTTAGAGGTGATAAGTTGGACAGATCGGGTGAAAAAAGTAGTTTCCCCACATGACACCAGTTTCACTATCACGCAGTAGGTTTCGCTTCCCCACCCGCCATTTTTAAAAAGAACCGACAGAGCTCATTTTCTTCTACAATCATGCAGAGAAGGGTATCATGAAGGTCTTGTTGTTGATTTTGCTGGAAAGGGGAGAAATTGTGATTTACAATGGTATTGATATTACAGTTGATCTGGAAGTAATGCATTTTTTGGGTGCTACAATAAGGTCAATTGTATGGACCAGCACGAAGTACAAAAGTGCGTTAGTTAAAACCTCTCTGGGATAGGCGGGACGGAAATGTCCCACCTGGCCAATTGCCAGGGAAAATGCAGAGCGCCAAATTCAAATAAAATTATATGAAATTCAAACTCATTAAATCACACATGTAAGATACCAAATTAAAGCTACACTCGTTGTGAATCCAGCTAACAGGTCAGATTTCAAAAAAGCTTTTCCACGAAAGCATAAGAAGCTATTATCTGATGATAGCACAACAGTAAACAAAGAAATAATAGCATATTTGAACCCTGCAGGCACCACACAAAACGCAGAAATAAAATATAAATAATGCCTTACCTTTGACAAGCTTTTTCTGTTGGCACTCCAATATGTCCCATAAACATCACAAATTGTCCTTTTGTTCGATTAATTCCGTCGATATATATCCAAAATATCCATTAATTTGGCGCGTTTGATCCAGAAAAAAGTTTGCACAAAGTCACTACAAAATATCTCAAAAGTTGCCTGTAAACTTTGCCAAAACATTTCAAATTACTTTTGTAATACAACTTTAGGTATTTTTAAATGTTAATAATCGATCAAATTGAAGACGGGTCTATCTGTTTTCAATAGAGGACAAGAGGAAACTAAAGCTACTTTTTTAGTCTTGCGCAACTCTCAAACAGTACACATAACGTTACCCTGATCCAAGATGGCCATACTTCTTCATTTCACAAAGGAATAACCTCAACCTATTTCCAAAAACTGGTGACATCCAGTGGAAGCAGTAGGAACTGCAAACAAGTGCCTTATAAATCTAGTTCCCCAATGAAAACTCATTGAATTGACAGTGACCTAAAAAAAAAATCTGAATGGTTAGTCCTCGGGTTTTGCCTGCCGCATAAGTTCTGTTATACTCACAGACATGATTCAAACAGTTTTAGAAACTTCAGAGTGTTTTCTAATAATATGCATATCTTATATTCTTGGCATGAGTGGCAGGAAGTTGAAATTGGGCACGCTATTGATCCAAAAGTGAAAATGCTGCCCCCTATCCCAAAGAGGTTAAATTAACATTACATGTCGAAACGAAAGACTCCACTTTGCAAGTAACCATTTTACTGAACCGTTTACACCTTATGTATCATGTGCATTCTAAGAGAAACTTAGACTACAATTAGGGTGTGGAAATGTCAGGATTATTTTGCTCGTACTGTGGTAATGTAGGCTATTCCCAACCTGTCAGGTTGTACCGCACCCGAGTGGCGCAGCAGTCTAAGCTGTGCACTGTGCAAACTGCGTTGCCACAGATGCTGGTTCAATATCTGTGCCAGCCGCGACTGGGAGACCCATGAGGCAACGGTATGCTTTTGGTTTCTCTCCCTCTAAAAACAGAAATAAATAATTCTAAATATTAAACTGGCTTTATTTACTAATTAGTAACAATGCCTCACCCCATGTTCAAGAATGGCCTTTTTCTCACTCACTTTAGGTTATTTGAACACAAAATAATCTCCAAAATATTGTTATTTAAACAAGCCATAGCAAATTGGTTGCAATTTCAGTTAAATCCACCAGAAAAGACAGAACAAATAATACAACAAATATTGTGGTTAAACTCTTGTACTAATTGATAAAATTTCCCTTACATATTAATTTAGAATCCTCCAATCCGCTAAATGTAATTACTGGCGGAGAGGCATGTCATTGAAAAAAATATTTTTAGATGTACTGTAGGCCTACCGTAGGTGACATGAGTCTCACTAGTGTTGAGTAATGTTCTGTTAAAAGTGGTGTAAGTCTTCTTTATTTTTAATGTGTCTGCAGCATTTGTGTATTGGAGTCACTTTTAATTCTTAATTGATCTACTATTATAGGCCACTGTAATCAATGGGGACTCTGGGCGGTACCATTCTGCTCATCTGATGAAGGTGCTCATGGATGAGATTCAAACTTTGAAGACCGAGATTGAGTTATTGAAGGCAGACCAGCAGAAAGAGAAACATTATCTTAGGGCAGAGATACGGGCGACAGCAAATGCATTGATCCAGAGCCAGGCGGTACTGGCGGAGAGTCACTCGTCATTTGCAGAGAGTCAGGCGGCATTGGCGGAGAGTCAGGCAGAGAATGACGCATTGGAGAGGGCAAGGAATGAGATGGAGTCGCAATCCATGCCAGGCACACCTGTGAGCTCTGGAACTCCACCGCCAACAGGCAGAGTCAACATACAGTGCCTGGGAGGTTCGTCAGGTTGTCGGTTCACCCTGACATTTCCATTCCTCTTCTGAAAACAGAACTTGACCAACTGCTCAGCACGGGCCGTCTAGACTGTTATGCTGTTCTGCTATTCCAAGGATGTGTAACCGAAGAGAGAGACCCCGAGTGGACACAGAATACCAACTGGGATGGATCCCGAGGCAAATGTGGCTTACCAGTGAACCTCTGGGTGCTAATCATTAATACTGTGTCTCAGAAGTGTCTGTCCATGACTGATAAAACCTGAAAAAGGATGCACCCCTTTTTTTCAATTTTCGCGTAAAATGACATACCCAAATCTACAGTGGGGAGAAAATTTATTTGATACACTGCCGATTTTGCAGGTTTTCCTACTTACTAAGGATGTAGAGGTCTGTAATTTTTTATCATAGGTACACTTCAACTGTGTTAGACGGAATCTAAAACAAAAATCCAGAAAATCACATTATATGATTTTTAAGTAATTAATTAGCATTTTATTGCATGACATAAGTATTTGATCACCTACCGACCAGTAATAATTCCCGGCTCTCACAGACCTGTTAGTTTTTCTTTAAGAAGCCCTCCTGTTCTCCACTCATTACTGTATTAACTGCACCTGTTTGAACTCATTACCTGTATAAAAGACACCTGTCCACACACTCTATCAAACAGACTCCAACCTCTCCACAATGGCCAAGACCAGAGAGCTGTGTAAGGACATCAGGAATAAAATTGTAGACCTGCACAAGGCTGGGATGGGCTACAGGACAAAAGGCAAGCAGCTTGGTGAGAAGGCAACAACTGTTGGCGCAGTTATTAGAAAATGGAAGAAGTTCAAGATGACGGTCAATCACCCTCGGTCTGGGACTCCATGCAAGATCTCACCTCGTGGGGCATCAATGATCATGAGGAAGGTGAGGGATCAGCCCAGAACTACACGGCAGGACCTGGTCAATGACCTGAAGAGAGCTGGGACCACAGTCTCAAAGAAAACCATTAGTAACACACTACGCCGCCATGGATTGAAATCCTGCAGTGCATGCAAGGTCACCCTGCTCAAGCCAGCGCATGTCCAGGCCCGTCTGAAGTTTGCCAATGACCATCTGGATGATCCAGAGGAGGATTGGGAGAAGGTCATGTGGTCTGATGCGACAGAAATCGAGCTTTTTGGTCTAAACTCCACTCGCCGTGTTTGGAGGAAGAGGAAGGATGAGTACAACCCCAAGAACACCATCCCAACCGTGAAGCATGGAGGTGGAAACATAATTCTTTGGGGATGCTTTTCTGCAAAGGGGACAGGATGACTGCACCGTATTGAGGGGAGGATGGACGGGGCCATGTATCGCTAGATCTTGGCCAACAACCTCCTTCTCTCAGTAAGAGCATTGAAGACGGGTCGTGGCTGGATCTTCCAGCATGACAATGGCCCGAAACACACAGCCAGGGCAACTAAGGAGTGACTCCGTAAGAAGCATCTCAAGGTCCTGGAGTGGCCTAGCCAGTCTCCAGACCTGAACCCAATAGAACATCTTTGGAAGGAGCTGAAAGTCCGTATTGCCCAGTGACAGCCCCGAAACCTGAAGGATCTGGAGAAGGTCTGTATGGAGGAGTGGGCCAAAATGCAAGAGAAAGGCCATAATGTATTATTTCAGCCCATGTGCAATATTTTGGCCACTAGATGGCAGCAGTGGATGTGCAACGTTTTAGACTGATTCAATGAACCATAGGAAAAATGCCAAGGGGGGTGAATAATTTCATAAGGCACTGTAACGTGATTTGACGTCATTTTATCTGTGGCCAATGACCTTAAGCCTTCTTGGATGGGCACTTCTAATGTAACTCTATGGCAGCACCCAACGGCCTTGAATTTTTGAGCCCTACACTTAGATTTGGCGGTGACGTAGTGTCGCCATGAGTGACAGAACACTGAGTCAATCACAGAGCACCTGGAGAATATTACCCAATCAGAGCGCAGCTAGAGAACATTACCAACCCCTACTTGCCATATTTTCCGCTGGCTGCCCCACCACCACAGAAAGCACTGAGCTAGGCGGAAACACCTGCAATTTTGAGCTGCCCTACTCAAGAACACAAAAAAAGACCAAGTTTAAATGCGGCTTTATTAACTGAATTATTATTATTTATTTATTTTACATTATTTGCAAATTGATATGTGACAGGAATTAATGTCAAAATATTATGCTAAAAAGGTGGGGCTCAAAACAGGTGGGGCTCTGCCCTGAATGACGGGTCGCCAATGGATATAGGGCTGGGAGATATGTGCAACACCAATCAATCCCCAAGGGACTGGGGTTGCCCATCCCTGGTTTACGGGAAACTTTGCCCTGGAAATGGGTGTCACTGTTGTTCCAATCTGTAAATTACATAAAGACTACAAGAGCAGTGTCATATGTGACCCACCAGCTGGATTCAGTCCTATGTAGAAAAATTATACATTTTGTTTTTTACATTGGATGAAAGAAGAGACTCTTAGCTAGAAAATGGTTTATCATATACGGCAGTTGAGGAACAATGAGAACATTATTCTGCTTTGAAAATTGATAAACTTGTAACCCCACTTTTGAGAAAATGGCCTGTGAATTTTTTGGTACACCTACTGGAGAGCTCTGCTTTGTCTACACCCATTCAGCATCATTCACACCCTCTTAAGCCTTAGCCCCACCCATCTCTTTAAGGATTCACAGTGTAGTAAACCACCAAAGATTGCAAAACTAAAAGTGGTGAAAGTATTAACAAAAAGTAGTAGTAAAATAAAATTTGATTTAGTCCTTGGCCTATATCCTAATCTGACTTTGGTGCAGGCCATGTTGTTCTTCACATTACCGTCTCTGGTAAACACACAATATATTAACTAAAATAAATGTTTATTTGTCACATGCAGAGGATACAGAAGGTGTAAATGGTACAGTGAAATTGTTTAGTCTTTTGTTTAGTCATATAGCTTGCTCGCTAGCTAGCGAAACAATTAACCATAATCCCGACTCTAATGCCGCATTCAAAACAACTGTAAACTCAAAGAAAAAAATAGTATTTTGAACGGTCATCCAACTCGGAATTCCAACTCAGGAACTCGGGCCTTTTTCTCGAGCGCAGATCCTAACAGACCACAGATCATAAACGTAACATTAGCTACCGAGCCAGCTAGCTAGTAGTATGCTTTATCTTGCAATGAAAATTTATTTTTGATCAAATTAGAAATGTATAATATCTGAAAATGTAGCTAGACTCTTACCTGTATACATGGATGAACGCTTCTCCCTCTTTCATGGATGCCATGGTTTCCCTTAGTTTGAAGATGTAATCCGGAGACGGATGTTTTATACAACAGCCTCCTTTCCATGTTCTCTTTATGGACTCTCACTGCATTTGCAATCATCTCTCTGCTTCCACCGGCATTTCACATTACTTTTGGGTTGTAAATATATTATAACTCTTGAATGAATGTCATGCTGAATGTAAACATGTGCTTAACAAGTCACATAATACGTTGCATGGACTACCTCTGTGCGCAATAATAGTGTTTAACCTGATTTTGAATGACTACCTCATCTCTGTACCCCAAACATACAATTATATGTAAGGTCTCTCAGTCGAGCTGTGAATTTCAACCACAGATTCAACCATACAGACCAGGGAGGTTTTCCAATGCCTCCCAAAAAAGAGCACCTATTGGTAGATAATAAATCAATAAAAAAACAAAAAGACATTTAATATCCCTTTCAGCTTGGTGAAGTTATACATTACACATTGGATGGTGTATCAATACACCCAGTCACTACAAAGATAGAGGCGTCCTTCCTAACTCGGTTGCTGGGGAGGAAGGAAACCGCTCAGGAATTTCACCATGAGGCCAATGGTGACTTTAAATCAGTTACATAGTTTAATGGCTGTAATAGAAGAAAACTGAGGATAGATCAACAACATTGTAGTTACTCCATAATACTAGCCTAATTGACAGGGTACATTTTTTATTTTACATGCGTCCTGTTCAGGGTTGGTAAGGTTCTTTTCTAAATTTAATCTGTTACAGTTACTAGTTACCTGTCCAAAATTGTAATCAGTAACGGAACTTTTGGTTAACCCAAACTCAGTGATGTAATCTGATTACATTCAGTTACTTTTAGATTACTTTCCCCTTAAGAGGAATTAGAAGACAAAAATGTATGTTACCAATTGAACGACATCTATTGCAGGATAAATCACTGTTAAAGTTTACATAGATGGCCATATATAGATGTTAAAAATTACTTTATGGGTTAGTTATGTAAGCTTCTTCTAACCCATCGCTTTCTACTACATATAATAATACGATTAAATCATATCTTTACATTAAAAAACAAAATCTATGTCTCTGAATGTCCTTGAGTGGCCAATTTGTTGAAAATAAAATACAGAAATATCTAATTTACACAAACCCCTAGTTAAACCCCTTTTCACACCTGGAGTATAAAATATTTGCCCAAATTGCTCAAAAATCTTCAAATTCTTTAAACTCTGCCCAATTGATCATTGCTAGAAAATCATGTTCAAGTCGTGCAATAGATTTTCAAGCGGATTTAGTCAAAACTGTAACTTGGCCACTCAGGAACATTCACCAACTTCTTGGTAAGCAACTCCAGTGTAGATTTGGCCTTGTGTTTTATGTTATTGTCCTGCTGAAACAGCTATTCATCTCCCAGTGTCTGGTGAAAGCAGACTAAATCAGGTTTTCCTCTAGGATTTTGCCTGTGCTAAGCTCATTCCGTTTATTTTTTAACCTGAAAAACTTTAATGATTACATGCACACCCATAACAGGATGCAGCCACTACTATGCTTGAAATATGGAGAGTGGTACTCAGTAATGTGTTGTATTGGATATGCCCCAAACATAACACTTTTTATTCAGGACAAAAAGTTCATTGCTTTGCCACATTTTGTGCAGTATTACTTCAGTGCCTTGTTGCAAATAGGATCAGGGTTGGGGAGTAATGGATTGCAAAAAAACGGTAACTGTAATCCGTTACATTACCAGCAAAAAATATTTTAATCAGATTACAGATACTTTTGAAAACTAGGTGATTACTTCGACGATTACTTTTAAATTCAGAAAGGATCTTCGCGAAAAAAAAATCTTTGACACTCTGTTTTCTCAATGACATTCAAATCACCATTGAAAACAAGGCCCAAGAGTCTGACCATAAGTCAGAGACCACTATGATGACATACCAAATTTGTTTGATGGATCGTGGGAAAATAGTATTTTTTTCACCCAACTTTTAACCTAAATCCAATGCCATTGTGAAATGTATTGTTGGCTTCACGTTGAATTCACATTGACAACTCAACCAAATGTAAATCAAAACTACATGTTGAATTGACATCTGTGCCCAGTGGGTAGGCAGCAAGATAAAACTGAGAAAAAACATGGCAGAAAGGCAGAACAGACCAAGAATCATGTTACATTCATAAGAACTCTGATGCAGCTGATATGCTATACACACAGAGAGACAAACACTTTTTTAAACTTCTGAAATACTGTATACAGTTATACTTGATTGCCACTTTCTTTTCTGGGGCGATGTCATCAATTACTGCGTCTACTGATGCAGACTTTCCCTTCGCCTCTTTCTTCTGTCCTGCCCCTCAACATTTTTCTATAACAAAGGTAATTTGAAACACCAGTTGATAAAAAAAAGGTGAAATAATACAAAACTATTATAATAATATCAATAAAAAAAATTGCAAAACTGTCAGTGAAAATGGCTGTTGATATGAGCACCATGTGGTGACAAAAGTACTACTAATAACATACCCTCAGGTAGTTGCAGAGGTCTGTGGCTGACATCTTCTCTGGCCCAACAGTACACCTCTTAATCTCCTCAGAACTGATGCTGTATGTACTTTTTTACCCGTAATCCCCAGGACCCCTATACCTTGAATGCCTTCAAAATCCACGCTAACTGGGCTGCTTTTCTGACAACATGTAGCCTACAGTATTGATGTTTACTATTTGTAAGGGATTAACACAGACCATCTGGAAATAATGGACAACATACGTTTGAGGTATTCAAGGCCCTGCAACAGGCTAACATCCTGCCCAGGGGCTGTACTTGAACATCAAGCTGCCTCACGTTACAGAAACAAGAGATGAGGCTGCCTTTTCATCTCGATCATTTATTGGGTAGGGCCATCTACATACCTGCACTCCTGTGCATCCTCTGCCAGCTGAATCATCTCCTGCTCCTCAGGGCTTATGTTCTCTGCAATTAAACACCAAAAAATCTTGGTTTCTTATTATTCCTGGTCTTGTTGATGTTTGAACACGTTGTTCCAGACCAGCAGTAACACATTGAAATCAAGGGCTTGATAATTGGTTGATGCTATGCTTGTCAGGCATGTTAGTGGCAGTGATTAGATATAATTAAAATGCACACACACACACACACACCTTACAAACTCAGTCTCCAAACCTCTCTGTGACAGTCCTGGCATGTGTAAATATATTTATATATACAGTTGAAGTTGGAAGTTTACATGCACTTAGGTTGGAGTCATTAAAACTCGTTTTTCACCCACTCCACAAATGTCTTGTTAAAAAACTATAGTTTTGGCAAGTCGGCTAGGACATCTACTTTGTGCATTTTGGACATCTACTAAATGTATTTGGCTAAGATGTATGTAAACAGTTGAAGTTGGAAATGTACATACACCTTAAACTCAGTTTTTCACAATTCCTGACATTTAATCCTAGTAAACATTCCCTGTCTTAGGTCAGTTAGATCACCACTTTATTTTAAGAATGTGAAATGTCAGAATAATAGCAGAGAGAATTATTTATTTCAGCTTTTATTTCTTTCATCACATTCCCAGTGGGTCAGAAGTTTACATACACTCAATTAGATTTGGTAGCATTGCCTTTAAATTGCTTAACTTGAGTCAAACAATTTGGGTAGCCTTCCACAACCTTCCCACAATAAGTTGTGTGAATTTTGGTCCATTCCTCCAGAAAGAGCTGGTGCAACTGAGTCAGATTTGTAGGCCTCCTTGCTCGCACACGCTTTTTCAGTTCTGCCCACACATTTTCTATAGGATTGAGGTCAGGGCTTTGTGATGGCCACTCCAATACCTTGACTTTGTTGTCCTTAAGCCATTTTGACACAACTTTGGAAGTATGCTTGGGGTCATTGTCCATTTGGAAGGCCCATTTGTGACCAAGCTTTAACTTCCTGACTGATGCCTTTCCCTCCATCATGATACCATCTTTTTTGTGAAATGCACTAGCCCCTCTTGGAGCAAAACACACCCACACCATGATGCTGCCACCCCCGTGCTTCACGGATGGGATGGTGTCCTTCGGCTTGCAATCCTCCTCCTTTTTCCTCCAAACATATCGATGGTCATTATGGCCAAACATATCTATTTTTGTTTCATCAGACCAGAGGACATTTCTACAAATGTATGATCTTTGTCCCCATGTGCAGTAGCAAACCGTAGTCTGGATTTTTTTATGGTGGGTTTGGAGCAGTGGCTTCTTCCTTGCTGATCAGCCTTTCAGGTTATGCCGATATAGGACTCTCTTTACTGTTGATATAGATACTTTTGTACCTGTTTCCGCCAGCATCTTCACAAGGTCACAAGGTCCATTATTCTGGGATTGATTTGCACTTTTTGCAGCAAAGTACGTTCATCTCTAGGAGACAGAATATGTCTCCTTCCTGAGAGTTATGATGGCTGCGTAATCCCAAGACGTTTATACTTGCTTACTATTGTCTGTACAGATGAACGTGGTACCTTCAGCCATTTGGAAATTGCTCCCAAGGATGAACCAGACTTGTGGAGGTCTACAATATTTTTTCTGAGGTCTTGGCTGATTTCTTTAGATTTTCCCATGATGTCAAGCAAAGAGGCACTGAGTTTGAAGGTAGGCCTTGAAATACATCCACAGGTACACCTCCAACTGACTCAAATTATGCCAATTTGTCTATCAGAAGCTTCTAAAGCCATGACATAATTTCTGGAATTTTCCAAGCTGTTTAAAGGCGCAGTCAACTTAGTGTACCTGTATGTAAACTTCTGACCCACTGGAATTGTGATACATAAGTGATATAATCTGTCTGTAAATAATTGTTGGAAAAATTACTTGTGTCATGCACGAAATAGATGTCCTAACCGACTTGCCAAAACTATAGTTTGTTAACAAGACATTTTTGGAGTGGTTGAAAAATGAGTTTTACGTGTATGTAAACTTCTGACTTCAACCGTATATCTATCTAACTATATCTACACACACTGTATATAGTTAAAACATTCATGATGAGTGGGTAAGAGCTACCATATATTTCAGCAATAAAATGTAAGAATTCAAAACGCAAAACAGTCTCCTAGGTTCGTTAGTCGCTACCTCCTTGAAGCTAATGTTAGCTAGCTAACATAGATAGTTATAGCTAATCTACTGAGTAGCTTTAGCCTTGGCTTACCATTCATTATCTTACCATTCATTTTTACAATGATGTTTTTCTGTTAATATTGTCAAGCCTGCTCCTGCTCCCCCTCTATAGCACCAGAATGTCCATCACAATCAATTGTTTCTTGTCGGTTGTTTTATTAAATGTTCACTCCCAGCATTTGTCCTCATAAATATTTATTAAATAGGATATGCTCTGTCTTGACCATGTACCATGGAGTGACAAATGAGCCAATTGGAAGCTGGGGGTGATTAGGTGGCCATGATGGTATGAGGGCCAGATGGATAATTTAGCCAGGACACCAGGGTTAGCATCCCTTTTAGTGGACACCTGTTTAACACCCTACACAGGGCAATGTCCCCAATCACTGCCCTGGGGCATTGTGATATTTAATGTGTCTCCTACTGGCCCTCGAACACCACTTTCAACATCACTTCCAGCAGAATCTGGTCTCTCATCCGGGGACCAACCATGCTTAGCTTCAGAGGCAAGGCAGCTGTGGGATACAGGGTGGTGTGCTGCTGGCTGTAAGACAATGGGCCTCAGGATCTCGCCACGGTATCTCTGTGCTTTCAAATTGCAATTGTGTTCATTGTCCATAGCGTATGCCTGCCCACACCATAACCCCACCACCACCATGGGGCACTCTGTTCACAATGTTGACATCAACAAACCACTTGCCCACACAACGCCATACACGTGGTCTGCAGCGGTGAAGTCATTTGAACGTATTACCAAATTCTCAAAAATTCTCAAAAATCAACATTGGAGGCGGCTTATGGTAGAGAAATGAACATTCAATTATCTTGCAACAGCTCTGGTGGACATTCCTGTAGTCAGTATGCCAATTGCATGCTCCCTGAAAACTTGAGACATCTGTGGCATTGTGTTGTCTAACAAACGGAACATTTTAGAGTGGCCTTTTATTGTCCCCAGCACAAGTGCTGTGTAATGATCATGCTGTTTAATTGTAACGGTTTTCTTTAGGTGAAGGAGAGTCGGACCAAAATGTTGCGTTGTGATGATTCATGTTTGTTTAATAAAGGAAAAACTATACATGAATAAACTACAAAATAATGAAATGTGAAAACCTAAACAGTCCTATCTGGTGCAAACACAGAGACAGGAACAATCACACACAAAACCCAACACCAAACAGGCTACCTAAATATGGTTCCCAATCAGAGACAATGACTAACACCTGCCTCTGATTGAGAACCATATCAGGCCAAACATAGAAATAGACAAACCAGACACACAACATAGAATGCCCACCCAGCTCACGTCCTGACCAACACTAAAACAAGGAAAACACACACGAACGATGGTCAGAACGTGACATTAATACGTTTCTTGATATGCTACACCTGTCAGGTGCATGGATTATCTTGGCAGAGGAGAAATGCTCACTAGCACCGATGTAAACAAATTTGTGCACAACATTTGAGAGAAATAAGCTTTTTGTGCGTATGGAATTTTTTGGGGATCTTTTATTTCAGCTCATGGACAAACACTTCACATGTTGCGTTTATATTTTTGTTCAGTTTAGTTAGTATGCTTGCTAACCTGACTGCTACTTCGAAAGTAATAATGTTTGCAAAAATAGCAGCCAAGTTTAAACTTAGCGACTGTCTTAAATACTAGTCCAAACAACATGTAGGCCTGTTAAAAGACCACAACATTTATTTGTCTCTCAGCCTGTATCTTTGGTGCTAACGTTAGCATTGTTAGCTAGCTAAGTAGCTAAATCTGCTGCATCTGAAATAAAGTATTTTCAACGTTAACAGAGAAGTACAGACTTAGCAATTGTCCAAGCAAGCAACCAATCAACCACCCAACAACACTGGAGGCCTATTGGAACTGACAAGTAATTAAATACGAAAATATAGGCTATTTGGAAAGGGCACAATGGCCGCCGGAGCAGTAACTTTGGTTGGTGATAGAGGGAGTGGTTTTGGCAAATGGAATCATGGGAGTTTGAGTCTTAAACAACAGAAAAAAAAGTTGGAGTAAGCTGACTATCAATATCATTCTATAGGTTGAGAGTCTATTTAAAATATTTACAGATTGTCTAATACCAAGACAACCAGAGAAATATTGCAGAGAATTCCAATATGATCAGAAAACTACAGATGGGATATATAGATAGCTGACAATGTCCATAATATATTGTATTAGTCATCTCAGGGATCCTACTTGTAAACATCACAGAAAAGCAATTTGCGGTTTTGCTCATCACTAGACAATGTTCTGAACCGGTTTGATCCTCCCCAAAATACTGGTTTATATCGTTTCTTTCTGTTGCTTTTTTAACCTGTAAAAGCACTTTTTTTATTTAATTTTTTACATTTAGCTCAATAAATTACGTCACTAATCAGTGAGGATAGAGCAGGCCAGAATATTAACTACAAAAACAAGCTTATGCAGAGCGGAACTAGAAATAAAATCCTGGCTTACCATTTTGTAGTTAAATATAACATGAAACATGATGCCTATAGTATCCTTAACTAGCATTGAAAAAGTTTATCCATTCTTCTCTAGCTAATAAAAAATCTCTCTCCTATCTTCTGAATCAAGCGTGTAATGCCAGTAAAGTCACCTATGCTTTGGAGGGGGAGGGGCAGGTGGCCTAAACACACACACACACAAACACAGGCAAAGATTTTCAGTTTCTGAGTGACAGTAAGGGCTTTGCATAGGCACTTGTTGCGTTTTGTTGTGGGACTAGGACAAAATGCTTATAAAGTAAATAACTTTATTAACCAGTTCCCATGCTTGTAGAATAACGGTTCTGCTCCACAACAGTATGGATCACTTTCGTTCCAGGTTCCGTTTCTGTTCCTTATAAAATGTTATTTTACGGTTTTCGGTTCTGTTCCCTGAACCAGTTCCAACCCTTGATTTGACGAGAGTGAGAGAGGTTTGAGAAGGAGGATTGATTTATGCCTAGGAGGAGCTGCTTCTACAAACAAATATTGGCCACCGCTCCATGAGTGAATCAACTGCTGCGTTACTTTCTAATCGGGTTGTAATGACACTGTGTATTGTCATTGTCAAAACAGCTGAATTTATAATAAATAACCTTTGATTGTACTTTCACCTGCCTCTGTGGTTGTGTTTGCCGTGGGATATTATAACTTTTTTTGTGACATATAAAGTACACACTGTAAATGACTCTGACTTACTCTAAAGACAAGCAGCAGTTATTTTCTTGAAGTCAGGCCATCATTTACAGTAGGTCTGTGTGTTCTCAGCCCACAAACACACACTCAACAGCACATCCAACGAGCGATTATTTATGTCATTCTTCAAAGGTCCTTGAGAGGGATTTTGATGCACCAGTTACTCACACACCAGAATTAATTCAAGCTTGGTTAAGATTGTGCCATCTGGGCCCTTGTACTCCACGATTAATGTGATGCAGAGTTGAATCATATGTGTTGTTTGAAGTTCAATAAACAAGGATTTTCTGAGTAAAATGGCAAATACAAATACTATAGATTAACTCATTTAGGAGATCTCATTTGTGTATTTGGTAATAAAGCCCAGTCGTAATTGCTTATTGTAATCATCAGGCACATACACAAATATGGGGATTTTATGATTAACGTAATGTGGTGAAGAGAAACAAATCTTACAACTGTAAGATGTTTCCGGACATATGTTAATAAGATGATTTATTTGGTGTGAGTTTATACTTACTATTGGTAGAACAAGTTTTGCATCTCCAAATGAGAAAAACAAACAATTTCGCCTGTACAGATTAAGAAACAAAGGAATTGTCCTCCCTTGAAAAATGTTCTATTGAATATTCATTGTACTGCTATGCCCTTGATACTAAACTTTCAATTTAACTTGTTAATCTTAAATTGTATTTCTATGCTCTCGCCCCCCTCTCTGCACTGTTTGTTGTACTCCACATTCTGTCAGGTTGAAGGTGGTCATCATATCTACTGTATCTACACTCAAGAGTACACCAACCTGTTGACAAAAATGGTTCGCTCCTACAGACAGTGAGTCACGTGGCCGTGGCTTGCCAAATAAAGCAGGCAGACAGGCTTCAAAGCATTCGATCACTTGTTCGATTGAACGTTAGAATGGCCAAAACGAGTGACATAAGCAACTTTGAGCATGGTATGATCGTCGCTGCCAGGCGCGCTGGTTCCAGTATCTCAGAAATGGCCAGCCTCCTGGGCTTTTCACGCATGACAGTGTCTAGGGATTTCCGAGAATGGTGCGACAAACAAAAAACATCCAGTCCTTACAGTCCTGTGGGCAAAAACAGCTCATTGATGAGAAGTCGAAGGAGAAATGCAAGAATCGGGCAACTTACAGACGGGCCACAAACAGGCAAATAATAGCGCAGCACAATAGTGGTGTGCAGATGGGCATCTTGGAACGCACAACTCCCCAGTCCTTGTTACGGATGGACTATTGTAGCAGACGACCACACCGTGCTCCACTGCTATCAGCCAAAAACAAGAAGAAGTGGCTCCAGTGGGCACGCAATCACCAACACTGGACATTTGAGGAGTGGAAAAACTTTGCCTGGTCCGATGAATCACGTTTCCTGTTGCATCATGCTGATGGCAATGTCAGGTTCTGGCGTAGGCAGCATGAGTTTCCTGTTGACAACAGTACTGGGTGGTGGCAGTAGTGTGTTGGTGTGGGGAATGTTTTCCTGGCAAACATTAGGTCCCTTGAAACCAATTGAGCATTGTTTCCATGCCCCGAAAAATTCAGGTCCTCTGGAGGCAAAGGGGGGTCCGACCCGGTACTAGATGCGTGTACCTAATAAACTAGCCACTGAGTGTATAAGAAGGCCTACTGTAGCACAAAACTAACCACTGAGTGTATAAGAAGGCCTACTGTAGCACGACTCACAGTAGCATCACAACACACTGACCTCTACAATGATTGGAGATTAACATTGAGTTCTCATGTAAAACAATGTACAGTATATGCCTAACTGCACCACTCAAAACATATCAAACACCTATAACACTCACAATATTGTAGCAAGAATAAAATTGTAACTTTTGTCACGATATCTGAGATATCTGTCACATTCGTCGAAATGATTGGACCAAGGCGCAGCGTGCGTAGAGTTCCACATTTTTTAATTAATAGAAACTCACCAAACAAGCACAAACGAAACGTGACGCTACTAGTGTGCATACAGGCAACTATCTGTAGACAAGATCCCACAAAGCACAATGAGGAAATGGCTACCTAAATATTATCCCCAATCAGAGACAACGATAAACAGCTGTCTTTGATTGGGAACCATACCAGGCCAACATAAACCATTAACTTCTTGCGACTAGGGGGCGATATTGACATTTTTGAATGAAAAACGTTCCTGTTTTAAACAAGATATTTTGTCACGAAAAGATGCTTGACTATGCATATAATTGACAGCTTTGGATAGAAAACACTAACGTTTCCAAAACTGCAAAGATATTGTCTGTGAGTGCAACAGAACTGATGTTACAGGCGAAACCCAGATAAAAATCCAATCAGGAAGTGCCGCATTTTTTGAAACCGCCTCATGCCAATGACTCCTTATATGTCTGTGAATAAGCTACGAATGAGCTTACGTTTTCTACGTATTCCCCAAGGTGTCTACAGCATTGTGACGTCTTTTTACGCATTTCCGTTGAAGAATAGCCGTAAGGGACCATATTTAGCAAGTGTCTCCCGCAGAAAATCTTGCGTAAAATACTGAGGTAGCCATTTTTCCAATTGCTTCTTATGAGAAACCAATTGCCTCGACGGATATATTATCGAATATATATGTTAAAAACACCTTGAGGATTGATCCTAAACCACGTTTGCCGTGTTTCTGTCGATATTATGGAGCTAATTTGGAAAAAAGTTTGGCGTTGTAGTGGTAGCATTTTCCGGTCGATTTCTCACCTAAGCATGATGAACAAACGGGAGCTATTTTGCCTACAAAAATAATCTAACTGGGAGTCTCGTGAGTGAAAACATCCAAAGCTCATCAAAGGTAAACGATTTAACTTGATTGCTTTTCTGATTTCCGTGACCAAGTTACCTGCTGCTAGCTGGACAAAATGCTATGCTAGGCTATCGATAAACTTACACAAATGCATGTCTAGCTGTTACGGTTTTCTTGCGGTGAAGGAGAGTCGGACCAAAATGCAGCGTGGTAATTTTCATAGATGTTTAATAATGATGAAAAAACGAACAATACAAAAACAACAAACGTAACGTGAAAACCTATACAGCCTATCTGGTGCAAACAGAGACAGGAACAATCACCCACGAAACACTCAAAGAATATGGCTGCCTAAATATGGTTCCCAATCAGAGACAACGATAATCACCTGCCTCTGATTGAGAACCAATTCAGACAGCCATAGACTTTGCTAGAGAACCCCACTAAACCACAATCCCAATACCTACGAAAACCCCAAGACAAAACACACCACATAAATAAACCCATGTCACACCCTGCCTGACCAAAATAATAAAGAAAACACAAAATATAAAGACCAGGGCGTGACAGAACCCCCCCCCCCCCCCAAGGTGCAGACTCCCGACCGCACAACTAAACCCATAGGGGAGGGTCCGGGTGGGCGTCTGTCCACGGTGGCGGCTCCGGCTCGGGACGTGGACCCCACTCCAACCAAGTCTTAGTCCCCTTGTAATGAGTCCTTTGATTGGCGACCCTCGCCGCCGACCATGGCCTAATACCCCTCACCAAGGACCCCACTGGACTGAGGGGCAGCTCGGGACTGAGGGGAAGCTCGGGACTGAGGGGAAGCTCGGGACTGAGGGGAAGCTCGGGACTGAGGGGAAGCCCAGTACCGAGAGGAAGCCCAGTACCGAGAGGAAGCCCAGTACCGAGAGGAAGCCCAGTACCGAGAGGAAGCTCAGGCAGGCAGTAGGCTCTGGCAGATCCTGGCTGGCTGGTGGTTCTGGCAGATCCTGGCTGATTGGCGGTTCCGGCAGATCCTGGCTGACTGGCGGATCCTGGCTGAATGGCGGATCCTGGCTGACTGGTGGATCTGGAAGATCATGGCTGACTGGCAGATCTGGAAGATCCTGGCTGACTGGCGGATCTGGAAGATCCTGGCTGACTGGCGGATCTGGAAGATCCTGGCTGACTGGCGGCTCTAGCTGCTCTGGCTGCTCCATGCAGACTGGCAGCTCTGGCTGCTCCATGCAGACTGGCAGCTCTGGCTGCTCCATGCAGACTGGCAGCTCCATGCAGACTGGCAGCTCCATGCAGACTGGCAGCTCTGGCTGCTCCATGCAGACTGGCAGCTCTGGCTGCTCCATGCAGACTGGCAGCTCCATGCAGACTGGCAGCTCTGGCTGCGCTGAACAGGCAGGAGACTCCGGCAGCGCTGGAGAGGAGGAAGGCTCTGGCAGCGCTAAACAGGCGGGAGACTCCGACAGTGCTGTAGAGGCGGAAGGCTCTGGCAGCGCTAAACAGGCGGGAGACTCCGACAGCGCTGGAGAGGAGGAAGGCTCTGACTGTGCTGAACAGGCGGGAGACTCCGGCAGCGCTGGAAAGGAGGAAGGCTCTGGCAGCGCTAGATAGGCGGGAGACTCCGGCAGCGCTGGAGAGGAGGAAGGCTCTGGCAGCGCTGGACAGGTGAGGCGCACTGTAGGCCTGATGCGTGGCGCTGGCACTGGTGGTACTGGGCCGAGGACACGCATAGGAAGCCTGGTGCGGAGAGCTGCCACCGGAGGACTGGTGTGTGGAGGTGGCACAGGATGGACCGGACCGTGAAGGCGTACTGGAGAGCCTGAGAGCAGGGCTGGCACAGGACGTGCAAGGCTAGGGAGGTGCACAGGAGGCCTAGTGCGTGAGGCTGGCACAATCTTCACCAGCCGACTAACACGCACCTCAGGACGAGTATGGAGCGCTGACCCAGGTGCCATCAAATCCCCGACACGCTCCGTCGGACGAATATCGTACCTAAAGCACCAAACTAGCAACTCCCTCATAACTCTCTCCTCCACTTTCCCCATTAACTCCTTCACAGTCTCTGCTTCACTCACCTCCAACACCAGCTCTGGTTCTGGTCTCCTCCTTGGCTCATCACGATAAACAGGGGGAGTTGGCTCAGGTCTGAACCCTGACTCTGCCACACTCTCCCTGAGCCCCCCCCCCCTCCCCCCCCAATAATTTTTTGGGGCTGACTCTCGGGCTTCCTTCCGCGCCGCCGTGCTTGTCTCTTCAACTCCATTCTCCTATAACCCTCTTCGCACTGCTCCAGCGAATCCCAGGCGGGCTCCAGCACTCTCCCTGGGTCGACTGTCCACCTGTCTATTTCCTCCCAAGTCGTATATTCCAAACTTTGTTTCTTCTGCTGCCGCTGCCTGTCACCACGCCGCTTGGTCCTGTTGTGGTGGGTGATTCTGTTACGGTTTTCTTGCGGTGAAGGAGAGTCGGACCAAAATGCAGCGTGGAAATGTTCATACATGTTTAAAAATGATGAAAAAACGAACAATACAAAAACAACAAACGTAACGTGAAAACCTATACAGCCTATCTTTAAAAAATTTTTTTTTTAGAAAAAATAATTTATTACATTCAATACCATTCATTCTTTACAACTCATCATTTTCATTCATACTTCAATAATGGTATTTTAATTTAACTAAACAAGAAACCCCAAACAAAACCTCAGGGGAGCATCTTCCCTCCCCGTCATCCTACAAACTACCTTTCCCTATCTCCCCGTCCCTAATCTATCCCCTTACAAATCTAAATGACACCCAGCCCTAAACCCCCCTTCCACCTCTCCCGGGCAGTCTGCTGCCCCCACTTCCTCTCCTCCCTCTTCATTCTCCCCTTCAAATCTCCTTCCACCCTCCTCACTATCCCTTCCACCCCCCAATCTCTCCCTGTCTTCACCATGTTCTGCCTGGCTTCCCACAGCTCCCGTTTAAAGAGACTCATGAGAAGCCAGAGCAGAAACCTGTCCCTATCCGTCCCTCTCGCTCTCCCTACACCTCTCTCTAACCTGGCCCACGTCAATACAAAATCCCCCCTTACCAAACCTAACAACACCCGTGCCCTAGCCCATACTACTCCGGCAAAGGCACAGTCCCAAAAGACATGGCGCACAGTCTCCTCCCTGCCACAAGAGGATCTTGGACAGGTGGGGGATTGCACCAAACTATACCGGTACATGATGGAACGTACCGGCAAGCACTTATGGAGGCTCAACCAATTCAGGTCCTTGAGCCTGTTGTCCAGACCCCGCGCCTGCACTCCCTCCCAGACCACTTCCGAGATGCCCACTACAGGTGCCGGACTCCCTGCCTTTCTGACCTCCTCGTACAGGTGCCTGTGATCTAAACCTACTCGGGCAACTTCAACCTCAGGGTGCGCACGCAGCCACTTGGCCGCATGACCAAAGTGCCACGGCAGCTGTTCCGCCCGAGGACCCGTGTTAGACCACACCATTACGCTTCTCGCCTGATACGAGAAGAACACCCGCAGGAGGTAACCGGACGGGTGTATCACTGGATGAGCAAGCTCCGTTAACAAGAAATAAACAAAAATTGCGTCCAGCTTGAGGGGGAAATGTGGTACCCCCCTACCTCCCTCCCCGATGGGACAGAGCATGCGTGCCCTGGCGACCCACTCGCACCTGTCACTCCACATGAACTGAAACACAAGCCTCACTAGAGGCCTCCTCAGACTAGCCGGCAATGGGTAGATGTACGCCAAATACAAAAGAGACGGCAACACATCCACCTTTAGGACCAGGACTTTGCCCATAAAAGACAAATACCTAGCCTTCCACATTGCTAGCTTCCTCTGTACCACTGCGATACGCATGTTCCAGTTTAGCGTCGCTGAGCCGGAGGTCTCAAAATGGACCCAGAGAATCCTCAGGGCCCCCTCACAGAGAGATAACCCCCCGGGCACATCCGTTCTACCGCGCCATCTTCCGAAAAACTTGACGGAACACTTTGCATGGTTCAGAACTGCTCCCGACGCTCGGGTGAAATCCCCAAAGATGGCAAGGGACCTTGTCAGGCACGAGTCCTTGCACAGCAGCAAGGAAGTGTCGTCGGCGTACTGCGTCATCTTAACACGCAGCCCACCACTTCCAGGGATCAACAAGCCTTCCACCCCTGTGTCTGCCCTAATGGCAGCCCCCAGAGGCTCCATGTACAGAACGAAGAGGAGAGCCGAGAGTGGGCACCCCTGCTTGACCCCAGACGAGAGGTCAAAAACGTCACCCAAGTGACTATTTACACTAACTCGGCACCCCGCTCCGACATATAATGTACGAATCCATCCTATGAACTTCTCCCCAAATCCTAATCGACCTAACACTCTGAATAAAAATGATCTATTCACGCGATCAAAGGCTTTCGCCTGATCTAGCGCTGCTACCATTAAAGGCAGTCCTCTATCTTCAACCCAAGCGATGGAGTCCCTGATTAACTGTAGGTTCCATCTTATAGAGCGGCCCTCTACCCCGCACGTCTGATCCTCATGGACGACGTAGGGAAGGGCTGTGCGCAACCGGTCTGCTAAAACCTTTGCAAATAGCTTGTAATCTACACACAGCATGGTCAACGGCCGCCAGTTGCCAAGGTCTGTTACTTCCCCCTTCTTATATAAAAGTGACAGCACACCAACAGCCATTGATCCCCCTGGGACCCCCGTCTCAAGGATGGCCTTCAAGACTTCGAGGACCACTGGTCCAAGTATACCCCAAAACTTGAGATAAAACTCAGCCGGCAGCCCATCCATCCCAGGCACCTTCCATTTTCCCATCCTCCTAAGAGCGCTCTCAACCTCTTCTAGTGAGATTTGGGCCTCCATCACTTCTCTAATGTCCTCCGGCAACCGCCTGGACAAGTGTTCTAAAAACACATTTCCCTGCTCTACATCTATTTCCCTTTCCTTAAATAAACCTTGGAAATGATCAGTTGTCACCCTGACCATATCCTCTGGTTCTCTAACTATACTACCATTGTCTTCCCTAACGCCATGCATTACCTTCCTACTCTGTCTGGCCCTAACCGACTTAAAGAACATAGCAGAACAAGTCTCATTGTGTTCTAGAAAGCCACTATGCGCACGCTCCAGGAAAGCTTGAGCCTTCCGCTCCTGCAACTCCCTGAGCTGCGCCTTTAGGGTTGCGGATCTCTCCCAGTCAAACGACCCGCCGAGGTTGCCTGCCTCGTACTCGAGTTCAATTAACCTTTGGATACGATCCACCTCCCTCCTCTCCTCCCTTTTTTTCCTCTTGCAATACCCTATTATAAAAGCCCTAATCCTCACCTTAACTAATTCCCACCACTCTAACACCCCACAGCACATGGACCGGAGGCCTTCAAGCCTCCAAAAGAAAACAAAAAACCCGTCAACAAAAGCCTGCTCCTCCAGCACATCCCGATCTAACTTCCAGTACCCCCTACCAAAGAGGCAAACTGGCGACCCCACCTGCAGGAGCACCCCGTCGTGATCCGAAAAGAAAACAGGCAACAGCCGCCCAGACAACTTACCCAAAGACCTGGGTACAAAAATATAGTCGAGCCTCCGCGCAACCCCCCTGGAGTTGCGCCATGTAGGACCGGCCATTTTCGGAGTAGTGTGCAGGCCACCATCAACCAGACCATGGCAAGCCATTAGCCCGGTGATGGCGCCTGCACTGCTATCCCCCCCTATTCCTAAATCTGTATTAAAATCCCCCCCTATCACTAATTTCCTATTTGTGACACACAGGGGCGCCAGACAGTCCACCATCTCCCTCCTGTCTGCCACCACCTGTGGCCCATACACCACCACTAATCTAAAATATACAATCCCTTATCGTGACATCCACCCCTATAACCCTCCGCTGCATCACCACAAAAGAACCCTCCACCTTTACATCTCTGTGCCCACACAAAATCCCTACCCCCGATGAGTGCACCCCCCCAATACCCCAAACCGACTCCCCTTTGTCCCACTCCTTCTTAAACCTACTAACATCCCCTCCATCCCTCAGGTGAACCTCCTGTAAAAAACAAAAATCAAACCCCACACCCTCCAAATAACTAAAAACCGCCCTCCTCTTAACAAAATCCCTTAAACCCCTTACATTTAAACTAACAAAAGTAAAATTAGACCCCATGAAAGAATAAAATAAAAACATGTAATACACTCAAATACTAAACCCAGACAGAAAAAAACAAAAACAGGAGACTCACCCGATGCTCCCCTGCTCCATATCTACCGGTGATAACACCATCTGTACTCCCGACGTCCCCCCCTCTTCCTCCATCTCACCAACCCAGGATGCAGGAATAGTGTTTGGCTCCGGGGTGCCCTGCACCCTGGGTCTACCCCCACACTCCTCCCCCTCCCCAGCGCTGCAGCTGTTTTGGAAAAAAATAGGGGAGGCTGAGTCCCCAAACAAAAAACTCCCCACCTCCTCCTGCACCCAGTCCTGAGTCTTGTTAGGTGTGTCCCCACCCAACAGAAGTTGAGGGCCTGGGGAAACCAGCAGCAACCCAGAGGTTTCTCCCACCCCCATCACTCTCTTGGCCATCCCCTCCCTCTCACTGTCGGCCAATCGCACCCTCCTCTTCATTCTCTTCTTTGGTGATGGCGGCAGTGGAGAGATACCACCCTCCCCCCCCCGCCAGCTCCTCCACCATACCCCTCATATCTTCCACCAGGGCACTTTCCCCCCACTCCACTTGCTCTTCCACCGTCTCCTTCTCCACCACTCCTCCCTCGCTTTCTTCTCTCTCATGCTCCTCCACTCGCTTGCCTTCTTCCGCCGCTTTTCCTGGTTCTCCTACTCCCGTGCCTTCTGTTTCCTTCTCTCTTCCATCCGCCACTTCTTGCTCCTCCTCCTTCGTTGCGACCCTCCACCTCTGGACCTGTACTCTGGTCATGAGGCATTCTTCCTTCCCCTCCTCTTCTTCCCCCATCCCCCGCTCCTGCTCCCCCCCCAGCCACAGACGCGTATGACCTCTGACAATCCGGACACCCCCGCCACAGGTGTGCCACACCCGTGGCACGCCTTAGGCTCGTCACAATCCTTCGCCTCGTGCTCCCCAGATCCACAAAATCTGCATTTTCTTGCGCTGCACGAGGCAAAGATGTGGCCATAGGCCATACAGTGCCTGCAAAATGGAGGCTGACGTGCATAAAACAACGTCCCCCTGTCAGCCCCCAGGGAGAACATAGCAGGAGGATGGAGGTAGCCACCATGTCCCTTTGGGTCCTCCCTGAGGAGGGCCTGGAAGCCTCTCCTCCCATTCCAAAACCCAAGGGAGTCTTTGAGGTGCCTTGCTGAGGAGACGTTATCCATGTATCTCCCCAGAAAGGACCTCACCTCTTCGTCCTTAACGTATGGGTTGTATATGTTGACAGTTACAACCCTAAAGTTGTTCCTCGCCAGGCTTGTTATTTCATAGTGGCTCATCGGCCTCTCACCTCCCACTGCTCTTGCCCTTCTCAGGATATCATTGCGTTTCTCCTCTGTATGTAGTGCCACGTCGTATGCTCCCTCCAACGAGTTGCCTTGGAAACAAAACACGTCCTTCACCGTCAGCTTTAGAATCCCCATCAATATTATCCTTCCAAAGGTTTCCCGTCCTAAAGGCTCCAACTCCTTTTCCTTCCAAGCAAACCGAATCGTGTTGGCCAGCCCAATCCCAGGGACCGACCGTGTTTATGTATTTTGCACCATCTCCGCAAGGAGAATGGCGCTCGTTCTCTTCTCTTCCAAAACAAGGAAAAAAGAAAAAACCAAAGTGACTGAGCCTATCTGGTGCAAACAAACACAGAGACAGGAACAATCACCCATGAAACACTCAAAGAATATGGCTGCCTAAATATGGTTCCCAATCAGAGACAACAATAATCACCTGCCTCTGATTGAGAACCAATTCAGACAGCCATAAACTTTGCTAGAGAACCCCACTAAACCACAATCCCAATACCTACGAAAACCCCAAGACAAAACACACCACACACCTGACCAAAATAATAAAGAAAACACAAAATATAAAGACCAGGGCATGACACTAGCTTTGGCTGTAAAGCATATTTTGAAAATCTGAGATGACAGGGTGATTAACAAAAGGCTAAGCTGTGTCTCAATATATTTCACTTGTGATTTTCATGAATAGGAATATTTCCTAGGAATATTTATGTCCGTTGCGTTATGCTAATTAGTGTCAGTCGATGATTACGCCCACGGACCCGGGATGGGGAGTTACTAGAGGTTAACTCTATGACAAAAACATATGCACAATCTTTTGTCTCTACATGAACTAACATATACCTCTCAATTGTACATGTTTTTATAGACTCGTTATAACGTTATAATTACTTACATTGGCTTCCACCATAATGTTTTGTCAGCCATGTTTGCTGAAGAAAGTCACCAGGGACGGGTGGCTCGCTTCAAATTCGTCATTGGAAACACTCTATATGATTGGTCATATAAAAACCTTGGGACCCAAATGCATAATGAGTGCTCTAACTCCCACTTGTGGTGGTCTGGAGCAATAAAGCCATGACGCTGTGTACCTCTAAGTCCAGCGGTGTAAGCTTGCAACTTTTAAAGGAGGAACCACTGTATGTGGCGCTTTAAAACTGACAGGTGTTATATGCTGTACTCTGCTGCCAGATCCGCATGATAATTTAACAGCATTAATGAATGGCTTGGAGGAGTTATCTCATTAATTTGCCCCTTCAGATAGTGTGGGTAGTTCAGCATTGTCATGGTTCTATGATACGTTAGGCCCATGGGGTACTCTTCCAAGTTCTCCTCCTAGTGGCGATTGTGCTGTGCCTTATGTTTTGTGCCTGTACTATTTTGATAACATGTATTAGGGCTCTATTGCTGAAATGGGTTTGGGTTGCTCTAGGCCCTGACAAATCCCTAAGGATTCCTCTCTTAACAAAGTATGATGGAACAGAGGATGAGTACCCTAATTTGAGTTTCTAAACTATTTATCTTATGATGAAGGTGATGATCACGATGAGTGCCCACCTGTTGCATTAGTATTTTTGTAAAAGCAAGCAGTAAATTAACTAGAGACAGATATTTGCCGCCATGTAAATCTTGATGTCTGTTGCATGAGATCATGATGCATGAGTACCTTTTGTACAATTTCAACATATCTATTCTTTGTCACAAGGACTCAGAAAGACTATAAGGAGTTGTAACCGAATCCTGTTTATTTGGGCTTTCACTCTACACCATTGGGTGATTGTTAACGTTCCATTGCTGCAGTAATTACTAATCAAGTGTAATTGTTTTGAAGAAATCTAAAAGTCTCTCCTTTGATTAGAATAATTCCATGACGGAAATAACATATGAAAAAAACACAATACTGAAAATTTTCTTAAGAGCTCGAGGCACGGTAGCCCTATCCGTCGGCGCCATTTTGCATCTGTTTGCATTCCACGTGATGTCCTGACTGCTTTTTGTCTGAGAAGTTGCACAAATACAAATCCTGGAAACAATAAATACAGTGAACACAGAAAATACTGTAATACTCACAATATTGTAGCAGAGTTTATCATGTAATTTCCCCATAAGAACATCTGTTATATTAGGTGGTGATTATTTAAGGGACAATCTACAAAACAATATAACACTTTTTCACTGTCACACCCTGACTAGTAGAGAGCTGTTTATTCTCTGTTGGTTGGGGAGTGATAGTGACTAGGGGGGGTCATCTAGGTGATTAAGTAGGATAGATTGGGGTAGGTTTAGAAAATGGGAAAGATAGGCAGGACATACTGTAGATGTAAGGGCATAATGGTAAAAACTAGTGTAAAGGAAGAGTAAGAAGGGTTAAAAAATACAAAGAAGTGGAACAGAGAGGACGATAAGAGGGAATTTCCACCTCCCTATTGTTCCTCTGTGCTAAATGTTCTCCCTCCAGCCCCCCCACCGGCCTGGCATCCTCAGGCAGCACCTCCCCAACCACAACCACCTCCACCTCAACTCTAACAGTTGAGGTTTGACAGAGTGGAATTCCCAATGGAGCAACTGACTGGTCTTGTCTTGCCTCCAAGGGCTTCAACAAATCTGTTTTCCTATTCTGCAGCCTCTACTCCAGTCTTGTCATATTCACCAATGGACCCGTCACCAGCAGTGACTAGATCAAAGGCGAGATTAGAAGAAAAAAAAGATCACGAGGACATCAACTCTTTCTTACAAGCGCCATTGGTGGAATATCCACATCGCCAGCAGCCCAGGCCAGCTGCTGGCGATGTCGGATATGCTGAGTGGCGCCCTGGGATATATCTACAAAAAACCTGGCGACATGATGAGTTGAATGACATTGCAAAAGACCTTCCCGACCCAACAAAGGATGCAGCTGATTTTGTTATGAATATGGTCCGACTGGTGAGACAATACAAACCCTCCACGGCAGAGGTCGCTCACATTTTGGGGGAAAAGCTGCAACTCAGATGGGGGTTATTACCAGAACCAGCTTATCGACCTCTACGAGAGGTTAAAGACACTACACCTAAAATTGACTGGGCTGACATTCACTCTTATACCCAAAACTCTGATGAATGCTTGGATGATTATAGGCGCAGACTTGAGAACTGTTTCCGCCAACACAGAGGTATGGGAAGAGGAGAGGAATACAATCACCTATTGAAAAATGCTTTGGTAAACAGGTTATGAGAGATGCTACAGCAGATGGTTAGAACAACTTGTATTGGCTATGAAACCACTCCCCTACAAACTGTGGTTGAACATTGTAAACATGCTGAGTGGCAGCATTGTGCTGACTAGGTAGAAACAGAAAGAAAATTAGAGAAGGGGGCTGAAGCTACTGGATTTCTACCAAGGAAGGGGTGAGCATCAACAAAGTAGCTGTGGGTTCAAACAACATGGTGCTGGTTTTCAGAATGATGTTCGAGTCCGCGGAAGAGGTCGAGGTAGAGGAGCCCCAAGGGGTGCTCCTGAAAGAAGAGTAAGAGGGAGCCCACTATATTCCTGCTATGGGTGTGGGGAAGGACATTATACAGTATTAACCACTGCACCAAAACACCTGGAGGAGCAGTGAGGGGAGGTTGGCAAATGGGATTGCCTCATTCCACCAATTTGTACAACCCAGACCATACCTGACGCGAGGATGAGACAGATGATGTAATCAAACAGCAACAGTTAAAAAACTTTTCCACAAATCTAAATTAACCTGTTATATGCATTGTTGTCAATTTATTTAAATACATTTTTTATTTAACCTTTATTTAACCTGGTAGGCAAGTTGAGAACAAGTTCTCATTTACAACTGTGACCTGACCAAGAATAAAGTAAAGCAGTTTGACACATACAACAACACAGAGTTACACATGTAATAAACAAACATACAGTCAATAATACAGTAGAAAAAAGTATATATGCAGTGTGTGCAAATGAGGTAAGATAAGGGAGGTGAGGCAATAAATATGCCATGGTGGCAAAGTAATTACAATATACCAATTAAACACTGGAGTGATTGATGTGCAGAAGTTGAATGTGCAAGTAGAGATACCTTGGGTGCAAAGGAGCAAGATAAATCAATAAATACAGTATTGGGATGAGGTAGTAGGATGGGCAATTTACAGATGGGCTATGTACAGGTGCAATGATCTGTGAGCTGCTCTGACAGCTGGTGCTTAAAGCTTATGAGGGAGATATGAGTCTCGAGCTTCAGTGATTTTTGCAGTTCGTTCCAGTCAATGGCAGCAGAGAACTGGAAGGAAAGGCGGCCAAAGGAGGAATTGGCTTTGGGGGTGACTAGTGAGATATACCTGCTGGAGCGCGTACTACGGGTGGGTGCTGCTATGGTGACCAGTGAGTTGAGATAAGGCGGGGCTTTACCCCAACAGAGACTTGTAGATGACCTGGAGCCAGTGGGTTAGACGACGGGTTTGAAGCGAGGGCCAGCCAACGAGAGCGTACGGGTCGCAGTGGTGGGTAGTATATGGGGCTTTGGTGACAAAACGGATGGCACTGTGATAGACTGCATCCAATTTGTTGAGTAGAGTGTTGGAGGATATTTTGTAAATGACATCGCCAAAGTTGAGGAGCGGTAGGATGGTCAGTTTTACGAGGGTATGTTTGGCAGCATGAGTGAAGGATGCTTTGTTGCGAAATAAGAGGCCGGTTCTAGATTTAATTTGGGATTGGCGATGCTTAATGTGTATCTGCAAGGAGCGTTTACAGTCTAGCCAGACATAGAAGGCCAACATCCCGGATTCACCTCTTCCCTGTTGACTTTGAGAAGGGTGTTTTGCGGGTACTATTTAATGAAACTGCCAGTTGAGGACTTGTGAGTCGTCTGTTTCTCAAACTAGACACTGTAATGTACTTGTCCTCTTGCTCAGTTATGTGGGTGCCTCCCACTCCTCTTTCTATTCTGGTTAGAGACAGTTTGCACTGTACTGTGAAGGGAGTATTACACAGCATTGTACTAGATCTTTAGTTTCTTGGCAATTTCTCGCATGGAATAGCCTTCATTTCTCAGAACAAGAATAGACTGATGAGTTTCAGAAGAAAGTTATTTGTTTCTAGTCATTTTGAGCCTGTAATCGAACCCACAAATGCTGATGCTCCAGATACTCAACTAGTCTAAAGAATGCCAGTTTAATTGCTTCTTTAATTCTGACAACAGTTTTCAGCTGTGCTAACATAATTCCAAAATGGTTTTATGATGATCAATTTGCCTTTTAAAATTATACATTTGGATTAGCTAACACAATGTGCCATTGCAACACCGTGGTGATGGTTGCTGATAATGGGCCTCTGTACACCCATGTAGAAAATCAGCCGTTTCCAGCTACAATAGTAATTTACAACATTAACAATGTCTACACTGTATTTCTGATCAATTTGATGTTATTTTATTGGACAAACAACTTGCTTTTCTTTTCATTTCTAAGTGACGTCTACTGCATCTTAGTCTATGCCACTCTGATACTGCTCGTCCAAATATTTATGTATTCTTAATTCCATTCCTTTGTGTGTATTGTTAGATATTACTTGTTAGATATTACTGCACTGTTAGAGCAAGAAACACAAGCATTTCGCTATAACCTCAATAACATTTGCTAAACATGTGACAAATAAAATGTGATTTGATTTGAAACAGGTGAGGTGACAACATATCAGCACTACAATGCCAGTTCTTCTATCTCTCTCTTCCCCTCTCTCTTTCCACTCAGTTGGTAGTAGAAATACAAAGTGTATTTCATGGAGTGGAAATTAGGAACATGGGAGGTTGCCAAGCCACAGAAGTCACAGCCAAATGCAGGGTCATGGAAGAGGAATGAAAAGATGGAGTGAGCGATAAGGGCTTAACTAAAGTGGGCAGACCAAACAGGAAGACTAAGGAGAAAGCAAATGTTGGCCGTCGCTGTCCCCGAACCCTGAGACTGTGGTAGATATGCCTGTTGTTGTGTCCTATTGGGTTGTTTTTTGTTGTGTTTTGGAGAGACATGGTTTTGTGCTCTGGTATGGTGTGTTGTGGTGTGGTTTATCGTACGTTTGAATACTGGTTAACTTATATGTAATTGTTCTGTGTGGTCAGTTACCTCTAAAAGTCTAAACTATTTGATTTTGAATTTTAGGACCCCTTTAGGTATTGAAAAATATATTTTTTATTTGGTCTTTAGTACAATATCCCATAGAAGCTCATTGAATAACACATTCATAAATTCCAAAAAGACAGTCAAAAAATAAATCCTAAGGAATAAGGTTTGAAGTGTTTCCTATACGTAGGAAACCCTTGATAAATATTTAAACCCTTATTTTTATTGGTACAAAACTGACTCCATACTTCCATTTGTTTGTATGGGTTACCTTCAGATGAGTCCCGTGACCCTTGTGGGGCTCGTAGAAGAAAATGGAGAACACCATAGTGTTCATGGGAGTCTCCTCTTTCCACATGGGATCAGTTTCTAGCCTTAATCGGTCAGACGCTACAGACAGAAGTTGGCACATCAGCATTACTGACTTCAGACTAGTCCTGTGACACTTGTGGAGATCCTAGAGCAAAACGGACCGATTTTCAGGTAAGATGCCGCATTCAAAACAACTGGGAATTCTGAAAAAAATTGCTCCGACTCAAAAAAAAACTATTTGAAAGGTCATCCAATTCGGAATTCTAACTCGGGAATTCGGGCCTCTTTCTAGAACTCTGACTTTCCAACCTGAAGAACACTGACGTCATTGTTTGACCTTGTATTAATTTGACCTCATGTTCCCAGGTGTTTTGAACTCGGCATGACTAACACCGCAGTAGCTCGGCCACCTTCCACCACAGATGAGGAAGGCCAACATCGGCGGATGCTTTGGATTACTTAAACTGACGGTTTTTGATGGGAATGTTTTGTATTATTATTATTATATAACAAAAAAATATATTAAAACATGCAATCTACCTGCTGTGAAGCCGCTCAACAAATACACTACATTCAGTCATCTAACAGACTCCCATCCAGAGCGACCCACAAGAGTAACTTGGGTCAAGCGCCCAGCCCAAGGACACGTCGACAGTCAAAACGGGGAACTGAACCAGCGACCTATCGGCCACCGGCCCAAGCTCCCAACAGCCAGACCCTCAACCATCCAAGATCCCCCCACAGTACCCCAAGAGTTGCCCCTCATCCATCTGAGACCTCCACCCACAACCCCCTCCCTACTTGACAACCATTTTGGGTTTTGTATAGGTGAAGCTTTTAAAGAGAGGTTTTATGCTTTTATATTTAAATCATCTCTACCCACACAGTTCATATTCATTACATAGATAGGTATACTTTATCTTGTCTGGTTTAGCATCCCGGATAAAGTGAAGTATTTTTTGCTCATATGATTTGAAAAATGAATCATCAGGAGTAGGCAGTTCCATAAGGAAGTGAGTAAACTGAAATATGACTAAGGAGTTAAGCAGTGTAATTTTTCATAAATAGACAGTTGCAGGATATTCCTGTCTATTTTTACTAGTTTTCGATTGAACTTCATTGTGGAGAGCTTATTTATATATTTTGTGATTAATACCAAGTATATTGTTTTATTTTTTCTTTATTTAACTAGGCAAGTCAGTTAAGAACAAATTCTTATTTTCAATGACAGCCTAGGAACAGTGGCAGAATTATACCTTGTGAGCTCGGGGATTCGATCTTACAACCTTTCGGTTACCTGTCCAATGCTCTTACCACTAGGACATTGCAGGGATCTAGCTTGCAGACTTAATATAAAACTTGAGTCATCGGCATATATGGGCACAATTGTTTTTAAGCCTTGGATTTCTAATCCTCTAATGTTGTTATTTGATCTGATTTTAATAGCTAGCATTTCGATGGCCATAACAAATAGATATGGTGACAGCGGACACCCAAATTTAGATCCTCTTGAGAGTTCAAAACTCTATGAAAAGTAGCTATTTACTATTTTACACCTTGGGTTGCTATGCATTAGTTTTACCCATTGAATACAAATCCAGGCATGTACAGTATCAGTTAAAAGTTTGGACACTCATTCAAGGGTCTTTATTTCTACTATTTTCTATATTGTAGAATAATAGTGAAGACATCAAAACTATGAAATAACGCATATGGAATCATGTAGTAGCCCAAAAAGTGTTAAACAAATCAAAATATATTTTGTATTTGAGATTCTTCAAAGTAGCCAACATTTACCTTGATGACCGCTTTGCACACTCTTGGCACACTCAACACATCTGTCTCTCTCTCTCTTTCTCTCTCCCTCAGCTCACACTCCTTTTTAAATAATCAAATGCAATTTGAAGAATAATTCAAATGATTTTAAACCCAATGCTGCTGATTATGAGGATTCTCAAAGACTGACCAAATTATTTCACTTCTCATGTCATTAAACCGAGCGTGGGCCTGAAACAAACGGCCTGAATCGCCTTTCACTGATTTCACCCTCGGAATAATAAACATCTGTTGTATCATTATATGTAGAAAGTAAAGGATCCATGTGTTTGATCGACACTCTGTGTCGTTGTATTCAGGGAACTCGGAAAGGCGCATTTTGCACTGATGGTTGGTTTGCATTTGCGGTGTTACAAATTTATGAGTATGTTCATTTCATAAGGCTAATTTAATAATGAGTTGGTCGAAATGCTTCAAAAGGCTGCATTGGTCTGCTAAGGTGAACTTAAATGTGTGGTGCATAATGTAAGCATAAGGCCAACTGTCTAGCAATGAGCTTTTCCTGAACAAAATGGAGAGAACCTACACTCTTAGAAGAAAATGTTTCCAATAGGGTTCTTCGGCTATCCCCATAGGATAAACCTTTTTGGTTCCAGATAGAACTCTTTTGGATTCCACTGTAGAACCCTCAGAGGAAAAGGTTCTACATGAAACTCAAAAAGGTTACCTGGAACCATAACGGTTTCTTCAAAGGGTTCTCCTATATGGACTGCTGAAGAACTCTTTTAGGTTCTAGATAGCACATTTTTTTGCTAAGCGTGTAGGGCATCAAAGCTAATACATTATCAGAGTGAATGACTAAAATGTCACACCCTGATCTGTTTCACCTGTCTTTGTGCTTGTCTCCACCCCCTCCAGGTGCTGCCCATCTTCCCCATTATCCCCTGTGTATTTATACCAGTGTTCTCTGTTTGCCTGTTGGCAGTTTGTTTTGTTTTGTGAAACCTACCAATGTTTGATCCCCTGCTCCTGTCTGTTCTTGGTCCGGTTTTCTATTCCTTCCCGGTTTTGACCGTTCTGCCTGCCCAAACCCTAAGCCTGCCTGCCATTCTATACCTTGCCCAACCTCACTGGATTATTGACCCCTGCCTGCGCTGACCCTGAGACTGCCTGCAGTTCTGGACGTTTTGCAACCTCTCTGGATTACTGACCTCTGTCTGCCTTTGACCTGTCGTTTGCCTGCCCCTGTACTATAAATAAAAGTTTGTTTCTTCGATACTGTCTGCATCTGGGCCATATCTGAAACCTGATAGTATAAACTGACCAAGCGGACTCGGACCAGCTCAGTAATGCCATCTCCTCCCAAGGAGCCACCATTGGAAGGCACGAGGAGTTGCTTTGCAGTCTCATGGAAGGATTCCAGACCTTGGCCGAACGCCTTGACCGAGGGTTCAACACATTGCTGGAGCAATTCGGGGGTTGTCTGTTAGGCAGCCTACCACAATGGTGATCTCCCAGCCACCCCAGTGTCTCGAGAACCTTGCTTACCTCCTCCGGAGCGCTATGCTGTAGATTCCGGAACCTGCCGGGCTTTTCTCTTCCAGTGCTCCCTCCTTTTCGAGCTGCAGCCTTCTTTGTTCTCCTTGGACCGATCAATGATAGCGTACATCATAACGCTGATGTTCGGGAGGGCACTCACCTGGGCCATGGCGGTGTGGGAGCAACAATATGCCATCTGCCTCAGTGTGGAGAAGTTTGTGGAAGAAGTTCGGAAGGGGTTTGATTCTCAGTTGTCCGGGAGAGAGGCTGCACGCAAGCTGCTCCAGCTACGTCAAGACTCTCGTAGTGTGGCAGACTACGCAGTTGATTTCCACATGAGAGAGCTTGAAACCCGGAAGCACTGTTTGACACATTCCTACACAGAGTATCAACTGTGTAAAGTAAGGACGAGCTTGCAGCCTGGGAACTACCGACGGATCTCGACTCGCTCATTACCTGGACCATTCTGATCGATGGGTGACTACGGGAACAAAGAAAGGAGAGGAGATTCGATTTTACTCACCCGTCCAAGGATTCCACCTCGCCTCCGAGGTATCCTGCAGCCCCCGACGGCTCCGTCACCGAGAGAACCCGAAGCTACACAAGTTTCCCTGAGAGCCTCTGAAGACTGATAATTCACCTCTTCCCGAGCCCATGCAACTAGTCAGAGCTAGACTGTCCCCAGCTGGACGACTATACAGACTTCACACTAAGAGCTGCTTGAATTATGGGACTACTGGTCATTTTGTCTCCACCTGTTCACTAAAAGACCAGGCTCACCTGTAGGAGCGAGTACTCTGGTGGGCCATACGGAATACATTTCCTCTCCCCTTACTCGCATCCCTTTTCATGCCATGTTGCTTTGGGAGAACCAGTCGAAATCTTTGGGTACTCATCAACTCGGGGGCCGATGAGAGCTTTAAGGACGCTTCCGAGCTGGATATCCCCAATCAGCCCCTATCCATTCCAATGGATGTTAGAGCACTGGATGGGCGCTCTACAGGCCGGGTCACCCTCAATACCACCCCGATCAACCTACGGGTGTCAGGGAACCACAGCGAGGTGATCCAGTTCCTGATCATTAAGTCTCCTCAGGTTCCCGTGGCATTGGGATTCTCCTGACTCCAGAGACACAATACCCTCATTGACTGGTCTGCCGGTGCCATCATGGGCTGGAGCCCGTTATGTAACGCCAAATGCCTGAGGTCAGCACAGCCTCCCCCTGCACGTCTTCCTGGGGGCTCAGAAGTTGCCCCGAACCTCTCCGCAATTCCGGTGGGGTACCAGGTTCTCCGGGAGGTGTTCAGTAAGGCCCGGACCACTTCACTGCCACCGCACCAACCATATGACTGCTGGAATGACCTTCTCCCAGGCACCACTCTGCCCCGGGGATGACTGTACTCTGTCAGGCCCAGAGACAAAGGCTATGGAGACCTACATTGAGGACTCCCTAACTGCTGGGTTAATCCTTCCTTCTGCATCCCCTGCCGGCCCAGGTTTCTTCTTTGTGGAGAAGGACAAAAGCCCCTGCATCAACTACCGGGGTCTCAATGACATCACGGTGAAGAACCTCTACCCGCTACCTCTCATCTCCTCGGCCTTCGAGCCACTCCAGGGGGCCACCGTGTTCTCCAATCTGGACCTATTGAACGCCTACCATCTGGTGCAGATACGGGAAGGGGACGAGTGGAAGACTGCCTTCAACAAGGCCGCAGTATCTGGTCATGCCATTTGGTCTTCCAGGCTCTGATTAATGATGTTCTTCGCAACATGTTGAACCGGTTCATCTTTGTCTACCTCGATGACATCCTCATCCTCTCCTGCTCCCAAGAACACGTGCTCCATGTCCGACAGGTTCTCCAACACCTCCTGGAGAACCAGCTTTTTGTAAAAACAGAGAAGTGTGAATTCCATCGCTCCACCATCCCCTTTCTGGGTTACATCACCTCTGCAGGGAGTGTACAGATGGACCCCGGGAAGGTGAGAGCAGTGGATTGGCCCAATCCTATATCCAATGACCTTAGAGATGGGAAAAATGGACGATAAACCGGGAGGAGAGTTTGCAGGATTCCACCTGGAGGGGCAGGTCCCAGGTGGACAGCCATACCTTCTGCCTGAGACAATACCGGGAAGCTGCTGTTCGTCTTCTTTATACTTCTTTATGCTGTACTTTCTGTATACATCCCACCTCCCATGTGTCCAGATTTACACCCATGTCTCATGTTTTCTAGTCCTTCCTGGTTTTGACCGTTCTGCCTGCCCTGACCCTGAGCCTGCCTGCCGTTCTGGACCTTTTTCACCCTCTCTGGATTACTGACCTCTGCCTGCCTTTGACCTGTCGTTTGCATGCCCCTGTACTTCGACACTGTGCATCTGGGTCATACCTTACATCTGATTTAAAATGCATATAGAATGTGACATATGGGAGAATTAAATCAGCAAGGCTACAGTTTAGGCATTTACATTAGAGTTTTCACAAAACACACGAATAAAAGCGTATCTCTGATGCCAAATGTACCATAAAGTGTTATTATAAAAAAGTTAAATGTGGACTATCACATTATGACTGTACATACTGCCCTACTTAAATTGTTCTGATAGATTTACAAAAATATTACACAAACTAGGCCTAGTAGTGCAAGTAGCTACAGTACAGTAGCAAATTCAATAGTATCATAATATATTAGTAATAATATCTATTCACCACTGCATGATGCAAATAGGCTCAATAGCATGCTTGCGGCTACAAAGTCTCCCACTGGGTTGTAATAAAAGAGAACAATTTCCCACTCTCCTCTCCCTTCTGAATCACACGACTCTGCAGCCATGTGATCTTCACTAGACAAAATGAGACACAGCAGCTACAACAAAAATGTGAGGCGGGCACCAAGAGAGAAAAGAAGAGAAGTGTTCCCGTGCTCCTTGAATAGATAGTGCTTTTCCTTCACTTTCCTTTATTCTTTCAAAAAGAATGCATCAGAGGCCAAATATTAATTCTTGCCGTGGTACGGCGGGCGGAAGATTCACGCAAGTGGCATACTAGCATGATGTGCTTTTGAATGATTAAGGGAAGGAACACAAAGGGTTTCTCGTGGCGTTTGAACTTTCATGCGGAGTTCTGATCACACTCAGCTTATTCCCTCGCTCTGCAGAAGACTTGATTTGAATAGTCAAAAGTAATGAAAGGCCCATAACAGGTAAAGAGAGTGGGATTATAGCTTCAAACACAGCAAGGGTTTTGGTGCTTTCCGGCATCTTGGTCAGGTGCAGGAACAGAGGATAAACGCTTTTCATCACTTACACTCTCCTCCCACCATGAATTTCCTTTCAAAATTAATAAAGAAATGCCAATAGATCTGATTGCCTAATTCTCCAATCCCCTCCCTCCCTCCATCCCTCCCTCCAGTGGCGGACAGGAACAAGAATTCAGCCTTGGCATTTTATCCACACCAGCCAACATCACTGTGTATGCTGCCAACTCACCCCCACACCCCACCCCCCGACGGGCCACCAGCCATACACACACACTCCATCACCACACATATTACCTGACCCTACACACCCTACTTCGACACAGGCAGTAGTGCTGACACAACATTGGCAATTCAGTACAGCATTTCTCAACCATTCCTGTACCAGTAAATGGCAAGACATGGTCCTGCTTTTTTTTTTTAACTAGCTCATGTTCAAAATAAATACAATATGTAAAAACACCACTGGAGATACAACTCATCAGCAGATGAAAACGTACCCAGTTGTCATACTTGAGTAAAAGTAAAAATACCTTAACAGAAAAGGTCTCAAGTAAAAGTAATAGGCACTTAGAAAAATATTCCATGAGTAAAAGTTTAAAAGTATTGGATTTTAAATATACTTAAGTATAAAAAGTACATGTAATTGCTAAAATGTGACCTGATTCAGAAAACTAGGCGTAGGTCGCAAGTCACGACTTCACAGGAGAGCTGTTTGAACATAAAAAATATGTTTTTATCAAAATAGATTTTTTGGCAGAAATGCCTTCTCGCACAAGTAACTTTCATGTGCCTTAATATCAAGCTATAAAATTGTTAAATTACAAGATATTTGGTTTAGCCACAGAAAAAGTGAGCAACCTTCCCGCTAGCCATGATTGGCTGAGATACTGAGTGGGCTGGACATGTCGAGAGATGAGTTTGGATTGGTCTGCTGGACAGTATGTCTAGGTAATCGTGTTGAACGCGGCTTTAAAAAAATATTATTGCGTACCTCTTCAGTCTACCCCCTCCTTTTTCGAACATTCTGTTAAAAATTGCGCAACATTTCAGAGTCCTGCTACTCATGCCAGGAATATAGTATATGCATATGATTAGTATGTGTGGATAGAAAACACTCTGAAGTTTCTAAAACTGGTTAAATCACGGCTGTGACTATAACAGAGCGTGTGTTTCATCGAAAAGCGCAAGAAAAACTGGTCACTGAAAACTGAAAAAAATATCCATGCCCCACTTGCATGTATTGTTTAAGGGACACCAAATGGGGCCGAGATTGCAATTCCTACAGCTTCCACACGATGTCGCCAGTCTTGTCAATTTCCTGGGAGTTATTTCTTGGTCAAACAAAGGAGAGAGATTCCATTCCATCCGGTCTCCGACAGGACGTCTTGGAAGAGAGATTTCCCAAACATGATTTGAAGACGTGGAGCTATTGAATACACATCGCCCCGTGTTCAATTTGATAGATTATTAACGTTTACTAATACCTAAAGTTGGATCACAAAAGTATTTCGAAGTGTTTTGTGAAAGTTTATCGTCAACTTTTTTTATTTTAAAAAATGACGCTGCGTTTTGAAACGGTGTTTTTTTCTGAATCACACAGTTTCCATAGATGGATATTTTGGGTATATATGGACCGATTTAATCGAAAAAAAGACCCAATAGTGATGTTTATGGGGCATATAGGAGTGCCAACAAAGAAGCTCGTCAAAGGTAATGAATGTTTTATATTTTATTTCTGCTATTTGTGTAGCGCCGGCTACGCTAATTATTTTGTTTACGTCGCCTTCAGGTATTTTGGGGTGTTGCATGCTATCAGATAATAGCTTCTCATGCTTTCGCCGAAAAGCATTTTAAAAATCTGACTTGTTGGCTAGATTCACAACGAGTGTAGCTTTAATTCAATACCCTGCATGTGTGTTTTAATGAACGTTTGAGTTTTAACGAGTACATTTAGCATTTAGCGTAGCGCATTTGCATTTCCAGGGGTCTAGTTGAGACATCTGCGTCTCAGGTAGGAGCAAGAAGTTAAACTGCATAAACCAAGTTAAAGTTAAGTCAAGTTAAAGTGCTTGATGTTTGACATTACATGTTTCTAAAGGACTGTAACAGAACTTTTCAAGTTTTTGTCTGGACAAAGTGCCTGCGCCTCATGAAGATGGATTACTGGGCTGAACAAGCTTACAACAAGTGGCTATTTGGACAGAAATGGACTTTATGGAACTTTATGGGACAAATCAGTCATTTATTGTCGAACTGGGATTCCTGGGAGTGCCTTCTGATGAAGATCATCAAAGGTAAGTGAATATTTATGGTGTTATTTCTAACTTCTGTTGACTCCAAAATGGGGGATATTTCTCTGTCTGGATTGGGCTCTGAGCGCCGTTCTCAGATTGTTTTTTCCGTAAAAAAAAAATCTGACACAGCGGTTGCAGAAGTCTATCTTTAATTCTGTGAATAACAGTTGTGTCTTTTATCAATGATTATTATGAGTATTTCTGCAAAATCACTGGATGTTTTGGAATCAAAACATTACTGCACGTAATGCGCCAATGTAAACTGAGATTTTTGGATATAACTATGCACATTATCGAACAAAACATACATGTATTGTGTAACATGATGTCCTATGAGTGTCATCTGATGAAGATCATCCAAGGTTAGTGATTCTTTTGATCTATATTTCTGCTTTTTGTGACTCCTATCTTTGGCTGGAAAAATGACTGTGTGTTTTTTTCGACTTGGCTATGACCTAACATGTTGTGCTTTTGCTGTAAAGCATTTTTGAAATCGGACACGATGGGTAGATTAACAAATTGTTTATCTTTCATTTGCTCTATTGGATTTGTGTGAAAGTTACATATTTCTAAAAAACATTTTTAATTTTGCGTGCGGCCTTTTCAGCGGGTTCCGCTAGCGCTAGAAAGGTTAACGTTATGTGTATGCTATCCACTTTATGGAGGACCGAGTTTTGAAATCAGTGGAATTCGAGTATGATAGCTAATGAAATGGAGAAAACACCAGTCTGGATTACATCTTCAAACTAAGGGCAACCATGCATGGCATCAGACAGGAGACGTACTAGCTGGTAAATTTGCTCTGGCTATCTACTCCGATTTTAGACCACGGGTAAGATAGTCTAGCTAGCTACATATTCAGATATTACGCATTACTAATTTTGACCTAGTATTTTCATTTCAAGTTCAAGTGTACTGTTAGCTAGCTAGCTAATGTTTGCTGGCTGGCTCGCTAACTAACGCTACATCATGCGTTGGGATTCATTGTTTACCTGGCTAGCTATTTAGCTTCATTTCTTAAGTACTTTACACCACTCTAACCTCTTTGTTTGCCTCCCTTCTGTGTCTGTCTCTGCATCTTTTCTGTTGTCACTCTGTGCTTCTACTTGTTGTCTGTTTATTTAATACTACTATTGAGTAAATAAGTTGTTGTCTAACACGTCCAAGCAGGAATGCATGATACAAGATATTTTGTTGAGCAACCGAATCCAGTCATTTGTCATGAATTTTTGCTTGACAAATAGACTACAGTTGCTATATTTTACTGTTACAATAGGACTCCAGAAATGCTATATCTTTCTTTTCAATAGTGATGAATGACACATCTTTATGTACACTAACTTATCATACGCTACTTAATTTGTGGTTCAACACCTGAGGAAGTGGAAATTCAAAACACATGAACTAGATATAGTACCCACTGCTAGTAGCCATATATTCATCCAACAGTACATTTAATGTTACAGGCTACTCCCAATAAGAGCTAATAAGCCTAATCCCTCACTATGGCCGGTGCGCCTTCCGCACGTGCGCCGATCAAATATCTTTGTTGTAAAATAGTTGCTATTGAGCTGAATATTAATTTATTACATGTATTTTATATATATGGGTTATTTTTGGGCTCGGGAAATATTTCAGTACCTCTGACTTTTTAATTTTATATTTGGGTAAACAAAATTAAATGTTAAAAGATTTTGTATATAAATTGAAATGTCCAGTATAATGAATTGAAATCAATATAGCATTAATTTAAACTTTATTATTAAACATTTTATTTTTTAACTGACACTAAGAATTGTGTCATGTCCCCCAAGCATTTCACTTAAGTTTTACTAGGGAAATTAATATTAAAATGTGCACATAATTAATAACTTTTGCCATTAATGCAAACATGTGTTCTTTTGTTGAGAAAGTGTTTTTAATCAAATAAATGCATGATTAAACTCCGCCAATAACAATGGTCAGTAACAGGAAGTGACACAATTCAACAATTTTCAACTGCATGGTACAGAAACAGGCAAGTAATCACATTCATCGCTGCAGCTGTACATAGTCTATTGGTAAATAGCCCACCCATTTTCACCTACCTCATCCACATACTGTTTTTATTTATTTACTTTTCTGCTCTTTTGCACACCAATATCTCTACCTGTACATGACCATCTGATCATCTATCACTCCAGTGTTAATCTGCAAAATTGTAATTATTCGCCTTCCTCATGCCTTTTGCACACATTGTATATAGACTCCCCCTTTGTTTTCTACTGTGTTATTGACTTGTTAATTGTTTACTCCATGTGTAACTCTGTGTTGTCTGCTCATACTGCTATGCTTTATCTTGGCCAGGTCGCAGTTGCAAATGAGAACTTGTTCTCAACTAGCCTACCTGGTTAAATAAAGGTGAAATAAAAAAATAAAAAATAAAAAATAAAATCTTTTATATCTGTATTTTTGTTTTTTTTTAAAGACAGGTGGGGATTGTCGAGCTGACCAACCTTGTTACATGAAATATAGATGGAAAACTAGCACTTGTATGTTCAAGTCAACCAGCATGTTTTTCCTGTGCTCCTGCTTTTTTAATTCTCTTTTTGCTAGTCCTCCCGGTTTTGACCCTTGCATGTTTCTGGACTCTGTACACACCTGCTTGACAATTCTGCCTGGCTTGACCTCGAACCTGCCTGACACTCTGTACCACCTGGACTCTGAACTGGTTTTGACCTTTTGCCTGTCCACAACCATTTTTTTGCATTGTCACGGATTTCTTCCGTCGAAGGAGAGGAGGACCAAAATGCAGCGTGGTTAGAGTTCATGGTTTTTAATATGAGAAACTCAACATGAACACAATTACAAAAAAAAAAAAAACAAACGTGGCAAAACCCAAAACAGACCTATCTCGTGCAGAGAACACAAAGACAGGAAACAATCACCCACAAAGTACCCACAGAATATGGCTGCCTAACGGTAGACAGCTGCCTCTAATTGAGAACCAATCTAGGCAACCATAGACATATAAAATACCTAGAAAGGTGACAGCCCCATAAACATACAAAACCCCTAGACAAGATGAAAAACACATACATCACCCATGTCACACACTGACCTAACCAAAATAACAAGGAAAACTAAGAATACTAAGGTCAGGGTGTGACATGCATACCCTTTTGGATTACAATAAATATCAAAGACTCAAACCATCTGCTTCCCGTGTCTGCATCTGGGTGTTGCCTTGTGCCCTTGTAGGTAGCCTAGTGGTAGGAGAGTTCGGCAAGGCTCTTAACTTCAGTTGTTCCTTTGTAGTCAGTCCTAAATTACTCAAGGATTATAGTGTATACATGTATATATTCTAGGAATCTTTGACTTAACGTTATCCATTGAAACATCTAGGGAATGATGGTACCATATCAGCAGCAGAAAGACAAAGGCAGTGTTGAGCACATCAAAATGCTGACCCAGAAAAAAGGGAACAATACCTTGAGAGAGAGCGTAAGAGATGGAAAAGAAATGTTGAGGCAGGAAAAAAGAAACATCAGTGATTTAAGTGAGAGAGAGCAGTGTCAGAAGAGTAAACAGTGGAGAACAGCATACAAAGAAGCAAGTAGAGGAAAGGAGCACTGAGGAACATGACCACCCCTCCAGAGTTCAGATCATGTTCAGCAGCAGTCCCCACAGACAGGATCTTCAAGGTCAGGAAAATGTGCATTTAAGGTTTAGAAAATTGATAGGTTGAGTGTAGAAAACGTGTATTTTACAGTGCAAGTGAAATGGTTTTTCAAAAGTGATACTCCTCAGCATTTTTATTCATTTTTGGACTTATAAACTAATGATATTTTCCCATCAAATCTTATAGACTATATTTTAATAATGCACAATGAGCTTGGTTCATGTTAATGTTTCACCTGTCTTTGTGCTTGTCTCCACCCACCAGTGTATTTCTACCTGTGTTCTCTGTTTGTCTGTTGCCAGTTCATTTTGTTCGTCAAGCCTACCTGTGTTTTTCCCCTTGCTCCTGTCTTTTTCTAGTTCATGTTTTCTAGTTATCCCGGTTTTGACCATTCTGCCTGCCCTGAGCCTGCCTGCCATTCTGTACCTTGTCACACCACCCTGGATTATTGACCCCTGCCTGCCCCGAGACTGCCCGAGACTGCCTGCCGTTCTGTACCTAATGGACTCTGATCTGGATTTACTGACCTCTGCCTGTTGTGTTCTAGTAATACACTTTTGTTACTTCAACACTGTCTGCGTCTGGGTCATCTCCTGAAACGTGATATTTTATACGTCAAAATGGATGAAGATCCTGCAGAGTTTTAGTCAAAGGTTGTGTGATTGCTTTACTAAATAACTAATTTGTTGATTGATTGTAGGCAACGTGAGGAATGGAAAAGACAATCCCGTAAACAAAGAGACAGGCTTCATAATGAAATTAAACAGCTGCAAAAATCCTTGAACAAGCAAATGAGGCTAAAAGACAAATACAAAAAAGAGACTCCAATGATTAAAGAAATACTCCCCGGCCGAAAGTGAATGAGCTGACAGCAAAATGCCCTGTAAACTCCAGAATCAGGAAAACCTTGTTGGACCATGAAGCACTCATTGCAGACATCAAAAGCAAATATCTCAAGACCAGAAAAGAAGAGACAAATCATTTCAAAAGTGAAGATTGTCAGAAAATATAAATTACAGAGATTCGCAGAGCATACCCTAGGCTTTTCAAACAAACGCTGGAGACATCTGGGGAGCTAATGCCTAAACACCTATGAAAGGAAGCATACTAACCGGCACACCGATACATTCAAGAGAAAGGTGAAGTCATTATTTTTGAGAGATGATGTGAGCCGGATCACAGTTGGGAGGAAACAAACTATCACAGTGCAGAAAGTCAAGATGCAGAAAAGATTTCTGGAGGACACCATGAAAAACCTGCACAGAAGATTTTTATCAGAGAACCCTGAGAATCTCTCTTATGCATTGCTTTGTCACCTGAGACCTTTTTTGGTTGTTCACCCTTCCATGTCTGACCGAGACACATGCTTATGTAAGCTCCATGAGAATCTGAACATTGTGGCTGAGAAGCTGAGTCTCCTGAAGATAATTGAGACCTCAAATCTGGAGAGCTTGACCGAGATGGTATCCTGCGAATCCTCTATCAAGAACTGCATGTGCGGGGAGTTTGCTTTTTGCAAACAAAAGTGTGCGTATCTTGGAAGGATTTTGATAGTAAACTAAACTAGTTTATATGGACACCGATGGTGACAATGTGCTCTTTCTATGTTTATAGGCACCCTTTCCGTTTTTTACAATCCATGATCTTGGCTGTCTAACTGATGACAGAGTCGGAGCAGGTCTCTTTGCTAATGCCGCATTTGACTGTGAATGTGAGTTTATGTGACCTCAGCTCAGCCTACCAGGAAACCTCATTATAGATTAGTTTAACAGAGAAATTGTGCAAAACAAAAATCTTAACAGGCCAATACATATATAAAAAATGTCAGTGTGTATATTTTGACCAGCCTAATGAACAAAAAATGTTTCCAGCCCATCTGGCATTTGCCAGAATATCCAGGTGGCCAATCCACCCCTGCCTCCCTCTCTCCTTTTGTCCCTGCTCCGGGGTTCCTCCACAAAGATAGGTAGGAATCACTTCAAGGAGTGACATTGACAGAGGAAGTGCTGACTAGCATGGTTGTTTGTCTTTTGATGTACAAGATCAAATCGATGTACACGACTCTCTGAGAGAGATCCACAGGACGTTTAGCATTAACCTAAAGGGGCCTTGCTGCATCACCCCACCAATAATTAGCCTCTATATCTGACTATCTTAAAATCATCCAGATTTAGTCATTACTGGAGAGTGTTGACTGAGGAGTAGATGGAAATGCTTTGCTAACACTTTTATGTTTTAAGTGAAAGGGAATGGATAAGGTTGTCTTAATGGTATAATGGTATGCAGTAAGCCTGACAAAGACACATTCTTTAAGTTTACATTTATTGTTCATGAGCTGTTAATCTCTTGCGTGTGGCCTTGTGTCTTAACGTTGTCATAGGGCCAATATATCGCGTTTACAGTGAATGCGGTTTCGATGGGATTAACCTTCCTTAAAGCGGCAATCAGCAGTTGAAACAATACCAAAGTGCTCTCCCAGCCCGTTTCTGTAAAAATCTGAGTGATGGGGCTGAAGAAATATAACCACTCTCAAATTCATCGACAGAGCTATAGATGACCATCCATGGTAACAAAATTAATCATTGCTAATTACATTTACTCTGTTTACAAACATTGGAGTAAATCAGGCTTATATTTTGTGTTCTGATGGGGTATCACAAGCTCATGAGGCATTCATCAGTTACATGTATATTCTTCGAGAATCAATGGGTACATATAATTCATTCACAATTCCAAAAATGGATGTAGCAACTGCAGATTTTCCCTTTAATATCAAGTTATGCTAAAATTATTACCTTGCTCAAAAGGTGACATTCCAAGAAGGTATCATTAATTTATTTGGCAATATATTTAGCACTCACCTGTGTCTTCAGCCATCACTGTTTATGCATCACTGGAGTATATTACTATGTAATACATTACAACTGTATTAATTTGTGTTTGTGTGTGACGGGGGCAACTTTGAGATCCAAGCAGCAAAAGAGAGGCTGTGCTTTTCTAGTGCATTGTAATTCATAGTGCTTGCCTGTAACTGCATGCTAATGAGAGAGAGAGAGAGAGAGAGAGAGAGAGAGAAAGAGAGAGAGAGAGAGAGAGAGAGAGAGAGAGAGAGAGAGAGAGAGAACTGCTACCCGTGCTTTGAACACTTTACAACAAGCTTTGTTTTTTAATTGGCTGAAATTAATCTTAGGGATGTAGATGCCTGATTTGCATTCATTAAAACCCAACCAAAAGAAGTCATGCTTAATTCCAATCACATTTGCTTAATTATGCATGGCTAGAAATTCCCAAATGAGCTGCATATTTTTGTTAGTCACTTTTCTTTGTTTCCTATAGCAAATATAATGTAATGAAGCTGTCTTTTTGTGTTTTACTGGATGTTGAAGAGCCTAAGCGGCGCACCTTGAGCCTGGGATGAAAACAATATTACTACTAAAGTAATTATAGGAATCTGCATTTTTCATTGTTAATTGTGGATGTCAGCATCATTAATTTTAATTTACGGCAGGCAATAAAATTAAGAATACTTGGTGCTGATGTTTTAAATCATGCCTGTGAAAGGGAGGCATAATGCAACTTAAATCTCAAGTAGATATTGATTTGGGTGGATGCTCTTTCCCTTTGAATATTAAACAGGTAGAGTGTTGAGAATCTGCTTTAAGACTTCACTTGTATGAGTAGGGACCAGACCTTAAACTCCAGGACCAGATACCACCAGTGTAACACAATTAAAGGGGCATTATACAGTTAAACAAAAAAAACTGAATGCCACTCTAGAATATTGGGATTCGTTTACCTTTGGTAATTGCCAAAATGTTGATGAAAAATATTGCTCATACAAACCATTTATATAATTACGTAGAGCTGGGACTATAAACCGAAAATTATCGACACTGACCATACCGACCACTTTGCTGATATCGTTTATTACGATAATAGTAGCGTATATCCATATATACTATAGAAATGTAATATGTTTACTAATATGAGTGTTTGTTAACACAATCAAACTAGTAGTAGTAGTTTAAAGGGTAATTTAGCAAAACTGTGTTGTACATTAATGTTATGAATGTATCGTTTTAATTATAGATATCGTATCAATTTATCACTATATGGATTTTTGTCCATATCGTCCAGCTCTACAATTAGTGCCCCTTTCGGTTTCAAATCAAATAACATTTTATTTGTCACATGCGCCAAATACAACAGGTTTACAGGCCTTACAGTGAAATGCTTACTTGCGATCCCCTAACCAAGAGTGTAGTTTCAAAAAATATGGATAAGAATAAGAGATAAAAGTATCAAGTAATTTAAGAGCAGCAGTAAAAAAAATAACAATATCAACAGGAGGGTGCCGGTCCAGAGTCAATGTGCGGGGGCACCGGTTAGTTGAAGTAGTATGTACATGTAGGTAGAGTTAATTAAAGTGACTATGCATAGATGACAACAGAGAGTGGCAGTAGTGTGGAGAGGGGAGGGGGGTGGTGGCAATGCAAATAGTCTGAGTAACCATTTGACTAGATGTTCAGGAGTCTTATGGCTTGGGGGTAGAAGCTGTTTAGAATCCGCTCTGGTACCGCTTGTCTTGTGACTAGGGTGGCTGGAGTCTTTGACAATTTTTAAGGCCTTCCTCTGACGCCGCCTGGTATAGAGGTCCTGGATGGCAGGAAGCTTGGCCCCAGTCATGTACTGGGCCGTTCGCACTACCCTCTGTAGTGCCTTGCCGAACAATGCCATACCAGTCAGGGAGGCAACCAGTCATGCTCTCGATGGTGCAGCTGTAGAACCTTTAGAGGAGCTGAGGACCCATGCCAAATATTTTAACTTAATATAATACATCAATAAAAATTCATTTAGCCTCAAAAGAATAATGAAACATGTTCAATTTGGTTTGAATAATACAAAAACAAAGTGTTGGAGAAGTAAAGGTGCAATATGTGCCGTGTAAAAAAGCTAACGTTTGAGTTCCTTGCACAGAACATGAGAACATATGAAAGTTGGTGGTTCCTTTTAACATGAGACTTCAATATTCCAAGGTAAGAGGTTTTAGGTTGTAGTTAATATAGTATTTATAGGACTATTTCTCTCTATACCATTTGTTTTTCATATACCTTTGACTATTGGATGTTCTTATAGGCACTATGGTATTGCCAGTGTAACAGTATAGCTTCCGTCCCTCTCCTCGCCCCTACCTGGGCTCGAACCAGGAACACATCGACAACAGCCACACTCGAAGTAGCGTTACCCATCGCTCCACAAAAGCTGTGGTCCTTGCAAAGCAAGGGGAATAACCACTCCAAGTCTCAGAGCGAGTGACGTTTGAAACGCTATTAGCGCGCACCCCGCTAACTAGCGAGCCATTTCACCTCGGTTAGGCTGATAGGCTTGAAGTCATAAACAGTGCTGTGCTTGCGAAGAGCTGCTGGCAAAACTCGAAAGTGCTGTTTGAATTAATGCTTACGAGCCTGCTGCTGCCTACCATCGCTCAGCCAGTCTGCTCTATCAAATCATAGACTTAATTATAACATAACACACAGAAATATGAGCCTTTGGTCATTAATATGGTCAAATCCGGAAACTATAATTTCGAAAACAAAGAGTTTATTATTTCAGTGAAATACGGAACCGTTCTGTATTTTATCTAACGGGTGGCATCCTTAAGTCTAAATATTCTTGTTACATTGCACAACCTTCAATGTTATGTCATAATTACGTACATTTCTGGCAAATTAGTTCGCAATGAGCCAGGCTGCCCAAACTGTTGCATATACCATGACTCTGCATGCAATGAACGCAAGAGAAGTGACACAATTTCACCTGGTTAATATTGCCTGCTAACCTGGATTTCTTTTAGCTAAATATACAGGTTTAAAAATATATACTTCTGTGTATTGATTTTAAGAAAGGCACTGGTGTTCATGGTACAGTCGTCCAACTATTATGCTTTTTTCCGCAAATCATCGTTAATTAAATCATCCCCCAGCATTAAATCAATGTTAAATCATCCCCCAGCATTGCATCGATTATATGCAACGCAAGACACGCTAGATAAACTAGTAATATCATCTACCATGTGTAGTTATAACTATTGATTATGATTGATTTATTGTTTTTTATATGATAAGTTTAATGCCAGCTAGCAACTTACCTTGGCTTCTACTTAATTTGCATAACAGGCAGTCTCCTTGTGGGCTTGTTAACTGTAAGGTTGCAAGATTATTCCCTGAGCTGACAAGGTGAAAATCTGTCGTTCTGCCCCTGAACAAGGCAGTTAACCCACCTTTAACTGACTTGCCTAGTTAAATAAAGCTTAAAATATATAATAATAATCAGCGCCCAAAAATACCGATTTCCGATTGTTATGAAAACTTGAAATCGGCCCTAATTAATCGGTCATTCCGTTTAATCGGTCGACCTCTAGCTTGGGCCATGTTAGTTTGTTGGTGATGTGGATACCAAGGAACTTGAAGCTCTCAACCTGCTCCACTGCAGCCCCGTAGATGAGAATGGGGAAGTGCTCGGTCCTCTTTTTCCTGTAATCCACAATCATCTCCTTTGTCTTGATCTAGTTGAGGGAGAGCTTGTTGTCCTGGCACCACACAGCCAGGTCTCTGACCCCCTCCCTAAAGGCTGTCTCTTTGTTGTCGGTGATCAGGCTGTTGTTTCATCTGCAAATTTAATGATGGTGTTGGAATCGTGCCTGGACGTGCAGTCATGAGTGAACAGGGAGTACAGGAAGGGACTGAGCATGCACCACTGAGGGGCCCCCGTGTTGAGGATCAGCGAGAGGGGATGTGTTGTTACCTACCCTTACCACCTGGGGGCTGCCCATCAGAAAGTTCAGGACCTAATTGCACAGGGTGGCGTTGAGAAGCAGGGCCTCCAGCTTGATGATGAGCTTTGAGGTTAATATGGTGTTGAATGCTGAGCTGTAGTCAATAAACAGCATTCTTACATAGGTATTCCTATTGTCCAGATGGGATAGGACAGTGTGATGGCAAATGCATCATCTATGAACCTGTTGAGGTGGTATGAAAAACAGAAGAGGGTCTAGGGTGTCAGGTAAGGTAGAGGTGATATGATCCTCGACTAGTCTCTCAAAGCACTTCATGATGACAGAAGTGAGTGATACGGGGCGATAGTCAATTAGTTTAGTTATCTTTGCCTTCTTCGGTACAGGAACAACGGTGGCCGTCTTGAAGCATGTGGGGACAACAGATGGATAGGGAGCGATTGAATATGTCCGTAAACACACCAGCCAGCTGGTCTGCGCATGCTCTGAGGACCAGGCTAGGGGTGTAAGGATTAACATGTTAAGCCTTGTGACGGATAACACGTTTAACCTCTCTGATCTCCCAAACCCGGATCCGGTATCGTGACTACAGCCTCAAGCTCATTACCATAACGCAACGTTAACTATTCATGAAAATCGCAAATGAAATGAAATAAATATGCCATCTCGCAAGCTTAGCCTTTTGTAAACAACACTGTCATCTCAGATTTTCAAAATATGCTTCTCAACCATAGGAAAACAATAATTTGTGTAAAAGTAGCTAGCTAGCAAAGCATTTAGCGTTAGCATTAGCATTAGCATCCAGCACGCAACATTTCAACAAAAACATAAAAGCCTTCAAATAAAATCATTTACCTTTGAAGAACTTCTGATGTTTTCAATGAGGATACTCTCAGTTAGATAGCAGATGCTCAGTTTTTCCAAAAATATTCTTTGTGTATTAGAAATAGCTCCGTTTGATACATCACATTTGGCTACCAAAAAAACCCTGAAAATTCAGTCCTCAAAACGCGAACTTTTTTCCAAATTAACTCCATAATATCGACTGAAAACATGGCAAACGTTGTTTAGAATCAATCATCAAGGTGTTTTTCACATATCTCTTCATTGATACATCGTTCTTGGACACATGGTTTCTCCCCTGAATCAAATGGTAAAGTACAAGCAGCTGGCAATTGCGCACCGAATTCCACGCAGGACACCAGGCGGACACTTGGAAAATGTAGTCTCTTATGGTCAATCTTCCAATGATATGCCTACAAATATGTCACAATGCTGCTAAGACCTTGGGCGAACGACAGAAAGTGTAGGCTCATTCCTTGCGCAATCACAGCCATATAAGGAGACAATGGAAAACAGAGCTTCAGAAATTCTGCTAATTCCTGGTTGATGCATCATCTTGGTTTCGCCTGTAGAATGAGTTCTGGGGCACTTACAGACAAAATCTTTGCAGAGTGTTTTCTTTCCAAAACTGTCAAGAATATGCATAGTCGAGCATCTTTTCGTGACAAAATATCGCGCTTAAAACAGGAACGTTTTTTATCCAAAAATGAAATAGCGCACCTAGAGATCTAACAGGTTAAATGCTTTGCTCATGTCGGCCACAGAGAAGGAAAGGGAGGGGAAACAGTCCTTGTTAGCGGGCCGTGACGATGGCACTGTGGTGGTTCGTGCTTTCAGTTTTGCCCAAATGCCGCCATCCATCCACGGTTTCTGGTTAGGGTAGGTTTTAACCTCTATGGGACATTTGGGACGGTAGCATCCCACCCCGCCAACAGCCAGTGAAAGTGCAAGGCGCCAAATTCAAAACAACAAAAATCTCATAAGCATACAAGTACAGTATTTTACACCATTTTAAAGATACAATTCGCGTTAATCCAGCCACAGTGTCTGATTTCAAAAAGGCTTTACAGTGAAAGCAACACAAACGATTATGTTAGGTCACCACCAAGTCACAGAAAAACACAGCAATTTTTCCAGCCAAAGAGAGGAGTCACAAAAAGCAGAAATGGAGATAAAATTAATCACTAACCTTTGATGATCTTCATCAGATGACACTCATAGGACTTCAAGTTACACAATACATGTATGTTTTGTTCGATAAAGTGCATATTTATATCCAAAAACTTCATTTTGCATTGGCATGTTATGTTCAGTAGTTACAAAACATGCAGTGATTTTGCAGAGAGCCACATCAATTTACAGAAATTATCATAATAAACATTTATAAAAGATAGAACTATTCTACATGGAACTTTAGATAAACTTCTTCTTAATGCAACCGCTGTGTCAGATTTCAAAAAAACTTTACGGAAAAAGCACACCATGTAGTAATCTGAGTACGGTGCTCAGAGACCAAAACAGCGTTGACAGGAGTCAACGTTAGTCAGAAATATCATTATAAATATTCACTTTCCTTTGATGATATTCATCAGAATGCACTCCCAGGAATCCCAGTTCCACAATAAATGTTTGATTTGTTCGATGAAGTTCATAATATATGTCCAAATATATCATTTTATTAGGCCGTTTGGTAAACAACAAACGAAGTATAGAATCAATCTTTAGGATGTTTTTATCATAAATCTTCAATAAGGTTCCAACAGGAGAATTCCTTTGTCTGTAGAAAAGCAATGGAACGCGAGCTAACTTTCACATGACCGCGAGTCACGAGCGCGTGGCAATCTGCCAGACACCTGGCTCAATCCCCTCTCATTCGACCCCACTTCACAGTAGAAGCATCAAACAAGGTTCTAAAGACTCGGGATGGCCAGGCAGTGATAGTGTCCATTTGGTGATGTTTTTTCACTGTTGAAAAATGATTCAACAGTAAAAAAACATCACAAAATGGACATGATGAATTGAACACAACGAGCAATGGAGAGGAACCATTATCACGGCCCGGCCATCCTTTGTTCATCAGGCCAGTCAATTTTGCATTTCTGCAGGATTTTTGAGCATGCCAAATTTGTGATGGTAAATGCCCATTGAAACATATTGCAAATGCACGTGCATTTGCAATATGATTCAACAGTGAAAAAACATTACCAAATGGACATGATGAAATGAACACAACGAGTGATGGAATGGAACCACTATCACTGCCCGGCCATCCTGTGTTCGATAGGTCACTTGGTGCCCGAGCAAGACCTTAATTTGGTGTTGAAAATCCACTTTTTTCCATGACTTGCTTCGGGGTCCTTGAATGAGCTATCGGACAGAAACGTTGGGGTCCGTCTATATGGGCCGACACTGGGACATTTCGAAAATGTCGGCATTTTCGTGATGCAAAAATGAATTGAAGTTATTGCAAATGTACGAGGCTGTTTCTCGGTCCGAGAACCTTCTAGAGCCACGTAACTCACCACGCACTATCGACCTAAGGTCTAGAACAGGTTTCTAAAGTTTCAGAACTCTAGGTGTGACGGTTCTTTAATAGTTCAAACAAACTATTGCACGCACTGTCTGTCTCTACGCTCTCTAATGTGTCCCTCCTTCCAAGATGTATGTGTGTGATTTAGTTTTTCTTTTAAATTTTATGGGAGACATGACTGATTTACAGTTCATGAGGGTTGCCTAATCACACATATGAAGTTTTGGAAAGATCTGACTTTTTTAACCCTTCGAAACAGCCCCTCTGACACCAATTATGGCACTTTCGGTTGGCACAGGAAGCTAACAGTAAAGACATATCCTGATTGGGGTAAGCCTTTACAGAATCCTGAGTTTTAAATCTTTACGTTAAGAATTGACTGATTTACACAGGGTTGAATGCACTATTTCTAACAAACTGCAGGTTGGGTATGGATAAACACTTTTAAGGTGATTTTAACCACTTCCGGTTGCTTCAGGAAGCTTAGAATTGACACAGGTAGACCTCATAGTGGCCTGATGGACTGTCATCGAAGACATGTTCATAAGGCTTTCATAACCCACATAGGTTTCAGGTTGACTTTAGAGGAGCAGGCAATGTATTCCTATGGGGAGAGAAGTCATTGTAATCTGTGAGATCAAAAAACCCTGACCTGAGGTCGAATTGTGTTTCTCACCCTAACGGTTCTCTCACTGTCACCCAAAAGCAAATGACGTTGAGGGGCAGGCTTCATTTTGGGCCTACTTTTTCTCATGGTCACTGCGCTTAGACCGAGCGAGCTACGGTCAAGCGGGATATCTCGTTGAGCTCGGCACGGCCTAGAGATTATGGTAATGCTATTGCCTGCTCTCTGTGTCTTTAAGCACCGCACTTTGTCACTCCATCCTTGCTGTGTGTGTGTGTGTGAGAGCTTTTCTTTGACATCTGTTGGGAGAAATTACTGATTTACAGTTCATGAGGGTTACCTAGTCACACATATGAAGTTTTGGAAAGATGTGACTTTTTTTAACCCTTCGAAACAGACACAGTGATCCAATTAAAGGCACTTCCGGTTGGTACAGGAAGCTATAAGTAAACAGATGTCTTGCTTGGCGTATGCTCTTACAGAATCTTGAGTTTAAAGACTTTATGTTAAGAATTGACTGATCTACACAGGGTTGAATGCAGTCATTTTCCCATTTGCAGGTTATGTACATCAAAATATCTTTTGGGTGAATTTAACCACTTCCGGTTGCTTCAGGAAGCTTAGAATCGACACAGGCAGACCTCATAGTGTCCTGATGGACTGTCATTGAAGACAGGTTCATAAGGCATTCATAACCCACATAGGCTTCAGGTTGACTTTAGAGGAGCAGGCAATGTATTCCTATGGGTAGAGATGTCATTGTAATCTGTGAGATCAAAAAACCCTGATTAACTATTAAGGGTTAATGCCACACGGTCAAGGTTAGGCTTGCACAGATCGGGAGGACCTCAGGAACGTACCTGAGGTCAAATTGTGCTTCTCACCCTAACGGTTCTCTCACTGTCACCCAAAAGCAAATGACATTTAGGGCCAGGCTTCATTTGGGCCTACTTTTTTCACGGTCGCTGCACTCAGAGCGAGCTACGGTCAAACGGGGCATCTCGTTGAACTCGGCACGGCCTTGAGAATATGGAAATGCCATTGAAGGCTCTGTGTGTCTTTAAGCACCTTACTTTGTCACTCCATCCTTGCTGTGAGTGTGTGCGTGTGTGTGTGTGTGAGAGAGAGCTTTTCTTTGACATCTGTTGGGAGAAATGACTGACTTACAGTTCATGGGGGTTGCCTAATCACACATATAAAGTTTTGAAAAGATCTGACCTTTTTAACCCTTCGAAACAGCACCTATGACACCATTTTAAGGCACTTCTGGTTTACACAGGAAGCTGAAAGTGAACACATATCCTCCTTGGGGTAGGCAATTAAGAATTTTGAGTTTTAAGTCTTTACGCTAAGAACTGACTTATTTACGGAGGGTTTAGTGAGTGTGTGTTATTTCAGAAAATCACAGAAGATCACAGAAATCTCGCAGAGCTCCGAAGCACACTTTAAAAAGATTTGTATGAACACGCTGAAACTGGATCTGTAACTGTTTAAAAAACAAACACCGTAGGTTCCTTTACTTTGATGTGAAGCGGAAAAATTATTGCTATATTTTCATTTTGGACTTTTAATCCTAGAAAAATAGCCATAACTCAAAAACCTTTGAGGCTGAGACGCCATCTTGTTCGGGACCAACTGCCCATTATGCCAAACCTATGCTCACCAAGTTTCGTCTTTGAAGTCTTTTCCGTTTAGGAGATAAGGCCACGTCATGATTCGTGATGTTTTGTACATTTGCAATATGATTCCATTCGCCCTCTTGTGGGATTTACCGGGACAGCGGAAAAATGACCAAAATTTGAATATTTTATAAAACGGAAACCGAGTTCGTTTGATGACTTCCTGGAAGATCCGGCCCTGCCGCACAGCCCGACCCCCGTCCGCGAATTTTAAAAACATTTTCAGACATCTAGTAAGGGACCGTATATTTGCAATATGGACTTTCTCACTAACCATGTGGCAAGCGTCAAAATGTTCCCTTAGGAGCATTGAGAGGTAATATGGTAATTTATGTACTAGAGCTTTGTAAATGTTCAGAAGGCAATGTTGCGTTCATCATGTTGTCAAAGATGGCCAGCCCACTTTCTCTTACAGCTTTGTAAATGAACAGAAGGCAATGTTGCATTCATCATGTTGTCAAAGATGGCCAGCCCACTTTCTCTTACAGATGTGTGCAAAATCGGTCACCCATAAAAAAGCTAATTGCTATGATAAACAGCATCCAAAAGTTTTAAAGAAACTTTATTTTGACAGGGAGTCATGCTGAGACCAAGGTCCCTTTTGTGGATGAGCCATGTAATTACATAAATATACATATCAACACAATACAAAACAGAGATACAAAAACACAATCGTAGAAGACAAGAACAAAATAATCAGTCAATCAGACGTCTGTATTGCCCTAGAGGCACCAAATCATCACATTTTAGAGAGTTTGGGAGATTATTCCACAAGTAAGGTGCAAGAAAACTACAAGCGGATTTACCTAACTAGAGTCCAAAGGAATTTCCATAGTTAGCCATCCCTGACACTGGGTATGGTATTTCGTACAGTATGTCTAAAGGTTAACAATGATGTTAAGTACACTAGGGGTTTATGTAAAAGAGCTTTATAAATGGAAAGAGAGCAATGTATGGACCTACAATACGTGACATCAAAGAGGACCAGCCTACTTTCTGGTAGAGAATGAAGTGGTGTGTACTAAACCTGTCAGCCGTAATAAAACAGAGCAGTATGATAACTGTATCTAATGGCTTTAGTGAAGTGGCAGCTGCATTCAAATAGATGATGTCGCCATTGTCTACGATCGATAGGAACGTTAACTGAATTACCTGCTTCTACTATGAAGTGAGATGCATGACCTGTTTCTATAGAAGATATCATTTCATTCTCACTTTCTTAACTATCTCATCGTTATGCTTTTCTTGTCACCATAGTCTAGGGCTGAGAAGAAATTTGACTTTCTATGCCATGGATAATACATTTATGTCAACTTTGTAAGCAGTACATGAGCAATGTTATTAAATAACAGTTAGTGTTATGAAATTAGGTCACATGCAAAATAATTTGTCCTACCTAGTTTAACTATTGTGTATTACAGTAGTTTATGTAGAGTAATCCAGTTTACTCCCCAGTCTCAAGTCTTAAGTTTAGCTCAATTTTATGGGTGTGTGATTTAACAAGTCACCAGGGAGTGACAATTAAACAAAACATGTTGGCTACATGCTGTTGCACACACTTAGGCCTGCATATGCATTTATGGAAATCATTTCAAAGTATGTCCTCAGAAAACTGGGAACATTCACAGAACATTAGCTACATTTCCCATTAAGGTCTAGTGTTAGGGCTTAATCTAAAATTAGGATGATAACATACCAAAAATATGAATTAAAAGTTTTTCACCACAAAATATTTTTATTTAAAAAAAATTGTAAATGAAATATACCTGCAATAGTCTAACGTTTACTAAAATGTTGTGCACAACATCTGTAACAACCACCAAAGAACATTCCACAAAAGTCTATCACAGTGCCATCCATTTTGTCACCAAAGCCCCATATACTACCCACCACTGCGACCTGTGTTCTCTCGTTGGCTGGTCCTCACTACATATTCGTCGCCAAACCCACTGGCTCCAGGTCATCTACAAGTCTTTGCTAGGTAAAGCTCCGCGTTAGCTCACTGGTCACCATAGCAACACCCACCCGTAGCACGCGCTCCAGTAGGTATATTTCACTGGTCATCCCCAAAGCAAACACCTCCTTTGGCCGCCTTTCCTTCCAGTTCTCTGCTGCCAATGACTGGAACGAATTGCAGTCATTGGCAGCAGAATTGGAGACTTATATCTCCATCACTAACTTTAAGCATCAGTTGTCTGAGCAACTCACAGATCGCTGCAGCTGTACACAGCCCATCTGTAAATAGCCCATCTAACCAACTACCTACCTCATCCCCATATTTGTTTTGGTTTTTCTGCTCTTTTGCACACCAGTATTTCTATTTGCACATGCTCATCTGCACATATATTACTCCAGTGTAAATTGCTAAATTTCTATTACTTTGCCACTGTTGGCCTATTTATTGCCTTAACTCCTTACTTCATTTGCACACATTGTCACACCCTGGTCTTAGTATTTTGTGTTTTCTTTATTTATTTGGTCAGGCCAGGGTGTGACATGGGTTTTGTATGTGGTGTGTTTTGTCTTGGGGTTTTTTTCGTACGTATTGGGATTGTGGCTTAGTTGGGTTTTCTAGGTAAGTCTATGGCTGTCTGGAGTGGTTCTCAATCAGAGGCAGGTGTTCATCGTTGTCTCTGATTGGGAACAATATTTAGGCAGCCATATTCTTTGAGTGTTTCGTGGGTGATTGTTCCTGTCTCTGTGTTTGTTGTCACCAGATAGGCTGTATAGGTTTTCATTGTACACACATTGTACACAGATTTGGTCAATTGTGTTATTGACTGTACGTTTTTTTATCCCATGTGTAACTCTGTGTTGTGTTTGTCGCACTGCTTTGCTTTATCTTGGCCAGGTTGCAGTTATAAATGAGGACTTGTTCTCAACTGGCCTACCTGGTTAAGTTTATATAAAAAATGAAATAAAAAACTTTGAAGAAAACTTTTTTGTTTACTACATGATTCCATATGTGTTCTGATGTCTTCACCATCAATCTACAATGTCAAACATAGTAAAAATAAAGAAACCCCTTGAATGAGTAGGAGTGTCCAAACTTTTGACTGGTACTGTATATATTCTGTCCCATCACTTCTAAAACCAAAGTTGCGCCCCTGCTATTCTATGTAATGTCATGTAATATTTGTAACCGTATATAACTGCCTTAATGTTGCTGGAGCCCAGCAGCTAATGGGGGTCCTTAATAAATACAACAATACAAATACCACCATACCCTGTTCAAAGGCACTTAAACCTCTTAGAGCTACCCCACTACTTTTTTCAGTTTCCGGCTGAAGACATACCCAAATCTAACTACCTGTAGCTCTGGCCCAGAAGCAGGGATATGCATATTCTTGGTACCATTTGGAAGAAAATATTCTGAAGTTTGTGTAAATGTGAATTGAATGTAGGAGTTTATAACACAATAGATCTGGTTTAGATAATACACTGAAAAAAAACATGTTTTTGATTTTTATTGTTGTATCATCATCTTTAAAATGAACAAGATAAAACAAACATTCAGATAGGATGATGGGGACAATATCAGAGAAGAATATAAGAGGGCAACAGTACTTGTGCAAAGTTTCAGAATGATAACTTCCAAAACGAGTGTGCTTACATGACATTTATCATGAAGTCACCCAGGTGTCCCACACAAGTTGCCCAAATGTACCCAAGTGGCCAAATTGGTCAAGGTATGCATTTCGAAACAAATAGCTATATACAAAATGGTATTGTAACACCCCGCCCCCCCCCCCCCCCCCCCCCCCAAAAAAAAAATGGAGAAAAAAATCTAGAAAAAAAATGAAGAAAAAAATATATACATTTAAGAAATAACATGGGTAACTATTTACACACTTTTAATATTTGGAAGACCCTCAGTCCTCTATCAAATCAAATCTATTTATATAGCCCTTCGTACATCAGCTAATATCTCAAAGTGCTGTACAGAAACCCAGCCTAAAACCCCAAACAGCAAGCAATGCAGGTGTAGAAGCACGGTGGTTAGGAAAAACTCCCTAGAAAGGCCAAAACCTAGGAAGAAACCTAGGTTTCCACCCCCAGGCTATGAGGGGTGGCCAGTCCTCTTCTGGCTGTGCCGGGTGGAGATTATAACAGAACAAGGCCGAGATTTTCAAACGTTCATAGATGACCAGCAGGGTCAAATAATAATGATCACAGTAGTTGTAGAGGATGCAACAGGACAGCACCTCAAGAGTAAATATGAACAGTTTAGGGTTCCATAGCCGCAGGCAGAACAGTTGAAACTGGAACAGCAGCAAGGCCAGGTGGACTGGGGACAGCAAGGACTCATCATGCCAGGTAGTCCTGAAGCATTATCCTAGGGCTCAGGTCCTCCGAGAGAGAGAAAGAGAGAATTAGAGAGAGCATACTTAAATTCACACAGGACACCGGATAAGACAGAAGAAGTACTCCAGATATAACAAACTGACCTTAGCCCCCCGACACATAAACTACTGCAGCATAAATACTGGAGGCTGAGACAGGAGGGGTCAGGAGACACTGTGGCCCCATCCGATGAGACCCCCGGACAGGGCCAAACAGGAAGGATATAATATTGTGCTGCTGAGGTATAATAGAGAGATGTATATAGAGAATACAGGGAACATGAGGTTGAATATATTATTATAGACCTGCTACATCTACTGTCTCTTTATGACATTTCAGCTAGATCTACTGTCTCTAATATATTATGACAGACCAGCTGTATCTACTGTCTCCATTTCACTTTGGCCATTGTTGTGGGCCTGCCGTCCCTCAACAGCCTCAAATAGGCTATTTAATTTCACACATAATATTTAATATTATTAATTTCAAACAACGGCATTAGCATGAGAAGAATTTACCAGTCCAAAACGGTGACATTGTTCCTCTTCTGCAGGCACGTTACAGATTATATACAGTGGCTACAACGGTGTCCTCTCCATTAAAAAAATATGCCTCCACTTGGGAATCGCTAAATCAATCATCCTACAACAATCTCTGTCTCACTTTTCCGAACAATTTCTTCTAAAATTGTGTGTACATCTGTATATCTAGACTTAGATTTAGCTTTCCCTGACTTTGTCGCCATACTGATTGATATATAAACAGTTGAATCTGCGCGTTTACCAAAACAACACTATGCGTAAAATGCGTAGCTCCTTCCGGAATAAAGCTTCAATAGCAAATGACTCTCTTTACGCTGGAGTTTACGACATGGGTTGGTCTTCCAACACACAACCATTGCATATTGCCGCTTACCTCAGCTCATTGGCCATCTACCCAGCTAGATTTCAAGACGATCAGTGGTCATTGGGTTAAAATACAGTCAATCAACGAAACAGAGTGGTCATATCATTGGTGCACAGTGATGTCTATACTTGTTGTCTTCAAATCGATTTCTTTCAGTCAATACGTCCCGCGAAATGGCCCATCAGGTTTGGTTGTGTTACAAACAAACCAGTTGATTGCAATGAAACCAAACATGACTGGAAAAGTCATGTTCTGTGTGGGTTATTTACCTGGAATGTGTCGTTAATCCTTTTTTAAATCTGACAACGCAGTTGGATTAGCAAGATTCTAGGCTTTCGATACATGTGAGACACTTGTATTTTCATGAATGTTTAATATGACTATTTATGTAGCGATCACCGTATGTTGTGGAATTTCAGCCCGCTACCGGGTTCCGTGCTCAGAGAGGTTAAAACTTCTTAGGCTGAAATCCCGTTAACGGGATCGATATGACAACAGCCAGTGAAAGTGCAGGGCACCAAATTCAAACAACAGAAATCTCATAATTAAGTTGAGTGGAACCAGCCAGTCACGTACCACATAGATCTTCCTCTCCTGGGGCTTGATGTTCATATACCCCAGGTACTCCACCTCCTCGAACCCCAGCTTGCATTTCTTGGGGTTTGCTTGACCACGCCCAGCACTGCCTTCCCAATCTTGGCTATGGATGATGATATCATCCAAATAGGCCGCTTTGTACTGTTGGTGGGGTCGGAGGACTCGGTCCATCAGGCGCTGGAACATGGGCGGGGATCCGTGGAGTACGAATGGGAGGACCCAGTAATGATATAAGCCATCCAATGTCAAAAATGCCATCTTTTCCCGGGAGGAGGGTGCCAATGGTACCTGCCACTATCCCTTGATCAGGGCGAGGGTACTTATGTACCGGGTCTTTCCCAAACGATCGATGAGATCGTCCACCCTTGGCATGGGGTTGGCCTTGAACAAGTTGATGGCATTCACTCCCCGAAAGTCATTACAGAAGCGCAGGCTACCGTCCGGTTTGGGCACCAACATGATGGGGTTGCACCATGTGCTGTGGGACTCCCCATCCTTAGTATAGCCTCCACCTCCTGCTTCATGGCCTCGGGATTTCTGGTGGCATAATCAACTATTACCAGGTTGTACCGGTGTCCTCGTGCCATTTTTTACCAGGGGCCCCACTATGTCCATGGCAATGCGTTCAAATAGCTCCCCAATGATCGGTAGGGGGATGAGCGGGTTTCGGAAGTGTACTTTTGGAGCAGTGAGATGACACTCCAAGCAGCTGCGGCAATAGTCTTGCATTCCCGGGTCTTCTCCATTCCCAGGTGTGCCCCCAACAGATGGGTGTGGGCCAGCTGGAGAACGGTTCCCACGTATCATCAGGGCAGCAACAGCACCTTTCGAAGTTTCCCCTGTTGGTGCGACACCTTATACAAAAGGTTATTCTTGATCTGGAAATGGGGGTATCGCCATCAGCTGACCATCCAGCGCTATCACTTGGGCCGCCGCGGCTTTCAAGTTCGGATCCTCCACTTGGCAGTTCCGAACTGTCCCCTCAGTTGGTCCATGGCAGGTGTCTCGGCTGGTCCCTCGAAATCGATGAGGGAGAGAATGAGCTCCTCCTCCGGTTGTTCACTAGGGGCTGTGCAGGCGATGGGCCATCCTCGCTCTCGTCTCCCGCCGGCTCATAACCTTCTGCCCAGCTCGTGCCTCCATAATGCCGCAAACAACAGACAATCTCGCCTAACGAGGAGGGGTACCGGCAACTCGGGTATGGCACCCACCATTTTCCAGTAGCTCCCTTGTGGCGTCACGATGTTGCACTGCACTGTCAGATACTGCTTGGTTTCGCTGTGAACAGAGAAATGCATCTCCACTGCTCCCAGGAGGTCCTCCAAGGTCTGGGGCGCACATAGACTCGCCGCAATCTTCATGTCATGGGGTAGCACCCGTAAGAAGCAATCCATGACCACTTTGTCTATGCTGGAGAGGGTGGATACGTTGGTTAGGAGCTATGCCCTGGCGCTGCGCAGTAGGTCGCTCATCTGGGCTCGGGGGGAGGAGTCGGCCACGAACATCAGGTCGTGGACCAGTTGGGCCCAACAGGCCAAGCTGTACCCATAGCGGCTGAGTATCTCCAGTTTTGAGACCATTGTAGTTATCCGTCTGTTCAGCATTGAGGTCATAATATGCATTTGGGGCGTTTCTGGAGAGGAATGGGGCCAGCAGACTCACCCAATTCCCCTTTGGTCACCCTTCCCAGAGCATTGTCCATTCAAAAGTGTAGAGGTAGGTTTTGATGTCGTCGTCCTCTGTTAGCTTTATTAAAAACTGGTTTGGATGCGATTCGGTAGGCGCTCCTCATCGTAGAATCCTGATTTCCTCAACCAGCCCGGAAATGTTATAGGCACTGTTCCTCCAGTGTTCGTTCCTGAACTGCCTGTTGCTCTTGTTGGGCCCGGACGAACTGAGCTATACACTCGTCCATGCCGATGCTGTGTTAACCCTCATCTGACCACGTTGTCAAATGCTCGTGTTCTCTACCACTTGTGGCAGACTAGGGTATTTCATCAAAACATTTACACTGATCAGACACGGACCCAAGTGTGATAACTCAGTTTCAAGGGTGTTTATTAAAACAATAAAGAAAAAGAAAAGAATAGGTCTAATCCAGGAGACCTCCTCCAGGTTACCGTCTTCTTGGCTCTGGGGTATTGCTCTCTCCTTTGGGGAAAAACCAGAGCCTCCTTGGTTCTAGCAGACCACGAGGACTACTATATGGGAGCAACCTCTTTCCCCAAAGAACCCCCGTGTGCGGCCCTTCTGGCAGCTTTATGGGACTCGTACGGTTGGTGAACAATCAGCCCCTTGATTACTTACTCACCAGCCTCAATCAGCCCAAATTAGTTCTGGCCGGAGGGCCCGTCGAGACCTAGCACGTCTAGCAGAGGGAGCCATCGCCATGTGATGTAGACTCCGTCTGTCACCAGGCCTTGACCGGTCTCCCCCTCGACCGGTCTCCCCCTTGTGGCTAGTCCGCGGTACACCAACATTGATTGAAGTGGATTTAACAAGTGATCATAGCTTTAACCTGGATTCACCTGGTCAAACCCGTAAGGTTTATATTTTAACCTTTAACATCATTGGTGTGTCTCATTCATTCACTCAAGGACAGACAAAAGATTGATAGCTCTGATTTAATAACTATGCCCGGGAATGAACCTTGTGATTTGCCACTTCCTGCCTAGGTGAACAAATCAAGTGAGATGATTATGTTGAGTGACTAGGTAGTTCAGTTTGATTAATCAATCCTCAAAGCGCCAGCGCTAATAGTTTGGCGCTTCTCTTTTTTAAGATATTCGCAGATCAGTGGATTTTCCGGACTAATCCTGCTCTAGCCCTATGGGATGCTCCCCCTTGTCTGTGTACACGGTATTCATCGTGCACTGACAGGTGGAGTCCTTCACATGATAAATAAACTTCAGTATATGGGAGGCTGGCAGTTCAGGGGCAGGTAAGCTGTTATTTTGGATACATTTCACAGTGGAGAATGTGAAAAGCAGCATAGAGCCAGAGGGACAGATGTATGGTGTCCTTGTTGGTTCGCGGGAAAGATGGACCCCTCTCAGTTTCCCCACAGCATAATCATTCTGAACCTCAGCCATGCCTTCAACAACTCAATCAGGCAGCACCTCTACCTATAAAGTGGCTGGGTTGATTTGATTGCAATTTTTATTGGATCGCTGGACCATCCATCAAGCCAATGGGGGAAGACTATACAGACGTGACCACTCGTCATTCGCTAGTAGCCTTGGAAACATTGTTTAGATTGGGCTACGTGGGCGGTCATGGGAGGTAAATCAGGAGTCTCGAGTTTTTCTCTCTTAATGTGCGAGCATGGGTTTAAATCATGTTGAAAATGTATGTCGCCATGCCAAAGTATTTTCACCCATCGCTTGGAGTCACATCAACCTGTGACAATGTCAGCACTTTTATCATTCTCTTCAAAAATACTATTTCTCCTCTTCAGGCCCTATAAGATTAAAATGGCAGATTTTTGTTTTGTCATGGCTTTTGAATACTTATCAAGCACCCTCCTATGCAGGTTCAATTTTTTTGTATGTCAATATTGTGTCAACTCATTCTTTTACAAGAGAAGATCTTATCTGATCAAAATTACAGATTGTATCCCAAATGAATCCAACAAGTACCTTGTCAAAGTACGTATCTCATTCACTAATAGCCTACATACAGGAAGAACTTGTTACAGTAGCTAAATTGAAGCACCATATTTCCTTTTCTGCATGAGTGGCTATAAACAGGAATACGACTGAGGCCACATTTATTTAGACCATGTGATAACGCCAAGGCTATTTTGGTTCACACGATGACAAGGTTGTTTGTATACCTTGACCCATTACCACTCTCGCCTACGGGTTTCAGGATCAATTTAATTCAGCATAAATATACCTTGACTGGTAAAACAAATTAGAAATAATAAAAACCATTTAAAAACACATGTGCACGCACGCACGCACACACACACACCATATTGAGATGTCCCTCCTAGCAATGTTTCAAAACTGCACACATTAATGATCCAGCAAGGATTTAGAGAAAATTACCATCTTAGCCCAGGATACGTCTAAACCAGTAAACTAGGTAACAAGCCGGCCGTTAGGACTAGGAATGATTCGAATCAACAAGGGTGAACAGATATGGATACTCGGCGCATTAATGTTAATAGGAATAGATTATGGAGGGATTTCACAGAGTGACCTTCAGCACACTAATTGAAATAGTATTCAGAGTCAGCAGTGGAGTAATCAACTTAAACACAGAATCATAAATCATCATGAACAGCCCAGTCACAAGCAAGTCATTAGCCTTGTGTTTTCTCCCCGGGCCACCTTGCGGGAAATATCTGCCACACCGATACGCAGGTTAATAGGAACAGAAATGGCATTTAGAGTCTATTTGGATCAAACTGACTGCGGATGCTGGAGAAGTAGAACTTCTCTAATTTGCAGGTAATGGGAATTGATGAAGTTAGGGTTGTTGGAGATACTTCAGGTGACACTGCACCCATATCAGTGCAGAGAGAAGTATGTGGAGACAGTGTATGTATGACTGAAGGCTTACATTACAGACCTGGGCTCAAGTAGTATGCTAGTACTTTCAAATGCTTTAGCTGAACTTGATTGAGGTTGTGTCGTAGAAAAAATGCAATAGAACAAAAAGTCCAATCTGGCACTCCAGGCAGGCTCAATGAAACACTCAACATATTTTGAAAGAAAACAAATACTATTTTAACCCAGGGATATTACAATTACAGGCCTGTATGCATAAGTTATGGGCCAACATACTTCATACATCATATGGATTTTATCATAGCTTTCATGTTACAAAGAGCCATAATAGTTACTTTATGGTGGCCTTTCTGTGATATTCCAAACAGAGGATAGGTGTTGGATTAAAGTGAACTCTGTTCAATGGTGTTAATTATGGCTTGCGATAAGGCAGAGGGCCAGACAAACTCAAAGCAACACTCGCTCACTCCGTGTATAAGCAACCAATGTGTGCAGTTGAGGCTAAAGTATGTGAATTAGCCTAGTTTAGGTTTCAAATCAACCTTTTGAAAGTTATGTGGAATGTTCTTTTGTTAATTATAGTATCCACAAGTGGTTTTCTGTCATCGAATGTCAGTGGGTTGTGGTTTTCAAGTGTGGGTGGTGTAACATGTCATGGCTCTGTTTTTATTCTATTAAAGGAACAAGTCACATATATACAACAATATCACATACAAAAATAGTAATACACTGCAGGGGCTTATTTTGGTCTCATTACCTGTAACGTCTGCTTCCAGCTCACACTCTCAAACACGTAGATCCCCTGAACGCAGCTCACTCTCCAGCCCACTTTCCAGCTCACACTCTCAAACACAGATCCCCTGAACGCTGCTCACTTTCCAGATCCCAATCAACTGAATTCTGATCACCAGTTCACACACCTGTATGTAATTATCACACACTATTTAGTTCAGTTCTTTGCACCCCATCATTGTGAGGTATTGTTTGTTTTGTGACACACTTCTATTCAAAGCGCTGGGTTTCCTGTTATCAACCTATTGCCTGATCTCCCGGATGATGTTACTAGCCTTTCCCTGCCTGTACTGTTGCCTTTTTGGACCCCCTGTGTATGACCTTCTGTCTGCCCCTGGACCCAGCTTACATGCCTCCTCCTGTGGTCCTTCTGTGGTCCTACAACTGTTGTGCCCTGCGCTTGAAACCAGCTGTCTGTCTCGCTTCGTGTTCATTACCATTGCCACCCTTCTTTAACCTACTGGCAGATCGCTCAAAAAGTACTGATACAGGCTGCTCTGACAAAGTTCACAACATCTTTATTAATATCAACAAGTACACTTGTCAGTAAATAGCTTTTTGATTGCGAGCAAAGTGCACAAATTAGATACTAAACAGTAGGCTGGCGTCAAAGAAGCATCTTTCACACAACAATACCCTGCAAACTTGTCAAAAAAATCTGATAAGGAGGCCGATCTCAAAGGCTTACAACGCATTAATCAAATAGCAGGTATAATTAAAAGCACTTTGAACAAAATAGTGTTTTCCCCCCTTCTAAATGTTGCTCAGGTAAGGCATTAATTTCTGATCAGTCAGGCCTGGAAGAAAAATAATTAAACTGCCACAGCGGTCTGATGAGTGATGCCAGCATTTTATGGCTGACCTTCCCTCTACAAAAAAATGTAAAAGAGCCCTTTTGTTGCACGTTATTAATTGAGTTCATGAAAGGATGCACCTGATTAATTTTTGTTGATAATACTTTATATTCCAGTCTGCCGTTTTTCTTCGTTGGTGTTGTTTTTAAAAGTTGATTTAAGTCATTGCTGGAGATATTAATTTGTCCAATGGAGAGCTCTGGTCCAGCTGGACAGGAAACAGCTAGTCCATCACACGTCCCTTTGATATTTTCAGTAGAAATTGTGCACCGATATTGCATTTTAAAAGCCTGTTATACTAAATGAAGTGGGTCGCCTGGTTAATGTCCAGAAGCGGATGTCGTGTAACATTTCCCTTGAAAACCTTTACTGCTGGTTGTTGGGGACTCGTCAGAGGCTAAGGAGAGGATGGAGGAGTCGATGAGAGCACAGGGTTTCTCTTTATCAGTAGGTTTGCCGGTTCCTTAATTGGGAAGATGTGCTAAGATGGCTCATTTGCCTTAAAATATGTAGGCCTATGGTTGGCTTTTTGAGATTTGCCAAGAGGGCAACTTTATCGATGGAAAATGATTGCCAAAATATTGTTGTTTTACCCTTAAAGCAGCAATCTGCAGTTGAAACAATAACAAAGCATTTCCCCGCCCATGTTTCGGTAAAAAGCTGAGAAATCTAACAACTCAGTCCATGCAAGGACTGACCATCCATGATAACAAAATTATAGTTTTAACTGTGTTTGAAGCTATATAATTTGTATACATTCACTTTATTTACAAACATTGGAATAAAACAAGTTTATATTTTGGGTTCTGATGGGGTACGACAGTTGAACTAAGCTCATGAGGCATGAAGTTATTTTCTTCTAATATAAATTCATTATATGTGGCCATTGATAAGTCCAAAAATGTATGTAGCAACTGCAAATTGCTCTTTAAATCTCCATCATGTCATCATCATCACTCATACTCACTTTCAGAGTGTTTTTAGAAAGTATTTACACCCATTTATTTTTTCCACATTCTGTTCTGTTACAATGTTTTAAATTGAGATATTTTGTAATTGGCCAACACACAATACCACATCATGTCAGTGGAATTCTGTTTTTAGAAATGTTTACAAATTAATACAACATTTTAAGTATTTGAACCCCTTTGTTATGGCAAGCCTAAATAAAAGTGTGTTTAACATGATTTTTTTAATGACTTCCTCATCTCTGTACCCCACACATACAATCATCTGTAGGTCCCTCAGTCAAAGCAGTGAATTTCAAACATTGATTAAACTACAAAGATTAGGGACGTTTTACAATGTCTTGGCCACCTATTGGGTGATGGGTTAAAAAAGCCGACTTTGAGCATGGTGAAGTTATTAATTACACTTTGGATGGTGTATCAATACATCCAGTCACTACAAAGACTAACTCTTTTTCCAGAGAGGAAGGAAACCATTCATTGATTTCACCATGAGGCCAATGGTGATTGTGAAACAGTTAAATAGTTTTTATTAATGGCTGTGACAGGAGAAAACTTAGGATGGATTAACAACATTGTAATAAAGGTATGCTTGTAAGGACAGGGGAGTTTTTCAAGGGAAAACATTATGGAATGGAGCTAAGGACAGGCAAATGAAAACATGGTTCAGCCAAATCACACTGGAGTTGCTAACCAAAAAGATAGTGAATGTTCCTGAGTGGCCGAGTTACAGTTTTGACTTAAATTTATTTGAAGATCTGTGGCAAGACCTGAAAATAGTTGTCTAACAATAATCAACAACCAATTTGACAGAGCTTGAAGAAAATAAAAGAATAATAGGCAAATGTTACACAATCCAGGTGTGGAAAGCTCTTAGAGACTCACCCAGAAAGACCCAGAACGTTGTAATCACTGCCAAAGATGCTTCTACATGGTATTGACTCAGGGTTATGAATACTTATGTTAATTAGATATTTACATTGCATTCGGAAAGAATTCAGACCCTTTGACTTTTTCCACATTTTGTTACGTTACAGCTTTATTCTAAAATTGATTAAATTAGATTTTTTTCCTCATCAATCTACACACAATACCCCATAATGACAAATCCAAAACAGGTTTTTAGAAAAAAGATATCACATTTGTAATGCACCACCTGCATTCGGTCTTACGTAGCAAAATTTGAAATTGTTTTTTACAATGTATAAAAGTAGAGACTCAGAGATATTTTTGAGGAACAATGGGAAAGTAATTCTGCTTTGAAAGTTGATAAATTTGTAAACTCACTTTTGAGAAAATGGCCTTGGAATATTTTGGTATCTAGTGAAGAGATCTTCCTTGTCTAAACCCATTCAGCATAGTTTACACCCTCTTAAGCTTTAGCCCGAACCATCCCGTTTCACTGTCGGAGCGCTCAGTTTACCTCTGGATAACATGAAAACAGCCTAACCAGCTCCGCTGGCAACAATTTCATTACCCTTTTTTGCCAACGTTTACTGACATCGGCCATATTCAATCAGTGTTGTACACTTTAGCTTAACACATGTAGCTAGGTAAACAATGACCTTAGCTAGGTAAACAATGTGTAAGATCACACACATCACGGAACGTTAGCTAACAAGCCAGCCAGCTAATGTTAGCTAGTTAAACAACAATGAACATAGTGCCAAATCATGTTGTTACTACCCTGCATAAATCTGCTGGGAGATAACCAACCAGGTTCAAAGTTAGCTAGCTAACATTAGGCTCTAACTAGAAAAGCAAACGGCTCTGGGTTACAAATAATAACGTCAGCTAGGAAGCCAGCCAGCTAACATTAGCTAGCTAACAGTACACTTTAGTTTAAGGCATGTAGCTAGTTAGCTAGGTAAACAATGAACCTAGCTAGGTAAACAATGTGCAAGATCACACACGTCACGTAACGTTAGCTAATAAGTCAGCCAGCAAACATTAGCTAGTTAAACAACAATTACCATAGTGCCGAATCACGTCCTTACTACCCTGCATGAATCTGCTGGGAACTAACCAACCAGGTTCAGTGTTAGCTAGCTAACATTAGGCTCTAACTAGCAAAGCAACCGGTTATGGGATATGAGTAATAACATCATACACGTAATGTTAGCTACGGAGCCAGCCAGCTGACGTTAGCTAGCTAGCTAACAGTACACTTTAGCTTGAAATTATACCACTTTCTGTCAAAATTAGAAACGCGTCATATCTGTAGCTAGCTAACAATAGACTATCTTACCCTTCTGTATACATCATCATGCATGATGGACACGTCTCCCTGTCACGGATGCCATACCACAGTTGCCCTTAGTTTGAAGATGTAATCCGGAGACAGGTGTTTTCTCCATCTCTTAAGCTATCATTCTCGAATTCCACTGATTTCAAAACTCGATCCTCCAGAAAGTGAGGAGCATCACTTATGCAGCTCCACAACATGATACATTTTTTTAAAGCTGCATTCGACAGCATTACCAACACAGACTGACCAGCTCAAATAGACAGAAGCGCTCTATATGGCAGACCAATCCGAACTCCTCTCTCGGCATGTCCAGCCCACTCATTATCTCAGCCAATAGATATTCGTATTTAGCCAATTTTATTCGTATTTACAAATGCATACACATTTGTTATTAAGGCACATGAAAGATCACATGTTCCAGAAGGCATTTCTGCCAAAAAACGCATTTAGATGTATTTTTTTCAAACGTTAAAATGGATCTAGTGTGAAGTCAGGACTTGCAACATATGCCTAGTTTCCTGAATCGGGTCACATTTACAGAAGTATTCAGACCCTTTACACAGTACTTTGTTTAAACACCTTTGTCAGCAATTACAGTCTGAAGTCTTATTGGGTATGACGCTACAAGTTTTGCACACCTGTATTTGGGGAGTTTCTCCCATTCCTCTCTGCAGATCCTCTCATGCTCTGTCAAGTTGCATGGGGAGAGTTGCTGCACAGCTACTTTCAGGTCTCTCCAGAGATGTTTGATCGGGTTTAAGTCAGGGCTCTTGCTGGGCCACTCAAGAACACTCAGACACTTGTCCCGACGCCACTCCTGCGTTGTCTAGGCTGTGTGCTTAGGGTCGATGTCCTGTCTGAGGTCCTGAGCACTCTGGAGCAGGTTTTCATCAAGGATCTCTCGGTACTTTGCTCCATTCATCTTTTCCTCGATTCTGACTAGTCTCCCAGTCCATGCCACTGAAAAACATCCCCATAGCATGATGCTGCTACTACCATGCTTCACCGTTGGGATTGTGCCAGGTTTCCTCCAGACGTGACGCTTGGCATTCAGGCCAAATAGTTCAGTCTTGGTTTTGTCAGATCAGACAATCTTGTTTCTCATGGTCTGAGAATCTTTAGGTGCCTTTTGGCAAACTCCAAGCGGGCTGTCATGTGTTTTTTACTGAGAAGTGTCTTCCGTCTGACCACTCTACCATAAAAGCCTGATTGGTGGAGTGCTGCAGAGATGGTTAGCCTTCTGGAAGGTTCTCCCATCTCCACAGCAGAACTCCAGAGGTCTGCCAGAGTGACCATCGGGTTCTTGGTCACCTCCATGACCAAGGCCCTTCTCCTCCGATTGTTCAGTTTGGACGGGCGGCCAGCTCTAGGAAGAGTCTTGGTGGTTCCAAACTTCTTCCATTCTTCCATTTAAGAATGATGGAGGCCACTGTGTTCTTGGAGACCTTCAATGCTGCAGACATTTTTTGGTACCCATCCCCAGATCTGTGACTCGACACAATCCTGTCTCGGAGCTCTACGGGCAATTCCTTTGACCTCATGGCTTGGTTTTTGCTGTGACATTGTCAACTGTGGGATCTTATAGAGACAGGGTTGTGCCTTTCCAAATCATGTCCTATAAATTGAATTTGTCCTATAATTTGGACTCCAATTAAGTTGTAGAATCATCTCAAAGATGATCAATGGAAACAGGATGCACCTGAGCTCAATTTCAAGTCTCATAGCAAAGGGTCTAAATACTTTTTTCAATAAGGTATTTCTGTTTTTATTTTTAATACATTTGCATTCATGTCTAAATCATGTTTTCACTTTATCATTATGGGGTATTGAAGGTAGACGGGTTAGAAAAAAATAGATATTTAGCCCATTTTGAATTCCGTCTGTAACACATCAAAATGTGGAATAAGTCAAGGGGTATGAATACATTCTGATGGCACTGAACATCTACAAAGTTCCAATTTACTTTGTACTGCCTACAGTTTCCTGTGCTTGTCACAACAGTTAATGTAGTTCCATTGTATTCCACACTCTTACTTACAGTTGTGAAGTAGGACCTCCAACAATGCATTTGAACGTTATTTGTTTATTATTGTGGAATATGTCATGCCTTTGCCGCTACAATAGCCTGCTTTTGTATGACAAGTCACAATAGTAATTAATAATAGTCCAAACTGATAATGCCAACAGCATTGCCTGCTAATGAAAAAAAAAGACACAGTCATCTGTGAAATGCAAGACGTCATTGAGTCCAGTACAAATGCAGCCGATAATGAACACATTGACAATTCTCCAGTATTGTCCTTGACAGTAGAAAATGGCGTGAATAGCTCAGCTTGTCTTTGTTGTGATAAAATATTATAGATCTATAATTATATTGGGCAGATTTTTCCCCCTATCACATTTGATGTGCTCTGCACATTGAAGAGATGAATTAGCCATAAATAACAGGTCTCATAATTCTGACACTAATTGGAGTATCATGGATGGAGAGAGAGAGAGAGATTCAGGCAAACGGCAAAAGAAGCACAATTGAAATTGATAAAAAACAAAACAAAAAATATCACAGATGACAGCTGGTTTGATGCAAATTGTAAAATTATAAGGAAAAAACTTAGAACACTATCCAACCAAAAGCAAAGAGACCCAAATAATGGTGAATTACGCCTTCATTACTGTGAGAGTTTAAAACTCTATAAACGTACACTCAGAACCAAAAAAGCACAGTACAACAGCAAGCAGCTGACACTAATTGAGGAGTCCAAAAACACAAACACCTTCTGGCAAAATTGGAAAAAACTACAAAATGGTAACATATCAACCCATTTTAAAACACTCTACAACACCATTCAAATTGACACAAACGCAGAACAACGTCAAATTCATGAGAAGTTGAATGGATTAGAAAACGCTATAAAGGACAATCAAAATCCATTGGACTCCCCAATTACTGACCAGGAGCTCTAAAATTTCAGGCTCTGAAATTTAAAAAAGCATGAGGACCTGATGGCATCCTAAATGAGATGCTCATACTTACTAGTGCAACATTTTATTTGACTATATTTATCCTGAGTGTAGGTTATTTCCCTGACATCTGGAATCAAGGACTCATAACCCCAATTTTTTAAAACGGAGACAAATCTGACCCTAACAATTACAGAGGTATTTGTGTGAACAGTAACCTGGGGAAGGTTTTCTGTAGTATTATACATGTAAGAGTTCTGAACTTCCTTAATAAGCACAATGTCTTGAGTAAAAGCCAAATTGGATTTATTCCAAAACATTGCACAACTGATCATATTTACACCTTACACACCCTGATAGATAAACATGTCCACCAAAATATACGCTTGCTTTATCAACTTCCAAAAAGCATTTGATTCTATTTGGCATACAGGACTGTTCTACAAAGTTATTGAAAGTGGTGTAGGGGGCAAAACATATGACATAATTAAATAAATGTATACTGGCAATATGTGCAGCATTAAAATTGGCAAGAAAATAACAGAATTCTTTAACCAGACGTGGGGCCTTTGTCAGGTTTGCAATCTGAGCCCTGCACTCTTCAATATTTACATCAACGAATTGGCCACTATTCGAGAAAAATCCTCATCCCCTGGTGTTAGTCTCCACAATTCAGAAGTTAAATCCCTACTCTTCGCAGATGACCTATGCCTGCTGTCACCCACAGCACATGGACTACAGCAGAGCCTGGACCTGCTAGAGCAGTACTTCCAGACCTGGGCCCTGGCAGTAAACCCCAAAAAGAGTAAAATAATGATTTTCCAGAGAAGATCCAGTTCTCAGGGAATTAGACCAAAGTTCTCAATTGGTACAAAATATATAGAGTACTGCACACACTACCATTACTTAGGTTTAAAAATAAGCTCAACTGGACACCTTAATGAGGCAGTGAATGAACTGCGAGAGAAAGCATGCAGGGCATTCTACGCCATTAAAAAGCTAATTCAAATTGAAATACCTATAAAAATTGGCTAAAACTAATTGAATATGTCATTGAACCAATTGCACTTTATGGCAGGGAGGTGTGGGGTCCACTTGCAAAACAAGATTTCATCAAATGGGACAAACACCCCATTGAAACCCTGCATGCAGAGTTCTGTAAGATTGTCCTTCATGTCCAGAGAAAAACTACAAACAATGCATGCAGGGCAGAATTAGGCCAATATCCACTAATAATAAAAACTTTAAAAAAAGAGCAATTAAGTTTTGTAAACATCTAAAATACAATGACCCCCTCTCATATCACTAACAAGCCCTGCAATGCCAAGAGCTGAGCAAAGAAAAGAGTCCCCTCATCCAGCTGGTTCTGGGGCTGAGTTCACAAACCTGTTCTACTAACACACTGAAGCCTCAGGACCAGAACATCCAATCAATCAGGATGAACCAAATTACAACACAGTCAAAACAAAACTATATTGCTTATTGGGAAACACAAGCACAAACACAAAGCAAAATGCAGTGCTATTTGGCCCTAAATTGACAGTACACCGTGGCTAAATATTTGACCATGGTTACTGATCAAAACCTTAGAAAAACATTGACAAAGTACAGGCTCAGTGAGCACAGCCTTGCCATTGAGAAGGGTAGACACAGGAAAACCTGGCTCCCTGTAGAGGAAAGGCTGTGCAACCACTGCACAACAGCCGAACCTGAGACGGAGCTGCATTTCCTGACAAAATGTAAAAAATATAAAACAATTCGAGTGTCATTTCACCAAATTTGAAACCCTTATTCAAGGTTTCAAAGACCTCTCTGATGAGAGTAGGCTACCTGTCCTGTTGGGGGAGGACGCAGAGAGCTGTGTGTTGGCAGCGCACAACATTGCTGTCTGCCATAAGTTGAGGGACAGTGTCTGACAGACCAATCAACCTGCACATGTACTCTACTGTATGCTTAATAGGGATAATCTCCTATCACTGTTACATGTTTGGGGTTTCACAGATAAAGTTGGAACGTTTTGAACCTTTACACTAATCGGAATTGCCCTAAATGCCATGTTTCTAACAGAAGAATTAAAAGATGCACATGCATAAACATGGTAGCATTTGGAGATAATGGGGAAATGATCAGAACACAACATTTCACATGGCAGAAGACTGAAATTCAAACATTACACTGTTCAATGTCATGTGCATTTTACATGAACTGTACTTCTCACAGCATTTGTCCATAACAAAATCTGCTAATACTCTGGATCCATTCAGCAACATAACAAGAATAATTCTGGTATATTTGGGGTAAGTGCAACATAAGACAAAAACATTACAAGGATTTGATTGAGAGGTTTAACTGTCTCCAAATGGCCACACACCTCTCCAAAGTTTGCACATTTCCAGTAAGTAATTCCAATGTTCTTTTATGGCTCACTTTTATGGAACATCCCCACCATCACACAATTACTGTTGTTCCCAATACACCATGTTGAACCTGTATACAGGATGGAGTGTGAAGGGTTAAAAGGGGGAAAGTTTCCATACGGATTGCTTAACTGGTCCAGATGTGCGTGGAGAGGTTACAAGTCAAATGCAACCTATGTATAATTTGTATTTTATTTGATTTTATTCATTTAACCTTTATTTTAATGGAGTCGTGCTGAGACCAAGGTCTCTTTTTTAAATGAGCCTTGTAATTGCCAAGATACACACAATTGTATGCATAGCTAAAATACATAGTTAAAATACATACACAATATACAAGCAAAACACAAACACAATAATAAATTGTGAATCATAAAAACACATTCTTCCTTAAAAAGGTCCTCACACAGCCTTCTGAATTGCCTCAGAGGCACCAACTCATCCAATATCAGCGTTTTGTGGAGATCATTCCATAAGTATGGTGCAAAATAACTAAAAGCAGACTTTCCTAACTCAGTCAAGGTCGAAGGGACTTTATTGCATTGTGACAATATATTTTGTTTATGTTTAAAATTGCAATTGATTAATCTCAAATAATATGCATAACTGCATATAATATGCATAACTGCAAAATTATATGCATAATATCAATGCAATTCCTATCTGTCATATCATATTCCAATTTTCTCAGAAGTATAGCAATCATCATATTTTAGGAAGTGTTTAACAGAGCCAACATATAGTATTTTCCTAGCCTGGGGCTCCAAATGACCAGAAATTAGAAATTATGTTTAATCACAACCATCTTTCATCAAGGAGCCTAAAACCCAAACTTTAACTGCCTGTAACCACAAATGATATGCATATAGAGGTAACCCCACTCACCTCCTTTCATAAAGCCTTGAGAAGACGTGAGATAGGCAGAAACGAACCCACACAGATTATTGGGCTCATCATTTAGATGATTTCAGCACTTTTTTAAATTTTCTTACAGTCCAAGTATGATCAAGTTAGTTAGTCAGTAATGGAACGTGAAAAAATCTACAATGTTATCAAATGACAAACAAGTCATATGGCCTAGCTGGAGAACTCTAACATGGGCATTCACTTTCTGCAGTTTTACAATATGATAGTATGATGTGAATAATTAGGAACACAATATGCTCTTGCTGTAATACAAATGTTGTGTATGTGCTCAGCTTTTGTCGATAATATAACAAAGAACATTAAGTGTTTAAACGACAAACACGTACAACCTACTGAGACACCATGACAACTCATACATCTCATCTATTGGGAAACAATTTACATTCATTTTATTTTAGAAAGGATACTTTTACATCTATTAGCACATTGGAAAGAAGAGATGCAATGCTTCAGTATATTATACATTTTAATATCCAAATAATACCTACCCCCATTTATGTGAAATCACAAAAATAACCTCTGATCTTTCTCCAATCTGCTATGGACTCGTGAACAAGTTTAGTATTTGCACCTCATTTTGAGGAAAACTTAATTGTCGAGCAAGCATAAAAGGAGACAGGGACAAAGAGAGAGAGAAAGTGAGAGAGAGCGAGAGAGAGAGACGGACGGACTGTCAAAGGAGCAGATGCCATTCATCTGTTAACCTGTGCAAGGTAGGCCCACTGAAGTCCTCCTCCTTTGGTGGAGAGCATATGCCCACAACAGCTGTGCCCCCGTGACTAGGCAGTGATTGTGTGCTTGCTAACTGTATTCCTGGGAGCTCGGCCAACACCGAGTTGGAGTGAGCTGTCCTGGTCTTGATGTACTGTAAGCATCTTCCATTATTCAGCAGATTTACTGGTCTTCGTCCCACACAATTCGGTAGGTTTGTACTGCCTTGAGGTGCGAATATCAAATCAAATTTTATTGGTCACATACACATGGTTAGCAGATGTTAATGCAAGTGTAGTGAAATGCTTGTTCTTCTAGTTCCGACAGTGCAGTAATATTAACAAGAAATCTAACAAATTCACAACGACTACCTTAAACACACAAATATAAAAGGGATGAAAAAGAATATGTACATATAAATAAATCGATAAGCGATGGCCGTGTGGCAAAGGCAAGATGCAGTAGATGGAATAGAATATAGTATATACATATTAGATGAGTAATGTAGGATATGTAGACAGTATTAAAGTGGTGTTACATAAAGTCACTAGTGATACCTTTAATTAAATCAATTTTTTAGATTTGAATCTGTATGTTGGCAAGAGCCACTCTATGTTAGTGATGGCTGTTTTTCAGTCTCTCGGTCCCAGCATTGATGCACCTGTGCTGACCTCGCCTTCTGTGTGACAGTGGGGTGAACAGGCAGTGGCTTCAGTGGTTGTTGTCCTTGATGATCTTTTTGGCCTTCCTGTGACATCGGGTGCTGTACGTGTCCTGGAGAGCAGGTAGTTTGCCCCCGGTGATGCGTTATGCATACCACACTACCCTCTGGAGAGCCTTGCAGTTGTGGGCACAGCAGTTGACGTACCAGGCGGTGATACAGCCCGACAGGATGCTCTTGATTGTGCATATGTAAAATGTTGATTGTTTTAGGTGACAAGCCAAATTTCTTCAGTTTCCTGAGGTTGAAGAGGAGCTGTTGAGCCTTTTTCACCACGCCGTCTGTGTGGGTGGACCATTACAGTTTGTCCGTGATGTGTACGCAGAGGAACTTAAAACTTTCCACCTTCTCAGCTACAGTCCTGTCGATGTGGATGGGGGAATGCTCCCTCCCTCCATGACCATCTCCTTTGTTTTGATGATGTTGAGTGAGAGGTCTTTTTCCTGACACCACACTCCGAGGGCCCTCACTTCCTCCCTGTAGGCTGTCTCGTTGTTGTTGGTAATTAAGCCTACCACTGTAGTGTCGTCTGCAAACTTGATGATTGAGTTGGAAGTGTGCATGGCCATGTAGTCATGGCTGAACAGGGAGTACAGAAGAGGGCTGGGAACGCACCCTTGTGGGGCCCCATTGTTGAGGATCAGTGGGATGGAGATGTTGTTTCCAACCTTCACCACCTGGGGGCGGCCAGTCAGAAAGTCCAGGACCCAGTTGCACAGGGTGTGGTTGACACCCAGGGTCTTGAGCTTAATGATGCGTTTGGAAGGTACTATGGTATTAAATGCAGAGCTGTAATCCATGAACAGCATTCTGACATAGGTATTCCACTTGTCCAGAAGGGATAGGGCAGTGTGCAGTGTGATGGCGATTGCATCGTCCGTGGACTTAGTGGGGCGGTAAGCAAATTGGAGTGGGATAGGGATTGATTGAATATGTCTGTAAACACCAGCTGGTCTGGATGCAGCTCGGGATGCAGTCTGGGCCGGCAGCCTTGAGAGGATAAACACATTTAAATATTTTACTCACGTTGGCTGCAGTGAAGGAGAGCCCACAGGCTTTGGTAGCGGGCTGTGTCAGTGGCACTGTATTGTCCTCAAAGCAAGGAAAGAGGTTGTCACACATGTAAGATACCAAATTAAAGCTACACATGTTGTGAATCCAGCCAACATGTCAAATTTCAAAAAGGCTTTTTGGCGAAAGCAAACAATTCTATTATCTGAGGATAGCACCTCCTTAAACAGAAGAGAGAAACATATTTCAACCCTGCAGGCAAAACGCAGAAATAAAAATATCATTCATGCCTATGTCCCATAATATGTCCCATAAACATCACAAATTGTCCTTTTGTTCGATTAATTCCGTCCATATATATCCAAAATATCCATTTATTTGGCGCATTTTGATCCAGAAAAACACTGGTTCTAACTTGCACAACGTGACTACAAAATATCTCAAGAGTTACCTTTAAACTTTGCCAAAACATTTCAAACTACTTTTAAAATACAACTTTAGGTATTTTTTTACGTAAATAATCGATACAATTGAAGACGGGATGATCTGTGTTCAATACAGGAAGAAAACAAACTGACGCTGGCTTTCTGGTCACGAGCCTCTACAGTACACATGAAGTGACCCACGTTTTGAACAGGGCTACTTTTTCATTACACAAAGGAAAAACCTCAACTAATTTCTAAAGACTGGTGACATCCAGTGGAAGCGGTAGGAACTGCAAGCAAGTCCCTTAGAAATGGATTCCCAATGAAAATTAATTGAAAAGAGAGTGACTTCAAAAAAACAAATCTGAATGGTTTGTCCTCTGGGTTTCGCCTGCTAAATAAGTTCTGTTATACTCACAGACATGGTTCAAACAGTTTTAGAAACTTCAGAGTGTTTTCTATCAACAAATACTAATACTACGCATATCTTATCTCCTGGGGATGAGTAGCAGGCAGTTGAATTTGGGCATGAATTTCATCCGGATGTGAAAATACTGCCCCCTGTCACCAAGAAGTTGATGCCCAGACCTCATTCCAATTGAGAATCTGTGGTATGATTTAAAGATTGCTGTACACCAGCGGAACACATCCAACTTGTAGGAGCTGGAGCTGTTTTGCCTTGAAGATTGGGCAAAAATCCCAGTGGCTAGATGTGCAATGCTTATAGAAACATACCCCCAAGAGACTTGCAGCTGTAATTCCTGCAAAAGGTGGCTCTACAAAGTATTGACTTTGGGGGGGGGTGAATAGTTATACATGCCTTTTTTGTCTTACTTCTTGTTTGTTTTGCAATAACAAATATTTGTGATACAAACAAGAAGTAAGACATAAAAAAGCGTGTATTACTATCCCCCCCCCCCCCCCCCCAAAGTCAAAGTGGTAGGCATGTTGTGTAAATCAAATTATACAAACCCCCCAAAAATCTATTTTAATTCCAGGTTGTAAGGCAACAAAATTGGAAAAATGCCAAGGGGGGTGATTAATTTTGCAAGCCACTGTATGGATACATTTCACGCAATTATGGATAGATTTTTCCCCAGACAAAAGCTTAAAGATAGCAGCTCAAATATATGGGCAAGGGAAATGGATTTCAGTGCCTTCACAGGGACAGATAAATAATTTTTAATAAGAATGACACTCCACCCGATCTGTCAGCGCTGAACACATGATAATCCAAAATCCGCTGCTCACCGATACAACGCAGTTACACCTTCAGACACCACCAAAAACATCAGTTGTGCTGGTGTCGGCTATCACCGGTTAATGCTTGATCTTATTGAATCTAGGCCTAAATTGCCTGCAAAACTGCTAATCAGCTACAGAGTCACTTTTTTATTGCCTTGGCCAAGGCCTGATTTCTCATCATAACAATATCGGAAAGATCTATAGAGAACCAAGTATTTGTTCTATGTTTTACTCTAAGGTGTTTAAATGGAGCGTGTTTATCTCCCTGGCAGACAAATATAGATGAGAACAACTCTAGAACTTATTCAGGGTCAAGCATGCATAATGTGTAATGTTTCTCTTCATAATTATACATAATCATCTGTTTTGTATCTCTAATGCGTTCAATAGGACAGGGACTGAGACAGGACTGAGATCATTAGCAAAGACACCACTGGACAAGTACTTGTGGGGCTATTTGTCAGAATTAGGTCTGTCAGTGAGGAATTTGCTTGACTATTTTATATTAATCCGTGCGGGTTTTGCAATCAGTTGAGTCAGGTTATGGTCAAGACCAATATATACATATATTTTTTGTATTTTACCCCCTTTTTCTCCAAATGTTTTTGTGATATCTATTTGTGATCCAATTACGATCTTGTCTTATCACTGCAACTCCCCAATGGGCTCGAGTGAGGCAAAGGTTAAGTCATGCGTCCTTCAAAACATGACCTGTCAAACCGCGCTTCTTTACACCCGCCCCCGCTTAACCTGGAAGCCAGCTGCAACAATAGTGCATTCAACTGACGATTGAGGTCAGCCTGCAGGTGCCAGGCCCACCACAAGATGTCGCTAGAGCGCGATGAGCCAAACCCTCCCCTAACCTGGGCGATGCTGGGCCAATTGTGCGCTGCCCTATTGGGCTTCCGGTCACGGCCAGTTATGACACAGCCCGGGATTGAACTCGGGTCTGTAGTGATGCCTCAAGCACTGGAATGCAGTGCCTTAGACCGCTGCACCACTCGGGAGACCCCAAGACAATTATTCTTTAAAAACCCTGCAACAGATAAATGTGTATTTTGGCTCATCACCAAAAGCTAACTTTTTGGGGATATTTTTACTTATAATACCCCTGAGAATATGGTTATCTTTAGCAGTACTACGAGAATGCTGGAATGGGAATGGGAAGAATTACCTGTCAGGAGTTGGGCTGTGTTTGAGTCTTTTTTAAATAAAAGCCTCTTCGATGTTGGCTAAGATAACTTTTGCCCCTTTCCTATTTGGATGCAAGCCATCTCTCTTCTTGAACTGGGGCCTCTCCCAAAAGCAGTGAAAATGTTCAATCTACTCCAAATCCATCAGGAATAGGTTGATGCCCATAAATGTGAACCTGTTTGTCTGTTTCCTTTAATTTATCTATGAGCACTCTGAAATCATCTTTTAATTGCTCCAATTTATGAAGATGTATGCTGTTTGTAAAAACATTTGGGTGCTTCTCCATCACAGCAGGCCTGGTGAGCTACGTCCCAAACAAGGGCAACGGGGAAGTAATGGGTCCTTATTTCTGCAACCACCATATGCCTAACTATGGAACTCCATAACAACCACAAGTGACCCATGGCGAGAGAGTCGCTGAGAGCCTGTGTGACGTGCTATTGTGGTTGATCCAGGGGATGGCAGGCTCAGAAATCCAGGACCAGATCCAGAGGAGCTTGAGCTGGGTGCTCAGGTGGAGTGGGAAGGACGGGGGCAGCGTTGAAGCGCCTTGTCGGAGGGCCACAGTGAAGTCAGGGGGCTCAAAGCTGTAAAACATTTAGAGAGCCACAGGTCTGGACGAGAGAGAGGAATGTTCTTCCTCTGCTACCTCTAATGTAGAACAAGATGCAGTAGTCCTCCGGTTATTGTCGGTGGGATGTGTTAATACAGGAAAGTGGTGCAATGCAGTATCCTCAGTGGCTACTGCAGAGGAGCCCAATCTCATAGAGCACCTTGGATTATCCCCTCAGTCATTTAGAATTGTCGCGTCAAAACAGCATGCAATCCTGAAGTCTCCTTGGCCAGAGCATGACATTCTTTTAGGACCCGGTTCTCCTTTAATAGTTCAATAATCTGGTATTTTCAAGCAACAAGTTGTCTACACTTTTCACAAGTGTATGTCAGTAAATTGTTCCTCTGAACATATTATAGGTCTCACATTTCATAGCTTAACGTCCATCTCTGGATCGACTCCAAATCAGAGGAATCCGATATGCTTATACTTGGGTCAGAAACAGCGGCTACAAGAGCCAACCGTGACTTGAGATCAGGTTTGTCAGTGACAGCCAGGTAAACTAACAAGTCGGAACTAGCCGGGGCTAGCCTGCTAAAGCTTGCTCCAGGAGATGTCAAAATCCAGCCAACATAGTTTGTTAAGAACAGCAGTAACACCATTGTCCTAAACAAAAACACTTAAAACAAATGTTTTAAAGGTATAAAATGTGTGTGTCTTAAAATTATAAAATATACGTGTTTTAAAAAGTATAAAACACAGAAGCGCTATATCGCCACTAACATTTTCTGCGTCCTACTTCCTGGATTGAATTTGGCCATTGGGTGAGGTGAAGTACTTACAGAAATATGACTTGACACACGTTACCAACTGTGGAAAGATGAAGATGAAACATCTGTCGGTGCTGTCGTAAGCAATCTGGCCGTGAATGAACAAAAGTGTCAGGAAAATGGCCGCTTGATAGTCTTTCGTTTGCCCCCATTCAGCTTGATGTTAGTCTGAGTCGTCAGAGGGATACACAGCTGGGTGATTTATCAATATTTGGAGTGACCTTGCAGCAACGCTGTACTGTATGTGTGTGTGTCCACACGCAGGCAGCCACAGAGTGCCCCCGGATTAATAAAATCTAAAAGGGCGCATACGTTTGATTGTTTGTTTCCCTATCCTTGTTTCCCTAACCCCCCCCCCCCCCCCACCCCCACCCCCACCCACACACACACAAAAGACACAGACACGCCATTGGGTTGACAAGGTCAATTTTCTTCTAAGATAAAATAAGTGGATAATTCTGACAACACAATAACAGAAAAACAACACAGCAAGACCAAATGTTATCTTTGACAAAAATATCTCTTGTAACAACCTTTCCACCTCTGCAGAATCTTCCAGGAGCAGTAGACATCAGACATGTACTTTCTTTGAGATGGCATGTCAACCTGTTTCTTCTGCGGCTAGTGAAGACGAGCTCTGTTGTGATTAGGCAGATGTTATATAGCAGTCTGGCACGGTTGTTACTCCCGTAAACCCATCTGTGGAATTACTTTTATGCAAATGTACAAGGAATCTGCATAAATAAAGTTATAATTAATACCTTTCCACAAACCTCCAGTCTCTTTAATTCTAAAGAGTTTGTAATTGTTTGCACGCAGGTAAAAAAGTACAATTCTGAACATTAGGTTGTTATGTTTACGAGCGATAGTGATTATGGAGAAGAAGTATGTTCATGTTTGTTCAGAAAATGCCTTCTTAGCTATAATTCTTCAGAGCATAATGTAAAAGGCTTTATGCAAAGACAAGATTTTCATATATTATGTGCATATGCTAAATCAACTATGTTCGCATCAAGTTAAATGATTGAGTCACCATTCCTCAATTATTTATTTTATTTAATTTCAAAACTCTTTACATACACTGCATTATTAGCATTTATTGAACTAAAAACACTTTATATCAGGCTAAACATGTAACTTGAAGTGAGTTTAATTTACAACCCATTGTTGGTTGGGTTACAAGGGGAATGAAATAAAAGAAAAAAAACTCTTTATCATGGTAACATTTATACAATATAAACTTGAAGTGAGTGTAATTTACAACCCATTGTTGGTTGGGTTACAAGGGAAATGAAATAAAAGCTGCTGTTATCTGCTGGTTGATTATGAACTAGTGAAGAGTAAAGTTTCTTTGAGAACATTATGCAACTTTATAGATCCCTTTGTTGTGTGGGTGCCAATGGAGGCTCGTTAATTTCCCCAGGTTACTTTACGAGGAGAGTAGAACATGTGGCCACAGATGCCTTTGGAGGACTCCGGTGATTGGCAGGCTCTGCTTTTCAAGGGATGCTGAGCTCTTTAATCGTGAAGGTGCCCCCTTTGTTTAGCCTGATTCCACTTCACAGCCTCAGACAAGAGGATTGTAGTGTGTTGTATTAGCTAATATTATCTGGAAATCTGAAACATATCTTTGTTTGTTTACAAATCGTGACCGTCCTCATAAAATCACAAAACGTTTATTTTCTGGGTACTAGCCCCCTTTATATTTTTTTACAAAATAATTTGATAACAGAGATTAACAGGGAAACAGACACATCCTAAAATGCAATTTTATTTGGTATTACTTTCTTTCCGGGTAAATTCAGCATGGCAGTCAATTTTAAGAAATGGAACCAGATTAGTTGAAAAACATGGTATTACCTAAGAAACTATAACAATGGATACATTATGGTACTTACCTGAAATTATTCAACACAATTGGTAACTACTGGGTACTAAATGTTACAGCGATGCTTGTGTCAATGGATTTTCAAGAAATTGAAGTGCAATTGCTAGGCAATTATGCAATTACTCATTTTACTACCTGGTAAGTAGCAGGCTGTACATAAAGTGTTACCAACTCATCATTTGGAAAAGAGACTTAAGACTCTATGTCTTCCCTGTCAAAAATAAAGGTTCAATAAAATAATACTGTCATTAACGGGGTTCTTCAATAATTATGCATATTAATTCGATGTCTAGCTGTTTAGTTACGTGGGGAAATGATGACGCAACATCAGCTGATTCAGGAAAAGATTTTCTGAATGACAGTCAAGTGATAAAGAGCTGGTGTGATGATGCATGAGATTGAACAGCCAAAGTGCAGAAATTAATGTTGATCTGGAGAATTTACAGAAATGTCTTTGTCTATGTTGTTACGGTGGTCAAGATAATTAGCCTATGTCGTGGACAACATTATTACAAGACTCCTTAGGTAAGATTATGGTCCGTATACGCTTTGAGCGTTTGTTTTCCGAGTTAAAATGAAGCCATCGGAATGGTGAAAACGTCTTGTTCATTTGTTTTTCTGACTCCATTCTATAATTCTATGAATATATTATCTATTAATGAATCAATAAACAGCTGCCCATACTGTGCCACAGAGCCAAGATAAGGTACGATTTCTACATTTCTGCATCATTTAGTGTGTATTGATTTATTGATGAACTGATGTTACTGTAAATTGTTAGCTGCCTGATACAGTATTTCCTAGTTACCTAACTAACCATTGGTAATCTTATTCAATGATGCTATACACCTGAAACAATAGTATTTATTGCTAGACTAGAGATATGCCTCTAGCAATAGTTAGTAGGTGGTTGCACATCAAACTAGCTGGAATGAAGCAAGGGTGTGAATAGTAGACATGTAAATATATCCTTTCACGGTTTACAGCAGGTCTTCAGCTACCCAGAACTGTTTGATCAGCCTGAAAGAGTGCCAAGCGTGTGTCCAGCGTACTCCTTTGCAAAACCATGTGTGTATAGCAATGGAATGAAACATCCAACCAATACCTCAAGTCGTGCTGTAGGTCCACCACACACCCTGAGGGTTGTGGAGTCCTGTCCAGATGCAACCCCTAGCGCCTACCTCTAGACACTTGTGGAGAGCTGAGAGAATTGGACAGGTGTAAGCAATACCACCAAAATACCACCAAGCCTTTGAGAGGGTAATGTGGAGCTCTCACTATGTCACCACCCATCAATCCCTATCAGATTTCCACAAGTGCCTAGACTCTTAGCCATATGGGCTAGGGGTTGCTTCTTGTCAGGCCATGAGGATTATGGTAGCGCAGTCAGTCAGGAACTTTTGGCCCACATCATGATGTCACAATGTGATCTGATTATAATAGACCAATAACTGTTCATCTGGGTAAGGGGTGTGCTATAGACCATCCTATCAGCCAATAAGGGCTGTGTATGTAAATATCTTCATATTTGTTTCCTAACAATCACAAGGTCAGACTGAGCATTTCAAGGGCCAAAGAAGGCTCTGGGAAATAAATTATCAAAAATATATTTTGTAGTTATTTTCATTAAATAAACACACACAGCAATATATTAGACATACAGCGATGACTTTAAAATAAAATGACAAAGAGTGCATGAAGGCTTTAATAGCTGTCAAATTCCTCTGCAATTCCTCTGCATTTCCTTGACTCATTGTATCCTCTTTTCTTGTCTCCTTCTCAAAACCCATTGATTGAGAAGGTCTGATTGGGGAAATGAAACCAGGTGTGAATGGAACAAGACAAGACAAATGGATATATGAAAAATGGAGCGGCGATGGCTAGAAAGCCGGTGACGTCGATCGCCGAACGCCGCCCGAGCAAGGAGAGGAGCCGACTTCGGCTTCACCAATTTGGACTATTTTGTGTATACTGTATCTATTACATTAAATCCAAATTAAAATCCATTTAAATTACAGGTTGTAATGCAACAAAATACGAAAAATGCCATGGGTGAATACTTTTACAAGGCACTGTGGGGACAATGTCCTCGATGCACTTATTGGTAAAGAAAGTAACTGATGTGTTGTGCTCCTCAATGCCATCGGTCGAATCCCGGAACATATTCCAGTCTGTGATAGCAAAACAGTGCTGCAGTTTAGCATCTGCTTCATCTCACCACTTTTTATAGACCGAGTCACTGGTGCTTCCTGCTTTAATTTTTGTTTGTAAGCAGGAATCACGAGGATAGAGTTATGGCCAGATTTGCCAAATGGAGGACGAAGGAGAGCTTTGTACACGCGTCATTGTGTGTGGAATGAAGGCGGTCAAAAAAAAAATCCCTTCTGGTTGCACATTTAACATGCTGATAGAAATTAGGTGAAACTGATTTAAGTTTCCCTGCATTAAAGTCCCCAACCTCTGGATGAATGTTTTCCTCTGGATGAGCGTTCATTGAGTGCAGTTTTAGTGCCAGCGTCGGTTTGTGGTGGTATGTAGACAGCTACGAAAAATACAGATAAATTCTCTAGGCAGATAGTGTGGTCTACAGCTCATCATGAGATACTCTACATCAAGTGAGAAAAACTTTGAGACTTCCTAAGATATCATGCACCAGCTATTGTTTACAAATATATGTAGGCCCCGCCCCATGTCTTACCAGAGGCTGCTGTACTGTCCTGCTGATAGAGTGTATAACCCGTCAGCTGTATGTTCTTAACCTCTTTGCGGGCTGAAATTCCACAACATACGGTGATCGCTACATAAAATAGTCATATTAAACATTCATGAAAATACAAGTGTCTCGTCTGTATCGAAAGCCAAGAATCTTGCTAATCCAACTGCGTTGTCAGATTTAAAAAAGGATTTACTGCGAAAGAATACTGTGATTATCTGAGCACAGAGCCCCATAAAAATTAAAAATAAATTAACCAGCACAGGCGTAGCATAATCACAAACTGCATTAAAATAAATCGTTTACCTTTGACGATCTTCGTCTGTTTGCAATTCCAATGCTCATTGTTACACAATGAATTATCTTTTGTTTGATAAAATCTGTTTTTATAGCCTAACACGAAACATTTTGTGAACCGCTTGTGTCGTGAATTCCGTCTCATTCCATTTTCGACGACACATTCCAGGTAAACAACCCACACAGAACGTGACTTTTCCAGTCATGTTTGGTTTCACTGCAATCAACTGGTTTGTTTGTAACAGAATCAAACTGATGGGCCATTTCGCGGGACATATTGACTGAAAGAAACCGATTTGAAGACAACAAGTCATGACATCATTGTGCACCAATGATTTGCCCGCTGTTTCATTTTTTAACCCAATGACCACTGATCGTCTTGAAATCTAGCTGGGTAGATAGCCAATGAGCTGAGCTAAACGGCAATACGCCATGTTTATGTGTTGCAAGACCAATCCATGTAGTAAGCTTCAGTGTAAAGTGAGTCATTCGCTATTGAAGTTTCATACCGGAAGGAGCTACGCATATTACGCATTGCATTGTTTGGTGAACGCGCAGATTCAGCTGTTTATATATCAATCATTATGGCAACTAAGTCAGGGAAAGCTAAATCTAAGTCTAGATATACAGATGTACACACAATTTAAGAATAAATTGATTGGGAAGGTGAGACAGAGATTGTTGTAGGACGCTTCATTTAGCGATTGTCGAGGAATATTTTTTGAACGGGAGAGGACATCATTTTGGACTTATCATGCTAATGCCCTTGTTTGAAATTAATAATGTAAAATATTATTTGTGTTTTTTTTTTATTTTTTAGAAGCAATATATAAACATGTAATGTCATGAAATGTGAGATGCGTGTGTCTGCCGTCCCACCCCAACCCACATGAAATAGCCTATTTGAGGCTGTTGAGGGCAGGACCACATCAATGGCCAAAGTGAAATGGAGACAGTAGATACAGCTGGTCTGTTGTAATATAATAAAGACAGTAGATCTAGCTGGTCTGTCATAATATAATAGAGACAGGAGATCTAGCTGAAATGTCATAATATAAAAGAGACAGTATATCTAGCAGGTAATAATAATATAATAATATATTCAACCTAATATATTCAACCTTCAACCTTCAACTCTATATATATATATATATCTGTTTATTATACCTGTTGATACAGGGCTCATATGTGAAACTATTCTACCTGAACATTTTCTTTCACAGTGACACTGACTCTGAATGGGAGTCTTATCCGGTGTCCTATGTGAATTTAAGTATGCTCTCTCTAATTCTCTCTTTCTCTTTCTCGGAGGACCTGAGCCCTAGGACCATGCGTCAGGACTACCTGGCATGATGACTCCTTGCTGTCCCCAGTCCACCTGGCCTTGCCGCTGTTCCAGTTTTAACTGTTCTGCCTTCGGCTATGGAACCTTAAACTGTTCATTTTTACTCTTGAGGTGCTGTCCTGTTGCACCCTCTGCAACCACTGTGATCTCCATCCGGCACAGCCAGAAGAGGACTGGCCACCCCTCATGGCCTGGTTCCTCTCTAGGTTTCTTCCTAGGTTTTGGCCTTGATAGGGAGTTTTTCCTAGCCACCGTGCTTCTACACCTGCATTGCTTGGTTTGGGGTTTTAGGCTGGGGCTATATAAATAGATTTGATTTGATAGAGGACTGAGGGTCTTCCAAATATTGAAAGTGTGTAAATAGTTACCCATGTTATTTTGTAAATGTGTATATATATATATATGTTTTCATATTTTTTTTTAACAATAAATATTCTTTTTTTCTTTTTTTTTCTTTTTTTCCTAAATTTTTTGTGGGGGTGTGTTAGGATACCATTTTGGTATTTTGTATATAGTTATTTGTTTCAAAATGTATACCTTCACCAATTTGGCGACGTAGGTACATTTGGGCTACTTGTGTGGGACACCTTGGTGACTTGATGATAAATGTCATGTAAGCACACTCATTTTGGAAGTTATCATTCTGAAACTTTGCACAAGTACTGTTGCCCTCTTATATTTTTCACTGAAATTGTCCCCATCATCCTATCTGAATGTTTGTTTTATCTGGTTCATTTTAAAGATGATTATTACAAAAATAAAAAATAAAAACATATGGTTACTATTATTAATAGTATTGGATAGAAAACACTATGAAGTTTCTAAAACTGTTTGAATGATGTCTGTGAGTATTACAGAACACATATGGCAGGTGAAATCTTGAGAAAATTCAACCAGGAAGTGGGACATCTGAGGTTTGTAGTTTTTCAAAGCTTTGCCTACCGAGTACACATTAAGATATGGATGAGGTTGCACTTCCTAGGGCTTCCACTAGATGTCAACTGTCTTCTGAAACTTGAATGAGGATTCTACTATAAAGGAGGGGCTCATGAGACCAGTTTGAGTCAGTGGTCTGGCACAGTACCTTGGTCTCATGACGCGCTACCAACAGAGTAACCTCGCGTTCCAGTGCTTTTTCTGAAGACAAAGGAATTCTCCGGTGGGAACTTTATGATGTTTTATGTTAAAAACATCCTAACGATTGATTCCATACATCGTTTGACATGTTTCTAAAGGACTGTTTCCTCACTCCCACCCATATACTCATCCTCATCCTCCACATACAACACCCATTCTGCCAGTCACATTCTGTTAAAGGTCCCCATAGCACACACATCCCTGAGTCGCTCCTCTTTTCAGTTCGCTGCAGCTAGCGACTGGAACGAGCTGCAACAAACACTCAAACTGGACAGTTTTATCTCAATCTCTTCATTCAAAGTCTCGTGGACACTCTTACTGACAGTTGTGGCTGTTTTGTGTAATGTATTGTTGTCTCTACCTTCTTGCCCAATAATAGCATAATGATGCTACCATGTTGTGTTTCTACCATGCTGTGTTTTCATGTATTGCTGCCTTGCTATGTTGTTGTCTTTTAGGTCTCTCTTCATGTAGTGTTGTGTTGTCTCTCTTGTTGTGATGTTTGATTTTTCCTATATTGTATTTATTTTTAATTTTTAATCCCAGTCCCCCATCCCCGCAGGAGGCCTTTTGCTTTTTGGTAGGCCGTCATTGTAATTGAGAATTTGTTCTTAACTGACTCGCCTAGTTAAATAAATAAAATATAGTATCATAAATTATGCTGGCCCATTTTGAAGTCCTGTAGATTGATGCATTGCACTGTTTTGTCTATACAGCCCTCTTGCACACACTTCTGCCATACCTTAACTCATTGTTAACCTTCAGACGTATAAATTACCAGATACCTTCAATCTCTACCGAGTTAGGTAAATCTGCTTTTAGTTTTTTTGATCTCGATACTCCTTCACTGTGATTCGGGCATATGCACATTCCACATGAGGGGGATCGTCAAATAGTGGCAGGGAGTAATGGCACCCCTCTGGAGGTCGCAGTGACAAAGCAACAAGCTGAAGGTCATACTATAGATAACAAAAGCTAGCAAGAGATATTGAAGATAGGCTATAGTCAGACAACTAAAATGAGCAAATGAGGGAAAAAAGTGGAAAATACTTGATGGTGTGAGGAGGAGGGGGTCTTGGAATTGTTATTTGAGTTGTTTTCTTAAGACCGTGTGTGATTGCCATGAGGGGATGGGGGGGTGGGGTGATTGCCACAGCTAACTAGTGTGTTGGATGTTGGAGACAATTAATGATGTCATGTTAATATCAAATACAGTTCCTGAGAAAATAAATTGGAATGCCAAAGATAATGCAGTGATTTAAAAACAACCCTAGTTGTGTTGCTATGAATAAAGTAAAAGTGTAAGAATCCCAAACAGAGTGAAGAATGTTGCAAATCAAAATCAAACACTTACTATGTAGTGTAAAGTAACCGCGCATTTAAAAAAAAAAAACTTTTCCCCAATTTCATGGTATCCAATTGGTAGTTACAGTCTTGTCTCATCGCTGAAACTCCTGTACTGACTCGGGAGAGGCGGAGGTCGAGAGCCATGCGTCCTCCCGAAACACAACCCAACCAAGCCGCTTCTTGACACAGGAAGCCAGCCATTAACCAGGAAGCCAGCCATACCAATGTGTTGGAGGAAACACCGTACACTTGGCGACCGTGTCAGCGTGCTTGCGCCCGGCCCGCCACAGGAGTCGTTAGAGCGAGATGGGACAAGGACATCCCTGCTGGCCAAACGACAGAGCCTGGACTGGAACCAGGATATCTAGTGGCACAGCTAGCAACTGCAATGCAGTGCCTTAGACCTCTGTGCCACTCGGGAGGTCCAAACATTTTTTTATTGGGGCCATCTGGGTTTGGTACTTATATTGAAACTGTAGTGAACATCGCTATATGAGCCACGCTACAATTCCCACCAAATGGGTTAACCCTATTGCTGCGATGCATCCCTGCCCCGCAGTTAGCTACAACATACCCATTTATTCTTAAAGAATATAACTTAAAAATGCCTGTCGTACCCGATCAGAACCCAACATATTACATTTTCTAAGCCTTTAAATCACAATAGATACAGTACTAAGCTAAAATATGGAATTGTTTTAAGATGGTCATAAAATGTATAATTTAGCCATTTGATTTGGAATTTTAGGACCCCGGTATGTATAAAACCTAAAAAATATATACTGAACAAAAAATATAAACGCAACATGCAACAATTTCAAAGACTTTTACAGTTATTATAATGAATTTAGTCAATTTAAAAACATTCTTTAGGCCCTATTCTATTGATATCACATAACTGGGCAGGGGCACCCAATGTGAAGCCAGGCCCAGTCAATCAGAATGCGGTTTTCCCTACAAAAAGGGCTTTATTACAGACAGAAATACTCCTCAGCACCCGACCCCCCCTCCCCTCAGACGATCCCGCAGGTGTAGAAGCTGTATGTGGAGGTCCTGGGGTGTTGTGGTTAGAAGTGGTCTGCTGTTGTGAGGACAGTTGGACATACTACCAAATAATCTAAAATGACATTGGAGGTGGCTTATGGTAGAGAAATTAAGAATAAATTATCTGGCAACAGCTCTGGTGGACACTGCTGCAGTTATCATGACAACAATTGCACGCTCCCCTAACTTGAGACATCTGTGGCATTGTGTTGTATGACAAAACTGCACATTTTAGTTTAGGCTTTTAATGTACCCAGCACAAGGTGCACCTGTGTAATGATCATGCTGTTTAATCAGCTTCTTGATATGCCACACCTGTCAGGTGGATGGATTGTGTGGTTTTCGGGTCTGTGGGACCATTTTCAATGGTCACTAAAATATCTAATTTCAACCTGAGACTCATTGGCCCTGGCTCATTTTCATGTAAAATGACACATTTTCATTGAATGCACACTGTGCACCCAAAGTATGTGTGTAGGTGAAAATGACAAAAAATGTTTCCAGCTTCTTCAGCCATCACGAGGAGGATTCAGGAGGAGGATGCTGGTACCCCGTCCGCCCAACCCACAGAGCCAACTCCAATACTGGATGTAAGTGTGAGTGATGTTGTCGCATGTGTGTGTGTTTGACTCTCCTACCTTGGCCTGCTGTAACTATCTATATATAGTTACATTTGAGTGAGTGAGAAAGATGTTAGTAAAATTCCTGAACTAAGTGTTTTCATTATTCTAGATTGCAGCTGGTAGCAACAAGAAGAAGCACTGCAATGTGTGTGGATCCACGAAGGACAGGAAGACACAGTACACATGCATGAAGTGCAAGAAATACATTTGCAACACACACACAGTAAAACTCTGTCCCCCATGTGGTGTGTTGACTGGAATTATTGTGTGTTCAATGGGGCTCATTTATCATTTCCATAAAATACTGTATGTAAAATTCGTCCTTCCAATTTGTTCAGTTCGAAGCAAGAAAAATCAATAGTGATGAAAACTTTGTTTCATTTATAATTGTTTAGATAAACATGATTTATCTTGATTATAATAGAGTTTTGATCAAATGTGATCAAGCAGAGGTAAAATGACAAATATTAACCATGTATGCTGCCTATACTGCTTGTAATTGATATAAGTATTTTTATGTAAATTGTTATGGCTGTATTGTTTTAAAGAAACAATAATGTTTCCATCAGACCCATGAACATTGGGTGAATAACAAAACATGAACACCACACAAGGGTTAAGACAAGAAGGTCAGCTATTCCGCAACATGTTAAGAACTTTGAAAGTTTCTTCAAGTGCAGTTGCAAAAAGCATCAACCGCTATGATGAAACTGGCTCTCATGAGGACCGCCACAGGAAAGGAAGATCCAGAGTTACCTCTGCTGCAGGGGATAAATTCATTAGAGTCACCAGCCTCAGATTTTAGCCCAAATAAATCCTTAAGTAACAGACACATCTCAATATCAACTGTTTTCTGTTTTCTCTGAAATCTCTCTTTCTCCTGCGAGTGACAGGGATGAGGGCCTGTTCGGGTGTCTGCAGTTAAACCCTCCCATATGAGTCATTAAATAAAATAAAAAACATGTTTTTGATGTAATCATGATAAGTGTACAATATTATGTATTGGATCTTTAAAAAATCAAACTTTTACATTACGCTGCAGTTTACCTACAAAATGGGCTGACGGTGAAGTAGACATACTTGGTTTTCACAAAAGATATAAATGGGCTCTCCACAATGACTTTCAATAGAAAACTTGTAAAAATAGACAAGTATCTCACTTTTTCAAACAAGCATTGCAGAGCTGACTACAATTTCAATTTCATCCCCCTGAAAAGATAGAACAAATTTTACAACAAATATTATGGCTGAACTCAAATGTGCTGGTTGATAAAATACCTGTATTTAAGGGACAGATGTCTGAAAAGGGTATTTTGTTTTTAAATGATATTGGAATGGTAGAGTTATCTTTCATGGAGTCAGAATTGTACAGGAAGGTCTGCTCAATCCAAGATTACAACCAACTGATTACAGCATTACCTCAAAAATGGAGGAGGCAGGTGGCAGCGGGAGGAGGTAGGGAACTGGTCTGTCTGCTCAATATAAAGCATCAAAACTGGCGAAGGAATGAAAATAGCATAAATAGGAAAGTATACCAGTTTAATTTGAGTACCAGGATGTTGAGAGCTGTGCCATACAGATTGCAAAATATTTGGGAGGAGATTTTTGATGTACCAATTCCATGGTACAGGGTGTATGAGTTGATAAATAAAACAACGCAAGAGTCAAGACTTTGTGCTTTTCAGCTAAAATTATTATATAGAATTCTTGCCACCAACAAAATGTTGAAAATTTGGGACATTCAATCATCGAAGCACTGCAGATTTTGTTGTGAGGATACAGAATCAATAGACCTTTTATTTTGGTATTGCCTTCAGGTAGGCTGGTTCTGGTCTGGCTGAATATGCAGAATATTGGTGTAAAATTGACCCTAGAAATAGTACTGTTGGGAAATCTGGAGAGACCGGGTCAGTCAATTAATATATTGACACTCTTAGTAAACATATTTACGTATGTATTTGATGAAACGTTGAATTTAGCGTTTAGTACTATAATCCATAGAAATGCATTGAATAACACATGTGTACATGGCAAAACAGACAATCCAAAAACAAATCATAAGGAATAAGGTTTTGAAGTGGATGTCCTATATCTGAGAGATATAGAAAATAAAATGTCGACCCATGTTTGGTCACGTTATTCATGGAACTTTTTTACCCCGTATGCACGCTGTGCCATTTTTACAGCCCGGTATTAGGTTTTGTTTCAGATTACTCCCCTGAAGCATTTTTGCATTGTATAGCAAAACTAACAATGCCTTCATGTCCGTGACAGTTTCCCCTTTCAATATTGGTGACTTTGTTTGTAGCTCAAACAGTTTGAGTTAAGAACTATAACTCTTTAGGCCACGGAGACCATACAGCGTGTAGCGTTGGCTACACGGCTGGACATGGTTAAACTCTGAGATTATCGATCACTACAGAATAAGAGCAAATCCTAGACGTAGAATTACTAGTCTGCAGCTGGAAATGACGTAAATCTAGTATGAGAATACCGACAACCGCGGAAGCACCTATTCTATGCAACAAACATCCGTATGCCTGACGTATCCATTACAACAGACACTATCCAGAGCCTCTGAGAAAGCGACAACAACAAAAGACATTGTGACTTCTGGGAAAGTTAACCAAAGACTCTCTGATTAACTGACTCTCCAGCAGACGGGACCGGCGATTCCAACAGAGAAGACAACAACGACATAAATAAATGTAAATATGTACATTGCAATTATTGTCGAATGAGCAGCCGTTCATGTGCAAAGGATTAGCATTTCAATGAATATAATTATCAACTGTGTGTAGTGAATCCATTTTGTCTCTCCCGCTCTTTCTCTGTCCCCACCCGTTCCATTGTCTACCAAGCCGTCATACCGGTTTAGCCTTCTAGAGACTTATCAATGCATTGTGTTAGTAACCAATAACTATATTGTTAGGAGTGTGAAGGGGTGCGGAGGGGTGCGTCACTTGAGTGGGTTGAGTCATTGATGTGATCTTCCTGTCTGGGTTGGCGCCCCCCCCCCCCTTGGGTTGTGCCGTGACAGAGATTTTGTGGGCTATACTCGGCCTTGTCTCAGGATGGTAAGTTGGTGGTTTAAGATATACCCCTCTAGTGGCTGTGCTTTGGCAAAGTGGGTGGGGTCATCATCGGATGGGGCCACAGTGTCTCCTGACCCCTCCTGCCTCAGCCTCCAGTATTTATGCTGCAGTGGTTTATGTGTCGGGGGGCTAGGGTCAGTTTGTTATATCTGGAGTACTTCTCCTGTCTTATCTGGTGTCCTGTGTGAATTTAAGTATGCTCTCTCTAATTCTCTCTTTCTCTCACTCTCTCGGAGGATCTGAGCCCTAGGACCATGCCTCAGGACTACCTGGCATGATGACTCCTTGCTGTCCCCAGTCCACCTGGTCGTGTTGCTGCTCCAGTTTCAACTGTTCTGCCTGCGGCTATGGAATCCTGACCTGTTCACCGGACGTGCTACCTGTCCCAGACCTGCTGTTTTCAACTCTCTAGAGACAGCAGCAGTGTTACAGATACTCCTAATGATCGGCTATGAAAAGCCAACTGACATTTACTCCTGAGGTGCTGACTTGCTGCACCCGTGACAACTACTGTGATTATCATTATTTGACCATGCTGGTCATTTATGAACATTTGAACACCTTGGCCATGTTCTGTTATAATCTCCACCCGGCACAGCCAGAAGAGGACTGGCCACCCCTCATAGCCTGGTTCCTCTCTAGGTTTCTTCCTAGGTTTTAGCCTTTCTAGGGAGTTTTTCCTAGCCACCGTGCTTCTACACCTGCATTGCTTGCTGTTTGGGGTTTTAGGCTGGGTTTCTGTACAGCGCTTTGAGATATCAGCTGATGTACGAAGGGCTATATAAATAAATTTGATTTGATATTGTTTGTTTCATGTATTTCTGTGACTTATATATATACTATATGAGCTAGTTAGTAAATAAATAATTAAGCCAATTTGTATATCGCTGATTCATGATTTAGGCTAGCGTTCGTGCAGATATCCAAGGGTTTGCGACATTCAGTAATGAGAGCTGATGAGGTAATAATACATTAATACAAGACCTTACTTGATAAGATTTGAAAATATCTGAAGAGTCGATTCGGGAAATAGAGACTCTATAAACATTTCCCGTGGTGCCCCAACTTCCTAGTTAATTAAAGCTTACATGATTAGTTTAATCACATAATAATTAGACATAGAGAATTGATTTGATAAAATAACAGTCTTCACATTTAATGATAGTCACAGACATGACAACAGTATTGATTATGTCATTTAATTGTGAACATGTGTGTCTCTTTTACTTTCATAAAAATGAAGATGGAAGTCAGGAAGGTAATTTACCACACAAATGCATCAATAATACAATAGCATGTGTGCTTTAGGTCTGTAATCTCAAGCCCAATGTAGAATGCACTCTCCACCACTACCTGACCTCTGTGTAGCCCTTCCTCCTTGTTCATAGCTCAAATTCTTCCAGATAGAGTAGCAATCATCTAACAATGCTCCTCTCTATTAGACTGAGATCTCCACTCTTCTGCTATCTCAATAAGTTTCAGTTCAAGCTCACTTTGAATGCCTCTTACAGGAATTGAAGCATCACTGATCAATGTTGAAACAAAGGCAAAGCTAGACATACTAGGACAACAGATATATTAGATACTGCAAAGCCATAAATAAGAGATAGATGAGAATTTCATGTTGCCATGCATGCCTTAAATCTGCATTTCAAACAATAACAAAGGGGATACGTCGTCTTTGTTTTGGTAATCAGCTGAGGGATGGGATTTGAGAAATGTGAACAATCACAAGTTCATATTCAGGGCTATGGATGCAAGGACTGACCACACATGATTTAAAACTTTAGCTTTAAATATGTTATAAAGCTATACAGTCTTTGTTTGCAATTACATTGTTTACAAACAGTAGAGTTAACCCTCTAGAGTCGATTGACACACCTGTGCTTCACACAGTGATGTCATTTAGAATTTTGAATTGCTCCTCGTGTGTTTATGCTAGAGACTTACTGTGTCTTGTAATGGCTGCAGCTCAGTCCCCTCTTTCCACAGATATAAAGTTTGCTGCTATTCCATACCATGGGATTTGTGGAAGCTGTCTTTTTCTGCACATGAGAGGAATCGGACAAGAACATCATCATAAAATTGTCTGTTAACCATTTTAACATGTAGCGTCAGCTCCATGCTTTCTAGTCTAATAGTCTGTAGAATTGTAGCCATTCCAACGTGGGGACTCCGTCCCGGCGTTCTCTGACTTAATGTAAGTTTTGTAGGAAGTGGGTTTTATACTCTGTGGAAGAATGGGCGGTTCTATAACGCCCCCTTGTGATGTCTGGGCTCACGGGGGTGTGGCCACTGACTAGTTAAACTTTGTATTAAAATCCATACTCTCATGAGGTCACCAAATGAAACAACTTTGACAGGATTGTTCTAAATACCCACGAACCATTCCCACATTCTCAAAAATATAAATATTGTTTAATTATTCAAACTTTTGATTGTCCAAGTGTCTCTCAGTGTTCCACAGTTTACATTCTAATCTCGAGCACAGGCAACGTTGGGCAACGTATTTTATGACTGCCATAAAACAGCCAACTTCCCGGAGAGTTATGACATTGTGTACCTGATAGCTACTCATTAAAGGACAATTCCAACCCAAAACTACTTTTAAAATACAGGCCTCCCAAGTAGCACAGCAGTCTAAGGCACTGCTTCACAGTCCTAGAGGTGTCACTACAGATCCGGGTTTGATCCCGGGCTGTGTCACAGCCGGCCACAACCAGAAGACCCATGAGGTGGCGCACAATTGGCCCAGCATCGTCCGAGATAAGGGAGGGATGTCCTCGTCCAAACAGAATCTAGCAACTCCTTGTGGTGGCCGGGCGCATGCACGCTGACTTCAGTCGCCAGCTGTATGGTGTTTCCTCCGACACACTGGTGCGGCTGGCTTCCGGGTTAAGCAAGCAGTGTGTCTTGGCGGGGTCGTGTTTTAGAGAATGCATGGCTCTCAAACTTCGCCTCTCATAAGTCCGCACGGGAGCAATGGGACAAGACTGTAACTATGAAATTGAGGAGAAAAAGTGTAAAAAGTACCACAAAATATACAGTTGAAGTCGGAAGTTTACATACACCTTAGCCAAATACATTTAAACTCAGTTTTTCACAATTCCTGACAAAAATTCTAAGCAAAAATTCCATCTTAGGTCAATTAGGATCACCACTTCATTTGAAGAATGTGAAATGTCTGAATAGTAGTGGAGAGAATTATTTATTTCAGCTTTTATTTCTTTCATCACATTCCCAGTGGGTCAGAAGTTTACAAACACTCAATTCGTATTTGGTAGCATTGCCTTTAAATTGTTTAACTAGGGTCAAACATTTTGGGTAACCTTCCACATGCTTCAAACAACTAGTTGGGTAAATTTTGGCCCATTCCTCCTGACAGAGCTGGTGTAACTGAGTCAGGTTTGTAGGCCTACTTGCTCGCACATGCTTTTTCAGTTCTACGCACAAATGTTCTATGGGATTGAGGTCAGGGCTTTGTGGCCCCTCCACTACCTTGACTTTGTTGTCCTTAAGCCATTTTGACACGGAAGTATGCTTGGGGTCATTGTCCATTTGGAAGACCCATTTGCGACCAAGCTTTAACTTCCTGACTGATGTCTTGAGATGTTGCTTCAATATATCCACATCATGTTCCTCCTCATGATTCCATCTATTTTGTGAAGTGCACCAGTCCCTCCTGCAGCAAAGCACCCCCACAACATGATGCTGCCACCCCTGTGCTTCACAGTTGGGATGGTGTTATTCAGCTTGCAAGCTTCCCCCTTTTTCCTCCAAACACAACGATGGTCATTATGGCCAAACACTTCTATCTCTGTTTGATCAGACTAGAGGACATTGTGCAGTTGCAAACCGTAGCCTGGCTTTGTTTTGGCGGTTTTGGAACAGTGGCTTCTTCCTTGCTGAGCGACCTTCTCAGTATATGTCGATATAGAACTCGTTTATTGTGAATATAGATTATTTTGTACCTGCTTCCTCCAGCATCTCCACATGGTCCTTTGCTGATGTTCTGGGATTGATTTGCACTTTTCTCACCAAAGTACTTTCATCTCTATGAGACAGAACAAGTCTCCTTGTCATGCCCAGGCCATAGAGAGGTTTTTATTCTCTATTTTGGTTAGGCCAGGGTGGGCATTCTATGTTCATTTTCTATGTTTTGGATTTCTGTGTTGTTTGACTGGGTTTGGTTCTCAGAGGCAGCTGTCTATCGTTGTCTCTAATTGAGAACCATACTTAGGTAGCCTTTTCCCGCCTGTGTGGTGTGGGTAGTTCATTTCTGTTTAGTGTGTGAAGCACCTGACGGAGCTGTTTCGGTTGTCTCTGTTGTTTTGCATTCTAGTGTTCAGTTTCGAATAAACATGACGAACACGTACCATGCTGCGCTTCGGTCCTCACCTTCTTCCACCAACGGCCGTTACACTCCTTCCTGAGCGGTGTGGCGGCTGCATGGTCCCATTTATACTTGCATACTATTGTTTGTACAGATGAACGTGGTACCTTCAGGCGTTTGGAAATTGCTCTCAAGGATGAGGTCTTGACTGATTTCTTTTGATTTTCCCATGATGTCAAGCAAATAGGCACTGAGTTTGAAGGTAGGCCTTGAAATACATCCACAGGTACACCTCCAATTGACTCAGATGATGTCAATTAGCCTATCAGAAGCTTCTAAAGCCATGACATAATTTTTGGGAATTTTACAAGCTGTTTAAAGGCACAGTCAACTTAGTGGTGACAGGGGGGCAGTATTGAGTAGCTTGGATGAATAAGGTGCCCAGAGTAAACTGCCTGCTACTCTGTCCCAGATGATAATATGTGCAGATTATTAGTATTTGTTGATAGAAAACACACTGAAGTTTATAAATCTGTTTGAATGATGTCTGTGAGTATAACATAACTCATATGGCAGGCAAACACCTTAGACAAATCCAACCAGGAAGTGGGATATCTGAGGTTTGTAGTTTAATTTAAGTGATTGCCTGTCCAATATGCTGTGTCTATGGGGCCAGATTGCACTCCCCAAGGCTTCCAGCAGATGTAAACATGGTTTCTATTGTGGAAGGGTGTCAAATAAGAGCTGTTTCAACAAGTGGACTAGGCTGAGGCCAATCAGTTGTTTACTGCTCGGTCACGCGGGCACGCCGTTCCTTCTTTTTCCTCTGTAATAAATATGCTGTTGTCTGGTTGGAATATTATTGAAGATTTATTATAGAAAGACCCTAAGGATTGATTGTAAACATCTGTCACGGTGAGTGAATGAGGACCCAAAAGCGAATTAACTTGGGTGGCCAGGGTCTCAACGGCATGTCGAGCAGCAGACAATTCCTGCTCGTGTCTGCCTAGCATCGCTCCCTGGATCTCGACGGCTGAGTGGAGAGGATCCGAAGTCGCTGGGTCCATTCTTGGTCGGATTCTTCTGTCACGGTGAGTGAATGAGGACCCAAAAGCGAATTAACTTAACAGAGCTTCTTTAATAACCAAACATAGGTAGGTTCAGACAGACCGGCAGATTCCGACAGGACAGGACAAGGTTACAGCAAACAGGACGATAGTCTGGTTCAGGCATGAAACACAACAAACAAGAATCCGACAAAGACAGGAGCAGAAACAGAGAGAGATATAGGGACCTAATCAGAGGGAAAAAGGGAACAGGTGGGAAACGGGGTGAATGGGTAGTTAGGAGGAGACAAGGAACAGCTGGGGGAAAGCGGGGGAGAAAAGGTAACCTAATACGACCAGCAGAGGGAGACAGGGTGAAAGGAAAGGACAGAAAGACACAACATGACAATACATGACAGTACCCCCCCACTCACCGAGCGCCTCCTGGCGCACTCGAGGAGGAAACCTGGCGGCAACGGAGGAAATCCTCGATCAGCGCACGGTCCAGCACGTCCCGAGAGGGAACCCAACTCCTCTCCTCAGGACCGTACCCCTCCCAATCTACGAGGTACTGGTGACCACGGCCCCGAGGACGCATGTCCAAAATCCTGCGGACCCTGTAGATGGGTGCGCCCTCGACAAGGATGGGGGGGGGGGGGAAGACGAGCGGGGGCGCGAAGAACGGGCTTGATACAGGAGACATGGAAGACCGGGTGGACGCGACGAAGGTATCGCGGAAGAAGAAGTCGAACTGCGACAGGATTAATGACCCGAGAAATACGGAACGGACCAATGAACCGCGGGGTCAACTTGCGAGAAGCCGTCTTAAGGGGAAGGTTCTGAGTGGAGAGCCAAACTCTCTGACCGCGACAATATCTAGGACTCTTAGTTCTACGCTTATTAGCAGCCCTCACAGTCTGCGTCCTATAACGGCAAAGTGCAGACCTGACCCTCTTCCAGGTGCGCTCGCAACATTGGACAAAAGCCTGAGCGGAGGGGACGCTGGACTCGGCGAACTGAGATGAGAACAGCGGAGGCTGGTACCCGAGGCTACTCTGAAAAGGAGATAGCCCGGTCGCAGACGAAGGAAGCGAGTTGTGGGCGTATTCTGCCCAGGGGAGCTGTTCTGACCAAGACGCAGGGTTGCGAAAAGAAAGACTGCGTAAGATGCGACCAATAGTCTGATTGGCCCGTTCTGCTTGACCGTTAGACTGGGGGTGAAAGCCGGAAGAGAGACTGACGGAAGCCCCAATCAAACGGCAAAACTCCCTCCAAAATTGAGACGTGAATTGCGGACCTCTGTCCGAAACGACGTCTGACGGAAGGCCATGAATTCTGAAAACATTCTCGATGATGATTTGTGCCGTCTCTTTAGCAGAAGGAAGCTTAGCAAGGGGAATGAAATGAGCCGCCTTAGAGAACCTATCGACAACCGTAAGAATAACAGTCTTCCCCGCTGACGAAGGCAGTCCGGTGACAAAATCTAAGGCGATGTGAGACCACGGTCGAGAGGGAATGGGAAGCGGCCTGAGACGGCCGGCAGGAGGAGAGTTACCGGACTTAGTCTGCGCGCAGACCGAACAAGCAGCCACGAAACGACGCGTGTCATGCTCCCGGGTGGGCCACCAAAAACGCTGGCGAATGGAAGCAAGCGTACCTCGAACGCCAGGGTGGCCGGCTAACTTGGCAGAGTGAGCCCACTGAAGAACGGCCAGACGAGTAAGAACGGGAACGAAAAGAAGGTTCCTAGGACAAGCGCGCGGCGACGGAGTGTGAGTGAGCGCTTGCTTTACCTGCCTCTCAATTCCCCAGACAGTCAACCCGACAACACGCCCCTCAGGGAGAATCCCCTCGGGGTCAGTGGAGGCTACTGAAGAACTGAAGAGACGAGATAAAGCATCAGGCTTGGTGTTCTTAGAGCCCGGACGATAAGAAATCACAAACTCGAAACGAGCGAAAAACAGCGCCCAACGCGCCTGACGCGCATTAAGTCGTTTGGCAGAACGGATGTTCCTATGGTCAGTCCAAACGACAAAAGGAACGGTCGCGCCCTCCAACCACTGTCGCCATTCGCCTAGGGCTAACCGGATGGCGAGCAGTTCGCGGTTTCCCACATCATAGTTACGTTCCGACGGCGACAGGCGATGAGAAAAATACGCGCATGGGTGGACCTTGTCGTCAGAGAGGGAGCGCTGAGAAAGAATGGCTCCCACGCCCACCTCTGACGCGTCAACCTCGACAACGAACTGTCTAGAGACGTCAGGTGTAACAAGGATAGGAGCGGATGTAAAACGATTCTTGAGGAGATCAAAAGCTCCCTGGGCGGAAACGGACCACTTAAAGCACGTCTTGACAGAAGTAAGGGCTGTGAGAGGAGCTGCCACCTGACCGAAATTACGGATGAAACGACGATAGAAGTTCGCGAAGCCGAGAAAGCGCTGCAGCTCGATGCGTGACTTAGGGGCGGGCCAATCAATGACAGCTTGGACCTTAGCGGGATCCATCTTAATGCCTTCAGCGGAAATAACAGAACCGAGAAATGTGACGGAGGAGGCATGAAAAGTGCACTTCTCAGCCTTCACAAAAAGACAATTCTCTAAAAGGCGCTGGAGGACACGTCGAACGTGCTGAACATGAATCTGGAGTGACGGTGAAAAAATCAGGATATCGTCAAGGTAAACGAAAACAAAGATGTTCAGCATGTCTCTCAGGACATCATTGACTAATGCCTGAAAGACAGCTGGAGCGTTAGCGAGGCCGAAAGGAAGAACCCGGTATTCAAAGTGCCCTAACGGAGTATTAAACGCCGTCTTCCACTCGTCCCCCTCCCTGATGCGCACGAGATGGTAAGCGTTACGAAGGTCCAACTTAGTGAAAAACCTGGCTCCCTGCAGGATCTCGAAGGCTGAAGACATAAGAGGAAGCGGATAACGATTCTTCACTGTTATGTCATTCAGCCCTCGATAATCTATGCAGGGGCGCAGAGACCCGTCCTTCTTCTTGACAAAAAAAAACCCCGCTCCGGCGGGAGAGGAGGAGGGGACTATGGTACCGGCGTCAAGAGCTACAGACAAATAATCCTCAAGAGCCTTACGTTCGGGAGCCGACAGAGAGTATAGTCTACCCCGGGGGGGAGTGGTTCCCGGAAGGAGATCAATACTACAATCATACGACCGGTGTGGAGGAAGAGAGGTGGCCCTGGACCGACTGAACACCGTGCGCAGATCGTGATATTCCTCCGGCACCCCTGTCAAATCACCAGGCTCCTCCTGTGAAGAAGAGACAGAGGAAACAGGAGGGATAGCAGACATTAAACATTTCACATGACAAGAGACGTTCCAGGAGAGGATATAATTACTAGACCAATTAATGGAAGGATTATGACAAACTAGCCAGGGATGGCCCAAAACAACAGGTGTAAAAGGTGAACGAAAAATTAAAAAAGAAATGGTTTCGCTATGATTACCAGAAACAGTGAGGGTTAAAGGTAGCGTCTCACGCTGAATCCTGGGGAGAGGACTACCATCCAGGGCGAACAAGGCCGTGGACTCCCTTAACTGTCTGAGAGGAATGTCATGTTCCCGAGCCCAGGTCTCGTCCATAAAACAGCCCTCCGCCCCAGAGTCTATTAAGGCACTGCAGGAAGCTGACGAACCGGTCCAGCGTAGATGGACCGACAAGGTAGTGCAGGATCTTGAAGGAGAGACAGGAGTAGTAGCGCTCACCAGTAGCCCTCCGCTTACTGATGAGCTCTGGCTTTTACTGGACATGAAGTGACAAAATGACCAGCAGAACCGCAATAGAGACAGAGGCGGTTGGTGATTCTCCGTTCCCTCTCCTTAGTCGAGATGCGGATACCTCCCAGCTGCATAGGCTCAGCTCCCGAGCCGGCAGAGGAAGATGGTAGTGATGCGGAGAGGGGGGCAACGGAGAGCGCGAGCTCCTTTCCACGAGCTCGGTGACGAAGATCAACCCGTCGCTCAATGCGAATAGCGAGTTCAATCAAGGAATCCACGCTGGAAGGAACCTCCCGGGAGAGAATCTCATCCTTTACCTCTGCGCGGAGACCCTCCAGAAGACGAGCGAGCAAGGCCGGCTCGTTCCAGCCACTGGAGGCAGCAAGAGTGCGAAACTCAATAGAGTAGTCAGTTATGGATCGATTGCCTTGACATAGGGAAGACAGGGCCCTGGAAGCCTCCTCCCCAAAAACAGATCGATCAAAAACCCGTATCATCTCCTCCTTAAAGTCCTGATACTGGTTAGTACACTCAGCCCTTGCCTCCCAGATTGCCGTGCCCCACTCACGAGCCCGTCCAGTAAGGAGAGATATGACGTAGGCGACACGAGCAGTGCTCCTGGCGTAAGTGTTGGGCTGGAGAGAAAACACAATATCACACTGGGTGAGGAACGAGCGGCATTCAGTGGGCTCCCCAGAGTAACACGGCGGGTTATTGATTCTGGGCTCCGGAGATTCGAAAGCCCTGGAAGTGGCCGGTGGATCGAGGCGGAGATGGTGAACCTGTTCTGTGAGGTTGGAGACTTGGGTGGCCAGGGTCTCAACGGCATGTCGAGCAGCAGACAATTCCTGCTCGTGTCTGCCTAGCATCGCTCCCTGGATCTCGACGGCTGAGTGGAGAGGATCCGAAGTCGCTGGGTCCATTCTTGGTCGGATTCTTCTGTCACGGTGAGTGAATGAGGACCCAAAAGCGAATTAACTTAACAGAGCTTCTTTAATAACCAAACGTAGGTAGGTTCAGACAGACCGGCAGATTCCGACAGGACAGGACAAGGTTACAGCAAACAGGACGATAGTCTGGTTCAGGCATGAAACACAACAAACAAGAATCCGACAAAGACAGGAGCAGAAACAGAGAGAGATATAGGGACCTAATCAGAGGGAAAAAGGGAACAGGTGGGAAACGGGGTGAATGGGTAGTTAGGAGGAGACAAGGAACAGCTGGGGGAAAGCGGGGGAGAAAAGGTAACCTAATACGACCAGCAGAGGGAGACAGGGTGAAAGGAAAGGACAGAAAGACACAACATGACAATACATGACAACATCGTTTGACATGTTTCTACAAACTGTAATGGAACTCTTTTGACTTCTCGTCTGGATTTTGCGCCCGCGCATTGTGCCTTTGGAATAGTGACCTAAACGCGCAAACAAAACTGAGGTTTTTGGACATAAATATGGACGTAATCGAACAAAACAAACATTTCTTGTGGAAGTGGGAGTCCTGGGAGTGCATTCCGACGAAGATCAGCGAAGGTAAGTGAAGATTTATAATGCTACGTATGACTTTTGTTGACTCCACAATTTGCTTTTGTGGCTGAACCTATTCTCAGATTATTGAATATCGTGCTTTTGCCGTAAAGATTTTTTAAAATCTGACACAGCGGTTGCATTTAGAACAAGTTTATCTTTAATTATATGTAAAACATGTATATCTCATCAACGTTTATGATGAGTTTTTCTGTTATTTGATGTCGCTCTCTGCAATTTCTCTGAATGTTTTGGAGGCATTTCTGAACATGGCGCCAATGTAAACTGAGGTTTTTGGATATAAATATGAACTTGATCGAACAAAACATACATGTATTGTGTAACATTGAGTCCTGGGAGTGTCATCTGATGAAGATCGTCAAAGGTTAGTGATTCATTTTATCTATGTTTCTGCTTTTTATGACACCTCTCTTTGGCTGGAAAATGTCTGAATGCTTTCTGTGACTAACATAATGATATGTTCTGCTTTCGCCGAAAAGCCTTTTTGAAATCGGACACTGTGGATGGATTAACGAGAAGTGTATCTTTAAAATGGTGTAAAATACTTGTATGGTTGAGGAATTTTAATTATGAAATTTCTGTTGTTTTGAATTTTGCGCCCTGCAATTTCACTGGCTATTGGCGAGGTGCAAAGCTAGCGTCCCGAACGATCCCAGAGAGATTAACTTCTGACCCACTGGAATTGTGATACAGTGAAATAATCTGTCTGTAAGCAGTTGTTGGAAAAATGACTTCTGTCAAGCACAAAGTAGATGTCCTAACCGACTTGCCAAAACTGTAGTTTGTTATCATGAAATTTGTGGAGTGGTTGAAAACGAGTTTTATTGACTCCAACCTTATTATATGTAAACTCCTGACTTCAATTGTATATATTTTTTTAAATATTCAAAATACAGACATGATCCAGTTATGATGCATTTTGCTACATATGAAGCAAAACGCATCGTGCATGTCACGTTCTGACCCTAGTTATTGTGTTAATTGTTTGTTTTATTTGGTCAGGACTTGAGTTGGGTGGGCATCCTATGTTTTGTGTGTTTAGGTTATTTTTCTGTGTTCGGCCTAGTATGGTTCTCAATCAGAGTCAGGTGTCGTTAGTTGTCTCTGATTGAGAATCATACTTAGGTAGCTTGGGTTTCACTGTTGTTTTGTGGGTGATTGTTTCCGTGTCTGTGTTTGTTTTGCCACACAGGACTGTTTCGTTTTTCACATTTATTGTTTTGTATTTTTGTAGTGTTCTCGGTTATTGTCTATATTAAAGATGTTTAACACTAACCATGCTGCGCTTTGGTCCTCCTCTCCTTCAGCGGAAGAAAACCATTAAAGAATCACCCACCACAAAAGGACCAAGCGGCGTGGTAAGCAGCAGGAGAGGAAGCAGCAGCAGGAGAGGCAGCAGCAGCAGTGGGAGAGGCAGCACTATTTGGAGAAATGGACTTGAAAGGAGATCCTAGACGGGAAAGTCCCCTGGGCAGCGCCAGGGGAATATCATCGCCTCAAAGCAGAGCTGGAGGCAGCGAAAGCAGAGAGGCGGCATTATGAGGAGCTAGCACGGCAGAGCGGCTGGAAGCCCGAGAGGCAGCCCCAAAAATGTCTTGGGGGGAAGCACAGGGAGAGTGTGGCAGAGTCAGGAGTCAGACCTGAGCCAACTCCCCCTGTTTCCCCTAAGGAGCCATGGATGGAATCAGAGCAGTCGGCGAAGTTGAGGTGTGCGTCTGAGAATGTTGAGGAGTTATTGGACAGAGTAGAGAGAGCTGTTGGTTTGGCGTAGTATGCACGGCATTCGCCCTGAGGAGCGTGTTAGCTGTCCAATGCCACCTGTGTCAGTTCCTCGTACTCAGCCTGAAACTTGTGTTAGAGTTCCGGAAGATTTGATGCCGGCTATACACGCCAGGTCTCCAGTACACCTTCACAAAACGGTGTGTCCTGTTCCTTGCACTCACCCTGAGGTGCGTGTCCCCAGCCCGGTACCACCAGTGCCTGCACCCCGCACCAGGCTGTCTCTACGTCCCATCAATACAGGTGCTCCCACCTGTCCGGCGCTTTCAGAGTTTCCGACCCTCAGTCCAGAGGCACCAGAACCCCTCAGTCCAGAGGTGCCAGAGCTCCTGTGTCCAGCGCTGCCAGAGCCTTCCTCCTCTCCAGCGCTGCCGGAGTCTCCCGCCTGTCCAGCGCTGCCAGAGCTTCTGCCCCTCAGTCCAGAGGCACCAGAGCCCCTCAGTCCAGAGGCGCCAGAGCTCCTCTGTCCAGCGCTGCCAGAGCCTTCTTCCTCTCCAGCGCCGCCAGAGTCTCCAGTCTGCCCAGCACCGCCTGAGCTGGCCGTCTGCCCAGCGCCGCCTGAGCTGCCCATCTGCCCAGCGCCGCCTGAGCTGTCCATCTGCCCAGCGCCATCAGAGTCTCCCGTCTGTCCAGAGCGGCTAGAGTCTCCGGTCTGTGCAGAGCGCCTAGAGTCTCCCGTCTGTCCAGAGCGGCTAGTGTCTCCCGTCTGTCCAGAGCCGCTAGAGTCTCCCGCCTGTCCAGAGCCGCTAGAGTCTCCCGCCTGTCCAGAGCCGCTAGAGTCTCCCGCCTGTCCAGAGCCGCTAGAGTCTTCCGCCTGTCCAGAGCCGCTAGAGTCTCCTGCCTGTCCAGAGCCGCTAGAGTCTACCGTCTGTCCAGAGCCGCTAGAGTCTCTCGTCTGTCATGAGCCGCCAGAGTCTCCCGTCTGTCATGAGCCGCCAGAGTCTCCCGTCTGTCATGAGCCACCAGAGTCTCCCGTCTGTCATGAGCCGCCAGAGCCGCCAGTCAGCGTGGCGCCACCAGAGCCGTCAGTCAGCGTGGCGCCGCCAGAGCCGTCAGTCAGCGTGGCGCCGCCAGAGCCGCCAGTCAGCGTGGCGCCGCCAGAGCCTCCAGTCAGCCAGGAACCGCCAGATCCGCCAGTCAGCCAGGATCCGACAGAGCCGCCTGTCAGCCAGGATCCGCCAGGGCCGCCGTTCAGCCAGGATCCGACAGAGCCGTCGTTCAGCCAGGATCCGCCAGAGCCGCCGTTCAGCCAGGATCCGACAGAGCCGTCGTTCAGCCAGGATCCGCCAGAGCCGTCGGTCAGCCAGGATCCGCCAGAGCCGCCGGTCAGCCAGGATCCGCCAGAGCCGCCGGTCAGCCAGGATCCGCCAGAGCCGTCGGTCAGCCAGGATCCGCCAGAGCCGTCAGTCAGCCAGGAGCTGCCAGAGCCATCAACCAGCCTGAGTTACCTCTCATTCCTGAGCTACCCCTCATTCCTGAGTTACCCCTCAGTCCTGAGCTACAACCTCAGTCCTGAGCTACCCCTTAGTCCTGAGCTACCCCTTAAGTCCAGAGCTGTCCCTCAGTCCGGTGGGCCTGTTGTTTAGGGTTCCCAGGTCAGGGTCAGCGGCATGGGTCACCGTTCCTAGGAGACCACAGAGGCGGACAAAGACTATGGTGGAGTAGGGTCCACGTCCAGCGCCAGAGCCGCCACCGCGGACAGATGCCAACCCAGACCCCCCTATAGGTTCAGCTTTTGCGGCCGGAGCCCGCACCTTGGGGGGGGGCTACTGTCACGTTCTGACCCTAGTTATTGTGTTAATTGTTTGCTTTAGTTGGCCAGGACGTGAGTTGGGTGGGCATTCTTTGTTTTGTGTGTCTAGATTGTTTTTCTGTGTTCGGCCTAGTATGGTTCTCAATCAGAGGCAGGTGTCATTAGTTGTCCCTGATTGAGAATCATACTTAGGTAGCTTGGGTTTCACTGTTGTTTTGTGGGTGATTGGAACCAAAAATATTTTTTTCTATAGGGATAGCCAAAGAACCTTTTATGGTTCTAGGTACCATCATATAGGCGAGTAGGATGCAAGGAGTCTATCATCTTACTGATAGAGCACACCTGCGTTAGTTATTCCCCGCAGCTGTGCTTTGGCGTCTGTGTTTGGCCATCGCTGCCTGAATAGCTGCCTGATTATTTCAAATCGGAGGGAATATTTATCCAAGGCCAATAATATAATATGATTCCATATGACTCTCCGGGGCTGAGACAGCTGTTCTCCAGCTTTCAGCGAGAGGAACAGATTTCTGATCTCAATTAATAGGCCCCATGATAGTCAGGGGTGGTTTGTCGAATTATACAGATACAGTACAGGCGCACCTTGTCTTAAACATGGTGGTGGAAAATGTCACTGTTCTTGCAATGTTGAAACAATTAAGATATAAGCAATTGGTAATGTTTGTAGTGATGGATATTCAAATATGTGCAATTTCAGAATTAGAGTAAGCAAACTAAGTGAGTTTGAAGACTATAATTTCAATAGAACATATCATTTTGATAACACTTTTTACTGTATTATCTAATACTTACCTGGTGTTAATACACTATTAAGTGCGAAACTATGTGGCAACAATTTATACTTGCTTTTACTTACTATGCAAATATTAGGTCATTAGCCACTGTTCATTTTAAATCATTTCTAAGTAGTTACCGGAAACCATTGTTTCTTATCCAGTGTTTTGTGGGAGGGAAATGTACATTTGCTCAAATCAAACAGATTACACACAGAACAATTTGAAGACCTTCATAAACAAACCGATAAAACTTTATTAACAAGACTTTTGCAGCCGAATTAGACAGCAAGAATTACGGAGAACGAACATCTCTTTGTTTGGCTCAATTTTGCTTAGATCATGCCTCGAATGTTTTCTTTTGTTGTTCATTCCACTGCCTAACAAAGTCTCAACTGTCAGATGTATTCTTTCAGTTAAGGCTTTTTTCTTAATTTCTCCCTTTCTCGCACAAGGAGCCATCTGTGTGTCCAAGGGCACACCCGCAAGGTGCAGACCCCAGAGAGACTTACCTCAGTGGGCCCTCCTGTTTCAGTCAATAGGCAATTATTCCCTCCCAGAAAGCACTGTCAACTTCAAACAGCACACAATCTTCAGGCAGATTTAAATAGAGTGGGCAGAGTCAAAAGTATATTTTATTATTTTGGCCCCTGGAGGATGAATTGGACTCGTCTTTCTGGTGAAATCCAAGACAGTTTAAATGGCTGTGGAGGTATTTTTGGAGTTCAGGGTATAGGGGTATCTGGGCTACTCTTTATGAAAGGCCAAAAGAGAAGATCAGATTAGAAGGTGAACAGCAAGGGCCTTTTAGGAAAAGTGCTATTGGGCCTGTCCCCAATGACACCTTACTCCATGGATTTTTTAAAGTCAGTGAAGAACAAATTCGTATTTACAATGACGGCCTACCCCGGCCAAACCCTAACCCGGAAAACTTCTTGGCTCAAAAAGTCTGTCCCCTATGTTTCCACCTGTAGAGGTTAAATGAAATGGCTGTAATAACTGTTCTGGTCTCACTGATGTGCTATGGCTGAGACTGGTATCAGCAGATAAGCTTCAATCTGGTACGATTTTGCAAAAAGTTGTGATTCAAGGGACATGAAGTTTATGGGAATTCGATGGGGTGCATTCATTGGGGGGGAGGGGGGGGGGGGTGTTAGCCTCACACCATTGATGCCTAGAGATAGGCATCAACAAACATGTTGTCAAAGGGAAGATATTGCATTCAATGGGGGGAAGATTAGTGTCACAATTTTGAAGCATAAAGATAGGCATCACGGACATGACACCTAAGTGAATATATTGCATTCAATAGGGAAAGATTAGTATCACAATATTGATGCCTAGAGATAGGCATTAGAGATATAACTTATAAGTTAATACATTGCATTACATTTTAATCAGACTCAATAGGCTTAGCTTCTTCAATGACTGCCTCGCCTGGTTCACCAACTACTTCTCAGAGAGTTCAATGTGTCAAATCGGAGGGCCTGATGTCCGGACCTCTGGCAGTCTCGATGGGGGTGCCAAAGGGCTCAATTCTCGGACTGACTCATTTCCCTGTATACATCAATGATGTCGTTCTCGCTGCTGGTGATTCTCTGATCCACCCCTACGCAGACGACACCATTCTGCACACATCTGGCCCTTCTTTGGACACTGTGCTAACAAACGTCCAAACAAGCTTCAACGCCATACAACACTCCTTCCGTGGCATCCAACTGCTTTTAAATACAAGTAAAACTAAGTGCATGCTCTTCAACCGATTGCTGCCCGCACCCTCTAATAAAATGCAAAATAATTACTTAGAAATCATACAATGTGATTTTCTGGATTTTTGTTTTAGATTCCGTCTCTCACAGTTGAAGTGTACCTGTGACAAAAATTACAGACCTCTACATGCTTTGTAAGTAGGAAAACCTGCAAAATTGACAGTGTATCAAATACTTGTTCTCCCCACTGTATATCAATCCAGTATTAATGCTAATTTGTAATTATTTTCACCTCTATGGCCTATTTATTGCCTAACTCCCTAATCTTCTACATTTGGACACACTGTACATATTGTTGGAGACATTAAAACTTGTTTTTCAACCACTCCACAAATGTATTATTAACAAACTATAGATTTGGCAAGTCAGTAAGGACATTTACTTTGTGCATGACACAAGTCATTTAAAGGATGATTATTTCACTTATAATTCACTGTGTCACAAATCCAGTGAGTCAGAAGTAAAAAAAATAATTAAAAAAAACTAATTTGACTGTGCCTTTAAACAGGTTGGAAAAATCCAGAAAATGATGTCATGGCTTTAGAAGCTTCCAATAGGTTAATTGACATAATTTGAGTCAATTGGAAGTGTACCTGTGGATGTATTTCAAGGCCTACCTTCAAACTCAGTGCCTCTTTGCTTGACATCATGGGAAAATCTAACGAAATCAGCCAAGACCTCAGAAAAAACATTGCAGACCTACACAAGTCTGGTTCATCCTTGGGAGCAATTTCCAAATGCCTGAAGGTATCACGTTCATCTGTACAAACAATAGTATGCAAGTATAAACACCATGGGACCATGCAGCCGTCATACCGCTCAGGAAGGAGACGTGTTCTGTCTCATAGAGATGAATGTTCTTTGGTGAGAAAAGTGCAAATCAATCCAAGAACAACAGCAAAGGACCATGTGGAGATGCTGGAGGAAGCAGGTACAAAAGGATTTATATCCACAGTAAAAAATAGTCCTAAATCGACAACCTGAAAGGCCGCTCAGAAAGGAAGAGTCCACTGCACATGGGGACAAAGATTTTGGAGAAATGTCCTCTGGTCTGATGAAACAAAAATAGAACTGTTTAGCCATAATGACATTTGTTATCTTTGGAGGAAAAAGGGGAGGCTTGCAAGCCAAAGAACACCATCCCAACCGTGAAGCACGGGAGTGGCAGCATCATGATGTGGGGATGCTTTGCTGCAGGAAGGACTGGTGCACTTAACAAAATCAATGGCATCATGAGGAGGAAAATTAAGTGGAAATATTGAAGCAACATCTCAAGACATCAGCCAAGTTAAAGCTTGGTCGCAAATGGGTCTTCCAAATGTACAATGACCCATTGTATACTTCCAAAGTTGTGGCAAAATGGCTTAAGGACAACAAAGTCAAAGTATTGGAGTGGCTGTCATAAAGCTCTGACCTCAATCCCATAGAACATCGGTGGGCAGAACTGAAAAAGCGTGTGTGAGCAAGGTGGCCTACAAACCTGACTCAGTTACACCAGCTCTGTCAGGAGGAATGGGCCCAAATTCACCCAACTTATTGTGGGAAGCTTGTGGAAGGCTACTCGAAACGTTGAACCCAAGTTAAACAATTTTAAGGCAATGTTTAAATAAATCACTCTCTCTACTATTATTCTGACATTTCACATTCTTAAAATAAAGTGGTGATGCTAACTGACCTAGAACAGAAACATTTTAATAAGATTAAATGTCAGGAATTGTGAAAAACTTCAGACTTCAACTGTAGATCTTTCTATTTTCCTTTTCTTTTGTGTTATTGGCTGTATTTTTGTTTATTTCTAACTCTGTATGGTTGTTTTTGTCACACTGCTATGCTTTATCTTGGCCAGGTCGCTGTTGTAAATGAGAACTTTTTCTCAACTGGCCTACCTGGTAAAAAAAAAAGGAAAAAAAAAAATGTCTGTCAGTTCTCTCTCTCTCTATTCTCTAATCCCCCTCTCCCTCCCTCTTCTCTCTCTCTCACTTCCTCTTTCTCTTTGCCTCCCTCTGTCTGTCTCTCTCTCTAGGCCCATTCTCTATCTCTCTCCCTGCCTCTCGTGTGCCAGGTAGCCTAGCATTTAAGAGCATTGGGCCAGTAACTGAAATGTTGCTGGTTCGAATCCCAAAGCAGACAAAAATCTGCTGTTCTGCCCTTGAGAAAGTCATTTAACCTCCGACAACAACTGCTCCCCAGGCGCCAATGGCGTAGGTGTCGATTAAGGCAGCCCCCTGCACCTCTCTGATTCAGAAAGATTGGGTTACGTACTAAAGACACATTTCGGTTTGATGCATTCATTTGTGCAACTGACTAGGTATCCCCTTTCCTTTGCTTACCTTTCTCTCTGTCTTTCTCTTCCTCCACTTTATCCCCACCTCCTCTTCTCTCTCCTTCCTCCTTTATTTGACGCCTCCACCCTCTCCCCTCGCTCTCCCTCCTCTCTCTTGTTCTCTCTCTCTCATATATCTCTGTTTCTCCCTCCTTCTCTCTCCTCTCTCCCTCCCACTCTCCCTCCTTTCCCCCGCCTCTCTCTTTCCCCTTCCTCCTTCACCCTCATCCTCTCTCCCCCTCCATTCTCTCTCTCACTCCTTTCCCTCTCTCTCTCACTCCTTTCCCACCACTCATATGTCTCTCTGTCCCTCTCCTCTCTCTCCTCCTCTCTCCCAACTCCTCCTTTCTCCCACCTCCACAGACTGGATGTTGACACATAGAAGTCAATACATTGCTTTCAATGAGAAAAGATGTGTCAAAATCTGCAATGGGTAAATTGGCATTCAAGGCAAAAAAGTTAGTGAAAAGCTGCAATGGGTAAATTTGTGACAGACAGACAGACAGACAGACAGACAGAGCCCCTCTAGTACTGCAAGACCATTGTGTCCAATGCAGGTTGATTTCAAATTTCATGATGGTCCACCGGTCCCAAACATGTCAAATTTGGGACAATTCAACTTTTTTAGTCCTAGCTTCAAGTCCGGGATGTGGACATGAAGCTAAAGTTAGGGTGAAGTTTAGGGTTGAGGTTAGTTAGAGTATGGTTTGAGCCAGGATGTGGACATGAAGCTAGAGTTAGGGTTGAGCTGGGCGTGGACATGAAGCTAGGGTTATGGTTAGGGCCTCAACCCTAGACATAACCCTAATCCTAATCCAATTAGCTATACCCAATTGGAAAGTAACACATTATGACACTCTCCTAACCATGTCATATTATGTCATAACAGCTGGCATAACTTGTCATAACCTATCATAACACGGTCATGTCCCATATATACAACCGTTGTGACATATATTGCTATATTTATGGTTACAACATCTACATAATATTGTCAAAACCCATGTTTTTTTCTGCAAAGATGTTTCCTTTCGTTTGAAAGTTAAGTCCTTTGTCGTTGTTGTAATGAAATCTCTACAGTTATGTAAAGAAAATACAATTTTATGACACTGTCATGAAGCATTATGACCATCCTGTGTCACTTTACTTGGACTAAGGGTGTGTTCGTAAATTCATTCTGGAGTGCCAGAGTGCGCTCAGAGTGCACTCTGGTTGTTTGTAACTACAGAGCGTTTTCAGATTGTCTGTTCATAAATTCAGGGCGTTTCGCACTCAGAACATTCAAAGCGCGCACTGGACGCTCTGGCCTGACCTTACAACAGCAATCAAGCACCCACGCTAACTGGCTCAAGTTGGCTAGCTAGCTAGCTACTTCCAGACAATGAGAGAACAGCCCACTCTGACTATTTTACTTGCCCTAGCAGAGCTGGTTAGGCTGTTTTTGATATCCAGAGTGTTGGTGACTGTAACTGTGCTGCTGGCAACAATTTAATAACGTTTTTTAGCCAATGTTTACTGACACTGGTCATATTCAACAGTAGTTATTCTGCGCTCTTGCACACTCAGACAAGAGTGCTTTGAGTAGATAGCCAGAGTGTATTCAGAAACGTACCCTAAGAAGATATACTTTATGACACTGTCAACAGGCATTATGACCATTATAATCATATAAGCCAGATAGGCATATCACGTACATGCCCTTATGTCAGTCATCAGTCAAAAAAATGGGGTCTTGTCCTGCTCCTGAAATCTGCTCCCTGCATTTATCAGCAAAAGAGCATTGGGTTAGGTGCATGTCTGATGTCAATGTGTGCATAATTGCAATGATAATTGAATATAGTCAATTTCAGACATGTTATTTAATATAAATATACTGTTGCATGTCTGACATCAATGTGTGCATAATTACAATGATAATTGAATATAGTCAATTTCAGAAATGTTATTTAACATAAACATACTGTTGACAAGTAGGCTATAGTGTAATGGAATGCTTTGCCTTGTGTAGTAGGTTTTGTGGGTATTGACACTTATGTAGGTGTCATAACCAGCCATAAAATAAAGCAATATATGTCACAACAGGTCTAAATATGTGTCATGACAGTTTTATGACAATATTATGACAGCTTATATGACAAGTTATGTCAGCTGTTGTGACATATTATGACATGGTTGTGACCGTGTCATAACGTGTTATGACGCTAGGTATCAATTAAAGTTATGTAACAATGTGTCCCTTCCCCCACTACATGGCAAAAAGATAGGCCTCACTTTAAGCCTGACCTAGAGTGAAGGTGCTTTTGAGTGACATTTTTAGAACGGTTAAGGCTAAAAACACAATTCGCGTATGGGATTGTTCAGCCGACGCTCCCGATGAACGCAAGCCTACATCTGACCATGTGAAATTAACTTTTCACAGTGAAAACTTGATCCCACACAGAACAAGGACTTTCTTCCATAGAAAAAGCATTACCTATAGCCCTTACATAACCGTGAAGTTCCCATGGACTGCGATTGAGCTAGCTAACAGCCCTTGCACAAAACCCATTGTGACTTTACAGAGTTGACCACCCCCGCAGAGAAGCCAGCAGAACAGCTCACCTCAGCTCCCCAAAAAAGTCTTGACACCATAGCAGTACAGTCCTCCCCACACCCTGACGATAGCGTCAACATCACAGCATGACAGACAAATGAAGAACCCCGAGCCCAGGGGATCCCACCTCGTCTGAGCACTCCCCTGTCAGCCACCCAGATAGCCCTCCTGACAACACACTCAAACAGGAAATATATATACAAGAAAATACACTTTTTCACAAACACATAGTGTCTAAACTCTGGTGTCCAAACACCCAGGGCGCCCTGTGCTCCAAATCCAAATGTTTACCCTGACCACCACTCCACCCTGGACTTGAACAGCCTTTACGATCAGGTCCACCTATACAAGGCAGCAGTGCTCACCTTCGCCTGGACCAGCAAGACACTCTCCCAGACCTGCGGGACCCCATCCCCCAACTGGTTGACCCTCCTTTGGCAGCAATAACCTCAACCAAGTATTTTCTGTATTTGCAGATCAGATCTGCACAACAGTCAGGAGGAATTATGGACCATTCCTCTTCACAAAACTGTTTCAGTTTAGCACTATTCTTGGGATGTCTGGTGTGGATGTCTGGTGTGACAAGAGTGAACTTCTCTCTTGAGGTCATGCCACAGAATCTCAATTGGTTTGAGGGTCAGGACTCTGACTGGGCCACTCCAGAAGGCACATTTTCTTCTGTTGAAGGCATTCTGTTGATTTACTTTGGTGTTTTGGGTCGTTGTCTTGTTGCATCACCCAACTTCTATTGAGCTTCAATTGGCGGACAGATAGCCTAATATTCTCCTTCAAAATTTATTGATAAACTTGGAAATTCATGTTTCCATTGCTGATAGCAAGCTGTCCAGGCCCTGAGGCAGCAAAGTAGCCCCAAACCATGATGATCCCTCCACCATACTTTACAGTTGGGATGAGGTTTTTATGTTGGTATGCTGTGACTTTTTTTTCTCAACACATAGTGTTGTGTGTTCCTTCCAAACAACTCAACTGTAGTTTCATCTGTCCACAAAATATTTTGCTAGTAGTGCTGTGGAACATCCAGGTGCACTTTTGCAAACTTCAGAGGTTCAGCAATGCTTTTTTGGGACAGCAGTGGCTTCTTCCATGGTGCCCTCCCATAAGCACCATTCTTGTTTAGTGTTTTACGTATCGTAGACTCGTCAACAGAGATGTTAGCATGATCCAGAGATTTTTTGTCAGCCTTTACCGGACACTCTAGGATTCTTCTTAATTAACCTCATTGTATCACGTTTCAGGTAAGACCCAAATGCAGACTGTGTTGAAGTAACAATGTTTATTACAGCAACAGGGGCAGGCAAACAACAGGTCAAGGCAGGCAGTGGTTGATAATCCAGAGTAGAGGCAAAGGTACAGGATGGCAGGCAGAGTGGTCAGGCCGGTGGGCTCAGGGTCAGGATAAGCAAGGTTCAAAATCAGGAGCGCAAGAAAAAGAGAGTGGGAAAAAGTAGGAGTAGAGACTAAATGCTGTTTGACTTGAACAAACAAGATGAACAGGCAACAGACAACAGGGGATCATGGGGAAGATGGGTTACACCTGGCGGGGGGTGGAGACAAGCACAAGGACAGGTGAAACAGATCAGGGTGTGACACATTGAGCATTGTGTGCTGTGCTCTAGCAGTCATCTATGCAGGACAGCCACTCCTAGGGAGAGTAGCAACAGTGCTGAACTTTCTCCATTTATAGACAATTTTTATTACCGTGGACTGATGAACATTAAGGCTTTTAGAGATGTCCTCCTGTGTGCTACCTATATCCCCCCACCAGAATCCCCATACTTTAATGAAGATCTCTTCTCAATCCTGGAGGCGAAATCAATTATTTCCAGGCCCGGTCTGTGGCGACCTAAATGCCAGAACCGGACAAGAACCTGACAGCCTCAGCACACAAGGGGACAAACACCTTCCTGGAGGTGACAGCATTCCCTCTCCCATATGCCCCCCTAGGCACAACTGCGCAAACATAACCAACAAAAATGGGTCACAACTCCTATAGTTCTGTTGCATGCTGGGTATGTACATAGTCAGTGGTAAGCTTCGAGAGGACTCCTATGGTAGGTACACCTATAGCTCATCTCTTGGCAGTTGTACTGTAGACTACTTTATCACTGACCTCAACCCAGTCTCTCAGAGGGTTCAAAGTCAGCTCACTGACACCCCTATCAGATCACAGCAAAATTACAGTCTACTTGAACAGAGCAATACTCAATCATGAGGCATCAAAGCCAAAGGAACTGAATAATATTAATACATGCTATAGATGGAAGGAATGTAGTGTGGAAGACAAAAACATTTTTATTAGGCAACAACAAATTCAATCCCTTTTAGACAACTTCCTGGACAAAACTGTAACGATGTACGCTGAGAGTCAGGATGGAAGTTCAGGGAGTGAATACATCTAATACATAAACGAACAAAACAACAAACACAAAACAGGGCACTGACAAGAAACAGAAACAATGACAACTGGGGAAGAACCCAAAGGAGTGACATATAAAGGGCAAGTAATCAAGGAGATGAAGGAGTCCAGGTGAGTATCATTATGAGGAAATGCACATAACGCTGGTGACAGGTGTGGGCCATAAACGAGCAGCCTGGTGACCTAGAGGGCAGAGAGGGAGCACATGTGACAAAAATGTTCCACTGTAGTAGTGAAGGTGTAAACTTGGCAGTATAACATCTAAACAGTTTATTTGACCTCTCAGCTTCCTTATCAAATCAAAAAATGTCCAACAGAAAACCAAAGAAAATTAACAATAATCACAAATAGTTTGATGAAGAATGCAAAAACTTAAGAAATAAATTGTTAAACCTTTCCAACCAAAAACATAGAGACCAGAAATCCTGAGTTTACACCTTCACTATGGTGAATCATTAAAACAATACAGAAATATTACGGAAAAAGAAGGAACATCACGTCAGAAATCAGCTCAATATAATTGAAGAATCCATAGACTAACCGCTTCTGAGAAAATTGGAAAACACTAAACAAACAAAAACATGAAGAGTTATCTATCCAAAATGGAGATGTATGGGTAAACCACTTATCCAATCTTTTTGGCCCTATAACAAAGAACAAACAGCAAAAACATATACATGATCAAATAAAAATCTTAGAATCAACTATTATCAACTATCAAATATTAAAGACAACCAGAAACCACTGGTTCATTGAATGAACTACAGGACAAAATACAAACCCTCCAACCCAAAAAGGCCTGTGTTGTTGATGGTATCCTCAATGATATTATAAAATATAAAGACAACAAATTCCAATTGGCTATACTTAAACTCTTTAACATCATCCTGAGCTCTGACATCTTCCCCAATCCACAAAAGTGGAGACAAATTTGACCCCAATAACTACAGTGGGATATGCGTCAACAGCAACCTTTGGAAAATCCTCTGCATTACCATTAACAGCAGACAATGTACTGAAAAAATGTCAAATTGTCTTTTTACCAAATTACCATATGACAGACCACGTATTCACCCCGCACACCCTAATTGACAAACAAATCAAAACAAAGACAACGTCTTCTCATTCTTTGTTGATTTCAAAAAAGCCTTTGACTCAATTTGGCATGAGGTTCTGCTATACAAATTGATGGGAAGTGGTGTTGAGGGTAAAACATACAACATTACAAATCCATGTACACAATGAACAAGTGTGTGGTTAACATTGGCAAAAAACACACACATTTCTTTCCACAGGGCCGTGGGGTGAGATAGGGGTGCAGCTTCAGCCCCACCCTCTTCAACACATATTGCCCAATCATGTTTTGTGCTGCTACCATGTTGTTTTGCTACCATGTTGTTTTCATGTTGTGTTGCTACCATGATGTGTTGTCATGTGTTGCTGCCTTGCTATTATGTTGTCTTAGGTCTCTCTTGATGTAGTGATGTGTTGTCTCTTGTTGTGATGTGTGTTTTGTCCTATATCTTTGTTATTTATTTATATGTTTTAATCCCAGCCCCCATTCCAGCAGGAGGTATTTTGCCTTTTGGTAGGCCATCATTGTGAATAAGAATATGTTCTTAACTGACTTGCCTAGTTAAATAAAGGTGAAATAAATACAAATAAATTGTCACGGGTAACTTGGTGCAAGAGGGAAGAATCAAGCGCAGAGAGCATATAGTTCCACAGGAAGACGTGCACTTTTAATATCATACAGAAAATAATGCCCAACAAAACAGGGCGTGGAAAATGTGGACCAACCCAACACAACAGGGTGCCAGGTCCAGAGCACGAACACCAAAAAAACATACACACGTAACATATGAGTAATCCCGCACGAAACAAGGGCGGGTAAACGTACTATAAATAAGGAAGCCAATCAAGCACACAAATAGACAGGTGCAACTAATAAGACAAAACAAACAGACAACGAAAAAGGGATCGGTGGCGGCTAGTAGGCCGGTGACGATGACCGCAGAGCACCGCCCGAACAGGCAGGGGAGTCAACTTCGGTGGAAGTCGTGACAGTACCCCTTCCCCCGACGCGCAGCTCCCGCAGCACGCCGCCACCGGCCTCGAGGGCGAGGCGCCGGGCGATCCAGGTGGAGGCGGTGGAAGTCTCTCAGGAGGGAAGGATCCAAAATGTCCCCCACTGTTACCCAGCATCTCTCTTCCGGACCGTACCCCTCCCACTCCACGAGGTACTGTAGGCCCCTCACCAGGCATCTGTGTACGCCGGGGACCCCTCGATGTCCAGAGGGGACGGAGGGACCTCAGGCACCTCACCTTCCTGAAGGGGACCAGCAACCAACGGCCTGAGGAGAGACACTGAAATGAGGGGTTAATACGATAATACCCAGGAAGTCGTAACCTGTAGCACACCTCGTTTATTCTCACACACTGCGGCCCCATCTTCCGGCAGGGCAGGCGGAGGGGCAGGTTTCGGGTTGAGAGCCAGACCCGGCCCCCCGGGCCCCCAGAGCCTTGACTACAGCCAACAACTCCCGGTCCCCCACATCATAGTTTCGCTCCGCCGGACGAGCTTCCTCAAAAAGAAGGCACAAGGTCGAGGCACAAGGTCGAAGCTTTGGAGGCACGCCCGAGCGCTAGGACAGCACGGCCCCGACCCCGGGCTCGGACGCTTCCACCTCCACTATGAATGCTAAAGAGGGGTCCAGAATGCACCAACACGGGCGCATTGGTTAACAGCTCCTTCAGACGACTGAAAGCTCTGCCTGCCTCTGCTGACCAACGCAAGTGCACCGGTCCTCCCTTCAGCAAGTGAGGTAATGGGAGCAGCAACCTGACCAAAACCCCGGATAAACCTCCGGTAGTAATTGACATACCCTAAAAACCGCAGCACCTCTTTCACCGTGGTCGGAGTCGGCCAATTACGCACGGCTGTAACGCGGTCACACTCCATCACCACCCCAGAGGTGGAAATACTATAACCCAGGAAGGAAACGACCTGTTTGAAGAACACACATTTCTCAGCCTTGCAATACAGGTCATGCTCCAGCAGTCGCCACAGTACCTTACGCACCAGAGACACGTGCGCCGCGCGTGTGGCAGAATAGATCAAGATGTCATCGATGTACACTACCACTCTCTGCCCGAGCAGGTCTTGGTGAATCGAAGGATTGGAAGACGGCTGGAGCATTCTTCAACCCATATGGCATGACGCAGTACTCATAATGGCCAGATGTAGTACTAAATGCGGTTTTCACTCATCTCCTCCCCGGATACGCAGATTATACGCACTCCTCAGGTCCAGTTTTGTGAAGAAGCGCGCCCCGTGAAATGATTCCACTGCCGTAGCGATGAGAGGTAGTGGTTACTACTGTGATAGAATTTAGACCTCGATAATCAATGCACGGAGCAAGACCTCCCTCCTTCTTCACAAAAAAGAAGCTTGAGGAGACGGGTGATGCGGAGTGCCGAATGTACCCCTGTCCCAGCAATTCAGCAACATATGTCTCCTTAGCTACTGTCTCCTCCTGGGACAATGGGTACACGTGGCTCCTAGGAAGTGCAGCATTCTCCAGGAGGTCTATCGCGCAGTCCCCTCGACGATGGGGTGGTAATTGGGTCGCCTTCTTTTTACTGAAGGCGATAGCCAAATCGGCATATTCAGAGGGAATACGCACAGTGGAAACCTGGTCTGGACTCTCCACCGTAGTTGCACCAACGGCAACTCCTATACACCTGCCTGAACACTTCTCTGACCACCCTCTAAGAGCCCCCTGTCGCCAGGAATTCACCGGGTTGTGCTGAGCTAGCCAGGGAATTCCCAACGCCACTGGAAACGCAGGTGAATCGATAAGGAACAGACTAATCCGCTCCTTATGACCCCCCTCCGTTACCATGTCCAGTGGCACCATGGCCTCCCTGACCACTCCTGACCCTAATGGGCGGCTATCTAAGGAGTGCACGGGGAAAGATAGGTCTAATGACACCAGGGAATCCCTAGCCTTAACGCGAGCCCACAATCCATAAAGTTCCCAGCTGCGCCTGAATCAACAAGCGCCTTATGCTGTAGAGAGGGAGAAAACCCAGGAAAAGAGGTTAACACAAACATATGACCACCAGGAAGCTCTGGGTGAGTCTGGTGCTGACTCACCTGGGGTGACCGAGTAGTGATCCGCCTGCCTTCCCGACTCCCAGATGAGGTCCTCCATCACCGGTCGGCCGTGTGTCCTCGCCGACCACAACTGGTGCAGGAGGAGACTCCTCCTACGGTTCCCCTCGTTGCAGCCTCCCCTAACTCCATGGGGATAGGAGCTGGAGGGTCGGGGGGTGGAAACTACAGGGCCTGTTCCGGACGCCAGCGGGCAGCCAGCAGGTTGTCAAGACGAATGGACACTTTTGTGTATTATCTACTTCAATTGCTTTGGCAATGTAAACAAATGTTTCCCATGCCAACAAAGCCCCTTGAATTGATTTAAATTTAATTGAATAGATGAGATAGATAAACTCAGAAACAATTTTTTGCCCTTTTTCAAGACACTGTCTTTCAAAGATATTTAGTAAAAATCCCAATAACTTCACAGATCTTCATTGTTGTAACGGTTTTCTTCTATCTCCTCCTCTGATGAAGAGGTAGAACAAGGATCGGACCAAATTGCAGCATGTCGATTTCGATTCATGTTTAATAAACAAACGTAAAACACGAATGAATACAAAAACAATAAACGTAACGAAAACCTAAACAGCCTATCTGGTGAAAACACATAGACAGGAACAATCACCCACAAACACACAGTGAAACCCAGGCTACCTAAATATGGTTCCCAATCAGAGACAATGACGAACACCTGCCTCTGATTGAGAACCATATCAGGCCGAACATAGAACTGGACAAACTAGACATGTAACATAGAATGCCCACTCAGATCACACCCTGACCAACCAAAACATAGAAATATACAAAGTAAACTATGGTCAGGGTGTGACAGTACCCCCCCCCCCCCCCCCCCCCCCCCAAGGTGCGGACTCCGGCCGCAAAACCTGAACCTATAGGGGAGCGTCTGGGTGGGCATCTGTCCGCGGTGGCGGCTCTGGCGCTGGACGTGGACCCCACTCCATAATAGTTTTAGTCCACCTCCTTAGCGTCCCTAGATAGGTTACCCTCCTAAATGACAGCTCGGGACAGAGGGGCAGCTCGGGACAGAGGTAGCTCGGGACTGATGGGTAGCTCAGCACTGAGAGGAAGTTCAGCACTGAGAGGAAGCACAGCACTGAGAGGAAGCCCAGGCAGGTAGTTGGATCTAGCAGATCCTGGCTGACTGGAGAATCTGGAAGAGTCTGGTCGACTGGCAGATCTGGAAGAGTCTGGTCGACTGGCAGATCTGGAAGAGTCTGGTCGACTGGCAGATCTGGAAGAGTCTGGTCGACTGGCAGATCTGGAAGAGTCTGGTCGACTGGCAGATGTGGAAGAGTCTGGTTGACTGGCAGCTCTGGCTGCTCCATGCTGACTGGCTGCCCCATGCTGACTGGCAGCTCTGGCTGCTCCATGCTGACTGGCAGCTCTGGCTGCTCCATGCTGACTGGCTGCTCCATGCTGACTGACAGCTCTGGCTGCTCCATGCTGACTGGCAGCTCGGCTGCTCCATGCTGACTGGCAGCTCTGGCTGCTCCATGCTGACTGGCTGCTCCATGCTGACTGGCTGCTCTGGCTTTTCCATGCTGACTGGCGGCCCTGGCTGCTCCATGCTGACTGGCGGCCCTGGCTGCTCCATGCTGACTGGCGGCTCTGGCTGCTCCATGCTAACTGGCAGCTCTGGCGGCTCCTTGCAGACTGGCAGCTCTGGCGGCTCCTTGCAAACTGGCAGCTCTGGCGGCTCCTTGCAGACTGGCAGCTCCTTGCAGACTGGCAGCTCCTTGCAGACTGGCAGCTCTATGCAGACTGGCAGCTCTATGCAGACTGGCAGCTCCTTGCAGACTGGCAGCTCCTTGCAGACTGGCAGCTCCTTGCAGACTGGCAGTTCCGAACAGGCGGGAGACTCCGGCAGCGCTGTAGAGGCGGAAAGCTCTGACAGCGCTAAACAGGCGGGAGACTCCGACAGCGCTGAAGAGGAGGAAGGCTCTGGCAGCGCTGGACAGGCGAGGCGCACTGTAGGCCTGATGCGTGGTGCTGGCACTGGTGGTACTGGGCCGAGGACACGCACAGGAAGCCTGGTGCGGGGAGCTGCTACCGGAGGGCTGGGGTGTGGAGGTGGTACTGGAAAAACCGGACCGTGCAGGCGCCGGTTCCAACCTTACCTGGTTGAATGCTCACGGTCGCCCTGCCAGTGCGGCGAGGTGGAATAACCCGCACTGGGCTATGCAGGCGAACCGGAGACACCGAGCGCAAGGCTGGTGCCATGTAAGCCGGCCCAAGGAGACGCACTGGGGACCAGCTGCGTAGAGCCGGCTTCATGGCATTAGGCTCGACGCTCAATCTAGCCCAGACGATACGCGGAGCTGGAATATACCGCACCGGGCTATGCACAGGGAGTTTGCGCAGGTCTCCTACCTGGCGTAGCCATACTCCCTGTTAGCCCCCCCCCCCCAAGAAATGTTTGGGGCTGCCTCTCGGGCTTCCTTCCGCGCCGCCGTGCCTGCTTCGCCAACTCCATTCTCTGATAACCTTCTGCGCACTGCTCCATCGAATCCCAGGCGGGCTCCGGCACTCTCCCTGGGTCGACCGCCCACCTGTCTATTTCCTCCCAAGTCGTATACTCCATGCTGTACTCCTCTTTGGGCTGCACCTGTTGTTTCTTCTCCCGCTGCACCTTTGGGCGGCTACACTCCCCTGGTTTAGCCCAGGGTCCTCTCCCGTCGAGGATTTCCTCCCATGTCCAGAAATCCTTACTATGTATCTCCTCTTTTCGCTGCTGTTGCTGCCTGTTGACACGCTGCTTGGTCCGTTGGTGGTGGGTGATTCTGTAACGGTTTTCTGTATGAGAAGGAGAGTCGGACCAAAATGCAGCGTGTCGATTTCGATTCATGTTTAATAAACAAACGTAAAACACGAATGAATACAAAAACAATAAACGTAACGAAAACCTAAACAGCCTATCTGGTGAAAACACATAGACAGGAACAATCACCCACAAACACACAGTGAAACCCAGGCTACCTAAATATGGTTCCCAATCAGAGACAATGACGAACACCTGCCTCTGATTGAGAACCATATCAGGCCGAACATAGAACTGGACAAACTAGACATGTAACATAGAATGCCCACTCAGATCACACCCTGACCAACCAAAACATAGAAATATACAAAGTAAACTATGGTCAGGGTGTGACAATTGTAAAGGGTTTCCCATGCTTGTTCAATGAAACATAAACAATTAATGAACCTGCACCTGTGAAATGGTAGTTAAGAAACTAACAGCATACAGACGGTAGGCAATTAAGGTCACAGTTATGAAAACTGAGGACACTAATGAGGCCTTTCTACTGACTCTGAAAAACACCAAAAGAAAGATGCTCAGGGTCCCTGCTCATCTGCGTGAACGTGCCTTAGACATGCTGCAAGGAGTTATGAGGACTGCAGATGTGGCCAGGGTAATACATTGCAATGTCCGTACCATGAGACACCTAAGACAGCGCTACAGGGAGACAGGACGTACAGCTGATCGTCCTCGCAGTGGCAGACCACATGTGACAACACCTGCACAGGATCGGTACATCTGAACACCACACCTGTGGGATTCGGTACAGGATGGCAACTGTCCGAGTTACACCAGGAACAAACAATCCCTCCATCAGTGCTCAGACTGTCTACAATAGGCTGAACTGAGGGCTTGTAGACATCTTGTAAGGCAGGTCCTCAGACATCACCGGCAACAACGTTGCCTATGAGCACAAACCCACCGTCGCTGGACCAGACAGGACTGGCAAAAAGTGCTCTTCACTGATGAGTCACGGTTTTGTCTCACCAGGAGTGATGGTCAGAAAAGCGTTTATCGTCGAAGGAATGAGCGTTACACCGAGGCCTGTACTCTGGAGCAGGGTTGAGTTGGAGGTGGAGGGTCCATCATGATCTGGGGCAGTGTGTCACAGCATCATCGGACTGAGCTTGTTGTTATTGCAGGCATTCTCAATGCTTTGCGCTACAGGGAAGATTTCCTCCTCCCTCATGTGGTACCCTTCCTGCAGGCTCATCCTGACATGACCCTCCAGCATGACAATGCCACCAGCCATACTGCTCGTTCTGTGCATGATTTCCTGCAAAACAGGAATATCAGTGTTCTGCCATGGCCAGCGAAGAGCCCGGATCCCAGTCCCATTGAGCACGTCTGGGACCTGTTGGATCGGAGGGTGAGGGCTAGGGCCATTCTCCCCAGAAATGTCTGAGAACTTACAGGTGCCTTGGTGGTTGAGTTTGATAACATCTCATAGCAAGAACTGGCAAATCTGGTGCAGTCCATGAGGAGGAGATGCATTGCAGTACTTAATGCATCTGGTGGCCACACCAGATACTGGCTGTTACTATTTATTTTGACCCCCCCTTTGTTCAGGGACACATTTTTCCATTTCTGTTAGTCACATGTCTGTGGAACTTGTTCAGTTTATGTCTCAGTTGTTGTTATGTTCATACAAATATTTACACATGTTAAGTTTTCTGAACATAAACGCAGTTGACAGTGAGAGGACGTTTATTTTTTTGCTGAGTTTAGATAGAGAGAGAGGGGCGAGAGAGAGGAGAGCGAGAGGATGCAGAAAGAGAGAGATAGAAGGAAGAGGGGGGAGTGCGGGGAGGGGGTGAAAGCCTCCTTGACAGGAGGGAAGCTCCCGCTCAGCTCAGCCCAGTCCAAGCTCTTCTCTGTCCTGGCACCCCAATGGTGGAATCAGCTTCCCCCTGAAGCTAGAAAAGCAGAGTCCCTGCCCATCTTCTGAAAACATCTGAAACCCTACCTCTTCACAGTATCTTAAATAATCTTCCTCCTCACCTCGACCCCCCCCCCAAAAAATGTTTTATACAAATAAAAAACAGCACTTGCACTTGACCCCCCCCCCATGCCTGTGATATGTGGTTGTCCCACCTAGCTCTCTTTTAATTTAATTTTAACCTTTATTTAACTAGGCAAGTCAGTTAAGAACAAATTATTATTTACAATGACGGCCTACCCCAGCCAAACCTTAATCCAGACGATGATGGGCCAATTGTGCGTCGCCCTATGGTACTTCCAATCACGGCCGGTGGTGATACTTCCTGGAATCAAACCAGGGTCTGTAGTGACACCTCTTACACTGAGATGCCGTGTCTTAGACCACTGCGCCACTCTAAATGAATGCACTAACTGTAAGTCCCTCTGGATAAGAGCATCTGCTAAATGACTAAAATGTAAAAGTAAATGAAAGAAGAGGGTGGGAGAGAGAAGAGAAGGAGGGTAGATAAAGAGGAGGGAGAGAAAGACAGAGAGTTCTCAGTGGCAGAATACCTGACCACTGTGACTGACCCAAACTTAAGGAAAGCTTTGACTATGTACAGACTCAGTGAGCATAGCCTTGCTATTGAGAAAGGCAGACCTGGCTCTCAAGAGAAGACAGGCTATGTGCACACTGCCCACAAAATGAGGTGGAAACTGAGCTGCACTTCCTAACCTCCTGCCAAGTGTATGACCATATTAAAGACACATATTTCCCTCAGATTACACAGATCCACAAAGAATTTGAAAACAAACCAGATTTTGATAAACTCCCAAATCTACTGGGTGAAATACCACAATGTGCCATCACAGCAGCAATATTTGTGACCTGTTGCCACAAGAAAAGGGCAACCAGTGAAGAACAAACACCATTGTAAATACAACCCATAGTTATGTTTATTTATTTTCCCTGTTGTATTTTAACCATTTGCACATCGTTACAACACTGTATATATACATAATATGACATTTTTAATGTCTTTATTCTTTTGGAACTTCTGCGAGTGTAGTACTTACTGTTCATTTTTATTGTTTATTTCCCTTTTGAATATTATCTACTTAACTTGCTTTGGCAATGTTAACACATGTTTCTCATGACAATAAAGCCCCTTGAATTGAAAGAGACAGAAGGAGGCAAAGAGAGGGAGAGAGAGGAGGGAGGGAGAGAGAGATGGAGGGGAGAGAGTTTAAGGGGGAGAGAGATAGAGGGGGAGAGATGAGGGGGAGAGAGAGAGATGGGGAGATATATAGGGAGAGAGAGGAGGGAGGGAGGGAGAGGAGGGAGGGAGTGAGAGTGGAGAGAAAGAGGAGGGAGAGGAGGAGAGAGAGGAGGGAGGAAAAGAGAGTAGAGAGAGGAGAGGAGGGAGGGAGGGAGAAAGAGGAGGGAGGGAGAGAGAGAGAGAGATGGAGGGGGAGAGATGGGGGGGAGAGAGATGGAGGGGAGAGAGTTTAAGGGGGAGAGAGATAGAGAGATGGAGAGTCTGTATATATATGTATATATATACATATATATACAGAGCTATATCAAAGCTTTCTCTCCCCCTCCATCTCTCCCCCTCCATCTCTCTCTCTCCCCCTCCATCTCTCTCTCTCTCTCTCTATATATATATATATATATATCTCTCTATATATATATATATATATAGAGAGAGAGAGAGAGAGAGAGAGAGAGAGAGAGAGAGAGAGAGAGAGAGAGAGAGAGAGAGAGAGAGAGAGAGAGAGAGAGAGAGAGAGGAGGGGGAGAGATGGAGGGGGAGAGAGGAGAGGGAGAGAGAGGAGAGAGGTGGAGGGGGAGAGAGAGAGATGGAGGGGGAGAGAGGAGAGGGAGAGAGAGGAGAGAGGTGGAGGGGGAGAGAGAGAGATGGAGGGGGAGAGAGAGAGGAGAGCGATGGAGGGGGAGAGGGTGGAGCAGGTGAAAGAAAGGGGAGGGAGACAGAAGAGAGGAGGGGGATAAAGGGAATAGAGAGCAAGAAAGTGAAAACAGACAGACATGAATGCAATTGACTTATGTGTCAAGTACTTGACGCATATCGTTAAGACAACCTCATTGCAAGCAATGTATTCACTTTGACACCTATCTCTGCATCATTATTGTGGCTCTAATCTTTCCCCCATTGAATGCAATGTATTTACTTAGTCTCATGTCCGTGATGCCTATCTCTAGGCATCAATTGTGTGAGGCTAATCTCATGACAGAAGTGTCATGTTCCTTGATGTGTATCTTTATGCAAGAACATACCAGATTGACATTTAAGAATTGTATGGCTGGATATCAAACATAATGCACCATAGAGAGAAAGGTATGCTAAAATGATCAGAGCGTGGAATGAAAATAGGGCAAGAAGACTGTGTCAGTCGGCACATTAGCAACATTAGAAACAGAGTTATTTTCAATGAGATCGGTTGTCTCCAGAAACATTTATATTGATGAATGCTTTTGGAGTTATTGTAATTAAATTATTACATTTAAATAACATTTTTTTTTTTACTTCTCTCTGGAGAACGGCATTATACTCATCTGCTGTTTTACAAACATTAGCTAGAGTAAAGCTGTGTGTTAGTGGTGTGGAAGTAATTACTGAAGCCAAATGAAATGGTGTTAGATTACATACATACTAAAGAACTTCTCAGACAATTCTCAGTGAAAATAAGAAGAATAGAATAGACTAAAGGCTGATCAATCTATTGCAGATAGGGGATTTCCCACAGAGCACTTGATGTGTGTGTGTGTGTGTGATCTGCATAGCACACATGTTAGAGCAAGGTACAAAAAGGGCTTTAGGAACTGGCAGCACAGTTTATAAAATATTATATTCACTGTTTAGTATGCATTTGTATACAATATAAAATAACAGTCTCAATCAAAAGTCATATTTTATCTAACAATATTTGATTTACTTACAGGCCTATTCCTTTCCCAATGTAGGAGTAACAAACGGGGAAAAACATTATGTATGATTGGGTAAATACTGGTATTAATAGAGTAATACAATTTCTTTCCCAACAAAATTCAATAATAGAATATAAAAAAAATATATATAAAAAAAATGTATTATTACATTTGAGTCATTTAGCAGAAGCTTGTATTTATTTGGTTTATATTAAGTGCCCTGCTCAAGGGCACATCAACAGATTTTTCACTTAGTGTGCTTGAGGATTTGAACCTGGTCCAACGCTCTTAACCGCTAGGACAACCACTACCACATTATACAACTCACTCTACATCATTATTAGTCTTTAACAATACTCCATAGGTAATTCCACTGGTAGTTATTCTGGTAGGTAATTCCAATTGTGGTTTAATATATATAAGAGCAGATCTGTGTCCATACTTTTATTACTGACGATTTACAACATTGTCGTCCTCTAATCCAAACGTACAAAATGCACAGATGCCTCTACTCTACAGTTTACCATTGCCATCTGGTGGGTATGCTATGCACCTGCCACATTGATGTCTAATATTGACTTATATTGATCTACGCTTCATGATTTATGAATTTCCATACATTTCTTTACTGGTCAAAAACATGGTTAAGTTCAAAATCACAGTAACACTTTATCCTAACTATTTATAGATAGTATACATACAATCAACAAATAGTTCATTTATTTGTAAACATTTAGAGTCATTACAACTCATGAGCATATATTGTATTTATATTAATTTATAAAGCACTTATAAGCATGTCTAAGCATTTATAGAACTGACTTAATAGTGAAAATGATTTTTATAAAGTGCTACCGACATCTCAAATGTATTTGAATGGTGATCCCCTCATTAAGGACTGACTGCTTGACTGTCACGGAGGGTTACCTTTTACCCGGTGCCATTTATATCCTGGAGCATCTGAGCATCCAAGCGGCCCAACTGGCGTACTTGGCCCTGGGTCTTCCTCTATGGTGAATGTCAGCCGAGCCCTCCCACAGATCCCCAATATTACAACTTTAGAATATGCCTAACAACTGGACCATAGCTCAGAGGAAATGCCAGAATGCCAGCATGTGTTCACCGCATCACAACCATCCAAATGCAATCTCTCTCTTGTGGTCATGGACTAATATGACCAACCACAAGGGTGGACAGAGAAGAAAGTAGCAGCACATGCATATTTAAATGGGATACTGGAGACAGTGCTATATGATATGTCAAGATGATACAGTATGTCTTTGAAATGGCATGATGTCTGTTAAGAGTTGTTTTTTTATTGGCAAATATAAAAGGTTTGTTGTGAATGTACCATTCAGTGTATATATACTGTACATACATTACTATTTCATTATGTATATACTGTACTGTATGACAATAACCAATTTGAAATCCTATTCAGAGACATAATGCATTTACTTTTTTGAGGGGGCACTTACGGCAAAACATTTTTTATCTTTGAAGTAATTCCGTATAAATGAAACAATATCTTCCATATTTTCAGCATAATAGTTGTTTCAATGGGCATAACTCCACTTATTCTGTGATCAAAAATCTACTATTTAAATATATACTCCATTGATTTTTAAACTTTTTCTATTGAAAAGTGATATCCCAAGTATAAATACAATAACGGGACAAATAATTGTTTAACAAAGTCATGTTTTCAAGGAAAATTCAAGGAATAGGATATTCAAGTAGTTGTTCTGATGGGAATTTGTGATGTCATCGACCTCCCCCATTTGATTGAGGAACAAAATAAAATAAAATAGGAGGCCCACCCCCACAATGTCATCACATACCTGTACCACCTTTAGTTAAATAAATCAGGTGTTAAATGAGGTGAAAAGGAGTCTGAGGTGCCACTTGAAGTACAGTAGCATATACATTCCTGCATCAAAAATAAAATGAAAGGCTATTTTATTTCACCTTTATTTAACCAGGAAAAACCTATATTACAATGGCGACCTGATACTGTTGTGCTTATAATCTATTGGCATGATGCTGACATGACAGTAATGTTGCTGAAGAGACAAGGAGAAATGTATGTATCATCAAATAAACAAAAAATATTTTGAAACTGTACAAATGAAACAACCAGCATTGCTCACATTTTGGCATGACCTCGAATGTTGAATTGGATATTTGCGAGGAATGGTTCTTAGAGTAAACTGTAGGCTACAGCATGTGCAATCCTGACACACTTTTCATAAGGATAGTGTTCAGAAGGTGTGAAAGCTAACCATTTCTCTGTCACATGCTACAGTGCCTTGCAAAAGTATTCACCCCCCTTGGCGTTTTTTCTATTTTGCTGCATTACAACCTGTAATTTAAATATATTTGTTATTTGGATTTCATGTAATGGACATACACAAAATAATCAAAATTGGTGAAATTAAAATGTAAAAATAACTTGTCTCAACAAAAAAAATGTATTAAACTGAAAAGTGGTGGGTGCATTGGTATTCACCCCCTTTGCTATGAAGTCCCTAAATAAGATCTGGTGCATACAATTACCTTCAGAAGTCACATAATTAGTTAAACAAAGTCAACCTGTGTGCAATCTAAGTGTCACATGATCTGTCACATGATCTCGGTATATATACACCTGTTCTTAAAGTGGTGTCTGCAACACCACTAAGCAAGGGGCACCACCAAGCAAGCGGCATTGTGAAGACCAAGGAGTTCTCCAAACAGGTCAGGGACAAAGTTGTGGAGAAGTACAGATCAGGGTTGGGTTATAAAAAAATATCAGAAACTTTGAACATCCCACGGAGCACCATTAAATCCATTATTAAAAAATGGAAAGAATATGGCACCACAACAAACCTGCCAAGAAAGGACAAAAACTCATGGACCAGGCAAGGATGGCAAGGATGGCATTAATCAGAGAGGCAACAAAGAGACCAAAGATAACACTGAAGGAGTTGCAAAGCTCCACAGTGGAGATTGACATATCTGTCCATAGGACCATTTGAAGCCGCACAGAGCTATGCTTTAAGAGAAAAATAATCAAACACGTTTGGTGTTCGCCAAAGGCATGTGGGAGACTCCCCAAACATATGGAAGAAGTTACTCTGGTACTAAAATGTACCTTTTTGGCCATCAAGGAAAACGCTATGTCTGGCACAAACCCAACACCTCTCATCACCTCAAGAACACCATCATGGTGGTGGCAGCATCATGCTGTGGGGGTGTTTTTCATCGGCAGGGACTGGGAAACTGGTCAGAATTGAAGGAATGATGGATGGTGCTAAATACAGGGAAATTCTTGTGAGAAACCTGTTTCATTCTTCCAGAGATTTGAGACTAGGATGGAGGTTCAACTTCCAGCAGGACAATGACACTAAGCATACTGCTAAAGCAGTAAAGGTTTAAGGGGAAACATTTAAATGTCTTGGAATGGCCTATTCAAAGCCCAGACCTCAATCCAATTGAGAATCTGTGGTATGACTTAAAGATTGCTGTACACCAGCGGAACCCATCCAACTTGAAGGAGCTGGAGCCATTTTTCCTTGAAGAATGGGCAAATATCCCAGTGGCTGGATGTGCCAAGCTTATGGAGACATACCCTAAGAGACTTGCAGCTGTAATTGCTGCAAAAGGTGTCTCTACAAAGTATTTACTTTGGGGGGGTTAATAGTTTGCATGCTCAAGTTTTCTGTCTTTTTGTCTTATTTCTTGTTTGTTTCACAATAAAACATATTGTGTATCTACAAGATGGTAGGCATGTTGTGTAAATCAAATGATACAAACCCCCAGAAATCAATTTTAATTCCAGGTTGTAAGGCAACAAAATAGGAACAATGCCGACCGAGGGGGTGAATACTTTCGCAAGCAACTGTAGTTACATACTGTTAATTCAGGGACATGCAGGAGATGATACCTTTACAAAGTTGCTTTATGACACACAGTGCACTGTAGACATTTTTAAATTGGCTTGTACAGTAATGTACAGCATTATTTTAACAGGAGTGAGTGCAACCCGCCTCACCCAATGTGGCGTGGATTTTTCTTTTTTTTCCTAAAGTATTTATATTTACTTCGGATCTGGAATCCCTCAACTGAAGCTAGCCAGCTAACTACCAGCTATCAGTCAGCAAACCATTGCCAGCGGTCATCAGCTAACCTTCAGCTCGGAAGGCTCTCGTCAGTTTGAACAACGTGACTCTAACCAGAGCATAACGGACCTGTTATTTTTATCCCCGGATTCCTAACGCAAACAGAACATTTTCATCTGGATCTTCACAACTAGCTAACCGCAATCCCGGATGACTACTCCTGGTTAGCATTTCCATCCCAGAGCAAGCACAAATTAGCTTGAAGCTAGCCCGGCCAGGGCTCCTGTGCTACCACCGAAGCATACTCCTGGGCTACAATATCCGGACCCCTTCTACAGCCGGTACGGGGCATGGAACCCCGCAGATCCCCTACGACTGGAATACCGACATAATCTGCCCGAGGACTCAGGCGTGACGCCAGCTGAAGGCCCATTATGCTCACCAGCTAGACCTGCTAGCTACCTAGAGCTACTTGGAACCCTACTAATTCCATGACTGGTCTATCGACGTCACCGAACGAAGAGGCAAAAACAGACTTAGCCCCATCACAACGTCCCCCAAAGGCTAACTTTCTAGCCACTGCTATCTGCTTGCTTGCTAACCCGGTCGGCTAACTGCTAGCCCTTGCTAACTGCTTGCTTGCTAACCCGGTCAGCTAACTGCTAGCCCCTGCTAACTGCTTGCTAACCCGGCCTGCTAACTGCTAGCTTGCCCCGGTCTACTAACTGCTAGTTTCCGGCCCTGGCCTGCTAACTGCTAGCTTACCTGCCCGGTCTGTAACTGCTAGTCCATGCTAACTGCTTGCTTGCTAACCCGGCCTGCTAACTGCTATCTTGCCCCGGTCTACTAGCTACTAGCTTGTTTAGCCCCGGCCTACTAACTGGTAGCTTGTTAGCATCGGCCTGCTAACTGTCTGAATCGCTGTATCCCCAGCCAGCCCAACCACTCACTGGACCCATATGTTCACTTGGCTACGCATGCCTCTCTCTAATATCAATATGCCTTGTCCATTACTGTCCTGGTTAGTGATTACTGCCTTATTTCACTGTAGAGCCTCTAGCCCTGCTCAATATGCCTTAACCCGGCCATCCTACAAACTAAGCTTGATGCCATGTTGTTCTACCTCCTACATATGCGATGACATCACCTGGTTTAAACATCTCTAGAGACGATATCTCTCTCTTCATTACTCAATGCCTAGGTTTACCTCCAATGTACTCACATCCTACCTTACCTTTGTCTGTACACTATGCCTTGAATCTATGCTATCGTGCCCAGAAACCTGCTCCTTTTACTCTCTGTTCTGAACGTGCTAGACGGCCAGTTGTTATAGTCTTTAGCCGTACCGTTATCCTACTTCTCCTCTGTTCCTCTGGTGATGTGGAGGTTAATCCAGGTCCTGCAGTGCCTAGCTCCACTCCAACCCCACAGGTGCTCTCATTTGTTGACTTCTGTAAACGTAAAAGCCTTGGTTTCATGTATCTTAACATTAGAAGCCTACTCCCTAAGTTTGTTTTACTCACTGCTTTAGCACACTCTGCCAACCCAGATGTCTTAGCCATTTCTGAATCCTGGCTTAGGAAAACCACCAAAAACCTTGAAATTTCAATTCCTAATATAACGTTTTCCACGAAGATAGAACTGCCAAAGGGGGCGGTCTTGCAATCTACTGCAGAGATAGTAATACAGAACTCTGCAGGCTATCTAAGTCTGTACCCAAACAATTTGAGCTTCTACTTCTAAAAATTCACCTTTCCAGAAACAAGTCTCACTGTTGCCTCTTGTTATAGACCTCCCTCTGCCCCCAGCTGTGCCCTCGATACCATATGTGAATTGATTGCCCCATATCTATCTTCTGAGCTCGTGCTACTAGGTGACCGAAACTGGGACATGCTTAACACCCCGGCCATCCTACAAACTAAGCTTGATGCCCTCAATCTCACACAAATTATCAATGAACCTACCAGGTTCAACCCCAAATCAGTAAACACTGGCACCCTCATAGATGTCATCCTAACTAACTCGCCCTCTAAATACACCTCTGCTGTTTTCAATCAAGATCTCAGCGATCACTGCCTCATTGCCTGCATCCGTAATGGGTCTGCGGTCAAACGACCACCCCTCATCACTGTCAAACGCTCCCTAAAATACTTCTGCGAGCAGGCCTTTCTAATCGACCTGGCCGGGGTATCCTGGAATGACATTGACCTCATCCCGTCAGTAGATGATGCCTGGCTATTCTTTAAAAGTGCCTTCCTCACCATCATAAATAAGCATGCCCCTCTACAAAAATGTTGAACTAGGAATAGATTTAGTCCTTGGTTCACTCCAGACCTGTCTGCCCTTGACCAGCACAAAAACATCCTGGCGTTCTGTATGAGCATCGAATAGCCCCCGTGATATGCAACTTTTCAGGGAAGTTAGGAACAAATATACACAGGCAGTTAGAAAAGCTAAGGCAAGCTTTTTCAAACAGAAATTTGCCTCCTGTAGTACTAACTCAAAAAAGTTCTAGGACACTGTAAAGTCCATGGAGAATAAGAGCACCTCATCCCAACTGCCCACTGCTCTGAGGCTAGGAAACACTGTCACCACAGATAAATCCACTATAATTGAGAATTTCAATAAGCGTTTCTCTACGGCTGGCCATGCTTTCCACTTGGCTACCCATACCCGGGTCAACTGCCCGGCACCCTCCACAGCAACCCGCCAAAGCCCCCACCATTTCTCCTTACCCAAATCCAGATAGCTGATATTCTGAAAGAGCTGCAAAATTTGGACCCCTACAAATCAGCCGGGCTAGACAATCTGGACCCTCTCTAAAAATATCTGCCGAAATTGTTGTAACCCCTATTACTAGCCTGTTCAACCTCTCTTTCGTATAATCTGAGATTCCCAAAAATTGGAAAGCTGCCGCGGTCATCCCCCTCTTCAAAGGGGGTGACACTCTAGACCCAAACTGCTACAGACCTATATATATATATATATATATATATATATATATATATATATATATATATATATTACCTTTATTTAACTAGGCAAGTCAGTTAAGAACAAATTCTTATTTTCAATGACGGCCTAGGAACAGTGGAACCTGTTCATATCTATCCTACCCACCATCGATAAGAGACATTACTGTGCAGCCGTATTCATCGATCTGGACAAGGCTTTCGACTCTGTCAATCACAACATTCTTATTGGCAGACTCGACAGCCTTGGTTTCTCAAATGAGTTAGCCTGGTTTACCAACTACTTCTCTGATAGAGTTCAGTGTGTCAACCCGGAGGGACTGTTGTCCGGTCCTTTGACAGTCTCTATGGGTGTGCCACAGGGTTCAATTCTCGGGCCGACTCTCTTTTCTGTATACATCAATGAGGTCGCTCTTGCTGCTGGTGATTCTCTGATCCACCTCTACGCAGACGACACCATTCTGTATATTTCTGGCCCCTCCTTGGACACTGTGTTAACTAACCTCCAGACGAGCTTCAATGCCATACAACTCTCCTTCCGTGGCCTCCAACTGCTCTTAAAAGCAAATAAAACTAAATGCATGCTATTCAATCGATCACTGCCCACACCTGCCCGCCCGTCCAGCATCACTACTCTGGACGGCTCTGACTTAGAATACATGGACAACTACAAATACCTGGGTGTCTGGTTAGACTGTAAACTCTCCTTCCAGACTCACATTAAGTATCTCCAATCCAAAATTAAATCTAGAATCGGCTTCCTATATCGCAACAAAGCATCGTTCACTCATGCTGCCAAACATACCCTCGTAAAACTGACCATCCTACCGATCCTCGACTTCGGTGATGTTATCTATAAAATAGCCTCCAACACTCTACTCAACAAACTGGATGCAGTCTATCACAGTGCCATCCGTTTTGTCACCAAAGCCCCATACACTACCCACCATTGTGACCTGTACGCTCTTGTTGGTTGGCCCTCGCTTCATACCTGTCGCCAAATCCACTGGCTACAGGTTATCTACAAGTCTCTGCTAGGTAAAGCCCCGCCTTATCTCAGCTCACTGGTCACCATGGCAGCACCCACTCGTAGCACGCGCTCCAGCAGATATATCTCACTGGTCACCCCCAAAGCCAATTCCTCTTTTGGTCGTCTTTCCTTCCAGTTCTCTGCTGCCCATGACTGGAACGAATTTCAAAAATCTCTGAAGCTGGAGACTCACATCTCCCTCACTAACTTTAAGCACCAGCTGTCAGAGCAGCTTACAGATCACTGCACCTGTACATAGCCCATCTGTAAACAGCACATCTATCTACCTACCTCATCCCCATAATGGTATTTATTTATTTATTTAGGTATCTCTACCTGCACACTCATCTTCTGCCAATCTACCATTCCAGTGTTTAATTGTTATATTGTAATTACTTCGCCACCATGGCCTATTTATTTCCTTAACTTACCTCATTTGCACTCACTGTATATAGACTTTTTGTTTTAATTTGTTCTACTGTATTTTTGACTGTATGTTTTGTTTATTCCATGTGTAACTCTGTGTTGTTGTATGTGTCGAATTGCTACGCTTTATCCTGGCCAGGTCGCAGTTGCAAATGAGAACTGGTTCTCAACTAGCCTACCTGGTTAAATAAAGGTGAAATAAAAATAAATAAAATAAGTGAAAATGTGTGTGTGTGGGGGGGGTGTTTGCTCGTGCGTGCGTGTGAATGCATGCACGTTTTTGTCTCTGTGTGTGTGTTTGGGTGTTTTGGGCAATTAACTGTTCCCTCAACCTCAAGTTTGTTATGCTGTGCCAACACATGGTCATACCTGTGTTTCCTGTTTCAACAGGTTACACTAATGCTTACCATTACTCAACTGCCACAAGTCAAGTGTGTGGTAACTGAATCTAACATGTTACTTTTATTATCTTAACTACAGATGATGAATAAAGCTGTTGCCTCAGATGCACTTAAAAACGTACACAAACCTTCAAAGTCATGCGTAGGATTAAAGATTTTTCAATGGTCAACTATGTTAAGTCTTGGTCTATTACAATACAGGACAAAATAGACTACAGCCACTGAGATATATGCTGAGTATACAAAATATTAAGAACACCTGCTCTTTCCAACATGGAGTGACCAGGTGAATCCAGGTAAAAGCTATGATCGCTTATTGTTAAATCCACCTTAAATCAAATCAAATCAAATGTTATTTGTCACATGCGCCAAATTCAACAGGTGCAGACATTACAGTGGAATGCTTACTTACAAGCCCTTAACCAACAATGCAGTTTTAAGAAAAATAAGTGTTAAGTAAAAAATAGATAAGTAAAAAAAAATAAATAATAATAATTAAAGAGCAGCAGTAAAATAACAGTAGCGAGGCTATATACAGGGGGTACCGATAGTCAATGTGCAGGGGGGCACAGGTTAGATGAGACAATTTAGATAATATGTACATGTAGGTAGAGTTAATGTGACTATGCATAGATAATAAACAGAGAGTAGCAGCAGCGTATAAAGAGGATTGGGGGTGAAGAGGTCCTAGATGGCAGGAAGCTTGGCCCCAGTGATGTCCTAGGCCGTATACACGACCCTCTGTAGTGCCTTGCGCTTGCAGGCCGAGCAGTTGCCATACCAGGCAGTGATGCAACCAGTCTGGATGCTCTCGATAGTGCAGCTGTATAACTTTTTGAGGATCTGAGGACCAATGCCAGATCTTCTGTCTCATGAGGGGTAATAGGCTTTGTCATGCCCTCTTCCATGACTATCTTGGTGTGTTTGGACCATGATAGTTAGTTGGTGGACACCAAGGAACTTGAAGCTCTCAACCTGCTCCACTACAGCCCTGTCGATGAGAATGTGGGCGTGCTTGCTCCTCCTTCTCCTTTGTCACGTTGAGGGAGAGGTAGTTATCCTGGCACCACATGGCCAGGTCTCTGACCTCCTCCCTATAGGGTGTCTCATCGTCGTCGGGTTTACACTGCATCGGCAAGATAGAACAGCTGCCTCCAGTAAGTTAAATGCAGATTCAAACAATTAAACAGTAGCTAGGGATAACTAAAAAAGCTATCACATATGGCGGTCTGTGTATATTTGTAAACAACAGCTGGTGCATGAAATCTAATAGTAAGGAAGTCTTGAGGTTTTGCTCACCTGAGGTAGAGTATCTCATGAAAAGCTATAGACCACAATATTTACCAAGAGAGATTTCATCTATATTTTTCATAGCTGTCTATTTACCGCCACAAACCGATGCTGGCACTAAGACCGCACTATATGAGCTGTATACGAGCATAAGCAAAAAGGAAAAAAACTCATCCAGAGGCAGTGCTCCTAGTGGCCGGGGACTTGAAGGCAGGGAAACTTAAATCCATTTGACCTCATTTCTATTAACATGTTAAAGGTGCAACCAGAGGGGAAAAAAACTAGACCATCTTTACTCCACACACAGAGATGCGTACAAATTCTCCACCACCGTCCATTTGGCAAATCTGACCATAATTCTAACCTTCTGATTCCTGTTTACAAGCAAGAACTAAAACAGGTAGCAATGCACTCTAGGGACTCCTTGTGGCGGGCCGGGTGCATGCACCCTGACTTTGGTCGCCAGTTGTTCCTCTGACACATTGGTGCGGCTGGCTTCCGGGTTAAGCGAGCGGTGTGTCAAGAAGCAGTGCGGCTTGGCAGGGTTGTGTTTCGGGGGACGCGTGGCTCTCAACCTTCGCTTCTCCCGAGTCCGTACTGGAGTTGCAGCGATGGTACATGACTGTAACTACCAAGTGGATATCATGCAATTTGGGAGAAAAAGGGGTAACATTTATAAAAAATTAAAATAGGAGTGTCTGCTAAATGACCTACATTTAAAATGTACAGTTTAACAGACTGAACAACTAACACGAACATAAGGGATGGTTTCCCGTTCACATATAGAAGGAACAGTTTGAAACAAGCACATCTCCTAACAAACTGACACATTAAATAAACAAGCATTCATCATCACATTTCACACTTTATAGGCAGTTTGAATAGGCTAGGGACTAAAAAGCACTGATGCTGGTTTGAATACTACTTGAATAGAGAGGAGGAACTTGTTGGATTGATTCTGTACAGGCCCTCAAAAAGCCTGGAGTCACAAGAGGAACTACTTGCTGTACTGCTGAATCATTCATTCTTATTCAGGTGTCCTATATCTTAGGTCAACACTTGACCTAGGTATCCAACACATTCGGATAAAATGCTGGAGGAAAGGAGCAGTTGTGAGTCACAATGTTATTTTAAGAGGCTGTTAACAAGTAACTGAATTAATTAATAGATTCCCTCACACTTGAGGTTAATCTTCCCACAAATCACGTTGCTGCCTTTCCACGTATCTTTTTACTTGTCTTCCCTCCTCGAAACTGAATGTAAAAGCAAAGGTAATCATTACTTTAAGTCTTATGTTCTGTCTATTCTACAATTGAAACATATCTTGTCTATTTTTCTACATGTACAGCCACTCCCTATACAGACAGACACACTGCTATCACGCAGTTGCGTAATTTGACAAGCACAAAACAGGAGGGAGTGGGCAGCAGACAACTGCATGGTTTCAGCTATTTGTTCAAATCAGAATTAGTCCTATGCTAAATTACACCCCCCCCCTACACACATTTTCGCGGACTACTGGACATAACATTATCAGCGTTTATGACCACTGATTTATTAACCAATGATGTTCGGGTCGCTCTGGGGCAGGACGCACCTGAACACTGAAAACCACTAGCGGACAGGCTGAGAGAAGGGCGAGGAAAATATAATGGTCATGGACAAGTCCTCAACAACATGAAGAATACAATCGGTGAAAGCGCTTAATTTCACGACTACAATCTGGTACGGTATTTAATTAGAAAGCGAATTTACAGTTTGAGCGAGGATATTGTATGGCATCGTTGATATTTAGGCTATAGTATAGGCTAATATTCTGCCATCTAATTACCAGGCAAAATAGCCAATTTGTACAGACAAATAGTGGACTGAGATTAGACGTTTCCCATCTCAATGTATAGAAGGAGATGCATAACGCATACAGTCAGCAGGTGGAGTCTAAATTCAGCTGTAGATTTCCATCGCCTAGACAGGAGCACTAGTTCAGAAGCCCGGCTGCTTGGAGGGGATTTCTTTCATGTACTATGCATGCATGTATGCATGTGATAGTCTTCAATCGGGCCCTAATATTCACACAAACGATGCACACTGGTTCCATTTGTTTAGTTTTTTCAAATACTGTAGGCCTGACTACATGTGTTTCAAAATATGTTGATTGACACATGGAGAGTGACAACGTTGCGCATTGTGATCTTGTTTTCCGTTGGTCAGCATAGTCTTTTTTGGGATATGGATGGTTTTACGGGAGATGTAGCAGTGTAGCCTCCACGATCAATGCTTTACTGCTGACTGGTTTATATGAACGTGATCACCACTCTCTCCGTTCTCTCCTAGAGCACTGGTATGGCTGCTAAAAAAATATAATTTAATAGTGAGATAGTGTATGAAGCCGTTAGCCAGAGATCCGACTACATTTTTCTTTTTGAGTTGGAGCGGGTTCCATTCCCTATAACGGCAGCTCGGAGCTGGCACTGGTTATGGATGGAACATGTAGCTCAATCCAGGGATGCAATACTCCAAATTCCCCAAGTATCCAAACCATGGCTAGATTAGCCTATGCCACATCAATTTCCAGTAGCCTTCACGGGGTTTATTTCCGTGATTGTTGCTGGGTGATTGATATGTTAGATTAAATAATAAAGACAGACACAACTGTCAAGTTCAGTAGCCTTGTTCAAGCGTTGTACAAGTCCCTACATATGGGTCCGGGGAACAGCCCAGCTGGTCGATTATCTATCAACTAGACTCATCATCCTTTTCAATAGAAAGTGCAAACGTAACAGCACAACATTAAGTTCTTAACAGTCAAGTCATAACAAATGAAAATGCATTTTCTTTTTATTTCAGATGTCATCTTATTTTTTTAAATTATATGTAAACAGAGGACAAGTTAACACAGAGTAGTGATCAACAATGAGAATATAGTCCTTTTGTCTGTGACTGAATAAGTCCATGCTGACGATTTACCAGGCCCTTGTGGGCAGTTTGTGTGACATCATGGCTTCCTTTTGCTGTTCATGAGCGTACTCGTTGCATGTGCTGAAGGTCTTTAATTTCTTCTTGCATGTTTGGACAGTTTTTTTTATGTTTCACGTGCCTGGCGGTAGCATGCGTCAACTCCTACGTGACTGGAGTGTATGCGGGTATAGTGTAAGCATCTCTGGACGTAGTGATTTGGGGATAATGACCTTCTGACCTCTGAACAAGATGCCATTTTGCACGCTGATCTCATCTCGAAAGGTCCAGTATTCTCTCACTGAAAGGTGTCTCTCATTTCAGGTACGGCCAACCTGTGAGAACCTTGGACTTCAGTGACTGTAGGTGTTCGTCCTTGTCAGTGTGTTGCCTGGTCTGGGCTAGGCGGTGATCTGTGACGTTTAATTAAGTAGTCTGCCTGATTGATCTGTTGAACATCTTGTTCCTGCTGTAGCGAACAGATGGCTTGCTGCTGATAGGCAGTGCCTCTGCCTGTACATTGTGCCATGCTCAGTGTGTTGCAGATGTACATCTCTGGTCCTGGCTTGTAGACGACCTTCAGGCTGTAGTTTTGCAGAGTCAGGAGCATGCTTTCAAACCTCTTGGGGGGCACGTTGAGGAGAGGTTTACTGAATATGGCAATGAGTGGTTTGTGGTCAGTTCCAGCGGTGACCAGCTCTCGACTATATAAGTAGTGATGGAAGCGCTGGCAGGAGAAGATGGTGCTGAGGCACTCTCTCTCAATTTGTGCATAGGTTTGCTCTCGAGGCAAATGCACCTGGCTGGCCTTCCAGCATAGGACAGTATCCAAGTCCACTTTAGCTGGAGTTGCACTGGATTGTGACAGGCTTCGTAATGTTGTAGTAGCGCTGGCATGGATGAAGCCAGAGATTTCATCTCCTGCACTGCGGCCTCATGTTTGGGTAGCCAGTGCCATCGTGTGTCTTTGTCCAGCAACTGGCACAGAGGCTCACAGACTACTGATAGGTGTGGCATAAACTTTGCAAAATAGTTTGCAAAACCGATGAGACGCTGCAGTCCTTTTGCATCAGATGGGTTTGGCATGTCGAGGATTGCTCTGACTTTGTCTTGTTCCAGCTTCAGGCCTTTGGCCGAGAGAATGTGGCCATGGAAGTGACGTCTTTCACCTTGAACTGCAGCTTCTTCAGGTCAAGGCACAGTTTAACTGATCATGGGCGCTCCATCAGTGCCAGGAGCTTCACATCATTGTGTCACCACAGCCTACGATCAGGACATCATCAGCGACGGGTTCAATGCCCTTGAGCCCAGCCAGTAACTCTTCCTGTTTGCGTTGGTATACCTCAGGCGCCACTGAGACACAAAACATGAGCTTGAACAAGCGTTTCTAAATCCGGGGGGTCCAGAAGGTAGTCATGAAGCTGCTTTCTTCGTCCAGCTTGCATTGCAGGAATGCATCTCGGTCATCCACCAAGGTGAAAATCCTGGCCTTGGGAAGTTTGTAGAGGACATCCTCCAGTGTCGGCAATGATGTAGTAGGAATGTTTTAGTGCTTGGTTCCGATGCTTTGGGTCGATGCAGACCCTCAACTTCTCTGGCTTTTTCACTATGACCATATTGCTGATCCAGTCAGTTGGTTCAGTCACAGATGTCATGTGGCCATCGGCCTCATACTTGTCCAGCTGGGCCTTCACAGCCACTTTCAATGCAATGGGCACATTGTGAGGAGCACACTGGACTGACACTCTCATCCAATTCAAGGTGTACCTCCCCAGGTACTGATTCACTGTGCTCATTGAATACATCGTCATATCTACTGAGTAGTTGTTCTTTGGACAGAGATCCATGTTGCACATGCTCCACAATGTGCAGGTCATTTGGTACGGGGAACTGCATCAGTCCCAGGCGTTTACATTTAGAGTCTGAGAGGAGAAGATGTTAACAACTTGATTCTGGCACGTAGTACCGGAATCCAGTTGACATTGTTGCAGCTTGTTGTGTAGTCGTAGTGGCACAAACCATTTCTTCCCTCTTGAGTGTACAGCCCCAATGGATTCATGCATGTAATTGTCACTTTCACTGTTCTGCTCTGAACACTGAGTGACACCATCAACACAGCGAATCTTGCCCTCACTCACCCTTCTTTTGCTTTTGAGACACTTTTGCAAGGTGATTATTAGTTCCACAAGCTCTGCATGGTTTTTCGTAGGCAGGGCAGTGGTCTTTGCCTCGTGTGTTTGCAATTCCACAGTATTTGCATGCTATGGGGCTGTCTGTGTTCACCATTCGTGGTGAATTGTCTGAATGTCTGCCTCGCAACAGCATGAACAGTATCAGCGTCGGTGCGTGGGGTTTCCATTTCCATTACTCTCATTCTCATGTCAGTGACTTCGGCAGTGCGGCACATTTCAGTGGCAGTTACTGATGTTAATAAGCGCCTCTCTTTTAGTAGATGCCAGCGCGTGTCACAATTTGCAAATCCCAGTACTATTTTGACACACATCAGTTAATCTTTCAATCCCCCTTATTCACAAGAAGCAGATCTTTCTCTCAAACAGGTTACAAAGTTGTATACTGACTCACTCTCTTCCTGTTTGCAGCGCCAAAAACGAACCACTCGTAAATGACGTTCCTGGCGGGCTTGAAGTAATTCTCCAATGCATTCAGTATGGCCTTTGCATTAACCTGTTGTGCTGTGAGGGTGAGATTGTGTCGGTAGATATGCCTGCATTCGCTGCCCATTAAGCTCCTCAGAGTTGCCGCTTGGACCTTGTTGGATTTTTCGTGTAGACTTGTTGCCAGCACATAGTCCTCGAATTCATCCCTGTCCCAATTAGTATTCCAGTCCCCTGTAAGAACCATTGGTTTTGGTGGTGGAATGTTCACTGCCATAGCGATGAAATAGGAAGTCTCTTTGCCTTCAGCCATCGAGGTAGGTAGTGATGCTAGCAAGCCAGCTAACAACAACTTTCTATATGATATATTAGATTAAAGAATAAAGACACAGAAATGTCAAGTTCAATAGCCTTGATCAAGCATTGTCCCTACATACGGGGTCCAGAGAACAGATCAGCTAGTCGATTACCTGTCAACTAGACTCCGTAACAGTGATGGGTCTGTGAATACTGAACATGTATGTACGTTATAGGCCATGTCAGTGAAGGATTGGCTTGTTAGCTAGTGAATATGCTAACGTTAGCATCCTAGCTAAACATTAGGCTATGGGCTGGCACTGGCAGTCTGGGATTATGGAGAGGGAATTCAATTATTTATTCATCATTTTGCTAGGTAGTTATCTAGCTGTGGCCATCTGGCTAGTATCAACAAGTTGTTATTTTGTAGAAAGCCCTTAAGTGGTAACATTGGAATCTAGACCATAAGCAATACGCACAAATATGCATTGCCCAACAACGCTACTGCCACCCTCTGGTTTGAATTATTTGGACAAGGCTGGGTGAATGACTACTTCCAAGGTCTTTGCTGTGTCAACACAAAAGAGATTGACTGCACTATTTTGGTATTGCAGGGTTTGGTAGGATAGGAGGGGGGGGTCACTGTATTTTAGATGTTTATGATGTTTATATTGGCCTAATTCTGCCCTGCATGCATTGTTTGTAGTTTTCCTCTGGACATGTAGAAGAATCTTACAGAACTCTGCATGCAGGGTTTCAATGGGTTGTTTGTCCCATTGAGTGAAATCTTGTTTTGCAAGTGGACCTCACATCTCGCTGCCATAAAGTGCAATTGTTTCAATGACACATTCAATTAGTTTTAGCCAAATATTTCAATTTTAAATGGTTTATTAACGGTGTAGAATGCCCTGCGTGCTTTCTCTCTGTTCATTCACTGCATCATTAAGGTGTCCAGTTGAGTAATTGTAGTGTGTGCAGTACTCTATATGTTTTGTACCAATTCAGAACTGTGGTCTATTTCCCTGATATCTGGATTGTCATTGGGAAATCATTATTTTAGTATTTTTGGGGTTTACTGCCAGAGGCCCAGGCTCTGCTGTAGGCCATGGGCTGTGGGTGACACCAGGCACAGATCATCTGCGAAGACCCTGGATAAAGAATTCTGTTATTTTCTTGCTAATTTTGATGCCCCCTACACAGCTTTAAATAACTTTGTAGAACGGTCCTGTATGCCAAATAGAATCAAATGCCTTTTGGAAGTTGATAAAGCAAGTGTACATTTTCATATTATTTTGGTGGACATGTTTATCAATCAGGGTGTGTAGGCTGTAAATGTTTTGGTACATCTTTCGTTGTTTCGGTTTGTATCCAATTTGGCTTTTAATCAAGACATTGTGCTTATTGAGGAAGTTTAGACCTCTTTACATTTATAATACTGCAGAAAACCTTGCCCAGGTTACTGTTCAAACAAATGCCTCTAATTGTTAGAGTCAAATTTTTCTCCATCCTTAAAGATTGGGGTTTTGAGTCCTTGATTCCAGATGTCAGGGAAATAAAATGAAGCAGTTTTAACCTTATCATACATCAGTTCCAAATATCTCTAACGGCGTGAGTTTTTTTTTATGCGCGTGATGTCAGAATATGCTCACTGTTCCAAAATATGATTATTGCGCAAAAGGACAGTTAACATACGCTGCCTGCTAATTATCTATAGGCTATGTTTCAACTTGTCAATTTCAAATTATTTTCAGTCAACAGTTTGAATTGAGGTGTGTTCCACCTCCTCATTAATTCACATAGAAGTAGCCCATTTCAGCGTTGCGGACAATTTTACGTTTTGAGGCTTTAGTGTGAAGATGCTGGAAGAAATAGGTACAAAAGTATCTATATCCACAGTAAAACAAGTCCTATATCGACATAACCTGAAAGGCTGCTCAGCATGGAAGAAGCCACTGCTCCAAAACCGCCATAAAAAAGCCAGACTATGGTTTGCAACTGCACATGGGGACAAAGATTGTACTTTTTGGAGACATGTCCTCTGGTCTGATGAAACAAAAATAGAACTGTTTGGCCATAATGACCATCATTATGTTTGGAGAAAAAAGGGGGAGGCTTGCAAGCTAAAGAACACCATCCCAACCATGAAGCACAGGGGTGGCAGCATCATGTTTTTCTTTGCTGCAGGAGGGACTGGTGCACTTCACAAAATCAACGACATCATGAGGAGGAAAATGATGTGGATATATTGAAGCAACATCTCAAGACATCAGTCAGGAAGTTAAAGCTTGGTCGCAAATGGGTCTTCCAAATAGACAATGACCCCAAGCATACTTCCAAAGTTGTGTCAAAATGGCTTAAGGACAACAAAGTCAAGGTATTGGAGTGGCCATCACAAAGCCCTGACCTCAATTCTATAGAAAATGTGTTGGCAGAACTGAAAAAGCATGTGCGAGCAAGGAGGCCTACAAACCTGATTCAGTTACACCAGCTCGGTCAGGAGGAATGGGCCAAAATTCACCCAACTTATTGTGGGAAGGTTGTGGAAGGCTACCCGAAATGATTGACCCAAGTTAAACAGTTTAAAGACAATGCTACCAAATACCAATTGGGTGTTTGTAAACTTCTGACCAACTGGGAATGTGATGAAATAAATAACAGCTGAAATAAGTCATTCTCTCTACTATTATTCTGACATTTCACATTCTTAAAATAAAGTGGTGATCCTAATTGACCTAGACAAGTCATTTTTACTATGATTAAATGTCAGGAATTGTGAAACACCTTAGCCAAATAGATTTAAACTCAATTTATGTAAACTTCTGACTTCAACTGTATGTATGGAGCATAATGTATTTAGAGTTGTATTCACATGTTTTCAAGTACTGGTAACGAATAATGCATTCCGATTATTGCATAGATTGTAATGGAAACCTATGATGTGTGTAAAATACTTTTTTGATGGTTGTGCTGATTTATAATGAGCTAATGCTAAGCTATTTGCCAGCTACGTGTATGTGTGGCGCCATGTTTGTTGACATTATACCATGCATTCTGGGTGTCACGTAATCTGTCAGACCAAAGATGTTATATTGAGGTACATGAATAGTTCACTCATCTTTCGGGTAAACGTCTGGAAGTGAATGAAGGGAAGTGAATGATCGTAGATGACACACCCCTTCAACATGCATACTATAAACAGACCAAACTCCTCTTGTCTCTTATCTTTGGTTGATGCGAAAAAACAAACATGGAGGCGCGCACAAACTACCCATCGTCGGATTACTTTCGATTTTTAGAAAGTATTTACTCAATTATTTTGATCAATGGTGAGCTCACTTGTGATGTGATTAATTATAAATAGTAATTGCTATTAGCTAATTCATATTGTAGTTTCTCTCAGCCGAGAGTTATAAAAATATGACCACTTGTGTTGCGTCAATCTTTCCCCAGTAAGCGCTAGGACAATTGTACCCTACATTTTCCGGTTTGGGTTATTGTGTTATGCTGTAGCTAATTCTGTGAATGTCTGAACATTGCATCCAAAAATAAACTGGACATAACTGGTCACATTCTGGACATAACTTTGTAAGGAGTGTGTTTGTGCAAAATGTTTCTGTGAAGAAACAGTGTGGCCTTCTCAAATGCTGACTGTTGCATCAATCGAAACTGGAAGTTCTAAATAAGTTTTCTAGTCACACCGGTTTGAGCGTACTGACCACTGTAGAATGATCACAGTTTACTGGGCTGTGAATGTGTGGTTGTTTCCATGTCTGTTCTTTTGAGAAACAATGCAATTTGGCTGTGATCAGACAGGTGTTAGTGGCTTGATGGTGAAAAAGCTGAGAAAGAAAGGGTCAATGTCTGTAATTATGTACTCTCTCTCTCACACACAGACACAAACAAAGCTTTAAGTACTTTTAAAACTTCAGGCATTCTAAATGAGTGTGACTATAGGAGAAAAAAACTGGCCTATGGATACAAAGAGCTTTTTAACTTGTCCAGCAATGTTATGAAAACATTGTAACCATCTGTACTGTTTAGATAACTTTACACGCGTAGGTCTACACCCACTCTCTCTATCACTTACTCCTACTCTCATGCTATTGACTATTATATTGATTACCTCATCGTGGGGAATGAACCTATTCCTTTTCAGTTCTTCCCAGGCAGAAATAAAAAACATATGCTAACTTTCACATGATTTTGTCTAGAGGCACACTGTCTTCAGCTATTTAAAGGTGCAAGCATTGACTGTAGCTGTGTTCTGGGTCCATGCGGAAACACGTGCACTTAAAAGGTTTCCGTGCGGTGAAGAAATGGAGATGTGATTAACGGTGTCACTTTTTTTTTTTACTGCGACTAACATGTCACGTGTTAACTTTCACAGCCCTAGGATTAAATGTAACTCACAAATACTCCATTATTTTTTTCCCCTTGCAGGGTAATTCCAAGATGGACAAATATCTGTCACCTCCTCAGAATATCCCAGACATCAGACAGCCATCTTTAACGGAGGACCTTGGTTCCCCATACAGCATCAACATGAGTCCCCTCCTACCTGACGTTACCTACCTGTGCCCCAACCTGTGTCGGCCTATGAGACCCATCAAGACAGAGCCTCTCTCCCACTCCCTCATCCATCCCAGTTGCCAGTGCAACCCTGGTCCAACAACCCTTCCAGAACACCCTGGGCTTTATGGCGCTTCAACAGACACAGGAAGTAGTCTGTTCATTAAACAGGAAATTCCCTCCCTGGACTTCCCAGACATTCCGTTGTTCCAGCTGTTGAACTCTGAGCTGGAGCAGCTGGTGCCCGATCACCCGGTGAACACCAACCTCCATAGTAGGGTCCCTATGTCCTCCTTGTCGGTCCCTTTCGGCAACGTCCACATACCATCCCCCCAGATTGTTGTGAAATCTATGGGAAGCCCACAACATTTTGGCAATCGTCTGACAACCCAGTTTGCAAGCCATTCGCAGCAGCGACCAGACTATCTTCCTCCGTCCCCGCCTAACTCTGAGCCAGGGAGCCCAGACAGAGGGAAAGAGCTGATCCAGAATCGTTCTCTGCCTTCATCTTATGCAGCCAGTATTGCTTCGAAACTAAGACCTGTTCTTAGGCAAGTCCCAAGCTCTGGTCTAGGACCAGTTCTGAGCAAATGTCTTAGATTAGTTCAGAGTCCAGGTCTTGGACAAAGCCAAAGTTCTAGTCTTGGAACAGGCCAGAACCCTGGTGTTGGGCCAGTCTCCCCAAAGTTGGCTCAATCGGTTCCAGAGAGGTTTAACCGCAGGAATAACACTGACCTGGAGAGGAGGAGGATACATCACTGTGACATTCCAGGTGAGGAGACATGGCAGGTAGTCTCAATTCACTAAAGCAGGGTTCCCAAACTGGCGGCCCGTGGGCCGAATTTGGCCCGTGGGTTGTTTTATGTGGCCCTCCCCATGTTTTCTGAGCATAGAAAATAAATACACTGCTCAAAAAAATAAAGGGAACACTTAAACAACACAATGTAACTCCAAGTCTATCACACTTCTGTGAAATCAAACTGTCCACTTAGGAAGCAACACTGATTGACAATAAATTTCACATGCTGTTGTGCAAATGGAATAGACAACAGGTGGAAATTATAGGCAATTAGCAAGACACCCCTAATAAAGGAGTGGTTCTGCAGGTGGTGACCACAGACCACTCTCAGTTCCTATGCTTCCTGGCTGATGTTTTGGTCACTTTTGAATGCTGGTGGTGCTTTCACTCTAGTGGTAGCATGAGACGGAGTCTACAACCCACACAAGTGGCTCAGGTAGTGCAGCTCATCCAGGATGGTACATCAATGCGAGCTGTGGCAAGAAGGTTTGCTGAGTCTGTCAGCGTAGTGTCCAGAGCATGGAGGTGCTACCAGGAGACAGGCCAGTACATCAGGAGACGTGGAGGAGGCCGTAGGAGGCCAACAACCCAGCAGCAGCAGGAGGAGCACTGCCAGAGCCCTGCAAAATGACCTCCAGCAGGCCACAAATGTGCATGTGTCTGCTCAAACGGTCAGAAACAGACTCCATGAGGGTGGTATGAGGGCCCGACGTCCACAGGTGGGGGTTGTGCTTTCAGCCAAACACCGTGCAGGAAGTTTGGCATTTGCCATTGAACACCAAGATTGGCAAATTCGCCACTGGCGCCCTGTGCTCTTCACAGATGAAAGCAGGTTCACACTGAGCACATGTGACAGACGTGACAGAGTCTGGAGACCGCCGTGGAGAACGTTCTGCTGCCTGCAACATCCTCCAGCATGACCGGTTTGGTGGTGGGTCAGACATGGTGTGGGGTGGCATTTCTTTGGGGGGCCGCACAGCCCTCCATGTGCTCGCCAGAGGTAGCCTGACTGCCATTAGGTACCGAGATGAGATCCTCAGACCCCTTGTGAGACCATATGCTGGGGCGGTTGGCCCTGGGTTCCTCCTAATGCATGACAATGCTAGACCTCATGTGGCTGGAGTGTGTCAGCAGTTCCTGCAAGAGGAAGGCATTGATGCTATTTGACTGGCCCGCCTGTTCCCCATTCCTGAATCCAATTTAGCACATCCGGGACATCATGTCTCGCTCCATCCACCAACGCCACGTTGCACCACAGACTGTCCAGGAGTTAGCGGATGCTTTAGTCCAGGTCTGGGAGGAGATCCCTCAGGAGACCATCCGCCACCTCATCAGGAGCATGCCCAGGCGTTGTAGGGAGGTCATACACACTACTGAGCCTCATTTTGACTTGTTTTAAGGACATTACATCAAAGTTGGATAAGCCTGTAGTGTGGTTTTCCACTTTAATTTTGAGTGTGACTCCAAATCCAGACCTCCATGGGTTGATAAATTTGATTTCCATTGATAATTTTTGTGTGATTTTGTTGTCAGCACATTCAACTATGTAAAGAAAAATGTATTTAACAAGAATATTTCATTCATTCAGATCTAGGATGTGTTATTTTAGTGTTCCCTTTTTTTGAGCAGTGTATATACAGTACCAGTCAAAGCTTTGGACACACTAACTCATTCTAGGGTTTTTCTTTATTTTTTTTAACCTTTTTCTACATAGTAGAATATTAGTGAAGACATCAAAACTATGAAAAAACACATTTGGAATTATGTAGTATCCAAAAAAAGTCTTAAACAAATCAAAATAAACTTAGCATAAAAATAAACGTCCTCTCGCTGTCAACTGTGTTTATTTTCAGCAAACTTAACATTTGTAAATATTTGAATGACCATAACAAGATTCAACAACTGAGACATAAACGGAACAAGTTCCATAGACATGTGACTAACAGAAATTGAATAATGTGGGGGGGGTTGTCAAAATCAAAAGTAACAGTCAGTATCTGGTGTGGCCACCAGCTGCATTAATTACTGCAGTTCATATCCTCCTCATGGACTGCACCAAATTTACCAGTTCTTGCTGTGAGATGTTACCCCACTATTCCACCAAGGTACTTGCAAGTTTCCGGACATTTCTGGGGGGAATGGCCCTAGACCTCAGTTCAGCCTCTCTCAGCCTATTGCGGACAGTCTGAGCACTGATGGAGGGATTGTGCGTTCCTGGTGTAACTCGGGCAGTTGTTGTTACCATCCTGTACCTGTCCAGCAGGTGTGATGTACCGATCCTGTGCAGGTGTTGTCACTCGTGGTCTGCCACTGCGAGGGCGATCAGCTATCCGTTCTGTCTCCCTGTAGCGCTGTCTTTGGTGTCTCACAGTACTGATATTGCAATTTATTGCACTGGCCACATCTGCAGTCCTCATGCCTCCTTGCAGCATGCCTAAGGCAAGTTCACTCAGATGAGTAGGGACCCTGGGCATCGTTCTTTAGTGTCTTAAGTTTTCATAACTGTGACCTTAATTGTCTACCGTCTGTAAGCTGTTAGTGTTAGTTAGTGTTAGTTTTTACTAATTATCTTTGAATGACAGGGTCCTGAAAAAGGGACATTTCTTTTCTTGGTGAGTTTATATTTCAGATTCTTCAAAGAAGCCACCCTTTTTCCTAGCTGACAGCTTTTCACACTCTTGGTATTCTGTCAGGTAGTCAGTCACCTGTAATGCATTTCAATTGACAGGAGTGCCTTGTTGAAGGTTAATTTGTGGGTTTTCTTTCTTTTTAATGCGTTTGAGCAAATCAGTTGTGTTATGACAAGATAGGGTAAAAGACCAAAATCTTCTGTATACCACCCCTACCTTGTCATAACACAACTGATTTGCTCAAGCGCATTAAGAAAGAAAGAAACTCGGTAGGGGTGGTATACAGAAGACTTTGGTCTTTTACCCTATTTGGTAAAAGACCAAGTCCATATTATGGTACGAACAACTCAAATAAGAAAAGTGAAACAACAGTCCATCATTATTTTATGACATGAATGTCAGTGAATCCTGAAAAGTTCAAGAACTTTAAAAGTGTATTCAAGTGCTGTAGCAAAAATCATCAAGTGCTATGATGAAACTGTCTCTCATGAGGACCGCCACAAGAAAGGAAGACCCAGAGTTTCCTCTGCTGCAGAGGATACATTTATTAGAGTTACCAGCCTCAGAAACTGCAGCATAAATAAATGCTTCACAGAGTTCAAGTAACAGACACATCTCAACATCAACTGTTCAGATGAGACTACGTGAATCAGGCCTTCATGGTCAAATTGCTGCAAAGAAACCACTACTAAAGGACACCAATAATAAAAAGATACTTGCTTGGGCCAAGAAACATGAGCAGATTATATTAGACCGTTGGAAATCTGTCCTTTGGTCTGGAGTCTAAATTTGAGATTTTTGGTTCCAACCGCCGTGTCTTTGTGAGACACAGAGTAGGTAAACGGATGATCTCCGCTTGTGGGACCCACCGTGAAGAATGGAGGAGGAGGTGAGATGGTGTGGGGGAGCTTTTATGATGACATTGTCTGTGATTTATTTAGAGATCACTATTAAGGTTCACTTTACCAGCATGTCTACCACAGCATTCTGCAGCGTTACGCCACACCATCTGGTTTGCACTTTGTCCCACTATCATTTGTTTTCCAACAGGACAATGACTCAACACACCTCCAGGCTGTGTAAGGGCTATTTGACCAAGAAGGAGAGTGATGGAGTGCTGCATCAGATGACCTGTCCTCCACAATCACCTGACCTCTACCCATTTAATTTTTTTTTTTTTTTTACATTTATTTAACCAGGCAAGTCAGTTAAGAACAAATTCTTATTTTCAATGACGGCCTAGGAACAGTGGGTTAACTGCCTGTTCAGGGGCAGAACGACAGATTTGTACCTTGCCAGCTCGGGGATTTGAACTTGCAACCTTTGGTTACTAGCCCAACACTCTAACCACTAGGCTGGCTAGCTGGATTAGGATGAGTTGGACCACAGAGTGAAGAAAAAGCAGCCAACAAGTGCTCAGCATATGTGGGAACTCCTTCAAGACTGTTGGAAAAGCATTCCAAGTTAAGCTGGTTGAGAGAATGCCAAGAGTGTGCAAAGCTGTCAAGGCAAGGGGTGGCTTCTTTGAAAGATCAAAAAGATATTTTGATTTGTTTAACACTTTTTTTGCTTACTGCATGATTCCATATGTGTATTTCATAGTTTTGATGTATTCACTATTTTTCTACAATGTAGAAAATAGTAAAAATAAAGAAAAACCCCTTGAATGAGTAGTATTTTGGAAACTTGTTCCCAGATATTCCCATGCATAATAGAGATACTTTTAATCGTATACAATTTTGAAGGAAGGTTTGAAATTATTGTTTTAGTTAAATATTATACTGTATCTTTTTGGGCTTCTTGTGGTCAATTTGCAGTCTACAAATTATTTGTAAATACGTTTCGGCTCACTGACCATCTGCTCAAGAAAAAAATGGCCCGCAGGTGAATCTAGTTGATTATTCCTGCACTAAAGTCTGTCTAAACTCGGTAGTCGAAGTTGGGTATTTTAAGGTTTAAAAGGCTTTTGAAGTGTGTTATTTCCACTTTGAAGTTCCAGACTTGACTTTCCCTTACGAAAAATGTATCAAAATATCCATAAGAAATAATAAATTCAATAATTCCAATGTTCTGTTGCTGCAGGAATATTATCCACCTGTAGCAAACTGGCTGAAATTAAGATCCTACATCTGCAGTGGGAGAGAGGCTTTGGTTTGCTTTTGAGTAATAAAGACTAGTTGGAGATTAGATGATTATGTTCTTGAAACCCATGGAATTGAATCAGAAAGATCAAACAAACAGAACATTAAACGGTTCCATAAAAGTCTAACTTGATTTATAAGCATGAATTGAATGCATTGTGTGGTTTATAATTCAATCATGACCATTAACACCACTCTGTCAGATGTAGGATGTTATTCTTGTTAATCAATTATAGTTATGTTGTAATGACATGCATTTGGTTCCATTCTTTTTCGTCAGGATGTAAGAAAGTCTACACCAAGTCCTCCCATTTAAAGGCCCATTTGCGGACACATACGGGTAAATGGTACTGGTAACATTATAAAAGTCCTGTTATGGGCAACTCGTCTCTTATTTTGGGGGGCCAGTATGTTATGTTGCCAGGCAAAATAATGCTTTTGGCATGCAGATGCATTCTGAATGCTAAATGAGATCTGGCCCACCAAATGTTGCCACATGTTGTCGAACATGTTTTAAACGGCTAAATTAAACAACTAAAACCTAAATGTTGCCTTGTTTGTGCTTTTATGCCTATCTATTATTTAATAATTGTGTAAAATATGAAATATCTTTACTGACCTTATAAAAACAAATATTATAGTTAAGTATTTAGTTAGTACTGTACATTTGTGACACCATAATCAACCCTGTTTCTGCTGTTGAATAATGTCATTGTGTGCTGCATTCCAGGAGAGAAGCCGTACCAATGCTCCTGGGAGGAATGCGAGTGGCGCTTTGCTCGTTCTGACGAGCTGACACGCCACTTTAGGAAACACACAGGGGCCAAGCCATTCCAGTGTGTTGTGTGTAACCGCTGTTTCTCCCGGTCTGACCACCTGGCTCTACACATGAAGAGGCACCGGAGCTAGAGAAGCCCACATACAGTATATCCTTTTTTTTATTAGATCAAAGTCAAATGAAACTTTATGTTAAATATACTTAAGTAAATCTCAAACTTTCACAATACTATTGTGCAGACAATTGTTTCACAGGATTAGGCTCTCTGTCCTTACTGAGAAATAAATGTGGTGCTGAAACACACATGGATTTGTTTTATTGTACCCATGTATCTTACATTGACTGCAATATGGATTGTAGCTTTTCCATGTATCTATTTCAGTAAACGCTGCCATGGTTTGATTTTTGAATAAGAGCACAAAGTTGGAAACAAAGCTAATTTCAGTATCTCTATGATTTATCTACAGCAGTGTTTCCCAAACCACTGCTTGTGTACCCCCAGCCATATCACCTATTTGATCTATTCCAGTACTAGCACACCTGATTCAACTAATCATTTGATTGTAAGTTGACGGCCCGGTTTCCCAAAAGCAGCTCAAGGCTATGTTCATTGTTAGAACCTTCGTTGGAGCATCGTTAAATCTCAGAGCTGTTTCCCAAACTATCGTTATTAACGTTGTACTTGAAAACACTCATAATGCCTGCCTCAGACCACTCGTAGGACAGCTAAGTGTGCCATTATTCTTTTTTGGCCTCACTTTATACACAGAAGATATCCGCTAAACATAGAATCACATTGTTTGTCCGTTGAAATACATTTCAGCAGGTGTATCTCACTGATCATCCCTAAAGCCAACACCTCATTTGGCCGCCTTTCGTTCCAGTTCTCTGCTGCCTGTGACTGGAACGAATTGCAAAAATCGCTGAAGTTGGAGACTTTTATCTCCCTCACCAACTTCAAACATCTGCTATCTGAGCAGCTAACCGATCGCTGCAGCTGTACATAGTCTATCGGTAAATAGCCCACCCAATTTTACCTACCTCATCCCCATACTGTTTATATTTATTTACTTTTCTGCTCTTTTGCACACCAATATCTCTACCTGTACATGACCATCTGATCATTTATCACTCCAGTGTTAATCTGCAAAATTGTAATTATTCGCCTACCTCCTCATGCCTTTTGCACACAATGTATATAGATAGACTCTCTTTTTTTTCTACTGTGTTATTGACTTGTTAATTGTTTACTCCATGTGTAACTCTGTGGTGTTGTCTGTTCACACTGCTATGCTTTATCTTGGCCAGGTCGCAGTTGCAAATGAGAACTTGTTCTCAACTAGCCTACCTGGTTAAATAAAGGTGAAATAAAAATGTTCAATTAATTTAGTTCTATTTTGCTACTTGTAGGCTACTGTCTGTAATTTGTCTCCAAATTTATCATGATCTACCAAATCTGTGATTTTAGTGCATTTTTATTGGGTAAGCATTAGAATAAGCCGCCTCAATATTTGCAGTCGTAGGTGGTAATACTGTTTCTCTCTATGAGCTGATCCGTAGTCAGTATTGTGAAATTATTATGTTTGTGTAAAATTTGAATGGAGAAAGCTGATCCGAGAGCAGCACTCCCTTTCTTTAGATCCTATCAGTATCGACACATGCTCCAATGACTTAGCGACCGTTCTCTCTGCATGGTGTTTTGGGAAACGCATGTTACATCTTCGAAAAGATACATTGTTAAAACACGCGTAAGCCTAAATTACATCGTTATAGATCGAAAAAGTGAAACAGTTGGGGTTCTCAATTTACAGTATTATCTCTGTCTTTTCTACTTAGTATTGGTACTTCAAGGCAAAATATTTTAATGTATTACTATTGACGTGTAAGTATGACTACGACTACATTTAAATCCTGTATATCATGTACAAATGGAAGTCTAAGTAATATTTTTTTAAATCTTGTTTAAGAATGATATCACACATTATACAGTGCCTTGCGAAAGTATTCGGCCCCCTTGAACTTTGCGACCTTTTGCCACATTTCAGGCTTCAAACATAAAGATATAAAACTGTACTTTTTTGTGAAGAATCAACAACAAGTGGGACACAATCATGAAGTGGAACGACATTTATTGGATATTTCAAACTTTTTTCAAAAATCAAAAACTGAAAAATTGGGCGTGCAAAATTATTCAGCCCTTTTACATTCAGTGCAGCAAACTCTCTCCAGAAGTTCAGTGAGGATCTCTGAATGATCCAATGTTGACCTAAATGACTAATGATGATAAATACAATCCACCTGTGTGTAATAAAGTCTCCGTATAAATGCACCTGCACTGTGATAGTCTCAGAGGTCCGTTAAAAGCGCAGAGAGCATCATGAAGAACAAGGAACACACCAGGCAGGTCCGAGATACTGTTGTGAAGAAGTTTAAAGCCGGATTTGGATACAAAAAGATTTCCCAAGCTTTAAACATCCCAAGGAGCACTGTGCAAGCGATAATATTGAAATGGAAGGAGTATCAGAACACTGCAAATCTACCAAGACCTGGCCGTTCCTCTAAACTTTCAGCTCATACAAGGAGAAGACTGATCAGAGATGCAGCCAAGAGGCCCATGATCACTCTGGATGAACTGCAGAGATCTACAGCTGAGGTGGGAGACTCTGTCCATAGGACAACAATCAGTCGTATATTGCACAAATCTGGCCTTTATGGAAGAGTGGCAAGAAGAAAGCCATTTCTTAAAGATATCCATAAAAAGTGTAGTTTAAAGTTTGCCACAAGCCACCTGGGAGACACACCAAACATGTGGAAGAAGGTGCTCTGGTCAGATGAAACCAAAATTGAACTTTTTGGCAACAATGCAAAAAGTTATGTTTGGCGTAAAAGCAACACAGCTCATCACACTGAAAACACCATCCCCACTGTCAAACATGTTGGTGGCAGCATCATGGTTTGGGCCTGCTTTTCTTCAGCAGGGACAGGGAAGATGGTTAAAATTGATGGGAAGATGGATGGAGCCAAATACAGGACCATTCTGGAAGAAAACCTGATGGAGTCTGCAAAAGACCTGAGACTGGGACGGAGATTTGTCTTCCAACAAGACAATGATCCAAAACATAAAGCAAAATCTACAATGGAATGGTTCAAAAATAAACATATCCAGGTGTTAGAATGGCCAAGTCAAAGTCCAGACCTGAATCCAATCGAGAATCTGTGGAAAGAACTGAAAACTGCTGTTCACAAATGCTCTCCATCCAACCTCACTGAGCTCGAGCTGTTTTGCAAGGAGGAATGGGAAAAAATGTCAGTCTCTCGATGTGCAAAACTGATAGAGACATACCCCAAGCGACTTACAGCTGTAATCGCAGCAAAAGGTGGCGCTACAAAATATTAACTTAAGGGGGCTGAATAATTTTGCACGCCCAATTTTTCAGTTTTTGATTTTTGAAAAAAGTTTGAAATATCCAATAAATGTCGTTCCACTTCATGATTGTGTCCCACTTGTTGTTGATTCTTCACAAAAAAATACAGTTTTATATATTTATGTTTGAAGCCTGAAATGTGGCAAAAGGTCGCAAAGTTCAAGGGGGCCGAATACTTTCGCAAGGCACTGTAGGTTGTAAACGGTGAGACCTAATGTCCGACCGACACCACTATAGATAAAGTTTCAAGAAAGGAAAAGCACACATAGGTTAAGAGATAGCAAAATACACATTGAGTGTGAGAACACATAGGGAGTAGTGACATATACATCAATAGACACATAGGAGTAATTTAATCAGAATTTTAAAAGCACACACATAGAATAAGCAGATAAATATATCTATCAGTCACAAGGAACAACTAAGAATAAGTAGAATTTATGGTCATATAAAGTGTGAGATCTAAATAATCTATCAGGATTCATACAGGATTCATATAAAATTCTAGGAAAGATTAACGGGAGGTATTTATCAACATAGGTTAAGGATAATAATGGAAAAAAGCACATACATAGATCATAGAAATCCATACATATAGATTGTGAGGAGAAGAAACATGGAGAGTAGAAAATGGATAGAACCCGAGAACAGAAAATGTTACAACTGTAGCAAGCCATGGCATTTGGCTAAGGAGTGTGAGGAACCATGCATGCACTGTGATAAGGTGGCCCACAATCACCGAGACTGTAGAGAGAAAGAGGACAGAAAACATAGGAGAGAGGGTCTTGGGGAACGAGCAGGAAAGATTTTAAGTAGAAGGGGAAAAACAGAGAAACGCGATGACAGAGACGGAGGGAAGCGGTGTTTAAATTGCGATAAAACTGGACATTTAGCCAGGGACTGTAAAAAACCCTGCAAATACTTTAACAAAGTAGGACACAATCACAGAGACTGCAGACATAAGGGAGAGAAGAACAACAGGCGCCCACAGCCCGATCAATAGAGGTAAGGAAAAGACAAGGAAAGGGAACGCATGTGAATGAGAGACTATGAGAGAGAGAGAGTAAGGAGAAGCCTCGCTGGGGAAAAGCTTGGACCTTTAAATTAGGGCTATTTTCTGGGAATTGTCTCGGTAGTACGTGCCGGAGTTTACGACTACAGACAATTATAATAATAGGGTTGTTTGCGTGGAGGCTCTGTCAGTTCAATAGTGATGGTGGTCCAGCAGTAAAATGATTGCCTACCATGCGGAAGTCTCGGGTTTGTATCCCAGCCTATAGACTAAAATTAGACTAAAATTAGGCTTTCGGATTGTAATACAACTATTGATATGTTTTGCCTGGAATGTTACGGTTATTAGTGTTTCTTTAACCTTTCTAGCGCAGGGGTTCCGCTAGCGGATAAAATTAATCACTAACTGTTAATCACGTGGAGCAGTTTATATACAGATCATGACGTCATTTCATTGCTTTAACAGAATCCCCTCCTCTCAACCGGGACAAAGTGAGGTGAAAAGTTCATTCTAACCTACTAACACACTCCCAGATAACTTTTGACCCCTCAACATTATCGATCACCACTGAACTGACAGTTTTAATTAACAGAAAACCTAGGAATGCACTCACTGCCTTATCTAAAAACCCCAGAGCTACGTTTCTGTAGGGTCAACCATAGGCTAACGACCTTATCTGTTTTCACAGTCCACATCCCATTCGTTTTATTCCTAGTTGGAATGGTGTTCATTAACTTTTATTACTCCTTGTCCGTGTCACACAATCCCTTCTTATGAACTCATATTGTTAATCTGATATAATAAAACAGAGTATAAGTTTACTTAGTTACAGTTCCATTTAAAATGATTTGTTCAGTCATATTAATCATAATTTCCTAACACTAACCTTTGATGATCTTCATCAGATGACACTAATAGGACATCATGTTACACAAGACATGTATGTTTTGTTCGACAATGTGCATATTTATATTCAAAAATCTCCGTTTACATTGGCGCTTTACGTGCAGTAATGTTTTGATTCCAAAACATCCGGTGATTTTGCAGAAATACTCATAATAAACATTGATAAAAGATACAAGTGTTATTCACAGAATTAAAGATAGACTTCTCCTTAATGCAACCGCTGTGTCAGATTTTTAAAAAACTTTACAGAAAAAGCATAATCTGAGAACGGAGCTCAGAACCCAAAACAGCCAGAGGAATATCCGCCATTTTGGAAACAACACCATAAATATTCACCTACCTTTGATGATATTCATGAGAAGGCACTCTCAGGAATCCAAGTTCAACAATAAATGACTGATTTGTTCCATAAAGTTCCATAATTTATGTCCAAATAGCAACTTGTTGTTAGCGTGTTCAGCCCAGTAATCTATCTTCATGAGGCGCAAGCATTTCATCCAGACAAAAACTCGAAAAGTTCCATTACACTCCTTTAGAAACATGTTAAACTATGTATGGAATCAATCGTTAGGATGTTTTTAACATAAAACATCAATAATGTTCCAACCGGAGAATTCCTTTGTCTTCGGAAAAGGCACTGGAACAAGAGGTAACTCTGTCGGGAGCGCGTCATGAGACCGAGGCACTATGCCAGACCACTGACTCAAACAGGTCTCATGAGCCCCTTCTTTATAGTAGAATCCTCATTCAACTTTCAAAAGACAGTTGACATCTAGTGGAAGCCCTAGGAAGTGCAAACTAATCCATATCTCAATGTGTACTCGGTAGGCAAAGCTTTGAAAAACTACAAACCTCAGATGTCCCTCTTCCTGGTTGGATTTTTCTTAGGTTTTCACCTGCCATATGAGTTCTGTTATACTCACAGACATCATTCAAACAGTTTTAGAAACTTCAGAGTGTTTTCTATCCAATACTAATAATAATATGCATATATTAGCATCTGGGACAGAGTAGGAGGCAGTTCACTCTGGGCACGCTATTCATCCAAAAGTGAAAATGCTTCCCCCTATCCCAAAAAGGTGTTAACATCATACACTGCATTCTGGTTGTCACGTAAACGTCTGTTACAATAAAACAAGGTGAAGGGATTGTTCACTCAACTGACTTAGAATATAACTATCGTTACTCAGTGTTGCCAACTCAGACCCCCCTTTCCATGGGTTTTATTTTTAGTTAGCTCAGAAACTTCTCCTATCTTTCCCCCAATCTATTGATAAATCCGCCATCATAGTAATATTACCTGCATCGTTATCCCCCCACGATACCTTCTCCCATTTCTATCCCCCTTGGACTTGAAATCCCCCACACATTTAATGAACACCCCCACAAACCCCCATAAAATGGTTTCAAACAAAACTGACTAGCTTTAACTCTACTAGCTATAACTCTACCGCTGTACCTGTCAGGTGATAACATTTTATTTGCTTTGTGATTTGTCAAAAACTGTAGACGACTTGTCGAGTCATGTGTTCCAGTTCTTTTATACACAGTAACATGTACATCGAAGAGTTGCAATATGCTGAAAAGGGCAAAACTAAGTTAATATTTTTTGGGCAGTGGGTGCAGCCATCTGTGACTTTGAGATTGTTTATTTGCGTTTTACAGTGAATGGCATTCTGGGATTAGGGAGTTTTTGCTTGTCAAGCATAAACAAAATGACTGCCATCATAAAGAATTAAGCTGCTGTTAGCTTAGCTGACATGCATCTCTTTTCTAAACAATACTACATTTCTCACTTGAGCTCCCAATTAATTTAATTTGTGAAAAATGGTCCATTCTATACCTATCTCCTTCTTCACCATTTAAAACTACAGTATGTAACTTTTTGGGCGACTCAATCAAATTCACATAAAAGGTTTTGGGCCAGTAACCAGAAGGTTGCTGAATCGAATCCCCAAGCTGACAAGTTACAAATCTGTCGTTCTGCCCCTGAGCAAGGCAGTTAACCCGTTGATCCCCAGGCGCCAAAGACTTGGATGTCGATTAAGGCAGCCCTCCGCACCTCTCTGATTCGGAGAGGTTGGGTTGAATACATTCAGTTGAATACATTCAGTTGGACAACTGACTAGATATCCCCTTTCCCCTTTCCCTAATATATCTTTCCTTAAAGTTGAACGCAAGGCTAAGAAGCAGTAGATCTGTTCTATGTGTGCTATTTCTATGCTTCCCGTTCTGAAGTTTTGTTTTTGCATCTTATACTTTCTGTTTTGTACACCAGCTTCAAACAGCTGAATATACAATATTTTGGGTTGTGGAAAATATATTTCAGAGCGGTTCAGATGGTACAATGATTTTCAACAGAATGACTGCTTGTTTTGTAACGTAAGCTGAAATTAGGCAAATTGTTAGAATTCTAGCATTCAGGATATGGCGGAATGATTTCTACACAGTGCATTGTTAAAGCTATCAACTCAAAACCAATGTTTAGACGTTCAGACTGACCCAACTTAGATTGATTGCATTCAGAATTTCGATAACATTTGTACTTTGAGCTATGACCATTTTACATTTTAATAAATGTTCCATAGGCGTGAATGGGAAATATTTGGATTCACAACTGCTATTAAAACGTTTAAGCAATTAATGCCAAACTAACATTGAGATGTTCAGACTGACCCAACCTAGATTGCTTGCATTCACATGTTTGTTACAATACCATGCATTAACGGCTTGATTAACGGCTCATGGTGTAATCACAACAACATACAGGAACTTAAGTCATTTTGTTCAACTGACATAGAATTACTTAAAATCAAATTCCGAATGCATTATCTTCCAAGAGAATTCTCTTCGATTATAGTCACAGCCGTTCTTTCAGGGCCGACAAGGTATTTGCTTGGGGGGGATATAAATCCCCCCCAAGCAAATACCTTGTCGGCCCTGAAAGAACTTCACTGGACTCTATGTAAACTGGAAACCATACATCCTATGGCTGCATTTATTGTAGCCGGAGATTTTAACAAAGCTAACCTGAGAACGAGACTTCCTAAATTCTATCAGCATATCAAATGCACGACATGGGCTGCTGGCATTCTGGATCATTGCTACTCTAACTTTTGCAATGTGAATCCATTTTGATTCTCCCAGCCTATAGACAGAAACAGGAAACACCCATGCCCAGGTCCGTCTAATGCTAGTCTGACCAATCAGATTCCACGCTTCAGGATTGCTTCAATCACGTGGACTGAGATATATTCCAGATAGCCTCAGACAACAACAATGATGTATACGCTGACTCAGTGAGAAAGTTTATTAGCAAGTGCATCAGAGATGTATTAATTTTTTTTTTTTTTACCTTTATTTAACTAGGCAAGTTAGTTAAGAACCAATTCTTATTTTCAATGACAACCCACTGTTCCTAGGCTAACTGCCTTGTTCAGGGGCATAACGACAATTTCTTTACCTTGTCAGCTCAGGGATTTGATCTTGTAACCTTTCAGTGACAAGTCCAACGCTCTAACCACTAGGCTACCAGCTGCCCCACCGTCATACCAACTGTGACTATTAAAACATTTCCTTACCAGAAATTCGCACGAAACTAAAAGTGTGTGAACCACCTCTTTAATTCATGGCAAGGCAACTGGAAACATGACCAAATACAAACAGTGCAGCAATTCCCTCCATAAGGCAATCAAACAAGCAAAACGTCAGTATAGAGACAAAGTAGAGTCGCAATTCAATGGCTCAGATATGTGGCAGGGTCTCAGTCAATCACCGATTACAAAAAGAAAACCAGCCACGTCGCCGACATCAATGTCTTGCTCCCAGACAAATTAAACAACTGCTTTGAGGACAATACAGTGCCACTGACATGGCCCGCTACCAAAGCCTGTGGGCTCTCCTTCTCCGTGGCCAATGTGAGTAAAACATTTAAACGTGTTGATCCTCGCAAGGCTGCCGGCCCAGACGGCATCCCTAGCCGCGTCCTCAGAGCATGCACAGACCAGCTGGCTGGTGTATTTACAGACATATTCAATCAATCCCATTCCCAGTCTCTTGTCCCCACATTCTTCAAGATGGCCACCATTGTTCCTGTTCCCAAGAAAGCTAAGGTACCTGAACTAAGTGACTATCGCCCCGTTTCACTCACTTCTGTCATCATGAAGTGCTTTGAGAGACTAGTCAAGGAGCATATCACCTCCACCCTACCTGATACCCTAGACCCACTCCAATTTGCTTACCGCCCCAATAAGTCCACTGACGATGCAATCACCATCATACTGCCCTATCCCATATGGACAAGAGGAATACCTATGTAAGAATGCTGTTCATTGACTACAGCCAAGATACTTATGTATATGTGGTATTTCCGTTTTTTTAAAATTATAAATTAGCAAAAATATGATAACACCTGTTTTTGTTTTGTCATTATGGCGTTATTGTGTGTAGATTTATGAGGGGAAAAACTATTGAATCCATTTTAGAATAAGGCTGTAACCTAACAAAATTTGGAAAACGTCAAGGGGTCTGAATATTTTCCGAATGCACTGTATATATATTTTAAACTATAAGTATTTAAAATGTGCAGAATATAACATGGGTTTGAATTAGAACCACAGTAATACAGTGGTAGCTATTTAAAATGGTCCTGCTCCATGTAAGCTATGAAACCATTCGGGCTAACTTCAAATTCTTTAATTAAGATCTCTCTCAACTATAACTATACTGAACAAAAATATAAGTGCAATATGCAACAATTTCAATGATTTTACTGAGTTACAGTTCAAATAAGTAATCAGTCAATTGAAATAAATAAATTAGGCAATTTAATCTGTTTCACCTGTCTTGTGCTTGTCTCGTCAAGCCTACCAGTGTGTTTTTCCATACTTCTGTATGGGAGGGGGCTCCTGCTCCCCCACTCTGGCACTTGAGGTCGCCCGGCTGCTCATCATTACTCACACCTGTCACCATTTTTATGCGTTTCATCGGACTCACCTGGACTCCATCGCGTCATTGATTGCCTCCCCTATATCTGTCGCTTCCTCAGTTTCATTCCCATGTCTGCATAGATGTTGTTTTGTTTCTCTTGTCCAGACACTGTTCTTGTTTATTTTTAAATCCTCACCCTGTACTTGCTTCCTGTCTCTCAGTGTCTGTAGTTATGGGACCGTTACATATGTTTAGACTGATCCAATTTAGATAGCTTGCGTTCAGATTTCTGATAATATTTATAATTTCAAAATTATAACCATTTTAAATGTGCATAAATTAACATGGGTTTGAAGAATATACACTGCTCAAAAAAATAAAGGGAACACTAAAATAACACATCCTAGATCTGAATGAATGAAATATTATTATTAAATACTTTTTTCTTTACATAGTTGAATGTGCTGACAACAAAATCACACAAAAATTATAAATAGAAATCAAATTTATCAACCCATGGAGGTCTGGATTTGGAGTCACACTCAAAATTAAAGTGGAAAACCACACCACAGGCTGATCCAACTTTGATGTAATGTCCTTAAAACAAGTCAAAATGAGGCTCAGTAGTGTGTGTGGCCTCCACGTGCCTGTATGACCTCCCAACAACGTCTGGGAATGCTCCTGATGAGGTGGCTGAGGGTCTCCTGAGGGATCTCCTCCCACACCTGGACTAAAGCATCTGCCAACTCCTGGACAGTCTGTGGTGCAACGTGGCGTTGGTGGATGGAGTGAGACATGATGTCCCAGATGTGCTCAATTGGATTCAGGTCTGGGGAACGGGTGGGCCAGTCCATAGCATCAATGCCTTCCTCTTGCAGGAACTGCTGACACTCCAGCCACATGAGGTTTAGCATTGTCTTGCATTAGGAGGAACCCAAGCGCACCAGCATATGGTCTCACAAGGGGTCTGATGATCTCATCTCGGTACCTAATGGCAGTCAGGCTACCTCTGGCGAGCACATGGAGGGCTGTGCGGCCCCCCAAAGAAATGCCACCCCACACCATGACTGACCCACCGCCAAACCGGTCATGCTGGAGGATGTTGCAGGCAGCAAAACGTTCTCCACGGCGTCTCCAGACTGTCACGTCTGTCACATGTTCTCAGTGTGAACCTGCTTTCATCTGTGAAGAGCACAGGGTGCCAGTGGCGAATTTGCCAATCTTGGTGTTCAATGGCAAATGCCAAACGTCCTGCACGGTGTTGGGCTGTAGTAAGCACAACCTCCTCCTGTGGGAGTCGGGCCCTCATACCACACTCATGGAGTCTGTTTCTGACCGTTTGAGCAGACACATTTGTGGCCTGCTGGAGGTCATTTTGCAGGGCTCTGGCAGTGCTCCTCCTGCTCCTCCTTGCACAAAGGCAGAGGTAGCGGTCCTGCTGCTGGGTTGTTGCCCTCCTACGGCCTCCTCCACATCTCCTGATGTACTGGCCTGTCTCCTGGTAGCGTCTCCATGCTCTGGACACTACACTGACAGACTCAGCAAACCTTCTTGCCACAGCTCGCATTGATGTGCCATCCTGGATGAACTGCACTACCTGAGCCACTAATGTGTTGGTTGTAGACTCCATCTCATGCTACCACTAGATTGAAAGCACCGCCAGCATTCAAAAGTGACCAAAGCATCAGCCAGGAAGCATAGGAACTGAGAAGTGGTCTGTGGTCCCCACCTGCAGAACCACTCCTTTATTTGGGGTTTCTTGCTAATTGCCTATAATTTCCACCTGTTGTCTATTACATTTGCACAACAGCATGTGCAATTTATTGTCAATCAGTGTTGCTTCCTAAGCAGACAGTTTGATTTCACAGAAGTGTGATTGACTTGGAGTTACATTGTGTTGTTTAAGTGTTCCCTTTATTTTTTGGAGCAGTGTACATAGGAATTCAGTGTTAGATATTGAAAATGGCCAATTAAGCTATCAGACCAACTTTAAAACATTCAGGCTATCCTAACCTCTAAATTCTTAAACTTTTAGCAACTATAATTATATAAATTAACTATCATTATATAAATGAGCACACATTTCCATACAATTATCAACCCATAGCAGGTCTTGATCCGTTCAAGCTAGAGACTACTTTCACATGTTCAGACTATTTTAGCTTCCAATAAAACTATAACTTTATATATTTGCATACACTTGCATAGAATAATCTACCAATAGTAATTATTAAACTTTTCAAGCTAGAGACACTAAACATGTTCAGGCTATCCAAACTTCTATAAACTATATCTATATACATTTGCATAGAAAACATGTGTCTTCAAAACTTCCAAATCTTAAAAGTGTTTATCAATTACACTGAACAAAAATATAATCGTAACATGTAGTTTCATGAGCTGAAATTAAAGATTGCAGAAATGTTCCATGTGCACAAAAAGCATATTTCTCTCAAATTGTATGCATAGATTTGTTTACATTGCTGTTAGTGAGCATTTCTCCTTTGCCAAGATAATCCATCCATCTGACAGATGTGGCATATCAAGAAGCTGATTAAACAGCATGATCAATACACAGGTACACCTTGTGCTGTCACAAAACACAATATAGTTTTGAGGGAGTGTGCAGTTGGCATGCTGACTGCGGGAATGTCCACCACAACTGTTGCCAGAGAATTTCATGTTCATTTCTCTACCATGTCATTTTAGAGAATTTGTCAGTTCGTCCAACAGGCCTCACAACCGCAGACCACGTGTAACCATGCCAGCCCAGGACCTCCACATCCGGGTTCTTCACATGTGGGATCGTCTAAGAAACCTGCCACCCGGACAGCTGATGAAACTGTGAGTTTGCAAAACTGAATAATTTCTACACAAACTGTCAGAAACCATCTCAGCTCATCTGCGTGCTCGTTATCCTCACCATGGTCTTGACCTGACTGCAATTTGGCCTTTGTGGGGTTATGGCATTGTTATGTATGAGCTACGGACAACGAACACAATTGCATTTTATCGATCCTGAGGCCCATTGTCGTGCCGTTCTTGCCATTTATTTACACAATTCCTGGAAGCTGAACATGACCCAGTTCTTCCATGGCCTACATACACACCAGACTTGTCACCCATTGAGCAGTTTGCACCTTTGCACAGCCATCGAAGAGGAGTGGGACAACATTCCACAGGCCACAATCAACAACCTGTTCAACTCTATGTGAAGGAGATGTGTTGCATTAGGCAAATGGTGGTCACACCAGATAGTGACTGGTTTTCTGATCCACGCCACTACTGTTCAAGATAGAGACCCCAAACCAACTTTCACGTGTTATTCTATTCTTCATGGAAATGTACTTCTCTCATTTAAATCATCTTTCTCCAAAACATTTGTATATTGTCCCATACAATAATCTGTACTGTTCATTTTTTCTATATTTGTTTTTTATAAACATATATTTTTAAAATATTTGGCATTCCTACTGCAATCCTGCCTCGAACCCGACCGACCCCGACTTTGAATACAACTGCCTGTGTGGACACTTGGACAGATGATTCAACGCCCAACAAAGATCATTGCCCATTTTATCATTACATTCAAGGACATACTGTATTACAATTTTGGCGATAAAATTAGCTCTGATAGCTGTGCACAACTTTTTATAGCTATCATTCGGAATGACTCTCCTAATACTAAACTTTGGTTTCTGAATGCCAGCAAATGTGAGTAGCGCACTCAAATGTCCCTGTGAAATCAACACCACATGCTAACCACAACAGCCTCACGTCTAAATGAGTTCTGATACGACCGTGTTACATACAAAATGTAACTTTATTAACCTTCATGCCTCAGTTCATATTAATATACATTATGTTTGAACTCGGTTTCATTTCACAGCTCCATCCATATCAAGAATATTGACAGAATATTTAGACAACTTTTGAAGAACAGAAAAGAAAGAACAGAAGAAAGAAAAAGAATGAGAAAAACACTTGTTATTTCTACCTTTGAAAAACATTGGGATTCCAAATCTGTTCGTAGAATTCCTTGAACTAGGGTCTCCCTTTGAAACATTGTGGGGCAGTAACTCAACTTTACTGTAAGAATGAAAAGCTCTGAATAAATTTACAATACAGGCACTATACATAAATACAGGAACAACAATTACTGTACATAATAGCAGTAAGCTTGAAACAAAGGCATTCGCATCACTAAATAATTATTCAAAAGCAGATAAAAGAAACACATAATTTAAACAGAAATTAAATTAATATTGAACGCATACAGATATAAGTGTAATCAAAATTATTTCACAGGGTGCTCCCCAAGGGTTGGTATTCCGGCTTTTACACATTCAATAGAGCTTTCCCTGTGAACCACAATACATTCAACACTGTGTAAAATCAGTTATATCAAATGGCTCTTCTGTGCTTTTGCATGCTGCAATATGATTATGAAAAAATGAAAGTAGTTGCACAAATAACCAGTATCAGAGAGGTCAAAACCCAAATGATGACGATAAAATAATTCAATTCTTTAAGCGAGGTTTTCAAGAAAATGCATCCATGCAAATCATATTCAGCTTCCATGGGAGATTAATACAGCATGTAAAAGGCTGGTATGGGGATACTGTATTGAAACAATGTGGTAAGGCTCAGTGCATTGAATATAAACTGAAAATGGGAGGTGGCCTGTTTGCATAATGGTTTCAGAGTTGATGTGCTTTTATTTTTTACGAATACTTCTCTGGCTGAGTATCAATTCAAAGGTCTATTATTTGAATTAATATGACATATAGTTTCAAGTGGATGCTATAGTTGTGAAATAGTTTTGAAGTGGATGCTTTTCAGAGATTTGCTGTGATAGGAGGCACTATTCATTATTGCATAAGTTTGACCCTGCTTACCATTACAAAAGGATGCTTGTAAAAGGTTTTCATAATGCTAAAGGGGAGTGGTATTGCATGCATACAATAAGCCTCTGTGTACACTTGCAAAATATTAGTTAACTTTCAAGTGAAGTTAAAAAATAAAAAAAATAACTATGCTATTGTGAATTAAACCCTGAATAAAATAGTTTGATATAATGTTGATATGAATCTGCACTTCTAATTGTAAGATTGTTCAATTGAACATGGCTGGGGGGAGAATAACGTATTTGTGTTTGATCTATACAGCAGTTATCTGATAAAATGTTTGACAATATTTATATGGAAACCTTCTCTTGTTTTGAGAAAGAAAACAATCACAAACCAAAATGCTAAATGGCAAATTTCTGACACCACGTTTGATCATTTATATGAGTATTTTAGATAACAACATTGTTTATTATCAATAGCTCCATTGTACTGTATATCAAATCAGATAAATGAGTGTCTCTGAAAAAGACTTTACATGTATAAATGTATTTGCTATTGTCTAATAATGAAAAGCCCTATTTTTTTTATGTATATACAGACTGTAGAACTGAGTTATACTTTTTATTTATTTCCACTATCACATATTTTACAAAATTTCAATATATATATATATTTACAGAAAATTGTTATATGCAAGATGAAGTGCCCCTCATTTCAGAAAAGTACAGTATATGAATAATAAAACATGTTGATAATTATTAATATGTATCAATGGATTTAACATTTCAAATGAATTCATTTAAAAACTATACTTCATAACAAACAAGGTGCTGATGATATGCTTGAGCCAAAAAAGGCAATACAATTGTAAATATTCACATGTACACAAACAACATATACTGTAGCAACATAATATGACATACATTATAATACTTCATAATACCAAAAGGGAAAGAGACAAATTGGGCATGTTTCTGCAAAATACATTTTTGTTTCAGGTAAGGATGTGGTTTTGAATTCTAGTACAGGACCACTACGCTGGTGTGTCTGTGTGTGTTATTAAAGTCACTGAGCATATTCTGTCCTTCTGAAATGTGCTCCTGAAACTGTAAGCGGGGATCCAGCTAAAACCTCTGTGTATAAAATGCAAGTTGTAAAAATACTTTGAACTAATACAGTTATCATACATGTGGGATTCTGTTATGAACGGCTTTGATAATGATAAACACCATCAGATCTGTGTCACGTAATTGCAAAAAGTGAAATCTGATAAATTCGCTGATAGGAAAAGCTGACAATATTGCTTTCATGTATCTCAGAAAGATTTATGTAGTGTTATTTGTATGTCCATAGGCATCTATTTCCAACCGGCTGGATAAATTGGTAATTTAAAGTTGACGTCAAACAACCTGCAAAACATAAGTGGTTGATGTCATAGCTAAGACTAAATAGAAGTTGAGCCATATTTTTATTTTTATAATACCCCAGTTACAGTGCCTTTCAAAAGTATTGAGATCCCTTGGATTTTATTGTCTCAACAATCTACACAAAATACTCTGTAATGTCAAAGTGGAAGATACATATATTTATTTATTTTATTGTTCAAAAGAAATAAAGGAAATATAGTCATTGCGTATGTATTCAGCTCCCTGAGTCCATAAAAAACACATTTGACAACAACTACAGCTGCGAGTCTTCTTGGGTAAGTCTCTAAGAGCTATGCACACCTGGATTGTGCAATATTTGCCAATTATTATGTTCAAAAAGCAATTTTCAAGTCATGCCTTACTATTTCAAGTAGATTAAAGTCAAAACTGTGACTTGGCCACTTAGGAATAAACACTGTTTTCTTGGTAAGCAACTCCAGTGTAGATTTGGCCTTGTGTTGTAGGTTTTTGTGCTGCTGAAAGGTGCATTCCAGTGTCTGGTGTAAAGCAGACTGAAGAAGGTTTTGCTCCAGGATTTTGACTGTGTATAGCCCTATCCCATTTCTTTCTATAGCCCTATCCCATGATTCAGCCACTACCAAGCTTGAAAATAAGGAGACAGTTACTCAGTGATGTGTTGGATTTGCCCCAAAATAGGGCTTTGCATTTAGGCCAAAAACTGTATTCATTTGCCGTGTTTTATTCAAGTATTATATTATTTTGTATATTTGTGTTAATCTTTTCACTCTATCATTTAGGTCATTATTTGTTGATCATCTGCTAAATATGTGTATGTGACCAATACAATTTTATTTGATCCATCCTCAGTTCTCTCCCATCACAGCCATTAAACTCTGTAGCTGTTTTAAAATCCACAATGGTCTGATGGTTAGATACCTGAGTAGTTTCATTCACATCCTGCAGCTCAGTTCAGAATAATTACTTTTTCTTTGGGGTGCCTAGGTGGTTTAATACATGATGCACAGCATAATTATGAACTAGACCATGCTTAAAGAGCTAGTCCATGTCTGATTTGTTATTATTACCCACCTACAAATGAGGCTTTCGAAAATCTTCCTGGACTTTGTAGTTGACTATGTGCTTTAAATACAATACTTGTCTGAGGGACCTTACAGATGTTGTATGGGGGACAGAGGAAGGGTTAGTCCTTTAGAAATCATGTCAAACCCTATTATTTCACATAGAGTGAGTCCATATACATGTGATTAGTTAAGCCAAACTCTACTCTTGAACTAATTTAGGCTTGCCTAAACAAAAGGGTCTGAACATTTATGAAATGACTATATTTTATTAATAAAAAAAATGACATTACAGAGTTTTGTATGTATACGGTTGACAAAAAAAATGCAATTAAATCCATTTTAATTCGACTTTGTAACACAATAAATTTGAAGAAATCCAAGGGGTCCGAATACATTTGTAAGGCAGCCTACAGCTGTAAATCTACGGCTATATAAAAATCTCTATATTGCCATAGATCTCTTTTTGATCCATGTACAGAGACTGATCAAAATGTGGTTTTACTGTGTTGAATAACCTTTTACTCTGAGATATGGTAGATGAGACAGTAGAAACCGTATTATGGATATCTGTCATTGAGGGACATGCAAGACAAATTGCAAGGAAAGGTAGACCTGAAGCTGGATCTGAAAACCTCACATCATGTTTGGTGTATGTATGACTAAAAAAGACACCGCTCTCTCGCAAACCGCCAGACAAAGCTACAGGGCCAACTGTCTGTGTGCATCGTGTACTACAGTATGTAGAAAAGAGAAGGGGAGATTTTGTTCCAAGTTTCACAAACTGTTCATGAATACATTTTTAAAAACCTGTTCCTCCTCAACCGCCCATCCTTAATGTGACATTTTCCAAACTGTTTACAGTGAGCTTGCCTAGAATCTTTGTGCTGTAGTTACAAACCCAGTAGAAATATAGAAATTTGTACTATAGAGTATGAAGTGGCACTGGTAGAAATATATCTGTAACAGAGGAATTTAGGGTCATTTTGGGTATCAGCAACCAGAACAAGGATACAAGAACAACATTTCCCTGTTCTGAATGTATTGCTTTCCAATTGAACTAGAGTAACCGAGTAAGCCCTCTGAACTGAAGCAAATATGCTTTACCTATAGACTACTAACACACAGATGATCACAATGCCAATCCCTTTCACTGAAAATACCAGGGATATGAAACAAAATCCTTGAATATTATGGAATCATCATATGTGTGAATCTGTAAGGTGCTTCAAAGTTGTTTTCACATACCGGTTATGTTCATTAGATTTTTCATTGTACATTGGGGTGTGGATTGATGTTTCTTTGTGAAATGTATCAAAAGCAGGCATACACAGCAAGATACAATAAACTGAAAACAATAAAAGTCTCCATATTAAAACTATATTTACCCAATGAGATTGCACTTTACTGATTGCTAATCACTGCACAAAATGCACCAATAAAGTTTTTTAAAGAAAAAGTTCAGAAGAGGCTCAAGGTGATGAGCCTCAATGTGGTTGGGTCGATCTCGTGTGTTAACAAGATGCATTGAATGAAAAACAAAACAAATAGCAAAAACAACTCTGCATCTATATCACTGGTACATTGAGATGCTCCGGATGCTTCTTAATCTAGAACACTGGTACTAGAACGTGTTCTTCAATACTGATTCTAGAACACTCAAACCAGTTTTTATAGGTACAACCTATGTGTGGATGGCACCCTCTGGTGACGGGTTGTCCTGAAACACAGAGATGCAGGAAGCTACTATACGGCGGGAACTGTGCAACAATACTTTCCATAGGCAAATTGGAATCTGTGTCTTTTAATTCCATTGTCCAATCCAAGGCCCTATGCTTCAAAACACATGCATACAGCCCTTCCATCCAGTCATCCAGCCATCCAATCCATAGAGTTCTTTCACATTATAGACGCTAGAAAAGCAGCCATTTTGAACAATATAACCAAAACAAAGACACCAAATTCCTTCCAAATGAACGAAGAACATCCCTCCAAAAAAACTCAGAAGTGAAACCATTTAAGAACAGTGCTAGGAAAAAAGACAGATTGTCGTAAAAACTCCAAAATGACCACTAAAGAGCCTTCTCCGGTTCCAACCCTCCTCAGTCAGTGAGGATCCAGAACCGACCCTGTTTTTGTTTTGCTCTGTGGACAGACAGACACCATTCTGTGCTTTTCGCTCCGCTCTTCCCACTGCCTCACGGAAAGACAACAGTGTGTGTCCAGTCCAGCTGAACCACATTGAGGGAGAGACCCCGCTCCCCCCTGCGGCGATATGTGTGTGTGTGTGTGTGTGTAAATGTGTGTTTCTGCTTCATCTGATGACATCGTCACCCTGAAACTGTCTCACACCAGCATGTGTCTCCGTCGGTGCAGGGCCAGGTGGTCCGAACGGGAGAAGCTGCGGTCACAGTCTGCACACTTGAAGGGCTTGATGCCTGTGTGTTTCCGGTAGTGGCGAGTCAGCTCGTCAGAGCGGGCGAACTTCCACGTGCAGCCATCCCAGGTGCATTTGTATGGCTTCTCACCTGGACAGGTCAACACAAACAGACAGAAACAGAGACTGGGTGAAACTGTGACTTTCACAACATACAATTTGTGTGCATTCGCTATTGTATTGGCTAATTATTTGCCCATGTTCTACTAAAACAGTCTTATAATATGCTTGGAAAGTGTAGACATCACAAGCATCAAAAAGTAAACTGTTTTGGAGACACTTGGCAGGTTTCCATTGGCCCAGGTTTATTCAACAAAAGTTTTTAAAAAACAACAATATTGAAAGAAGTAATGGAAACGGCAGCTATGGGAGAAATGTTCTAAAGATTGACAACAATTTTATCTGCTAGACAGGGGTGGATTTTTCTTTTGTCTATCTTTCTTTATAGTGACAAATCATGACGGAAATTGTGTTTTTCAAATAAATGAGACTTTCTGAATAATTTTTAAGCTGTATGTAAATAAATCTCCACTCCAAATGTAATTCTAAATGCAACTTCTTGCTAAAAATCAATATCTTTGCAGGATAAAGATTCTCCTGATTTTCAAGAATGCCTGAATTGCTTTGCTTTGCTTTTCTGGGTGGCTTGATGAACTTTTCACCATCCAATTATTTCAGATATACAGGAGTGCAAGTTTCACCACAAAAAGGACCATGGTGATACACTGACATGTGAAAATGTTTAGAATATGTCAAATATAAGTAAATACTTGCATTCTATCCATGCTGGCTTCTGGGGGCTACCTCCCTGGTACATGGTAGGAGCAAAGGCCTGTAGGCTGTCGCACAATTTTTCTAAACTGATGATGGAAAAACTTCAACCACTTATTCTTCTAGTCATTTTTTTTTTAGGTGTGACCTCATTACTTCCAGCTGTTTTTATCAACACAAGACAGTTCAATGTAATTCAGTGATGTGTATAAAACCTGGATGAAGCCACCGCACAGCCATCTTGTTACTTCTCCTCCATTGTAGAAACAGATTTTGGAAGCTATAGAAATGCATTTTTGAAAGTCTAGATTTTGAATGTCTAGGTTTTGACGCATTTATTCTATTACAAACACCTTAATGCATACTTTTAAATTATATTATGTTAGCTAAACATACAAATAGTAAATGAAAGCATTTTCCTTAAATTATATATTGTTTGTTCTAATGCAAAAAAATGCTTAAACTACATATAACGCTGTCCTTGAAACATTTCATTAAAATACTGTAGAATTCCATTCATTCCTATGGATTACTTCTCTTACTAGGGAGTGGCAATGTGGTCGACCAGTGGCTTCAAAGCCTCTCAATGGCCTATACATTGCATCAGCAATCCAAGGTTTGTATACATCATTGATGGAAACTCACTGTAGATGCAAACTTCCAAAATGTATTAAAAAGAAAATCACTGGACAACTTCCCACCTCAGAGGAAGTTGCCGCAACTATTTTGAGTAATTCGTAAACTCTCGTTTAGGTCCCACTTCGAGGACTGACACAGGCTGCTAATACATATTCAGGAATTGGGGGTGGGAACGTTGTGGTGATTTTCACATGCAGCAGAGAAACAACAACAAATAGGGAACTGACAGACAGCTGTCAGTGTAACTTGCTAGTATGCTAACTTTAGCTAGCTAATGAAAGTTATGCATGCACCCTTTCAGTTAAGATAGTCATACTTTAAGTCAGGTGAAAATAATTATTTCAGAAAAAGACTACCAGCCTACCTGTCAAGAAATGAGTCTCAGGTAAACCGTTTCTATACAAGTTGTTGACATGTTGAGGGTTGACATTTGTCTGATTCTTGCTGTTTGATTATTTTATTTGATTCCAGGCGTCATTCAATTTTGGACATGCACACGGACATAAACAAATAGCTATATTTTTTGTTCTCTCTTATCATTTCAGCATGCTAGCTAGCTATAGTATATATATCAATGCATCATCTAAATTGTGGCAATGAATCTGCCGTAGAAATAGAAACAATATAAGCTCCGGTAATGTGGAAAGCTTAGCTTTTGAACATTTGGAGTATGTTTTGAAACAATGGCCGAATTTGTTTTGCATTGAACGGTGCATTGAACATGTTTGTGTGGAGAATTTCTTTAGGATCAATTAAAATGGTTCTAAAATGCAATCATATCATGAAATTTCAACATGTATAAAACATATATATATGAATGTATATGTACACTAGCTCCAAAATAAGGACATGCTTGGATGCCAGGTGGTCGTGTATATCGATGACATCCTGGTCTACTAGGCTACCTTGGAGGATCACATCGCTCATGTCCGAGTAGTCCTGGAATGCCTCCTGGCTAACTAACTGTTTGTCAAGGCAGAGTAGTGCCAGTTTCATCAGGGAGAGTGTGCCCGATTCCTGCCATGGGCGGAGTACACCCAGAATTCATTACGTCACTCCTCGACCGGGCTGACTCCGTTCCAATGTGTTCTGGGTTTTCAGCTGGCCATGGCTGTGCCAGACCGAAGCTCCTGCGGTGGATGAATGGTTTAGGCACGGAGAATAATTGTGGAGCGACTCCAGCGCACCATCCACAGTCAGAAGGAGGACGCAGACTGCCATCGAAGTGAGACTCACGTTTTCCATCCTGGGGATCGTGCCTGTCTCTCTACCAGGAAACTCTAACTCCGCCTGCCTTGCAAGAAGCTGAGCCTCCGGTTTGTAGGGCCGTTCACGGTTCACCAGAGGGTCAACGAGGTGACATATAGGTTACAGCTTCCCAGTGACTCCCACATCTCATCTTTTCATGTCTCCTTTTTCAGGCCGGTGGTTCCCCTGGCTGATGCTGTCCCCCACAACACCGATCCGCCCCCCTGGACGTTGAAAGGACATCCCACCTATATCGTCAGATCCTTACTGGACTCCCGATGTCATGGGGGTTGGCTCCAGTACCTGGTGGACTGGGAGGGATACGGACCCGATGTTGGGGAGCGGTGTTGGGTTCCGGTGGTGGACATTCAGGATCCCAACATTATCATGATTTCCATCTTCGCCCGGACAGTCCCGCTCCTCATCCTCAGGGCCGTCATGTTTACTCCCATTCCTCCCATCAAATCAAATCAAATGGTATGGGTCACAAACACATGGTTAGCAGATGTTAATCAGAGTTTAGCGAAATGCTTGTGCTTCTGATTCCGACCGTGCAGAAATATCTTATACACAGGAATGAATAAGAATATGTACATATAAATATATGGATGAACGATGGCCGAACGGCATAGGCAAGATGCAGTAGATGAAATAGAGTACAGTATAAACATATGAGATGAGTAATGTAGGGTATGTAAACATTAAATAAAGTTGCATTGTTTAATTAAAACCTGTTACGGATAGGGGGCAGCAATTTCACTTTGGATGAATTGCGTGCCCATAGTGAACTGCATCCTACTCTGTCCTAGATTGCTAATAATATGTTATTATTACTATTGGATAGAAAACACTATGAAGTTTCTAAAACTGTTTGAATTATGTCTGTGAGTATAACAGAACTCATAGGGCAGGCAATCTTCCAAACAGGAAGTGGAAATTCTGAAGGTGTGTCTAATTTTAAGTCATCGCCTATTCACTTCCAAAAAAAGATATGGATCTGTTAGCACTTCCTACACCTTCCACTAGATGTCAGCATTCAGTAGAACGTGGAATGAACATCCTGGTTTAAATTTTGACTGAATGGGAGGGGAATGAGTCACTGTCCTGGCAGAATGCCATTTCCTGGTTGCGCAATTGTCTCTTGATATCACCTGCGTTCCATTTGACTGCAGACGAAAACGAATGCTCCGGTTGGAACGTTATTGGATATATATGAAAATAACATCCTGAAGATTGATTCTCTACTTAGTTTGAACAGTTTATTCGACCTGGAATATATCTTTTTGAAGTTTTTGTCCGAGTTCGCCTGGACCAGAGTCAGCTTTTGGGTACGTGAGCTGAAAGTGGTAGCAAATGCAGCTAATTGGACACTAGTAATGAACGTTATGGAACAAAACAACGATTTATTGTGGAACGTGGACTCCTTGCACTGTATTCTGATGAAAGATCATCAAAGGTAAGGGAATATTTATGATGTGATTTCGTATTTCTGTTGACTCCAACATGGCGGAGAAATATATTTACGTCTTAGCGCCGTTTTAGATTATTGCATGGTACGGACACCGACAGGGCTGGGTTTTTTTTGTAATCCGTGATTGACTGTACACCCTGCCACATACGTCTCATGTCTGAGCTGTTGACTCTACTTTGTCTCTATACTGACACTTAGCTTGTTTGATTGCCTTGCGGAGGGAATAGCTACACTGTTTGTGTTCGGTCATGTTTGTATTTCCGGTCACCTTGCCATGATTAAAAGCAGTGGTTCACGATTTCACTTTTGCGCAAATGCTGCCATCAAACCACAGTTTCTGGTTGGGACCAGAATGACCATATGATCGAAGCAATCAGATTGGTCGGACCAGCGTTGAACAGACCTGAGCATGGGCTTTTCCTGTTTTAGTTTCTGTCTATAGGCTGGGAGCAACAAAATAGAGTCGTGGTCAGATTTGCAGAAAGGAGGGCATGGGAGGGCTTTGTATGCATCATGGAAGTTTCAGTAGCAGTGATCCAGAATTTATCCAGCCCGGGTCGCGCATTCGATATGCTGATAAAATGTTGAAGTTTTCAGATTAGCCTTGTTAAAATCCCCAGCTACAATAAATGCTGTCCCAGGATATGTGGTTTCCAGGTTACATAGAGTCCAATGAAGTTATTTCAGGGCTGTCCATGTGTCTGCTTGGGGAGGATATACATGGCTGTGATTATAATCTAAGAGAATTCTCTTGGTAGAAAATGCGGTCAACATTTGATTGTGAGGAATTCTAGGTCAGGTGAACAAAAGTTCCTGTATGTTGTTTTGATCACACCACGACTCGTTAATCATAAGGCATTCTTCTTCCCCGCCCTTCTTCTTACCAGAGAGATGAGATGTTTGTTTCGGTGTTCGACGGCGCCAGTTTACTAAGCACCGGTCCTGGCAACCATCATCAATTATTTTGCGCACCTGCGCTTCATCATGAGCCACACCTGCACTCCATTACCTCACTCATTAATTCCCTTTTATCTGGCACTCCCTTAGCATCATTCCCCAGGCAGTATTGTTCATGTGTTTCATGTCAAGACGTTACTCCTAGGTTGTATCGTTCTTTGTTGTATTAAACTGACCTGCTTCTCGACTCCCATTGTTTACGTTGCAGGTTTAGTGAATGATTTGTCCCAAATACAATGCATTTAGTTTTAGAAATATTTAGGACAAATGCATTTATTGCCACCTATTCTGAAACTGACTGCAGCTCTTTGTTAAAACTTCTTAGTGATCCCTTCACGCACCAATCCCGTTAACGGGATTGATTTGACAACAACCAGTGAAATAGCAGCGCGCCAAATTCAAAAACAGAGTACTCATAATAATAATTCATAAATCATTCAAGTGTTACACATTGGTTTAAAGATTAACTTCTTATTAATCCAACCACAGTGTCAGATTTCAAAAAGGCGTTACGGCAAAAGCAGACCACGCTTTTATCTGACGACAGTACCCCATCAAACAAACACATGAAAATAATAATTCAAACCGCACAAAAGTCAGCAATAATGATATAATTCATGCCTTACCTTTGAAGAGCTTCTTCTGATGGCACTCCAATATGTCCATTAAACATCACAAATGGTCCTTTTGTTTGATAAATTCTGTCATTATATCCCCAAAATGTTCATTTATTTGCCGGTTTTGATTCCGAAAACACACCGGTTCCAACTCGCGCAACATGACTACAAAGTATCTAATAAGTTACCTGTAAACTTGATCCAAACATTTCAAACAACTTTCCTAATCCAACTTTAGGTATTTTTAAGTGTAAATAATCAATAAATTTAAGACGGAATAATACCGAACAAAAACAAAGTGGAGCGAGCTTTCAGGTTGTGTGCCCCAACCACAACAGTACACTTGGTTATCCACCCAGATAGGAAATGGCTACTTCTTCATTTCTCAAAGGAAAAACATCAACCAATTTCTAAAGACTGTTGACATCTAGTGGAAGTGATAGGAACTGCAAGCAAGTGCCTTAGAAATCTAGATCCACATAGAAAGACCATTGAAAAGAGGCTGACCTCAAAAAACACTTTCCTGGATGGTTTGTTCTCGGGGTTTCGCCTGCTAAATAAGTTCTGTTATTTTCTTGACGCACCCATCCCGTTAGCGGGATCGTTTTCATCAACATCCACTCAATTACAGAGCGCCAAATTCAAATTAAATTACTAAAAATATTAAATGTTCATGATATCACTAGTGCAATATAGTAAAACTCAGTTTAGCTTGTTGTTAATCCACCTGGTGTGTCAGATTTTAATAAAGCTTTTCGGCTAAAGCTATCCAAGCGTTTATGTAAGCACATCTCTCTCAGTAGACAAAATATTACAAACAGCTAGCAGCCAAGTAGATTGGTCACAAAAGTCAGAAAAGCAATAAATTAAATCGCTTACCTTTGATGATCTTAGGATGTTTGCACTCACGAGACTCCCAGTTACACAATAAATGTTCCTTTTGTTCCATAAAGATTATTTTTATATATCCAAAATACCTCCATTTGTTTGGCGCATTATGTTCAGAAATCCACAGGCTCGAGCGGTCACGACATCGCAGACAAAAATTCCAAATAGTATCTGTAAAGTGCGTAGAAAGATGTAAAATGTTTCTTATAATCAACCCTCAGGTTGTTTTTACAATATAAAATCGATAATATGTCAACCGGAATGTAGCTTCTTCCATAGGAGAGAGAGAGAAAATGGCTGATGCTCATGAAAAACTCAGCCATCCACTGACGAAATGGGTTCTTTCTCGCTCATTTTTCAAAATAAAAGCCTAAAACTATATCTAAAGACTGTTCACAGCTTTAGGAAGCCATAGGAAAAGGAATCTGGTTGATATCCCTTTAAATGGAGGCATGGCATCCAATGGAACAGAGAGCTTTCAGGAAAAACAGCACTTCCTTGTTGGATTTTCCTCAGGTTTTCGCCTGCAATATCAGTTTTGTTATACTCAATGTTCTGACAGTTTTAGAAACTTTAGAGTGTTTTCTATCATAATCTGACAATTATGTATATATTCTAGTTTCTGGGCCTGAGAAATAGGCAGTTTCAAATGGGTATGTTTTTTTAGCCAAAAACGAAAATAATGCCCCCTACACTCAAGAAGTTATACTCACAGACATCATTTTAACAGTTTTTAAAACTTTAGAGTGTTTTCTATCCAAATCTATCAATTATATGTAGCAGGCAGTTTACTTTGGGCACACTTTTCATCCGGACGTGAAAATAGTGCCCCCTAGCCTTAATACGTTTAAGTGTTGGAGTGATTTATCTCGCTGTAGAAGCTTACATGTATAGTGTTGAGTCATCTGCATACATAGACACACTGGCTTTACCCAGTGGCAGGTAATTAGTATAGATTTTAAAAAGTAAGAGGCCTAGACAGCTGCCCTGGGGAATGTCTGATTACACCTGGATTACGTTAAAGAAGCTTCCATTACATAACACCCTCTGTATTCTCTTTATCCGCAATATATCAGGGGCATTAAGCCAGAATACGCTTTTTTCCAGCAGCAGACTATGATTGAAAATGTCAAAAGACGTTTTTCAAAGCTTTTCCAAAATTTCCAAAATTATGGAAAATCTATCGTGACCGATTTATGGGTCCTTGAAGCAAATTTGTTCATCATGAGGAAAGAGTCTCTAGGTCAAACGGGGCGACAAATATGAGGGTTTAAGTAAGACTACTTATAACAGCAGTCTCACTTAAGTCTTCTAGGACAATCTGTGCAATTCTTTTTGACCAAGTTACTCATGGCATCTAGTTTCTGTGTGCCAAATTAGTAAAAATGTTACCAATCTATGCTTCAGTTATTTAACCAAGTTAAGATTTTTTGGGGTGAAATTATAGAATAACAATAGGTAGCAGCATCGTGTATAGTTAAATGTGTTTGTGCATGTGTGATGGTTTGTGTATGTATGTGTGGGGTCAACGTGTGTGTGTGTGTGTGTGCGCGAGAGTAACAGTGTAAGTGTGTGAATAGAGTTTGTGCTGCCATGTCAATAACATGTCTCAAAAAATGTGCTATTGTGACCAGCAAAGTCAGACTAGATCTAAAGCTATATTCAACGTTTTTCTAGGTTCCCAGGATGTCGGGAGATGGCTTCAATATCGGTCACTAGAGGCAATGGTGAGCGCTATTACCATCAAGTAGGCTCGCGGCTTGCTATGGCGTAGTGGACGGGGATGGTAGATGGGTATAAGCTCCAACTCAGAGAATCACAGTTTCAATCCCAGTAATAGGCACTCATTTTTTATATTTTTGCTTTAACCCTATACCAAACCTTATCCCTATCTTAACTATTCAGAACTAATGCTTACATTTAACGGTCAAATTCAAAGTTTATCGACAAACGTTGAATACTGCAGTCAGAACGTGAGATCTTGTTGCTTGTGAAGAACCTTACACGTGTATTCACTTTCCATGCTTATTTGAGCGAGGGAAATAATTTGATTCAGGAAGATAGTGAGACATATACTTTAATTGATGAAGACAACTGTAATGAGTTGGTGAAGCCACACACACACACACACACACACACACACACACACACTGACCTGTGTGCGTCCTCCGGTGTGCTTTTAGATGGGAGCTCTTGGTGTAGACCTTATTGCAGCCCTCAAAGTCACACCTGTGGATGCGTCTCTTCTTGGAGTCTGGCGACTCTGACCTCTGAGGGCGCCGTATGCTCTCAATACTGAATGGTGACATGGAACTGCAACAGGAGAGGAAGAGGTGGCTCATTACAATTTAGCACACTTAGCATTTTCAGCATCTTTCATTTATATTATTAGTTTGGATATCAACAACTGTATGATCCATTCTTAATGGGCAAAACCCAACATGAAACTATGTATGCATTGACTATTGTAATTCCATCAATGGTGTCATTCATGTATATTAAGATTCCTTATAATACAAAAAGGAGTCTATACTCAACATTTGGTGGACAATGTGGACTCAAACATTTTGAAGTATGAAAATCACTAAAATAATATTTAGATTTTTCAAGCTCTTCTTTCTCTTGTAGGCTTTGTCATGTACACTTACACTACAATAGCATTGTACTTTTATGTAATGTAATTATGTTACATATAACATATTTCAACATCCCCCAAGCTCCATGTTCTTCACTAGAAATTCAAGGAAATAGATTCAAGATCAAATTTCACATTTTATTACATGTTCAATCTGAGAAATTGTGAAAGAATTTCAATGGCCTTTAGATGGTGCTCTAGCACCTTGGTAGAAACCACTACAAGGCACAGGAAACTGGATGAGGTAAGACTGTTATTTTTACCATTCCCATTGATTTATCAATCATCAAAAGACAATGTCATATCTATTTTTTTCCATGCAGTTCAATGAACATAATTTCTGTTGAGTTGTTTATATTGTATCAATATAACTGGTCATGACATTTCGTTTCAAATTAGTAGTACACTGGGGGGGATACAGGAGAACGAGGAGCAGCCAAAGTCTATTTGGGGGCTAGGAAGAGGAAGGAGAAAAGGAACAAGAAGAGCAGTCACAGTGTCACATCTGTTTTTTTCTGTAGGGGTGCATAACAGTGCTCTTTCGAGGTTGGAAATGAGAAGAGGACAGAAGAGAGAGGGGAGGAGAGAGGGGAGCAGCAGTTGTGGCTGCTGGGGACCGGGGTAGGTGTTTTTGTGTGGTGGAGGAGCGAGGAGGCTTGGCCAGAGAGGCCCTCCGGTGAACTGTCTCAACCACCCGCCTCCCACTTCCTGTCTCGCTGATCCACCCACAATCTCGCACACACGCACACGCACACGCACACACACACACACACACACACACACACACACACACCTGTTGCTCTTGGCTAGCTGCCATGCTGGGGCCGTGGGGCTGAACAGGAAATGAGCTCATGGGTCAGATATGAGACTGAACTCCAGCTCTCCTCTCTCTCTCTCTATTTCTCCCTCTCTCTCTCTCTCTCTTTCTGTCCCTTGCTCTCTCTGCACCCTTCTTTCTCACTCAAACTAACTTCCACTCTCTCTGTTTCTCACTTTAGTTCCTCCCCCTCTTTCTTTCTCCCCCAAAGGTACACTTCTTCTGAGCAAAGAGGAGACTCAGTGTAGCAAACAACAGAACAACTATTGACACAATTAAGGTTCAGACTATTGGCAAACATACTGTACAATATAAACTGTACAGTACATAAACATAGTCAACACATACTCAGCCGAAACTGATTAACTCACTCAAAATGAAGTACACTGAGTATACTAAACATTAAGAATGCCTGCTTTTTCCATGACATAGACTGACCGGGTGAATCAATTTCAATCAGTGTAGATGAAGGGGAGGAGACAGGTTACATAATTATGTTTAAGCCCTGAGACAATTGAGACATGGATTGTGGATGTTTGCCATTCAGAGGGTGAATGGGCAAGACAAAATATTGAAGTGCCTTTGAACGTGGGATGGTGGTAGGTGCCAGGTGCACTGGTTTGTGTCAACAACTGCAACGCTGCTGTATCAAGTTTCCCATGTGTATCTATAATGGTCCACCACCCAAAGGACATCCAGCCAACTTGACACAACTGTGGGAAGCTTTGGAGTTAACATGGGCCAGCATCCCTGTGGATGGCTTTCGACACGTTGTGGAGTCCATGCCCTAACAAATTGAGGCTGTTCTGAGGGTAAAAGGGAGGGGTGCAACTCAATATTAGGAAGGTGTTCCTAATGTTCGGTATACTCAGTGTACAGTGCCTTGCGAAAGTCTTCGCCCCCCTTGAACTTTGCAATCTTTTGCCACATTTCAGGCTTAAAACATAAAGATATAAAACTGTATTTTTTGTGAAGAATCAGCAACAAGTGGGACACAATCATGAAGTGGAACGACATTTATTGGATATTTCAAACTTTTTTAACAAATCAAAAACTGAAAAATTGGGCGTGCAAAATTATTCAGCCCCCTTAAGTTAATACTTTGTAGCGCCACCTTTTGCTGCGATTACAGCTGTAAGTCGCTTGGGGTATGTCTCTATCAGTTTTGCACATCTAGAGACTGACATTTTTTGGTTGGATGGAGAGCATTTGTGAGCATTTGTGAACAGCAGTTTTCAGTTCTTTCCACAGATTCTCGATTGGATTCAGGTCTGGACTTTGACTTGGCCATTCTAACACCTGGATATGTTTATTTTTGAACCATTCCATTGTAGATTTTGCTTTATGTTTTGGATCATTGTCTTGTTGGAAGACAAATCTCCGTCCCAGTCTCAGGTCTTTTGCAGACTCCATCAGGTTTTCTTCCAGAATGGTCCTGTATTTGGCTCCATCCATCTTCCCATCAATTTTAACCATCTTCCCTGTCCCTGCTGAAGAAAAGCAGGCCCAAACCATGATGCTGCCACCACCATGTTTGACAGTGGGGATGGTGTGTTCACGGTGATGAGCTGTGTTGCTTTTACGCCAAACATAACGTTTTGCATTGTTGCCAAAAAGTTCAATTTTGGTTTCATCTGACCAGAGCACCTTCTTCCACATGTTTGGTGTGTCTCCCAGGTGGCTTGTGGCAAACTTTAAACAACACTTTTTATGGATATCTTTAAGAAATGGCTTTCTTCTTGCCACTCTTCCATAAAGGCCAGATTTGTGCAATATACGACTGATTGTTGTCTTATGGACAGAGTCTCCCACCTCAGCTGTAGATCTCTGCAGTTCGTCCAGAGTGATCATGGGCCTCTTGGCTGCATCTCTGATCAGTCTTCTCCTTATATGAGCTGAAAGTTTAGAGGGACGGCCAGGTCTTGGTAGATTTGCAGTGGTCTGATACTCCTTCCATTTCAATATTATCGCTTGCACAGTGCTCCTTGGGATGTTTAAAGCTTGGGAAATCTTTTTGTATCCAAATCCGGCTATAAACTTCTTCACAACAGTATCTCGGACCTGCCTGGTGTGTTCCTTGTTCTTCATGATGCTCTCTGCGCTTTTGACGGACCTCTGAGACTATCACAGTGCAGGTGCATTTATACGGAGACTTGATTACACACAGGTGGATTGTATTTATCATCATTAGTCATTTAGGTCAACATTGGATCATTCAGAGATCCTCACTGAACTTCTGGAGAGAGTTTGCTGCACTGAAAGTAAAGGGGCTGAATAATTTTGCACGCCCAATTTTTCAGTTTTTGATTTGTTAAAAAAGTTTGAAATATCCAATAAATGTCGTTCCACTTCATGATTGTGTCCCACTTGTTGTTGATTCTTCACAAAAAAATACAGTTTTATATCTTTATGTTTGAAGCCTGAAATGTGGCAAAAGATTGCAAAGTTCAAGGGGGCCGAATACTTTCGCAAGGCACTGTATATGAACTACCTAAAGGAAAATTGAGAAGCCTACTGTACTCCAACAATGACAGCAACTAACACATTCAGAGAATACACCTGAGTGGGGAAAGGGAATGGTGATCTAGGGATGAAAGGTAAGAAGAGAAGCGAAGAGAAGGATTTGAGGATTTACAGTGCAAACACTGAGCTCAGGGACATCCAGCAGGAGAGAGGAGGAGGATGTGCACTTTCCGACTTCTTCCCAAAGTGATTCCATGATTATTATATCATTTAGGACACTGAATCAAACAGATTCTAAAACAAAGGACGAAGGATGACTTCAGGTTGATCATAATTCTGTTTAGATTACAGATTTTGTGGGGGCTTTCGTAGGCCTACTGCTGCTGCTATTACTGTTACTGATACTTTTAGTCTGGTATTACATTTTTTTTCAATCGCTTTGGTGCAATTTCACAAGTATGTAATACATTTTCAAAACTCGAAAACAGATGAAAACTCTAAGCACATGTTCAATTGACTAAGTACAACACATAAAATCGTCACTTTTTCACCAAACTTAATCAGTGTTTCATCTAGAAATACGTGTTTCACACATTGCTATTGTTCATATAAAGGGATTGCCTTTCACAATGCATTACTCACATTACTTTTGATATGATTCTCTTTCAATTGGTTAACTTCTTGGTGACTGGGGGGCGGTATTGAGTAGCTTTGATGAATAAGGTGACCAGAGTAAACTGCCTGCTACTCAGCCATAAAAGCTAGAAAATGAATATAATTAGTATTTTTGGATAGATAACACTCTGAAGTTTCTAAAATTGTTTGAATGATGTCTGTGAGTATAACAGAACTCATATGGCAGGCGAAAACCTGAGAAAAATCCAACCAGGAAGTGGGAAATCTGAGGTTTGTAGGGTTTCAACTCATAGCCTATCGAAGATACAGTGGTATATTGGTCATGTTGCACTTCCTAAGGCTTCCACTAGATGTCAACAGTCTTTGTTTGATGCTTCTACTGTGACATGGGGCCGATTGAGAGGGGAATGAGCCAGGTGTCTGGCAGATTGCCACGAGCTCGTGATGCACGGTCATGTGAAAGTTAGCTTGCGTTCCATTGCTTTTCTACAGACAAAGGAATTCTCCGGTTGGAACGTTATTGAAGATTTATGATAAAAACATCCTAAAGATTGATTCTATACATCGTTTGACATGTTGCTGCACAATTGGATATTTCTTTGGCTGGTTTGGGCATTAAGCGCCGTACTCAGATTATGGCATGGCATGCTTTTTCCGTAAAGTTTTTTTGAAATCTGACACAGCGGTTGCATTAAGGAGAAGTTTATCTAAAGTTCCATGTGTAATAGTTGTATCTTTTATCAATGTTTATGATGAGTATTTCTGTAAATTGATGTGCAAAATCTGCAAAATCACTGCAAGTTTTGGAACTACTGAACATAACACGCCAATGTCAAATTTGATTTTTGCATATAAATATGCACTTTATCGAACAAACACACATGTATTGTGTAACATGAAGTCCTATGAGTGTCATCTGATGAAGATCATCAAAGGTTAGTGATTCATTTTATCTATATTTCTGCTTTTTGTGACTCCTCTCTTTGGCTGCAAAACTAGCTGTGTTTTTCTGTGACCTTGTGCTGACCTAACATAATCGTTTGTGGAGCTTTCGCTGTAAAGCCTTTTTGAAGTCAGACACTGTGGCTGGATTAACGAGAATTGTATCTTTAAAATGGTGCCTAATACTTGTATGTTTGAGAAATTTGATTCATGAGATTTCTGTTGTTTGAATTTGGCGCCCTGCAATTTCACTGTCTGTTGGCGAGGGGTTCCGCTAGAGGAATGGGGTTTCGCTAGCGGAACCCCGTTTCCAGACAGGTTAAGATAACCGTTGGACAAACTGAGGGCCAAAGGCTGGTTAGGAGACACCGCAATTGTGATGAACTGAGAGAATATTAGGGTAGCACTGTAATTAATTAATCATACGCTGTCTGCTTCTGTTTTGACCTCTTTCCCTTTCTGTCTTCTACACCTCTCTCCCCACCTCGTTTTATAATGCACACCATATCTGCATTGAAGTACAGATTGAACTTGTTTTTATAATATATTACAATTATCATAATTATAATGCATGTATTTATAACACCTGAATAATGAACTTCTTTCAATAAAGTGTTTCACATTTTCCACTGGTTGAAATTAAGTATCTCATTGAAATACTATCCTGTGTCCTCAGATTAATGCAAATGAGGGGAGTTAGAAATGCATCGTTCTTTTTCTATATATGAATTACAAATCAATCATGTTTCTAGTCTATTGCATAGTTACAATGTGTAATCATTGATGTCCCAGGAGCAGGAGTGGTAAACTCAGTTGAAGTGAATTATTGTAATGCCAAATACATTTAAATTCAGTTTTTCACAATTCCTGATTTTTGGTAAAAAATCCCTGTTTTAGGTCAGTTCGCATCACAACTTAATTTTAAGAATGTGAAATGTCAGAATAATTTGTCAGAATATTTCATCACATTCCCAGTGCATCAGAAGTTTACATACAATTAGTATTTGGTAGCATTGCCTTTATTTTAATTGTATTTTATTTCAACTTTATTTAACCAGATAGGCCAGTTGAGAACAAGTTCTCATTTACAACTGTGACCTGGCCAAGATAAAACAAAGCAGTGCGACACAAACAATAACACAGAGTTACACATGGAATAAACAAACGTACAGTCAAACACACAATAGAAAAGTCGATATACAGTGTGTGCAAATGAGGTAAGATAAGGGAAGTAAGGCAATAAGTAGGCCATAGTGGCGAAATAATTACAATTTAGCAATTAAACACGAGTGATAGATGTGCAGAAGATGAATGTGCAAGTAGAGATACTGGGGTGCAAAGGCGCAAAAAATAAATAACAGTATGGCGTTGAGGTAGTTGGATGGGCTATTTACAGATGGGCAATGTACAGGTGCGCTGCTCTGGCAGATGGTGCTTAAAGTTCGAGAGGGAGATATGAGTCTCCGGCTTCAGTGATTTTTGCAGTTCGTTCCAGTCATTGGCAGCAGAGAACTGGAAGGAGAGGCGGCAAAAGGAGGTGTTGGCTTTGGGGGTGACCAGTGAAATATACCTGCTGGAGGGCATGCTACGGGTGGGTGCTGCTATGGTGACCAGTGAGCTGAGATAAGGCGGGGGTTTACCTGGCAAAGACTTATTGATGACCTGGAGCCAGTGGGTCTGGCGACGAATATGAAGCAAGGGCCAGCCAAGGAGAGCATACAGGTCGCAGTGGTGGGTAGTATATGGGGCTTTGGTGACAAAACAGATGGCACTGTGATAGACTGCATCCAATTTGTTGTCAAGGATCGGTAGGATAGTCAGCTTTACGAGGGTATGTTTGGCAACATGAGTGAAGGATGCTTTGTTGCGAAATAGGAAGACGATTCTAGATTTTATTTTGGATTGGAGATCCTTAATGTGAGTCTGGAAGGAGAGTTTACAATCTAACCAAACACCTAGGTATTTGTAGTTGTCCACATATTCTAAGTCAGAACCGTCCAGAGCAGTGATGCTGGATGGGCTGGCAGGTAGAGTCAGGGATCGGTTGAAGAGCATGCATTTAGTTTTACTTGCATTTAAGAGCAGTTGGAGGCCACGGAAAGAGAGTTGTATGGCATTGAAGCTCGTCTGGAGGTTAGTTAACCTGTTTGGTGTAGGGGGCAGCATTTTCACTTTTGGATAAATAGCGTGCCCAAACTGAACTGCCTCCTAGTCTGTCCCAGATCCTAATATATGCATATTATTATTAGTATTGGATAGAAAACACTCTGAAGTATCTAAAACTGTTTGAATCATGTCTGTGGGTATAACAGAACTTATTTAGCTGGCGAAACCCCAAGGACAAACCATTCAGATTTTTTTTTAAGTCACTGTCTTTTCAGTATGTTTTCATGGGGAATCCAGAATTCTAATCAACTTTCCTGTAGTTCCTACCGCTTCCACTGGATGTCACCAGTTTGTAGAAATTGGTTGAGGTTTTTCCTTTGTGTAATGAAGAAGTACCATAGCTCAGAACGAACGTTACTTCATGCGTACCTTTTGATAGAGGAATGTGTCCAGAAAATCACGTTTTTGTTTTGCTCCTGTATTGAACACAGATCATTCCGTCTTCAATTTGATCGATTATATACATTTAGAAATACCTAAAGTTGTATTACAAAAGTAGTTTGAAATGTTTTGGCAAAGTTGACAGGTAACTTTTGAGATATTTTGTAGCTGTGTTTTTCTGTATAAAAACGTGCCAAATAAATGGACATTTTGGATATATATAGACGGAATTAATCGAACAAAAGGACCATTTATGATGTTTATGGGACATATTGGAGTGCCAACAAAATAAGCTCGTCAAAGGTAAGGCATGATTTATATTTTATTTCTGTGTTTTGTGTCGCTCCTGCAGAGTTGAAATATGCTACTCTCATTGTTTACTGTTGTGCTTTTGCCGAAAAGCCTTTTTGAAATCTTACATGTTGGCTGGATTTACAACGAGTGTAGCTTTAATTTGCTATCTTGCATGTGTAATTTAATGAAAGTTAGATATTTATAGAAATGTATTTGAATTTGGCGCTCTGCATTTTCCCTGGCTTTTGGCCATGTGGGACGCAAGCGTACCGCCTACCCCAGAGAGATTAACATAGTGTCCAAATAAGGGCCAGAAGTATACAGAATATTGCCATCTGCGTAGAGGTGGATCAGAGAATCCCCATCAGCAAGAGCGACGTCATTGATGTATACAGAGTAAAGAGTCGGCCCAAGAATTGAACCCTGTGGCACCCCCATAGAGACTGCCAGAGGTCCGGACAACAAGACCTCCGATTTGACACACTGAACTCTGTCTGAGAAGTACATGGTGAACCAGGCGAGGCAGTCACTTGAGAAACAAAGGCTGTCGAGTCTGCCGATAAGAATGTAGTGATTGGCAGAGTGGAAAGTCTTGGCCAGATCGATGAATACAGCTGCACAGTATTGTCTCTTATCGATGGCGGTTATGATATCGCTTAGGACCTTGAGCGTGGCTGAGGTGCACCTATGACCAGTTTGGAAACCAGATTGCATAGGTACAGTCGGATTCGAAATGGTCGGTGATCTGTTAGTTAACTTGTCTTTCGAAGACTTTAAAAAGGCAGGATAGATATAGGTCTGTAGCTGTTTGGGTCTAGAGTGTCTCCCCCTTCGAAAATGGGGATGACTGCGGCAGCTTTCCAATCTTTGGTGATCTCAGACGATACGAAAGATAGGTTGAATAGGCTAGTAATAGGGGTTGCAACAATTGGGGGCGGATAATTTTAGAAAGAGAGGGTCCAGATTGTCTAGCCCGGCTGATTTGTAGGGGTCCAGATTTTGCAGCTCATTCAGAACATCGGCCATTCGGTTTTGGATGAAGGAGAAATGGGGAGGATTGGGCAAGTTGTTGTGGGGGGTGCAGAGCTGTTTTCCAGGGTAGGGGTAGCCAGGTGGAAAGCATTGCCAGCTGTAGAAAAATGCTCAATGAAATTCTCAAATATCGTGGATTTATCTATCGGGGGTGATAGTGTTTCCTAGTCTCAGTGCAGTGGGCAGCTGGGAGGAGGTGCTCTTATTCTCCATGGACTTTACAGTGTCGCAGAACGTTTGGGAATTTGTGCTACAGGATGCAAATTTCTGTTAGGGAAGCAAAAGCTAGCTTTTTCAAACTGCCTGTGTATATTGGATCCTAACTTCCTGGAAAAGTTGCATATTGCGGGGGATATTCAATGCTAATGCAGAACGTCACAGGATGTTTTTGTGCTGGTCAAGGGCAGTCAGGTCTGGAGTGATCTAACATGCTGACCAGACCGGACACGTCGCGTGCTCGAGCGTCGCAAATAAAATTTAGAAATCCATGTTATTCAATTATTGCACCCACACTGCTCGCGCTCGCCAACGAGCGTCTGCGACACCAAGGGCTAAAATATAACTTATTCCTATTTCTGACGCAGATCGCACTGAAAGTCCTGCCTCTCCCATCTCCTCATTGGTTTATAGAAGCAGGTACCCACGTGCCATCTCCTCATTGGTTATACCCACGTGGGTGACTGAAAGACGAACTGTTTTGCCGGTAGTTGTGGTAAAACATTGAAAGTTTAAATGCGATCACCACATAAGTTAAACGATGAAAAAGCCTGGAAGAAGGAGAGATGACTAGAAATGATTTGGTTCGCCGTTTTATGTGTGGATTAATTGTCGGAGTAGAGGAGCTTGTGCATTTCAGGTAAAATAACAACTCAATGTTTATATCCCAGGACAAATTAGCTGAAGTGTTTTTGGGAGCATTTGACAGTGACCCATTACGGATGCAGGCAATGAGGCAGTGATCGCTGAGATATTGGTTGAAAACAACAGAGGTGTATTTGGAGGGCAGGTTGGTTAGGTTGATATCTATGAGGGTGCCCGTGTTTATGGATTTAGGGTTTTACCTGGTAGGTTAATTAATGAACATGATGTCAGTTCGGTTGTCATCTGAGACATTCTCATCAATGATAAGATGACAAACTCTACAGTGGAAATTCTACACATCAGAGTTATCGGATTCACATGGCATTGTTGTTCAATTTAAATGTTTGAATAAGAAATTATTTTTGATGGGATGAAATGTGATTTTAGCTTCTAAAATGTGAGATTTGGGTTTTCATTAGATAGGGCTCTGCTCAATCAGTGGCCCGTCCCTGTGAAGGGACATGGGCTATACAACTTTTCAAACATTCCCTCCTCTCCCTTCCTATATAAGCCCTTGACGACAATATAACCTCCAGTGGGAGCAGGTGTGACAGGAAGAACCGTCTTTGTTTCAGCGACAGTCTTAATCTTGCGACAAAACCGCCACTGACATGACCGCTGATTATAGCTGCTGCTGAGAAACCAGGGGAGACGGAAGAACTAACAATAATTGCTAATTGCCTAGCAGAGGTGGAGAGCACACCTCTGTACTAATTGCTGATTGCCTAGGAGAGGTAAAATAACCCCCCCCCCCCTCCCCTCCCCCCAATACAGCCACTGATTACCAAAACAAGTCACATATTGCCCTGCCCCTTGATCCTGGTTGATGTGTTATCAACTATCTGCAAACTATGAGCGGTCAGCAGTTCACACACCAAGTAGGCCACTGGGAAGACAGGCAGCACTTAAAGTAGATGGCCCTAGTCAGCAAAAAACAGTTTTAGACCACAACAGATAAAGACAAAGAAAGGTACTTATCACTCCTGGAGATATCAGGAATCCTCTATCTATTGAATGAACTAGGCTACATGTCATACTAAACAGGATATAAACACTAAATAGGTCAGGAGACAGGGAGCCTAATAAGGAATGAAAATGAATTATTTAGGCGATATTATATGGATTATTTCAAGGCCTACAAAGAAATACATTGTGAAGGATTTGCAAGTGCCACAAAATAGGATGGTAAGGGACATAAAGCTATCAGCATTTAAACAACATTTTATTGTATTAAATTGCAAGTAAAGGCTATGACTTACTTAGAATTAAATACAAATTAAGTTTGGCTAGTCTGTTGCTTCAGGCTCATGCTATGGTGCCCGGAGAGCAGGCCATCCTCTCTGCACTTGCAGAGCCACTGGGGATGCTAAACAAAAGCTCCTTGAAAGTGGGACTATGCCAGGCCTATTATCATTTAGGCCAAAATCAAATATGGACTAAATGATAATAGAACAAAAATAAATGAAACTTTTAAGAGATCAGATGTTTTGTTTATAAATACTTTACTTTTTTTCTACCCACCTAGGCCACAAATGCATGCTGGTCTGGGCATGCCCTGAGCTCATGTAGTGAGCGCTACAAAATTGGAGTGAGGGAGAAGGCCGACAATCCAGCCTTTGGGAATGTCGCTCCTTTCTCCATTCAAATTAGGCACACCCTGCTCTTCTTTCCGCTCCAGCTCCACTCCGCTCACATACTCTGTTTGGGATGCATTCCAAGTGAGGGAATGTTTGTTTGTTTGTTTTTGTGTGTGTGTGTGTGTGTGTGTGTGTGTGTGTGTGTGTGTGTGTGTGTGTGTATGTGTAGGATGTGCTGAGTCTGGTGGTTAAATTATGAGTACTGGGTCTGGAGGTTTCAAGGTTTAGGGGTGAGGAGAGCATACTGAAACCCTGATTCTGATTATAAGACTGGGCTAGGATGGATGGGGAAGCCCTGACTCATCTTATTATACGCAGAAGGACTAGAAACATTAATAGGGTGGTATAAGGCTATACAGAAGGATACATAATACTTAAACACACACACAAACGCACACACACAGGACACACAAAACAAACGCGCACACACAGAGAACACACAACACACACACTAGTACTTACTCCTGTACGGCGCGTGCTATAGACAGAGCGGTAGATCCGGTCTCGATGACACTGTCTAGGGTGACATTGGGCAGGTCATCATCGTCACTGTCACTCTTGATGTGCCGCGGCGACAAGCTGTTGTGGTCTGTGTATGCTGCCATGTAGACAGACAGAGAAGAGTTAGTCCCATATTCTATATTCTATACTGTAACATGTGATACTGTTGTAAGGTTACATGAAATAGACATATGATAAGGTTTATGTGTGCTGCCATTAGACACAAACACAGAAGACAAAGACAGAAGTCCCATATTACATTATATACTGTACCATACAGACAAGCCAATACACCATGCAAGCCAAAAAGCTTCATGATACAATTTTTGTATATCAACAACCACGCCTTAAAAAAGAAAATCATGCTAAATATCATATGATTCTACAGTATGTACAGTATCTAATAATAGTCCAACATATCAGACAGAATATCTTCGTTTTCTGTATTAGAATTTGTTCTTACTGTACATGGTTTCCAGTTACTGGGAGAAAAAAAAATATTTCCCTAATGTTGCTATTTTGGTACTATTTAAATAATATGGCTTCACAGAATACTGGTGCTTTTCATCAGTAGCCCTTTTTTACCAAGTTCCTCAAACCACCTAACCTGTCTGAGACCAATGTCTCAGTCCTAGTCTTATTGATATGACATAAAGTGGGGTTGAAATGATTGACACCCTTGATAAAAATGAGCAATAATGACTGTAAAATAATTAAAATAATGTTCTATATTGTATGCTCAAAGAAATTGGGAAGTTATATTATTTTATAATACAATTGCTCAGAGAAAGAGATTGTGTTTAACAAGTAATATGTTTTTTTCTTGAAAAGTTAGGGGTAAAAGTGATCAAAGATCCCCTGTTACTGATTCTGGTGAGAGGTTAGAATGTCTTTGGGGTATGATCTTTCTGTAACTTTCTCACTCATCATTATTCATGATTCATTCAGGATTATCCATAATCATGGTAGCATCCACAATAATTTAGAAGTGTTTAGAAACATATTTTATTCTTATTTACAATAAAAGTGACTCCGAAATGACACATGCCCTTTCACACCTGGACAAAAGGAACACCTATGTGAGAATGCTATTCATTGACTACAGCTCAGAGTTCAACACCATAGTGGCCTCAAAGCTCATCAATAAGCTAAGCACCCTGGGACTAAACACCTCCCTCTGCAACTGGAATCTGGACTTCTGACTGGCCACCACAGGTGGTAAGGGTAGGTAACAACACATCCGCCACATTAATCCTCAACACAGGGGCCCCTAAAATGTGCCTGCTCAGTCCCCTCCTGTACTCCCTGTTCACTCATCACTGCACAGCCAGGCACGAATCCAACACCATTATTAATTTTGACGACGACGCAACAGTGGTTGGCCTGATCACCAACAACAATGAGACAGCCTATAGGGAAGAGGTCAGAGACCTGACCGTGTGGTGCCAGGGTAACTACCTTTCCCTCAGCGTGATCAAGACAAAGGAGATGATTGTGGACTACAGGAAAAGGAGGGCCGAGAACACCGCCATTCTCATCGACGGGACTGTAGTGGAGCAGGATGAGAGCTTCTTGTTCCTTGGCGTCCACATCATCAACAAACTAACATGGTCCAAGCACACCAAGACAGTCGTGAAGAGGGCATGACAAAATGTATTTCCCCTCAGGAGAATGAAAAGATTTGGCATGGGTCCTCAGATCCTCAAAAGGTTTTACAGCTGCACCATCAGGAGCATCCTGACTGGTTGCATCACTGCCTGGTATGGCAACTGCTCGGCCTCCGAACGCAAGGCACTACAGAGGGCAGTGTGTACGGCCCAGTACATCACCGGGGCCAAGCTTCCTGCCATCCAGGACCTCTATACCAAGCGGTGTCAGGGGAAGACCCTAAAAATTGTCAAGACTCCAGCCACCCTAGTCATAGACTGTTCTCTCTGTTAGCGCACGGCAAGCGTTACTGGCAACGCCAAGTCTAGATCCAAGAGGCTTCTAAACAACTTCTACCCCCAAGCCATAAGACCCCTGAACATCTAATCAAATTGCTACCCAGACTATTTGCATTGCCCCACCCCCATCTTCTACGCTGCTGCTACTCTCTGTTATCATCTATGCATAGTCACTTAAATAATTCCACCTACATACATGTATACATATTACCTCAATTACCTCGACACGGGTTGCCGCCGCAGATTGACTCTGTACTGGTACCCCCTGTATATAGCTTCACTATTGTTATTTTACTGCTGCTCTTTAATTATTTGTTACTTTTATCTCTTACTTTTTTTAGGTATTTTCTTGAGACGGCATTGTTGGTTAAGGGCTTGTAAGTAAGCATTTCACTGTAACACCTGTTGTATCCGGCGCATGTGACAAATACAATCTGAATTGATTGGATTATTTACCAATTATTGACTTCGATTACATAAAAATCTGAAACACAACCAAAATAAACTGCAAAGGCATCCAACAAGTTTATAGAGTCTAGGAATATGGGACCAAATACTAAACTTTTTACAACTTTATTTATAAGAATCTTTAGGGGTGTCAATAATTTTGTACCCATACCTTTTTAAGAAAAAAACAAAATCTCAATTTCTGGGCAATTGTATTAGTGTAAAATAATATAAATGTCCCATTTTTTTAAGCATACAATACACCACAGTATTTGAATTATATGTTTTTATACAGTCATCATTGCTCATCTTTATCAAGGGTGTCAATAATTTCAGACTCCACTGTACTTAATTCCATTAATTGAATTTCATTTAAATGTCAGCTAGCTGAATGCCACATCACTACACGCATAGAAAATGTGATTAATGCTTTTCAGAGTGTGAATACTGCATCTAACAGCCATCAAAGCTGCAGCCCTCTTGCCCTCCACCCTGTCTGCAGACCACAATAGATTCTGAAAATACCCAGTACATCCTGTAGGGTAGACACTGTGTGAACCCCTATGTGTGTGTGTCTGTCTGTCTGTGTTCAGGCATATTTCCGTGCTTATGTCTGTGTGTGTGTGTGTGTGTGTGTGTGTGTGTGTGTGTGTGTGTGTGTGTGTGTGTGTGTGTGTGTGTGTGTGTGTGTCTGTGTGTGTGTGTGTGTGGGGTAGCTATGCGCGGGTCAGCTGTTTGTTCACCCGCAGCTGCCCGCAGTTGTTATTAACCCATCCGTAACCACCCAACTCTATGTAATGTAGTGAAAATCTGAGGCCCGACCCTAACCCGCAAATATAGAAAATGTGCTTTACAGTCAGAGATGGCGGAATGTTTTATTGACAGGCTGTCACGGCCATCTAAAGAAGTGGACCAAAGTGCAGCATGGTGAGCGTATATTTTCCTTTATATTTAAAATGTCGCCAACAAAACAACAAACAAAGAAACAACCGAGAAGCTTACAGGGCTATAGTGCCACTATCAAAAGTCAACTACCCACAATCACAGGTGGGAAAAAGTGCTGCCTAAGTCTGATTCCCAATCAGAGACAACGATAGACAGCTGTCCCTGATTGAGAACCATACCCTGCCAAACAGAAATATAAATCATCGAAATAAAGAACATAGAATACAAAACATAGAATGCCCACCCCATATCACACCCTGACCTAACCAAATAGAGAAATAAAATGGCTCTCTAAGGTCAGGGCGTGACACAGACCTTTTTAGGCCTGTGTTTCTGTTTATAAATTCAGACATTTAAGTAGGCTATTTGTTAGTCACCTTTTCTAAAGATACACTGAACAAAAATATAAAAACAATATGTAAAGTGTTTGTCCCATTTTTCATGACCTGAAATAAAAGATCCCGGAATTTGTTTTATGCCCTAAAAACATATTTCTCTAACATTCTGTGCACAGTTGTTTACATCCCTGTTATTGAGCATTCTCCTTTTCCAAGATAATCCATCCACCTGACAGGTGTGGCATATCAAGAAGCTGATTAAACAGCATGGTCATTATCCAGGTGCATGTTGTGCTGGGGCCAATAAAAGGCCACTCTAAAATGTACAGTTTTGTCACACAACACAATGCCACAGATGTCTCAAGTTGAGGGAGCGTGCAAATGGAATGCTGACTGCAGGAATGTCCACCAGAGCCAAGAATTTAATTTTAATTTCTCTATCGTCTGAGACCAGCCACCCGGAGAGCTGATGAAACTGTGGGTTTGTACAACAAAAACATTTCTACACAAACTGTCAAACTATCTCAGGGAAGCTTATCTGCGTGCTCGTCGTTCTCACCAGGGTCTTGACCTGACTGTAGTTTGGCATTATAACAAACTTCTGTAGGTAAATGCTCACCTTCGATGGCCGCTGGCACGCTGGAAAAGTGTTCTCTTCACAGAAAAATTCCAGTTTCAACGGGTAGATAGTGTGTTTGGTGTCATGTGAGCGTGCGGTTTTCTGATGTTAGCATTGTGAACAGAGTGCCCCAATGTGGTGGTGAGGTTTGGGAATGGGCAGACATAAGCTACAGACAATGAACACAATTACATTTTATCGATAGCAATTTGAATGCAGAGATACCGTGATGAGATCATGAGGCCCATTGCTGTGCCATTCATCCTCTGCCCTCACCTAATATATTCGGCATGATAATGAATGGCCCCATGTCGCAAGGATCTGTACACAATTCCTGGAAGCTGACATTGAGCATGTTTGGGGTGCCCTGGATCGACATGTACGACAGCTTGCTCCAGTTCCCGCCAATATCCAGCAAATTCGCACAGCCATTGAAGCAGAGTGGGACAACATTCCTCAGGACACAATCAACAGCCTGATCAACACTATGCAATGGAGATGTGTCGTGCTGCATGAGGCAAATGGTGGTAAAACCAGATACTGACTGGTTTTCTGATCCACACCCCTACTTTTTTTAAGGTATCTGTGACCAAGAAACAAAATAAACACATGTCATAAATCAAATCAGCTTTCATGATTTTGATAAAGATGGCACTTTTTATAGACGGTCCCTAACCACACATTCATTCTCTCAAGATGCTCAAATAAATATATCCTATTTCTTCAGTCCTGTTCCCGAGTCAAAATGTGGTGTATTATTTTACTGCAAGAAATGCGTAATTCTGCAGGAGTTAGTATTATATCAGGCTATGTGAAAGGTTATAGAACAACAGTTAGTGCCCAGAGTTCAGTTAGGCTAGTATTCCATGTAACCCATCTGAACAGTACAGTTCCCATGAAGTGACATTTTGAAGTCCCTGTCTTGTGAATGTGGAAATTGTATAGTGCTTCATAGTCATCACACATAACATCCTCATCCTTTTCCAGTTACTAGACTACTGTTCTGGCCCTTCTATTTATTTTCAACTCTCCATTTGACAACTTTTTTTATTTTTGAATTCAACTCCGACATTGTCCTTTTTGCCTCAGAGGATCAGGCCCTAAAGCTTAGGCTACGCACTAACGGCAGATACAAATAATGAAAGAAAAACCTCAATGTAGCCTATAGATATGAATTGCAAAGAATTACATATTTATGGACTTCATTCAACTCAAGCGACACTGCTCATGCCATGCTACAGGCTGTCTTGCCCTCAGGCCAGTTGTCTGTTTGACAGCTCCTGACAGGAAGTTCTTGTTCGGTCTACAGTGAGGATGGGCCCACCCCAGAGACACCCACAAACACACATGTGCAGACACACACACACACATAATCAGCCACTATCGCCCTCGCCCTGTAGATAAGAAGCTGGGTGGTGCAGTGTATTTTGGCATTGTTGTTTTCTCTGAGCGGTGGGTGGGGCATGTCTTGATAATGATACCCGTCGTGTGTGTGTGTGTGTGTGTGTGTGTGTCAGTGGAGGCTGCTCAGGGGTGGACGGCTCATAATAATTGCTGGAACTGAGCGAATGGAATGGCATCAAACAGGGCTCCTGAGTGGCGCAGTAGTCAAAGGCACTGCATCTCAGTACTAGAGACGTCACCACAGACCCTGGTTTGATCCTGGACTGTATCACAACTAGCCGTGATCAGGAGTCCCATAGGACAGCACACAATTGGCCCAGTGTCATTGATTTATGTTGTTGATACCTTACCGCTCCTGTTATTACCATACGCCCATCTTCCCCAATTAAGGTGCCATCAACCTCCTGTGATATGTGTGCATATTATAGAGATGGAAAGAGGTCTCATCATTGTATCTGTGATATGATGGTGTCTGTGACAGCATTGACAGTGCTATTCTCCATTTTAAAGTAGTCCATTTCCTTCTTCTTTTGAGTTTAAAAAAAGGTTAAAGCTTATGATGGTTATTTCCAGCCACCTGCAGTGCTGGAGTCCTGAACCAAATGTGTCACTCAGTTATTGTGGCCGCTAGATGGCGGTGTTCAAGCCATTTACAAAGCATAGCACCCAATTTGAAAAAGAAGACCTCGAACAATCATGAATCTACATTTGTATTACTTGTCAGTGTTCTGAACAGACATTATGTCTTTTTACCTAAACATGCAAACACCATTGAATAGAATTCATAGCAAGCAGTGGACTGGGTTAGTCAGATTTGATTAAATATATAGTGATGCTCTAAGAGCCGGCTCTTGTAGGTGAACGTTGGGAGCCGGCTCGCATATCAGAAGAGCCGAATCTATTTAAAAAAGACGATATGAATAATCAAAAGATTTAAATAAATATCATTAACTAATTCAAAGAACGAAAAAATAAATAAAATAATATAGGCCTAAATGCTCAAGCGCACACACATTCATTCTGAAAGATCTGCAGATCCTCTGAGCTGGTGGAAGAACAAGGACTCTAGGAAGCCGTGGGTAGACAAAGCCATGACAGGGAGACTGCAGTGGCCACATCCGTTCCCTCTGAGGGTCTTCTCGAAAACGGGACAAATAATTACTGAGAGAAGAAACTGCATCACCACCTCATGAGGCAGCTTGCATTTCTGAATGCAAATGTTTCATAAAATAAAAATATGGTCAGCATTGCTGTGTACTGCTGGTTATAACATGGCAATAAAGAAGAGAGAAAAGAAGGGCCAGTTTAATGTTTTAAGTGGGATGCTGCAGTTTTGCACATTGATATTTATTTTTTCTTTATGGTGCAATATTCTATTATGCTGTTCAGACTGTATTCGTTTTGAATGGTTAGATTTATGCACTTTGTTAATATACATTAAAAAGTTATACTTTAAATGCAAATGTTTAATAGCATTCTTTTTCATAAACCAATGCATTTTTAAATACATTGTGGTTAAGATAGAGTACGATTTAATAATTTAATTAGAATTGTTTTAACACCAATCATAGACAAAATATTGCAAAATGTTTGACTTGAAAAAACACAAAACATATATTTTTTAAAGAGACGATTGGTAGCCAAAAAAGCTGGCTAAATGTAAAAGAGCCGAGGTGCCCGTCACTACAAATATAACATAACAGATAAACTGGAATGACATTCAGTCTCATGAGATGGGTGCCAAAAATAACTAACTGAAAGCCACACCCACAATATGTCACGAATATGACTGCATTGAGGCATATGTCACTGTGCTTCTATGGCTATATGCACCATGCCATTGCCTATTTCATTTAGCTAACAAGACTGTTTATAATCCAGTGGCATTATCACACATCTATATTTTAGCTTAAATTAGCTTTAAAAATCTGAAGTTTTCTTTTAGCCTCATGGCAAGATGTGTAGGATCGCATGAGATGAGCTATCAAATTGCATATTTTTCTCTTTGCCCCATGGCAAAATGTGTAGGTTTTCAGGAAATCTGCTTTAAAATGGCAATACTTTCTCTTTGCCCCATGGCAAAATGTGTAAAATTGCAGGAAAGGAGCTGTTTTCCCACCAATGTTTCTGCAGGCTGGCTGCTGTTCTAACAATGGAAATACATGTCCTCAATGAATGAAGGCAAGTGAGAAGGAGTGTGTGCATAACAGGCAAACAAAGTTGTTTTTCTCGAAGTTGCCGGAATGCCACGTGCATCCACTTATATAAGTACATTTTTAACAGCCCTAAATATTACTAAACTTACATTCAATCAAATAAGCCTTGTGTAATTCCATACTGTCTCATAGACCTCCATGCAAAAAAGGGCTTCTCTCTCGCAGACAGATTTTGGCTGGAGTAAGTCCTCTCACTTCACCTCTTCCTTTCTGTCCCAACCCATAGGAATTATACCCAGTTGACTTTAAAATGGTGGAAGCCCTCAATAACAATTTCCGTGCTATTACAGGTTACATCCAAGTTGAGTCCTCCATCTATCTCTATGGTGTGTCTACGGTACAAGCCCACAGTCCATGTGGGATGAGCTTTATATACACTAAGTATTCAGATGCTTTACTCAGGACTTTGTTGAAGCACCCTTGACAGCAATTACAGCCTCAAGTCTTCTTGGGAATGATACCTAAAGCATGGCAAACCTGTATTTGGGTACTTTCTCCCATTCTTCTCTGCAGATCCTCTCAAGCTCTCTCAGGTTTGATGGGGAGCGTTGCTGCACAGCAACGGGTCTCTCAGGGCTCTGGCTGGGCCACTCAAAGACATTCAGAGAATTGTCGCGAAGCCACTCCTGCGTTGTCTTGGCTGTGTGCTTAGGGTCATTGTCCTGTTGGAAGATGAACCTTCTCCCCAGTCTGAGATCCTGAGCGCTCTGGAGCAGGTTTTCATCAAGGATCTCTCTGTACTTTGCTGTGTTCATCTTTCCCTCGATCCTGACTAGTCTCCCAGTCCCTGCAGCTGAAAAACATCCCCACAGCATGATGCTGCCACAACCATCCTTCACATTAGGGATGGTGTCAGCTTTCCTCCAGACATGATGGTTGGCCTTCCCCAGATCTCCTGTCTCGGAGCTCTACAAACAATTCCTTTGACTTCATGTCATGGCTTGGCTTTTGCTCTGACATGCACTGTCAACTGTGGAACCTTATATAGACAGGTGTGTGCCTTTCCAAATCATGTCCAATCAATTGAATTTACCACAGGTGGACTCCAATCATGTTGTAAAAACATCTAAAGGATGATCAATGGAAACAGGATGCAACTGAGTTCAATTTCAAGTCTCATTGCAAAAGTTCTGAATACTTACATGAATAAGGAATTTACATTTTGTCCAGTGACAAAATGTGGAAAAAGTAAAGAGGTCTGAATACTTTCCAAATGCGCTGTATCTTGATGCTACTCTCTCTACTCCATATACTAGCTCAGCAGCTCTCAGAGCAGATCAGACAGTGGCCATAATGGTCTCTAATAACACAGGTCTGGAGGGAGGAAACAGAACTGGGAAAAAATATTTGTCAAACCATTTCAAATACTTTAACAGAATACTGCAATAGTTTTTCTACTTACCCAAAGTCAGATTAACTCATGGATAAAAATGTTATGTCTTGGTGTGCAGTTTGGAGATAATTGAAGTTAGCATATGTGTATCGCAATTTCTGGAAGTCTCCAGCTACAATAGCCAGCTCCTCTCAAAAGCAGGGAACTAGACATTCTAATTATTCCAAAGCGGAGTGTATAGCACTTTGTACTCTATTGATACAAAAAAACGATGTTTTAATTAAGGATCGTACCCTTTTTTTATATTTTCACCTAAAATGACACCCAAATCTAACTGCCTGTAGGTCAGAACCCAAAGCAAGGATATGCATATGCTTGATACTATCGTAAAGTCAAAGCTTTGAAGTTTTTGGAAATGTGAAATTAATGATGGAGAATATTACACGTTAGATCTGGGAAAAGATAATACATGCTTTTTCTATTTTCTGGCCAACAGATGGCAGCAGTGTGTGTGCAAAGTTTCAGACTGATCCAGTGAAGAATTACATTACTGCACAATGTTTTGTATCGAAATTCAAAAGCTATTTTGACATATGTACTAAAGGCACTTCAGCATAAGCAGCTTGACTATTGCTAGAAAACTTGTAGCTTTATTGATCAACAACAGATATACTTACATTGGCTGGATTAATTAGGATTCAAACCTTCTCTCAAACAGCCTAATACATACTCAGAGTAGGTTTACCCCATTAATGTACTTGGTCATGTAAACGTGTTTTTCATGTAAGACATCATCCCATTTCACTCAAACATTATGTTCAGGTTTCTCCGGACATGGATTAATCCTAGTCCTGGACTAAAAAGCAAGGTCAATGGAAAATCTCCAGCCAAAATTATTTCTAGTCCAGCACTATGTATAATTTGTGTCCTCAAAACCGCTCCTTAACCCTACATATGACCGAGGCTAACACATAAGCCTAATCAGATGGAAAATGGACAAGGTTGTTGACAGCTTTTGAACATATTTTGAAGCTATACATACTTTTTGTTCCGGTCATAAACAATGGAGTAATGCAACATTATAATTTGGGTTATGATAGGGTAAAACAGTTATGCTATGCTCTTGAAACATTTATAAATGATAGTGTTTCAAAAAACTCTTAGGGATCCATTAAAGTGCCTATCCCGTTAGCGGGATAGATTTGACAACATCCGATGAAATTAACCAAGCGCCAAATTCAAACTACAGAAATATAAATATTCAACATTCACGAAAATATAAGTGTAATACCTCAAAATAAAGCTTAACTTCTTGTTAATCCAGCCGCTGTGACAGATTTCAAAAAGGCTTTACGGTGAAAGCCCACCATGCGATTATCTGAGGACATCGCTCTGCATACAAAAACATGAAAATCATTTTTCAACCAGGCAGGTGCGACACAAAAGTCAGAAATAACGATATAATAAATGCCTTACCTTAGAAGATTTTCACCTTTTTGCAATCCCAAATGTCTGTGACACAATGAATGGTTGTTTTGTTCGATAAATTCCTTCTTTATATTCCCAAAATGTCTATTTGTTTGGCATGTTTGATTCAGAAATACACCGTTCCAACTCGCCCAACATGACTACAAAGTATATAATAAGAACCCTGTAAACTTGGTCCAAACATTTCAAACAATGTTTTTAATCCAACCTCAGGTACCCTAAAATGTAAATAATCAATAAAATTTAAGACGGAATAAAGAGTTTCCAATATCGAAGAAAACACGGCGCACGCTATTGTTCACACGCACCAAAAGACTAGAGACCTTCTGAGTGACACATGGAATGAATAGGACTACTTCTTAATTTCTCAAAAGAAAAACATCGAACAATTTCTAAAAACTGTTGACATCTAGTGGAAGCCATAGGAACTGCCATCTGGGCCCTTATAAATCAGGTTTCCCATAGAAAAGCATTGGAATACACAATGACCTAAAACATTTGTTTCCCTGGATGGATTGTGCTCGGGGTTTCGCCTGCAGTTCTGTTATACTCACAGACATTATTTTAACCTCTTGAATATAGGGGGCACTATTTTTATGTTTGGAAAAATAACTTTACCAAAGTAAACGGCCTATTTCTCAGGACCAGATGCTAGAATATGGATATAATTGACAGATTAAGATAGAAAACACTCTAAAGTTTCCAAAACTGTCAATATATTGTCTGTGAGTATAACAGAACTGATATTGCCTCTTTCCCGGAGGAAAATCCAATCAGGAAGTGCCTCTTATTTTGAAACCCTTCTGTTCCTATGCATGCCTATCCTCCATTTAAAGGGAAATCAACCAGATTCCTTTTTCTGTGGCTTCCCTAAGGTGTCAACAGTCTTTAGACATAGTTTCAGGCTTTTATTTTGAAAAATGAGCGTGAAAGATCACATTGCGTAAGTGGATGGTGGGGGCTCTCAGAGTGAGTTTTTGCGCTACAGAGTAAAGCGGCCGTTGTTCCTCCCGCTGTTATTGAAAAACCTACACACTCGGTTGATATATTATCGAATATATATTTTAAAAACTCCTTGAGGAATGCTAAAAAAACATTTGACATGTTTCTGTGGACATTATGGAGACTATTTGGAATTTCCGTCTGCGTTGTCGTGACCGCTCTTTCCTGTGGATTTCTGAACATAATGCAACAAACAAACGGAGGTATTTTGGGTATAAAAAATAATCTTTATGGAACAAAAGGAACATTTGTTGTGTAACTGGGAGTCTCGTGAGTGAAAACATCAAAGGTAAACGGTTGATTTGATTGCTTTTCTGATTTTTGTTACCAAGCTTCCTGATGCTAAGTGTACATAATGCTAAGCTAGGCTATTGATAGACTTACACTTGATTGCTTTCGCTGTAAAGCGTACATTCAAAATCTGAGATGACGGGTGGATTAACAAAAGGCTAAACTGTGTTTTGCAATATTGCTTGTGTTTTCTATCCAATACTACCAATTGTATGCATATCTTAGCTTCCGGGCAGAATAATAGGCAGTTTACTTGGGGCACGCTTTTCATCCAGGGGTGAAAAAAGTGCCCCCTTTTCCAAACAGGTTAACACTTTTTTGTGTTGTGTTATTTCATAGTTGTGATGTCTTCACTATTATTCTACAATGTAGAAATTTGTAAAAATAAAGAAAAACCCTTGAATGAGTAGGTTCTAAAACATATATATATATATGAATTTGAGTGGTTTCTAGCTTTAAATCCCAAAACATGTCACTACAACTCTATTAATCACTACTGGAACAAGAACATTTGCTTACCGAAAGCCAGGGTTTCCCAAACTCGGTCCTCTGGACCACAAGCGGGGCTCGTTTTGGTTTTTGCCCTAGCACAACACAACTGATTTAAATAATAAACTAAACATTAAGCTTTGATCATTTACATTTTAATAATTTAAATTTAAAGCTGTGTAGTACAATGGAGGCTCCTCAGGGGAGCCTCCCCTTCCTCAGGGGAAGAAGGGGAGGACCAATCTCCTCAGTGAAACATCCTTTTAGATAGATACAACTATAGTTGAAGTCAGAAGTTTACATACACTTAGTTTGGAGTCATTAAAACTTGTTTTTCAACCACTCCACAAATTTCGTGTTAACTTCTCTAGGGTAGGGGGCAGTATTTTGAATTTTGGATGAAAAGCATGCCCAAATTAAACTGCCTTCTACTCAGGCCCAGAAGATAGGATATACATATAATTAGTAGATTTGGATAGAAAACATTAAAGTTTCCAAAACAGTTCTAATAATGTCTGTGAGTATAAAATAACTATTTTGGCAGGCGAAAACCTGAGAAAGATACATTCAGGAAGTAGGAATTTATTTTTCCTTCCACTAGATGTCAACAGTCTTTAGAAATTGTTTCAGGCTTGTATTCTGAAAAATGAGGGAGTAAGAGCAGTCTGAATGAGTGGATCCTGCCATGTCACAGAGCTTTTTCATTCGCGCAACCAGAGAGAGTGCCTTTCTTGTTTACCTTTTATATTGACATCGTTATTGTCAAGTTGAAATATTATCGATTATTTAGGCTAAAAACAACCTGAGGAATGAATATAAACATCGTTTGACATGTTTTATGAACTTTACGGATACAATTTGGATTTTGCTTGTCTGTCTGTTGTGACTGCGTTTGAGCCTGTGGATTCCTGAAGAAAATGCGCAAACAAAATGGAGGTTTTCGGATATAAAGAGAGACGAAGATCATCAAAGGTAAGTGATTAATTTTCTCTCTATTTCTCTCTATTTTGTGTAACTCTTCTACTTGGCTGGTTATTGTTTGTAATGATTTGTCTGCTGGGCTGTGTTCTCAAATAATTAAAGCATTTTTTAAATCTGACACCGTGGTTGGATTCACAAGAAGTTAATCTTTAAACCAATGTAAAATAGTTATAACTTTTCGGAATTTTTATAATGAGTATTTCTGTATTTGAATTTGGCGCTCTGCAATCTCACTGGATGTTGGCTAGGTGGGACGCTACCTTAGAGAGGTTTTAACAAACTATAGTTTTGACACAAGTCATTTTTCCAACAATTGTTTACATGTGGATTATGTCACATATTAATTCACTGTATCACAATTCCAGTGGGTCAGAAGTTTACATACACTAAGTTGACTATATCATTAAACAGCTTGGAAAGTTCCAGAAAATTATGTCATGGCTTTAGAGCTTCTGATATGCTAATTGACATAATTTGAGTCAATTGGAGGTGTACCTGTGGATGTATTTCAAGGCCTACCTTCAAACTCCGTGTCTCTTTGCTTGAAATTATGGGAATATCAAAAGAAATCAGCCAAGACCTCAGAAAATGTTTTGTAGACCTCCACAAGTCTGGTTCATCCTTGGGAGACATTTACAAACTCCTGAAGGTACCACGTTCATCTGTACAAACAATAGTACACAAGTATAAACACAATGGGATCACACAGTCGTCATGCCGCTCAGGAAGGAGAATCATTCTGTCTCCTGGAGATGAACGTACTTTGGTGCGAAAAGTGCAAATCAATCCCAGAACAACAGCAAAGGACCTTGTGAAGATGCTGGAGGAAAAAGGTACAAAAGTATCTATATCCACAGTAAAACAAGTCCTATATCGGCATAACCTGAAAGTCTGCTCAGAAAGGAAGAAGACATAGCTCCAAAACCCCCATTAAAAAGCCAGACTACGGTTTGCAACTGCACATGGGGACAAAAATCTTACTATTTGGAGAAATATCCTCTGGTCTGATGAAACAAAAATAGAACTGTTTGGCCATAATGACCATCATTATGTTTGTAGGAAAAAGGGGGAGGCTTGCAAGCCGAAGAACACCTTCCCAACGGTGAAGCACGGGGGTGGCAGCATCATGTTGTGGGGGGTACTTTGCTGCAGGAAGGACTAGTGCACTTCACAAAATAGATGGCATCATGAGGATGGAAAAATATGTGGATATATTGAAGCAACATCTCAAGATATCAGTCAGAAAGTTAAAGCTTGGTTGCAAATGGTCTTCCAAATGGACAATGACCCTGAGCATACTTCCAAAGTTGTGGCAAAATTGCTTAGGACAAGAAAGTCAAGGTATTGGAGTGGCCATCACAAAGCCCTGACATCAACCCTGTAGAAAATGTGTGGGCAGAACTGAAAAAGTGTGTGCGAGCAAGGAGGCCTAGAAACCTGACTCAGCTACACCAGCTCGGTCAGGAGGAATGGGCCAAAACTCACCCAACTTATTGTGGGAAGCTTGTGGAAGGCAACCCAAAATGTTTGACTCAAGTTAAACAATTTAAAGGCAATGCTACCAAATAATAACTGAGTGTATGTAAACTTCTTACCCACTGGGAATGTGATGAAAGAAATAAAAGCTGAAAGAAATAATTCTCTCTAATATTATTCTGACATTTCACATTTTTATAATAAAGTGGTGATCCTAAAGGACCTAAAACAGGGATGTTTTACTCTCACAGGAATTGTGAGCAACTGAGTTTGAATGTATTTGGTGAAGATGTATGTAAACTTCTGACTTCAACTGTTTACTTGCTAACTCCTTTGACTGTACTGCATGATTGTAGCGGGTTTACTAACATGGTAGTTCTAGTAGCTATGTTGACAATGACGTTATAATATGGTGACAATGGTGTAGGCTCTGTGTAGCGGTTATGATGAAGGCTTGGCTTGGAAAGTTTTTTTTCAGCCAGTCACAGACAGCTGGGATAAGTTGAGAGGAGGAGAGCGTTTAGATGCGAGAATAAATTATACAAAGATCAAAGGGATCATGCTGTATGTAACGTGGCTGTTATGAAAAGGGAACTGTGTTTGCATGTTATCAGGGATGTATTTATTCCAATGATTCTGTTTAAAAAAAATATTAAATGGAAACAAACTAAACAGAACGAGGATAAACATACCTGAATTTGATCAGTAGAAATTCCCGTTTGTAACTAATGATTACACCCTAGATCAGCTACAACTAAAATTAAAACTAAATAAATAAAGATGCTGGCAAGAATGTGTAAGGCCGTTTTGAATATGTCAATGTCTGTCACTTTGATTACTCAATTCATAGGCTAGGTTCTAGCTACCTCATGATGGGTATAGGGAAAATTTGATTATCATGTCGTAGCCTAAACCTAACTATGCTACATTGAGCTGTGTGAATGGGATATGAATGACAGTCATCCAATATGTTGTAATAGAAATAAGGCCATGCTCATAAAAAAATGTGCTATCTTCCCTCATCTTAAACGGCACCAATGGCCACTGGTGTAGTGGTAGAACCAAAACGTGCAGCCCTTGTGGTCCCAAAGAAGAGTTTGGGAAATGCTGCCCTAACCACTTTAAGCAATGCATTCAACTAAAGTTTTGCTGTATAAAGAACTTGCTTTATGCTTTATCAGTGATAAACAGTTAAATATAAATGAAAACATGCCTGTATGATGTGTAGCTATTTGTCAAGTTAAAGTGTTTTTCATGGTTGCAAAGGCAAGGGATGCAAATGCCGCATGTGTGTGTGTATGTACCTATCGCCGTGCCTAACATTACTATAATATAATGTTTACAAGTATATATGAAACTAGAATATCTGACGCTGGGCAAGTTGAAAAATGACCAAGATCAAAAAATGTCCCAGTATCCCTTTAACTGTAATTGATTGAGCTTGCTTGGCACAATTAAATCAATGACATAGTCTCCAAAAGTGCCAAACCACACCCATCTGGCACTCCCATTGAAACTCCAGACAGACTCAAGCAAACACTCAAAGTATTTTTAAGATTTCAGTCACTATTTGAACCCAGGTCTGACTATTACAGCAGGAAGAAAACACAGCCAATACTAAAACTACAACTCTGTCTCTGGGTTTCCTTTATAGGGTCTTCCTTCCCCCCAACACTGATAATCTACATTTTCAGCAAGCCCCCTAATTACACAGGGTGATTAGTAGAGACGTTAGTTTGAAAATGTGTATTTTGAGCAAGGGAAGGGGACACAAAAGAGGAGTGCATGGTGGAGAGGTGGGCAGAGCCCCAGCAGGTTTCGCTTTTGTTTCCAGTCAAGCGTTGTTTCCATGGCAACCTCCTGCTGGAGACAGTGAAAGGGGACACGCCCATCTCTCTGAAAGAGAATGGCCAACCTGTGTGTGAATGCGTGCAAGAGAGAGAGGACAGCAGTTCTCCCATCATTCTCCTGATCCTACCCTTCAAGATAGTGTAGTACAGATAGAGGAATAGATCCCAAAGAGAAATTATGAAGATGACTTCCTGAGCCCATCCATCTACGAACTTGAAGAGCCTAACCAAACCTTGTAAACCAACAAGTTTACAAATAAGATTAAGTAAGACTAATAATGAATTAACCACATTTCACCTAATACAGCGACACTTAGGGATGCTTATGTGTCTGCAACACAGTATTGATACATAAAGAATAAATGTCACATTCTACAAAGAAGCACAAAAGTGTGGAGCTGTTGTCCAGTGGTAACACTCCAGGTTCTATGCACATGTGTGACCCCTGCAGGAGACTGGTGTTCAATCTACAGTTGCGCTGTGTATCTTCCTTATCTATCCCCCACTGTTTTTAATCTGTCTGTCAGCAGTGCATAAAAAAGACAAAAGGAGTGTGACTCTCCATGAAAAAAGAAGAACAATAATGTGCCTATTAAGGGGGCGGGTTGTGTAATCCAACAAAGAATTACAGTGGAAGTCGGAAGTTTACATACACTTAGGTTGGAGTCATTAAAACTAGTTTATCAACCACTCCACAAATTTCTTGTGAAAAAACTATAGTTTTGGAAAGTCGGTTAGGACATCTACTTTGTGCATGACACAAGTCATTTTTCCAAAAATTGTTTTCAGACAGATTATTTCACTGTATCACAATTCCAGTGGATCAGAAGTTTACATACACTAAGTTGACTATGCCTTTAAACACCTTGGAAAATTCCAGAAAATTATGTCATGACTTTAGAAGCCTCTGATAGGCTAATTGACAACATTTGAGTCAATTGGAGGTGTACCTGTGGATGTATTTCAAGGCCTACCTTCAAACTCAGTGCCTTGCTTGAAATTATGGGAAAATCAACAAAAATTGTAGACCTCCACAAGTCTGGTTCATACCTAGGAGCAATTTCCAAACACCTGAAGGTACCAGGTTAATCTGTACAAACAATAGTACGCAAGTATAAAGACCATGGGACCACGCATCTGTCATACTGCTCAGGAAGGAGAATCATTCTGTCTCTCCGAGAGATGAACGTACTTTGTTGTGAAAAGTGCAAATCAATCCCAGAACAACCGAAAAGGACCTTGTGAAGATGCTGGAGGAAAAAGGTACAAAAGTATCTATATCCACAGTAAAACGAGTCCGATATCAACATAACCTGAAAGGCCGCTCGGCAAGGAAGAGGTCACTGCTCCAAAACCGCTGTAAAAAAAGCCAGACTACGGTTTGGAACTGCACATGGAGACAAAGATTGTACTTTTTGGAGAAATGTCCTCTCGTATTCTCTCTACTATTATTCTGACGTTTCACATTCTTATAATAAAGTGGGGATGACCTAAAACAGGGAATTTTTACTAGGATTAAATGTCAAGAATTGTGAAAAACGCATTTAAATGTATTTGGCTAAGGTGTACGCAAACTTCTGACTTTAACTGTACATGGGTGTAGATTCCACTATAGGATAGAGTGACTGAAGTGAAAGGATCGTACAGTACTTTGGCTTGCTCCTCATTGCTTTTCAAATCAGAAAAACAGTTTGTTTAGATACTATTGCATAAGTACTACCAAACCCAATGACTCTACATTACAGTTCTGTGTTCTGTCTGTATCACGCATAACACACACACACACACACACACACACACACACACACACACACACACACACACACACACACACACACACACACACACACACACACACACACAATGCAATGCTCTGTGTGCCTCATGTTTTGGCTGTATCACTACAGTGACTCTGTCTGCCCCACCCAAAGCTGACCCCGATTCTACTGATCTCTTCTCACACACTGGGTGGAGCTGTTGATGTTGCTGTGTGTGAGTGTTCTCAATGTACACTGCCAGCCATTTTCAATATCGGTCTCCACCCTATTACGCAAGCCTTGTTTTTATTCTCATTCGTCCTCTCTCCTCTTCCAGAGAGCAGACACCCAGTGTTAAAAACTGTGTGTGTGTGTGTGTGTGTGTGTGTGTGTGTGTGTGTGTGTGCGCGCGCCCCAATCCGAGAAGGAGTGAGAGACAGCAACCTCAGATAAACAAGGATCTTTGACAAAAAAACTGCTCCCCGGTATACAGCTCCAGTCCACTTGACAGAAACACCCAAAGTCACTAGTGGTTTAAACACGCTGACTGTAAAATCACACCCTGTAGTAGGCCAGCCTGCTCCAAAACAGAAGGTTCAGGCAGGGGCACGCACGCACCCACTCATGAACATAAATTACAAACAAATGCTCTCTCTCTCTCTTGCTCTCTTTCCCCATTTAACCTGAACACATCTCTTTATCCCTCCTAAACAAAACAATTAGAATACAACATTTGTTAAACAGCAGTAACAGTTGCAAGGTATAAACATTTCGTTTTTTTGTTGTTCAGCATTAAGTCCAGCAGGTGATTAGCACAGCATTACAATTCAGTCGTTCAACAGATGATCTTATCGAGAGCATACATTATCATATTTTCTCGCATTGGTCCCCCGTGGGGACCCCACCACCCTGGCGTAGCAAGTGCCATGCTCAACCAACTGAACCACACGAGACCAATAGCATGTCGCGGGTAGCATTGGACCTTTGGGATGGTGGCGGCCAAGGTGGGGCTGGTGGGGCTAATTAGACCAGCTATGGGTTCAGTCCGACTCGGTAAGGTGCTACTCTGGTCAGCAGAGGATGGACCAGGTTGAGTGAGTGGTTGGGAGACTTGCTTAAAGTGGAAGATGTTCCTTGTCACCATTTGCTGTCCACGTTGTGCTGTGATCATGGTTCCTTTGATTGCAGTGACTTGGTGTGGGTCTGGATGGAAAGGTGACTGGAATTTGTTGGCTGGTCGCAGCTGTCTGAAGAGCACGAAGACTCCAATGTCAAGTGGCGAGGCATGACAGAAGCATCTTTCATGATGCTCTTTCATTTTTAGCTTTACCTGTGTGTCTGTCTGTGGCTCTCAGCTTGTTAGGGTCCATAGAAAGAAGGCTGAATTTGTTGATTGAACATGACTGTAACAGGAGGTTTTCCAGTGGAGGAGGGTTGTGTCGCTCTGTCGGCTCTTACAGAATGTCTTTGCTCTTGCTGAATGTCTTTGTGTTGCAGCGTAGCAATGCAAAGGGTTTTTTTCAGAGTCTGCATGAATCGTTCCACTTCTGCATTGGCCTGTGGCCAATGTGGTGTTATTATTCAGTGATTGAATCCCAGGTAGGTAGGGAAAGAGGAAAAACCCTGGGAATTGAAAGGTGGTCCATTGTTACTCTTAACAAATGCAGGGTCGTCAAGGAAGAGAACTTCTCCAGCTTTGGAATGACTGCCATAGCAGATGTACTGGATACTTTTTCAACTTCTGGAAAACTTAATCCATGAATACAAACAGCAGTGGTGTGTATTCATGGATACCAAGGGAAGCCAAGCTTCCCCAAATATTTGACTATTATTTTTTTTCCTTCTCTTTGTGTTTTCATAATTTTCCTTAAATTTGCTGAATCTCTCTCACTGGCAAAATCATCCAAGAGAGTGAAACACCGCCCCTCTATCTCAGTATGTGTAGCCCATACAAAAAGAGTATGACAGTATGATTTGATATATTGATGCCAGCAAGCATTTGGCCTCCCTTGATAAGAAAATCATAAAATCATTTGCCAATCAATGTTGCACTGAGTTCAACTGTGGGTAGTCCTGGCACAGAAAAACCATCCCCCAAGGGAGGCCAGTTTGGATTTGGCTTCACGCAAATCAAATCACATCAAAATAAAAACATTGTCATTGTCAGAAAAAGGTGTCTGTTTCTGGTCTGTTTGTGTTGTTGTCCTGCAGTAGCTAGCTAAATTGGCCCTTTCCTAAGCCAGGGATGGAGATGGGGATTTGGACTTGTGGTTTTGACTTAATTCTCCGTAAAGACCAATGATTACAACGATGATTCTGATCAAACCATAAATTCATATGTTGTGGCCTGAGATGACTGAAGTACAATATGTAGCCTAGTAGGCTCACGCTAACTTGGCGGGTTCATTATTGCCCATGCCAGGAAAAAAGGCTAGCAAACATTTTAGCCAGGTAACCTGCGACAACAAAAATTAACAATGTGTACTACTCTATGACAAAGTCATTGACAGTTTTACCGACATGAAAGAGAAGAGGATAGCATTGTCGGTCAACTAGTCTATGGCACGTATGCACACACACACAAATCAGTCCCATGGACAGCCACATGCTATTTAGCAACATGGATTGGTATCTTTAAATTTATTTTCACTCTACTAGACTAGCCTAGTTTATTTAATGATGTTGAAATGTTTAAGTTGAAATGGTGCTGAAATGTATTTTTATTTTTATTTATCCGTTATTTTACCAGGTAAGTTGACTGAGAACACATTCTCATTTGCAGCAACGACCTGGGGAATAGTTACAGGGGAGAGGAAGGGGATGAATGAGCCAATTGTAAAATAGTGGAGGCAGTGCTCCTGTTTTCTTTGTGCTTTAACTCTCAGTGGTTCTAAATGAGTAGTTGTTTAGTAAGTCAGAGATCATCAACAAGATTCAGACGCGGGATGATTTTTTCTTGGGCGGATGTCATAGGGCTGGAACATAATTACAAATAATTTATAGACTATAAATTGATCGCAAGAAGCCCAAACAGATATAAAATTTGACTAAAACAGAATCATTTCAAAACTTGCTTACATTTGGATACGATCACATATTGTTTTATCTCGCTATTATGCTTGCGAATACTTTGGAAAAGTACAATCACTTTGAGCTGATTTGCTGGTGTTTTTTAAAGTCATATATCCCACCAGTAAGGGAACCCTGCTGTACATAATGTAACTGTTTGTTACATGCAATATTTGCTTTGTAGACTTCACCAGAAAGATGGTGCTCTCCAGTTTTGTGATGAAACAAAAGCATGTGAGGTTGAATTTGTTCCGCCACTGTCTAACTGTTGTCTTTTTGTTGTTTCGACCGTATTTCATATCACGGTAGAGTATGAACAAATTTTATTTTAAGAATCTGCAATGTCAGAATAATAGTAGAGAGAATTATTTATTTCAGCTGTTATTCCTTTCATCACATTCCCAGTGGGTCAGAAGTTTACATACACTCAATTCATATTTGGTAGCATAAGGAATGCCTTACACAAGCTTCCCACAATAAGTTGGGTGAATTTTGGCACATTCCTCCTGACAGAGCTGGTGTAACTGAGTCAGGTTTGTAAGGCCTCCTTGCTCGCACACGCTTTTTCAGTTCTGCCCACATATTTTCTATAGGATTTTGGTCAGGGCTTTGTGATGGCCACTCCAATAACTTGACTTTATTGTCCTTAACCCATTTTGCCACAACTTTGGAAGTGTGCTTGGGGTCATTGTCCATTTGGAAGACCCATTTGTGACCAAGTTTTAACTTCCTGACTGATATCTTGAGATGTTGCTTCAATATATCCACATAAGTTTCCTCCCTCAGGATGCCATCTACTTTTGTGAAGTGCACCAGTCCCTCCTGCAGCAAAGCACCCACACGTGATGCTGCCACCCCCATGTGATGCTGCCACCCCCACGTGATATTGCCACCCCCGTGCTTCACGGTTGGGATGGTGTTCTTCGGCTTGCAAGCCTCCCCCTTTTTCCTCCAAACATAATGGTCATTATGGCCAAACAGTTCCATTTTTGTTTCATCAGACATTTTTCCAAATAGCACGATATTTGTCCCCATGTGCAGTTGCAAACCGTAGTCTAGCTTTTTAATGGTGGATTTGGAGCAGTGTCTTCTTCCTTGCTGAGCAGCCTTTCAGGTTATGTCGATGTAGGACACGTTTTACTGTGGATTTAGATAATTTTGTACCTATTTCCTCCAGCATCTTCACAAGGTCCTTTTGCTGTTGTTCTGAGATTGATGCACTTTTCGCACCAAAGTACGTTAATCTCTAGGAGACAAGCGGTAGGACGACTGTGTGGTCCCTTGGTGTTTATATTTGCGTACTATTGTGTGTACAGATGAATGTGGTACCTTCAGGTGTTTGGAAATTGCTCCCAAGGATGAACCAGACTTGTGGAGGTCTACATTTTTTTTCTGAGGTCTTGGCTGATTTCTTTTGATTTTCCCATAGTGTCAAGCAAATAGGAACTAGGTTTGAAGGTAGGCTTTGAAATAAATACACAGGTACACCTCCAATTGACTCAAATGATGTAAATTGGCTTTAGAAGCTTCTGATAGGCTATGACATAATTTTCTGGAATTTTCCAAGGTGTTTAAAGGCACAGTCAACTTAGTGGATGTAAACTTCTGACCCACTGGAATTGTGATACAGTGAATTATAAGTGAAATAATCTGTCTGTAAACAATTGTTGGAAAAATTACTTAGATGTCCTAACCGTCTTGCCAAAACTTTAGGTTGTTAACAAGAAATTTGTGGAGTGGTTGAAAAACCAGTTTTAATGACTCCAACCTAAGTGTATGTAAACTTCCGACTTCAACTGTAGGTCATCTGTGTGTTCCAGAAGGGTGTGCCATTGTTCTGTTCTAACATCATTGATTAGTCTGAGTAGACATGGTTCAGACTGTGTTGCTGCTTGGATTTCAGCCAGTGTCATAGCACATGGAACATTGTGATTGACCACAAAGCGGACATGAGCTTCTGCTATCTCTGAGGCATGAATGTCATTGGGCCCCTGTTCTAGGACTGAGTGTCTGGAGAAGTTATCTGCTGGGTTGCCAGATCCAGCCTTGTAGACAACAGAGAACGTGAAGTTTTGAAGTTTCAGCAACCATATTTCCATTCTTGGTGGAGGGGAGGACGAGGGTTTGTTGAAAGATACGCACAAGCTGTTTGTTGTCAGTAATCACAGTGAAGGTGTGTCCGACTATGTTGAGCTGAAAATGAAGGCAACCCCAGATTATTCCCAGTGCCTCCCTATCCATCTGTGAATATCATTGCTTCACATATGTGCATATTTCAACCCGAGCCAATCTGGGTTAAGACTGCGCCAAGACCGTGATCCATTCACCTGGATGGTTTGCCTGGGTTCTGCAGTAGGAGTAGCAATGGTTGGATCCACCAGTGTAAATAGATAGCTGGGCTTTCATCATCAGGGTTAAGTGTGTTTTTTGGTATCTTCAGGCACAAGTGAATGTCCAGTTTGTCTTTGGTGCGATCTACTTTTGCCACATAATTTATTTTCCCATAGTTGTAGCATGTGTGGCCATTTGCAGGGCACTCTCCTTGGTGAGGGAATGAACCGCCACAGTTAAAAGCATGTGCACCGACGTGCAGTAGTGGGTGCAGCCCTGGATTGTTGAGCTTGCTGGCCCTTGTGATCTATTCTGGGTAGTACCAGGATGTTTTTCCATTTCCTGTGCTTGTATTTCTGATACTTCATTTATTCAAGCTATTTCCAGGAGCTTTGTGAGAGTCATTATATGGTCCGTGAGAGCATGTCTCCTCAGTTTGTTGGATGAGAAACTTTGATCAATCTGCCTTCTAATTTCTGAGTCAGCATCAGGAAATCATAGGAAGCAGCAAGTGCACGCAGGCAAACATAGTATTCACCAATAATTTCAGTCTCGAATTGAACAGTTTGAATTTGTAGACCTAAAAATATAAATTTGTCATTGGTGAAAAACATTGAGTCAGTACAGTTGTAGATTTGTCAGACTTATCATCTCCTGTGTCTGGAAGTGTAGAAAAAATATAGAAAAGTTTCTCCCCACAATAGCGGAGTAGCATGGCACGTTCCCAGGACATTTTCTTAATGTTTCAGCCACTTCTCCCAGTTTTTGGCTAATATGTTATTAGATTGATAGCTAGCTGGAAAGGTTTGTGGCATGCTGACATTTCCATAATTGGTCAGAATAAACTCATGAAAAACAATGTAAGGGTTCAAACTAAATCCACAAAATCCTTGTCGCCATTTGTGGTGTAGCTGTTCTTAGTACTAAGAGGGGAATCCTAGTGTAAGGAATATGTAAACCTTGGTCTCATTTATTTTCCTTCTGTCCCGTACTATTACATTAAATATCCTATTTCTCTCTGGGTATCACTCCCATAGCCCATAACTAGTGTGCTCTTGTGGCCAAAATCATATTTTTGCATCTACCTATACATTTTGAGAATTGTTGGTATTTTCGCTCATTAAAAGCAGCAATTTAAAAAAAGTAATCATAAATGTGTCAAACTTACCCACTTTAAAATGGACATACATCATTTCAAAGCCCACATTATTTTAAATTTCAAACTGGACTATATTTATTAACTTATTTTGAAGAGAAGTGGATTGGGTTTACATAGGCATTTGGCAGGCTTGGAACCAGCTGGCCGCCCGGCAAAACTGAGCAATCGGGGGAGAAGGGCCTTGATCAGGGAGGTGACCAAGAACCCGATGGTCACTCTGTCATAACTCTATAGTTCTTCTGTGGAGATGGGAGAACCTTCCAGAAGGACAACCATCTCTGCATCACTCCAAGAATCAAGCCTTTGTGGTATAGTGGCCAGAAGGAAGCCACCCTTCAGTAAAAGGCACATGAAAGCCTGCTTGGAGTTTGCCAAAAGGCACCTAAAGGCCTCAGACCATGAGAAACAAGATTATCTGGTCTGATGAAACCAAGATGGAACTCTCTGAATGCCAAGCTACAAGTCTGGAGGAAACCTGGCAACATCCCTACGGTGAAGCATGGTGGTGGCAGCATCATGCTGTGGGGATGTTTTTCAGAGGCAGGGACTAGGATAATAGTCAGGATCGAGGAAAAGATGAACAGAGCAAAGTACAGAGAGATCCTTGATGAAAACCTGCTTAAGAACACTCAGGACCTCAGACTGGGGTGAAGTCTCATCTTCCAACAGGTCAACGACCCTAAGTACAGAGTCAAGACAATGCAGGAGTAGCTTCGGGACAAGTCTCTGAACATCCTTGAGTGGCCCAGCCAGAGCCTGGACAAACATCTCTGGAGAGACCTGAAAATATCTGTGCAGCGACGCTCCCCATTTAATCTGACAGAGCGTGAAAGGATCTG